>NC_058505.1:18240000-18927500 GCF_020382885.2 Scatophagus argus | reverse complement strand
GTGAAGTGTGTGTGTGTGCGTGTCTCTCTCTCTCTCTATATATATATATCTGTCTGTGGGTGTGTGTTATTGTGTGTGTTGGTGAGTGTGTTTGGACTAAAAGTAACAAGCTTTATTCCCTAACAATGTTCCACCATGCCCTCATTACACACCGGTTAAAGTGCCACTTGGCCTTGTCTAGACAGCTCAAGACTTACACACACACACACACACACACACACACACACACACACACACACACACACACAAAAATACCTACACCCAGGTGAGGGTGGACTGTGTCCTGGTTTCATTGCTGACCAGGCCATAAGCCCTCAATCAAAGAACACTAAGAGGGCAAGATTGAGATGATATGTGGACAAGAAGTGTGTGTGCATATGTGTCTTGTTTCTTAATTGACTTTAATGTGATATAAATACACGTTAGGAAAAAAAGGTCTAACATGATAGAAATTACCTTGTTCTTGTGTTGTAGCTTCCATCGTCATTAATGTTGACTTTAGTGCAGCAGCTCTGATATCTTCACAGTGTTTATTTTCAGATTTAAACAGGTGCAGTTCTTTAACAAGCTGCCTAATTGATAACATGTCATTTATACCAGCTCCTACCCATATAATACACTCAGTAGTGTACCCTGTAGTCAGCAGTAAATTGAGAATTCAGACACTTGAGGTGATGTACTTTTGTCTACATCCAACCATACAGTTCAAGAGTATTGAAGAGATGAACAATTCCAAGTTGCCATTAATAAAATGATGGTGAATAAATATTGACTTGTTTTCAAATGCAGCAGTTCTGTAAGGAAATCGTCTCTATTTTCTCCTAAATTAATATGAAATTTATGAGAAAATGAAATTTTTTTCCCAAATTCATTTCAGGAAATGAAGAACTTTCAGGTTGTAAAAATAAAGTGTTACTAAATGTGATACATTACATAGTGATATCACTGACAAAATATATTGTATGTGCCATGGACAATATAGATATAGTACATAAATTTCACTCTTAAAGTTTGGACACTCATGGCACTCGTGGCAAGGCTAAATGTAGTGTCATGAGGACAGCGATTTCAGACACAGCCCGGAGTATCCAGACAGTCCAAGTGCACTCACACTCACACATCGTGTGCCCACATTTTCTCACCCTGAAAGAATTGTTTCTTATTCTCCCTCCACTGCTCCATAGTCTCTGTTTCAGAGTCTCTCCCTCACCCTGTCTGTCTCACTCCTTGTCCAAAAACCTCCATTCCAAAAGACGTGATACTCAGCGTCTACTGAAGCACGGCTGAAAAACATTTAAGGGAAGGGAAGGTGGGGTGCTGGTGGTGGAAAAAGGGTTTTGAGGGTGTGTGTGTGTGTGTGTGTGTGTGTGTGAAGTGGTGTCGGGTTTGGGGGGGTGGGGGGCGTTGAATTGGCTTTGCTCTGCTCCGCCACACTGTCAAATCTGCCTTGTATTCACACACACATACACACATAACACACACAAAGATTCTCTAATAGATTCTCGTCTTGACACTCAATTCCATGGCGAGACGATCCCGCTTTATCCCTCCCTGCATCAAATATTTAAACACTTGTATTAGTGGCTGTGTCATCCCCTCAAACACCCGCAGCTTAGGGCACCAATCTCCTCTCCCCCTCCTCCTCCTTCCCTTCCTCCTCCCTCTCTCTCTCTCTCTATCTCTCTATTCTTATTTCTCTTCTCTCTCCTCCACTCTGTTCTCACTCTCTTTCCCCATCTTCTGCAATTCCACCCCTAATATCCACAATGTTATCACCTGTTTGCCTCCCTCCACCATGCCATCATTTTATATTTTCAATACTTCTTTTCTCTTCTTTTTTTTCCTTATGAAGGACCGTGATTGAGGGAGGGACATAGAAAAGGGGATATGATTTTTTTTTCCCTGTTCTTTTCAGGCTTTTTGTCGCAGGCCGAGAGCCCCTTTCAATCTTAAGAGGCGAAGCTCTACAGATTGCAACAAGCAGGGAGGGAGATGGAATGGAGAAAGCAGGATAAAGGAGGCAGGGGAAAGGAGAAGAAGGAGGGGGGGTGGGGGAGAGAGAGGGGAGAAGGGAGTGGGGATCGGTGGCTGTGACCATGCGCTTGAATGATGTCTTTCAAGAGGAGCAGTCTAGCTTGTCAAATCGCCGGCTGCAAAATGAATTGGCATATCTGTTGGGCTCGGCACGGAGATGTCGCGCCACGCCGTTTCATATTCCTCGATAAGGCCAAATAACGCAATTGTCAGAGAGACAGAGAGAGTGTGACAGAGAATGAGAGAGTGGAGCCAGTTAGATGCGAGTTGTGGTCGAGGGGGTGTGTGTGTGTGAAACTGGCAACAATGAAGTGTGTATGATAGACAGAAAGAGCTTTTACACTTGATATTCTGCCTGCCTGTCTATGGTTTGTGGTACAGCAGCCTAATGCAAACCTTTTAAAACCACTCAACACTTGAATCTGCTGGCTTCTATCTGATTGGCTTGCCATTGTAGTTTTCCACCTTGAGGCCCCAGGGCACAACACCATCACCTCACCTATTTTTGCAAGATTATTATAGGGCATGTCTACTTTTGATAGAATGCAATAACAAAAATAGTAAGAATGATGAGAGAAGGAGAAGGCGAGCGATAAGGCTCAAAAACTAGACTTGACCGGCACAATAACAAAAGTAAACCCACCTTGACCTCCTCGGGCACGGTAGGCCCATAGATCAGATATTATCCACTTAATTCTGACACTTTCACAGTCAAAGCAGAGGATTTGTCCTGCATGCTTTTGTCAAAACAGCATCTAAAGCATGAAGAGTTTTCACACATTTTTTACACATTTCATAATGCAGAATTGTTACCAAACCTGTGGTGAACATCTGTTATGGAGTGTTCTGCTGATCTCCCTTTCCTGTGCAACGGAGGATTTTGAGTACACTAACTTTGCGTGTTACCTCCAAAAAAAAGGTGATAATCTTGCTACAACACCTATGATCATCTGACAGCTTGTGTTCTAGACCTCATATGACCCTGCTGTTGCAGTGTTGCCATGTTCCCAGGTCACAGCAACTACCTTTGTGCGAACAGTGTTTTCATAACTGATAGAAAGATGTAATAAACCTGACTTATTCTTTTAAGTGCATCTGGGAGTAAAACGGAGTTCATAGTTTCTGAAGCTGCACATTGTCTGCCAGACTTTGTATCTTCTTGTATCCTCTTGCGTAGTGCGGCGATTGTGTGATGTGTCACTGGCCGGTTCTGTGTTGTTCTGTCCAACAGCAGACTGCAGGTTGTTTTGGGTCTGACAAACTGAGACTTTGTTTGTTCAGTAGCACCAAGTCCAACAGGGGAGAGTGGGAGAGTATCGTTAAGGGAGACCACTGTCTCCGGAGCTTGTGATGAGGGCGGTGAGGAGACATATGGTAACACACACACACACACACACACATACAGAGCACAGTGGTGGGCTACACTCTGATAGTGGTTCAGTATGTGACAAACTCTGAGGAGGGGTGTTTGAAACTGTAGTCCAGCTGGAAAGGAGAGGAAAAAGAAAGGACAGACTTGTCTTGTTGAGAATTACTACTGCAGGTTTTCTTATATTCTGTGTGTGTGTGTGTGTGTGTGTGTGTAAGTGTTGGGGGGACCACAAATGTGTTGACAGATAGAGGCTTCCCAGGATCATGGTTACTAAAGAATATGCAAAAGAAGCAAATGCTGTCAGACTCTGGCAGCATCTTGTATATGAATTCCTACACACAGAAACACACACACACACACACAAACATGCACAGACACACACAGACACACACACACATCCCTAAGTGTGTTCCCTCACTATTGTGCTGTTAAAATAAGTAAAGTTTGCCACTACCACAGATTCATGGGTATTGAAAGCAGCAAGGCTTTACTAGGGCAATATGTTATTTGGTGAATATTTACCTGTTTCTAACAATTTTAACCTGTATTTTACACAAAATTTCAACAAAAATCATGCATTTCTGACAGGCACAAAAGCATTTTTCCCCTAATCAGCAGTACAAAACCAAAGGAATCTCAATATACACTTACATAAAAAGTGACACAGTCACAAATTAAAGTTAAAAGTTGAATTTTCTGTGATTTACTGATCAGTTGGTTGTTTCATCTCTAAGTTATTGTATTTGCAAAATGAGAATGTGAAACAGATGAAATGCTGCTTTCTGAAATTCACAGTTGCTGTGTGGAGAGAGTGGTGTATGTATGCTCTGTAACAGTATGAAAAAAAAAAGATCTGATTTCTATGGAGGAGATTTCTCTTCAAATATTTTTCAAAGTAGATGAAAAGGTCTAAGTGTTGGTTAAAGGAACTTTCTTGCTTTTCCGTCCTTACCAGCACTTGGCTTTTCCCTCCATCTGTCTTTCTTGTCTGTGGTCGGCCCATTAGCTCGGCGACCAGTGGACTATGACAGGGCAGCCTGGTCACGGCAACACACAGCTGTAACATGGATGGTGCCTTTCACATTAGTGTGGTGAACAAGGGGAACAGGAGTAGGAGCTTTTCCATTAGCACCTCCCACGATCTGCCAAGATCCTGACTGAGAGGGAAAGTGGGAGAGAGAGAGAGAGAAAGAGAGAGAGCTATATTGACCATGTTTTCAAATGGCTGCTTCTTAGCATTATGACAGTGACCCGAGCCAAGCTTTGGACAGGCCTATTACTCCATATTCATACACTGAGAGAGTGTGAGGCGATAAGAGGTGTACAGCAGAAACAGGGGAAGAAGCCAGGGACGCTTGTCGATTTAAAACAACATTTAAAGATGCAGTTTGTAAGATATGGCTATGAGTTCAGTGTAAAACATTAAAAAATGAACTAACATTGTCAGCAGACTATCACAAAAACAAAAAAACAAAAAAAAAAAACAAAACAGTATTAACATTATGTCGAAGATGTCTGTGTATATCCCTGATTCCAGAAAAGTTAGGAGGCTGTATAAAACATAAATAGAAACAAAATGCAATGATTTGCATATTCACTTAATTGTAAATTTCAGAAAGTAATCTCGTCTTTATGTACTGTATTCCATTAAAATGGTCAGAAAGGATCTGTGAATCATAACAATATGTTTTTATTTGCATTCCAGCTTTTTTATGATCAAGGTTTTACTCCAGAAGTTAGCATGCTAACTAGCTAGCCCCTCCAGCTCTGTCTCGTAACACCACTTTGTGTGTCGAGAGGTCCGATAGCAGTGTGTCTGTGTTAGGAAAGTTATAATTTCTGTTGCAAGAAACATTTGCAGTGTAAGAAGCTGTGTAGTATAGGAAGAAAAATAATATAGTAATTTTATTGTTTATTCTGAACATGTACATAACTACAAACATTGTTATGACAGTTTTTTTGTCTGATTATGAAAAATGTTTGTACTGTTTGACATTTTCTTCTCAATGGATATTTAATAGATTTTTTTTTTTTTTTTACTGTTAATATTTTATATTTTACAGGACATTAAACTGAACAGCTGTTACTAGAGAATATTTCATATGTACATCTCCATGTTCAGTTACAATTTCGATCCATTGAATGTACCAAAAATATCAGAAAAATCTTTAGTACATCTTTTAAAGTATTCCCTTTTAAAGGGGGACTCCAGCAATGTGAGTGGTCAAAATAAAGCAGCAGGGACTGAATTATCCTGGCTTTTACTCCCTAGTATGGATCAAGCTCCAAGAACACAAGATCCTACAAGTCCCATAATCCAACAGGACAGTGTCTCTTTGTTGCTACATGTGCATCTGAAACAGAGCTTCCTTCCTTTACAAACAAAGGCTTTTTGTCATAATCTTATGGTCTTTAAGCCAAAACTGACATGTCCCAGATGAGATCAGGTTTTGTCAGACTCCACAACTTCAAACTGAACAAAGCTGTTGGAGAATATTTTGGATTAATGAGTCATCAGCAGTGGAAACAGTGACTTGAGTTGCATATTAATCTTTGTATTTTTGTATTGAGTGTGTTTCAGTGCTATAACCTCACAAAAACATGATCTTTCCTGTGGTGCATGTAATTTCTGCTTCTATTCTTTAATCTTTGTCTGTCCTCCAAAGCCTTCAGGTATAATTACAACAGAGCTGTTGACATGGATTGCATAGCATTTCATCAATGGCTTGCTTTTTATAATTTCTTTGTTTCTTCTTCATCGCCAAAGGTAACTCTGACGTCTCTTTTGATAAAGAGATCAAATGATGAGGGTCTCATTTGCCGTGATCACAGGGCCTTGCATTCCCAAGCCCTAAGTCTACCTAATTCTTTCTTTATTTTATCTTTTTTTTTGTTTTGTTTTGTTTTGTTTTGTGTGTCGCCGTCTCCTTCTTCTTCTTCCTCTCCTGTCTGTTCCGATGCATTTTGACGTGGGGATGCTCGTTATGGCAGATCAAAGGCAGCCATCTGTGGTCTGTCAGCTTCCCCTCAGACAAAGAGGGAGGTGAGACGAGATGATCTACAGCATGTATATCAGAGAGAGAGAGAGAGAGAGAGAGAGAGAGAGAGAGAGGGAGGGAGAGGGAGAAAGAAGGGAGAAAAGAGAAATGGATGTGCTAACAGACTTGGACAGAGGAAAGAAAAGATGATCGAGATGAACAATTAAAAACAAGAAGAAGGTTTAGATGCTGTAATTTTACTACGGATCATTTTGTTTACATGGCATTTCTGATTTTGCAACTACCATTCAAACACAATTGTCACTATACTTCAGTTACACTCGAAGGTACTGAAAGAATACCCACATATCCTAACTTTTTTTAATAATGAAATGATTTTTTTTCAGCAAAGAATTCATTTAAGATATAAAATTAAACAACAATGTAATTAAAATAAAAGAGAGAGCTAAATCATGGAATAAAAGAGCCAGAAAATGACACTTGTGAAAATAAATATTTAATGTGGCATGTCAAGGGCATTGCTCACACTCACATACTTGACTTTGGGAATAGTATGTGTGATAAAAACATATCAACTCAAAGTTACCACTGCATTGTTCTTTCAAGGCCTTTGTGTTGAACTGACATCGGCTCTCTTCATGAAAAATGTACAGCTGCATATAGCTGCATGTTTTTTTTTTTCATATGGACTACAGGCTGTGTCGCTCTTTGACATATGTCGAACACAAGATAATGCCTTCTCAACGACTGGAAATGGTTTATGCGCCTCGTGATGAATGGATAAATAAAGGAGGAAGAGGACTGTTTTTGGATGGACTTAACTGCTGCCTCTCTTTTCTCAGCGTTCCGGCTGACGTTTGATATGCAAACTCTGCCAACTTAACTGTGGCTGTTATGTTAAAATATTACTAATGATATCAGTATACAACTTTTTCAATAGTCCATGGGTGAGACAGACCAACCCGTGTATAATCTTGTGCACTGTGAGGTAGCAAAAAACCTGTGGAGTGGTATTGTGGCTTTGTTGTGGCAACAAGTGACCAAGAGGCAGAGCTACACTAAATTATGGATTCGAGAAAGCAGTTTTGTTTTTCTCAATGACATGTCCCAACCTCTGTTTCCCTCCTTTTTATCCTGGACGTTAAAGGATTCTTCTCTAATGTGCTTTCTCAGGGGGACTGCACTTCCTGTTGGATATCTATGCCAAATAATTAATGGTACTTTCTTCCAAGTTTGTATAATGGTGACTGTCCAATAGGTGTGGCCACGTACAGCATGTAGCACTGACGATGAAGGGCACACATTACATGGACCGCAACACAGATGCAGGCGGGACAGGACACTGCAGGCATGTAATCGTACAAGACCCTCATTACACAGGACAAGACACTGCAGAGGACAGGACATAAAGTGATCGAGCCCTCTCAAGAGAGATAAAAGACATGAGAATGACGGAGTGAGGGACAGGGGATGAGAGAGTTGGGGAGAGGACGAAAGAATGTGTGAAGAAGGGATGAAATAGGAGGACAACTCCACTCAAGAGAGAGCCTATCCCTCAAAGTAATGATGATGTCTTAGTTGGTTAAAAAGCAGTGCTAAGTATTGGCCGTGTTGAATATCAGGGAGAGCTGGCTCGCAGAGATGGATGGCATCTTAAGTAACAGCATCCTGATAGATATGTTGGCACAGGAGCCCAGCATGACGCGTACTGTAAGGAGAGGAGGACGTGAAATATTACAGAGGGAGGGGGGGGGGAAAGAAAAAGAGAGAGAGAGGGTGAGAGAAAGAGGGAGGCCTACATCAACATTACAGACAGAAAGACACACTGCACAAAGACTCTTAAGTTGTATTTTACATAGAAATGTGAAAGATCCAGCAAATGGGTGATATAACTCCTGGCTGCTAAGAGAAAAAGTTATAGCATTATTAGCAGCTTCTCTCATGGCAACAGAGTTCAAAAGTTAAGCAGAAATTACCAGAGATTTATATGGAAACTAATGATTAAAATACAAATGTTAAAAAATCAGCATCAAGGTGAATAAAGGTGAGGGCGCACATTATCATTGTTGGGCTTTCAAAGACCATTTTATAGCCCTGATATGTTAATATAAGCATGATAATGAAAGTACACCTTTTCACAAAGTGTGAAAAAAAGATAAAAATATTTTAAATAAATGACACATAAATAAAACCACAAACCAATAAATACGCTGTTGGGCTCTTAACAAAAATTTAAATACATTTTAAGCTAAATATTGAAAATATTTAAACATAAATATTAAAATGGGCACAGATGTGTAGTCCTAAACAGTTAATGTATTGCCGGTCCAGCTTTTGCCTTTTTATTAGGTCATGTTCAGGGTCATGTTCGTATACGCATGCTGGTCGGGAGATGGGAAGTCCCATCGTGCTACAGTTTAAAGATTCCAATAGTTTTCCATATGTCTGATTTTTAGGAATAGAATCTGGCCAGTGATGACACCCCTCCTTATTATTCCAGTGTGGTATGGGGCCGTTTTTCAGGGGTTGGGCTTGGCCCCTTTCTTCCAGTAAAGGGAAATCTTAATGCTTCAGCATGCCAAAACAGTTTGTTTAGGTTTCACTGCATTTGTAATATATATAATGTGAGTCACAGAAAGCTGCTTCTGTTCTGAGAGAATTGTTTGTTTTAATGCAGCTTCTTTTCTAATGTGGGTCATTTTTTGACACTAGTAAAATATCAAGAAAGTAATAAATACCATGAACTGCTTTGGACTGACCTGTTTCAAGAAGGAAACAAAAACGCCTGAATTCATTGCAGTTAAGTGGGGCTGCAGTCTTCTCTGATACACGTATCAAGACATTTGGATTGTGTAGGATGTGTACAAGGGACGGTTTATTTGTCATGAAAATGATATGTTTCTGAGAAATGAGAAACCAAAACAGACAAACCTGAAGCTTGCCTTTAAGAATATGTCCATTTATCATCACCTTTAGACTGCTCTTACCATCAGCGGGTTATTTTGTCTGATGGAACTGAACCAGCCCTCCTCCTCAACCACTCCAATAAGTGTTTTTCAATTACTGCTGTCAACCGATAATCATCTAGTGATGAATAGTCTGATATCCAGCCTTTATATTCATCTGCTTTCTTTGTTAGATTGTCTTTAGACAAGGCTGCACTTGTGTGTGTGCGACTCTAGGGAGAGGTAATGTATTTTTTATTTACAAAGTACAGAAGGTGAGATTAAATGAATGGCAAAGTTAATGAATTTTGCCTTGTTTAATTTTTCATAACACAAACGAATATAAATGCTGCTTTTCTGAACAATTAACCCATCCAGTGTCATTCCTGAGAGGAGGTTTTGGATTTTATTTTGATAAAATATTTATGATTATTACTCATCGTGGATAATTATTGCAATTTATTTCTCTTTTCTAGCTCTTTTGGTGCTAATAACAAAAGCACAAGAAACAGTGGCCTAATATTATCATTAGAAGCATTATGTAAATACAGTATTATGCAGAAAGCATGTAATTGCACCAAACAAATGGCCATACAAAGCAGATGGGGAAAACACTGATTTTATTACATTTGGGTCATTATAGCAAGAGCAGAGTGGTCAAATATTAACACTGGAAACATTTTGTAAATGCTATATTGTACAGAAAATGGAAATTACTTCCATTTAAATGCTTTTCTAAAGTATACAGAGGAAACAAAAACAATAAAATAGTTATGAAGTAATGTGACTCTTTATATCACTGACAGGCAGCAGGGCTGGCAGTTCAGTAAAAGCTGGTCTGCTTTGAAAGTTTCCGCCACCACCAGCCAAATGCAGTTTTTCTGTGTTTACAACTTTTATGAGAGGATGAAGCAGAACTGTCCTGCAGTGAAAAGAGAGAGAAAATTAAAAAACAAAACACAAGAGTGAAGTGTGGGAGCAGCAATCAGGTAAAAACCTTGGACAAGTCGCCGTTTCTTCACAGGGCTGACGTAGCCAACTAGAAGGCTATAGTGATTGGACAAATTACTTCCCCTGACTCTTCCTTGGGTGACGTCGTGTAAATAATGCAGCATGAGTTATAGCTAGCAACATGGTAGATTAGAGGCTTGTCCCAAAAGATGAATTATCTTTAATGACTGGCAACCAGTCCATGGTGTACCCCACCTCTCGCCTGTAGTCAGCTGGGATAGGCTCCAGCATCCAGCATCCTGCATCCAGCTTTGTCCTGGTGGATAAAGCGGATATAGAAAATGGATGGATGGATGGAAATATTGTGTTTTAATGGTGCAAATGGAGAAATTCATTGGCTATTTCAACTCTGGCTGTGGTCCACAGGGCATTTTAAAACTGAGACCGCAGTTTGAGTGTGATTGTGATATTATTTATATACAACTAATTTGCAACAACAGTTATGTTTTGAAGGAAACATAATGCTGCCCAGATTACTTTTTCTATTAACATGATGAGGTAGCAAAAGTAGCAAATGTTGACACTGTCTACAGACAGTGTGTTTCATTTGTTTTCCAACAAAACATCTCACGACAGAATATGCGCTCACAGTAATAGCACTGAAAAACAATTATGGTCCTTTTTATGTTGGTACGTACGGTTATATTTATTTTTTCTCCTGAATCTAACCTCAGGCAGCAGGTTGCAAGTTTGCCTCCCCTCACAGACTTATACTTCATGTTTGCTCTTCTATTTACCATAACCACAACTTTTCTCTGACCTCCTGAGTGTTTTGGTTGCATAATTGTCACTGTAATTTGCCTTAGCCATGATATTTCCATTACCTTAACCATACTGTGATGTTTGTGTGCAGATATTGTGCAATGCCAAACTTAAGTTGAAGGTAAAAGAACATTATCATTCAACGGAAATCTTTGGGTTTTCAGAATCATCCATTTCTGCCATTTTTGTGTAGTGATAGGGTTAAGAAACTGTACGTATTGCACCCATAGGGGGAAGAATAGGGGGTTAACGGGGGCCCAGCAGCTCATTTTTGTCCTGGGTCCCCCAGATAGGTAAATCAGACCATGTCTTTGACCAGTCTGTGGCACAACACACTGGTATGAAAAAGTCAGTCCAGTGAGATTCATGTATTTCTCTAGTAGTGTTACGGGTTATGGTCCAAGTCTGAGTTGAAATTTTGTTTGATTAAAGCAACGCACACAAATGCAAACACTGCTGTCTGTTTACAGCCAATATGTAAATACAGTCTCTTATTGCCTTGCCAATACAAACATGGTGAAAACATGGTGAAAATGCTACAGAGTCATTTCCTAGAAACAATAAAACAAAATACATGTGCAGGCAGAGCGAGGACTCCCTGCCGTCCTCCCTCCCCTCCTCTTCCCTCTCCGCTCTCCATCTATCACATCCAGCAGGTACCACAGGCCACTGACCAAGCCTGTCCTCCCGTCATTAGCCCCGCGTTCTCCCCACGCGATCCGTGTGGCTACCCCTGTCTCCTCTCTCCAGCCCGGCACCCCATAATAATATCTCTTTCAACCTTCACACCGTGATAAATAGGAGTGCGCAGAACAAAAGGGATGGCGGTAGGGGAGGGAGGGAGAGCAGAGGGGTGAAGAGTAAGAGAATTAGGGGTAAAGAAGGAAAAAAGAGAAGAAGTCTGACGTCCATCTGCATGTGTTTCTGTTGTGGACTACTGCGTTAAAGGGTGTAGTATAGAATAGAAAATGTTCTAACAGGATGTGGACAGTCTTGATCTGACTGTAACTTTTTGATTGTACTTTTGTACATTTCCTCCAGTTTGACAATATTGTACATTATAAGAAGCAGGACACTAAACCAAGTGGTGGTAGCTTGAAAAAGTAGCTTGTCCCTCCCTTTGTCATCACCACTGAGGTGTCCTTGAGCAAAAAAATGGAGCTGTTCAGTGGCCAGCAGATCAGACTGTGGTTGTACTGTATGGTTATAATATACGAAGGTTAAAACAGCAACAACAACAACAACAAAAAATGCACAACTACAAAGTTTAAAGAATAAATAAAAAATTGTGCTGCTTGACAACAGTAAAGATGCATGAGTCCCGTTGAATGTGTGAGTCCCGTTGAAATCTTAAAACTGACACAGTTAATGTCATAAAATGACTCCAAGTCAAACGGCAAGAATGGCTAATGATGATAATGATCTAACACTGTGGTGGTTTCACATCTTATTTATGTTTAAAGCAATAGTGCTATCAGAAACCCGAATCATAAAGTAACACTGTACACTGTAATTGTAAAGTAAGTAAACTTTATTCAATTACAACTTTTAAACAAATATTTTAATAACAAAAAGGGCAGATGGTTCAAAGACTGACGACAAAGGAATGTAAAATCATGCTGCATTGTACTGGTAATGAAAGTCAATTTAAAGTTACTTACATAAATACGCTGGATGTCACTGTACATTTTTCACATTTTTTGATTGGTTTTGTTAACAGAGCTTTTTATTAACTATTAATGAACTATTTTTAGTTTTAATTAATTAATTAATTAATAATTAAATTAATTATTAGTAATTAGTTAACTGTTTTACCCCTAAAAAACAAGTAATTAAGTCAAGCTTTATTTACATCACACTGAAGTAATATAATTTAATACACTGGCCAGATGCTACAGTAGAGAGTAGTTGTGGAATGTAACTCCAGTGCTGTACATAAGTGCAACCTTTAGTGGGTGTGAGGGGGCAGACTCTGCATTTACATTATTGATGCTTGGTGCTCAAATGCAGTCTAAGTTGATGGACTGTGTTTCGCAGGTGTTGAGCTTTTAATGTGAAGATGCTGATCATATTATCATCACCATCTTATTCCTGCTCTTCACATTCACCCAGGCACAAACTTGAACCAAATGCATGAAATTATTCCTTAGTTGTATATATGTATAAATCAATGACTGTATATACTTAAAAAAGATTCTATGCTGTCCTTACCATTTGTTTAATGTGTGTGGCATGACAAACTTTTATATTGTTATGCAATCCAGTGTTGGACAAGACCAGTTTAATTCACCTCACTAGATTTATTTTACAGCTTTAGTTACTTTTCAAGTGCAGGTTGTGTAACAAACGATAAGCTTCAACAATGATACCAAAAATAATATCAAGTAATAAAATGTAGCCAAACCTTGACCACCTTTTATTTTTATATTGATAGATATTACTACTTTTACTTAAAAAAACCAAAACAACAACAAAAAACCTGCACTATAGACAGTGTTTTTATGGCAATACAGTTTCCTTTTGTGAGCACATACAATAAAGAGGTCATGAAGCGAATAAATTGTGATTTTTTTTTTTGTTTTCTTCTAGTGTCTTTGTCTTGTTGATTTATTTAATTGTGCGAATAGAGATACGAAAAAAAAAGAAGATCCCACAGCTCCACCGAGACAAAAAGAGGGAGATGAAATCATTAAGCAGAGTCCCCTGAGACATGTTGTGAGTTTGATGTTTAAGTCATAATTAAAAAGTCTCTCTCCTCTCCTCTGTCTCAATCCCTCCTCTCATAATATCTGTGTGATTTATTAGGGCCGCCACAAATTACAGCCCCCCTCACACTCGAAATACGTATTGTAATATTACATCTCAGCAGTGAAGCAGATTGTTGTGTGTATGCGCCTTTGTCCCTGTATGTACCTGCTCAGTATTTACTTGAGTCGTGCTGTTTTCATGTCCGCTGAAGGACTGTGGATGACAAACTAGTTGTCTTATTTACACTCGCTGCTGAGATGAATCCTGCTGGTTATCACTGGGAAGTTGGGCTGCGGTAACTGACTCGGCGCGCGTGTGTGTGTGTGGGTGGGTGGGCTCGTTGCAGGGTTACTTTTAATATCAGCTTGAAGGTCAAGCGTGAGCAAAACAATATGTCCTCTCAGGATAGGAAAGGTTGTTAATTTTTTCCTCTTTTGTATGTGACACTAAACAGTGTCGAACTTGCTCGGACTTCCCCTCCCATCCATTCTTCTGCCTCAAATCCCACTCCTCCCTCCCATCTATCCAGCTATCTATCCATCCTTACTGCCCCCCGTCTCTCCCCAACTTGATTTAAGAGTTGCCCTCATGGCTTTGACACATCAGTATTTCTATCAGAGAGCATTAGAAGTGTGTGTGT
The DNA here is from genome assembly GCF_020382885.2 of Scatophagus argus. Classification (NCBI taxonomy): domain Eukaryota; kingdom Metazoa; phylum Chordata; class Actinopteri; family Scatophagidae; genus Scatophagus; species Scatophagus argus. Next base: position 18,912,989 of record NC_058505.1, on the reverse strand, counting down.
GTGTGTGTGTGTGTGTGTGTGTGAGAGAGAGAGAGGGACCGAGAAAAGAGAGAGATTTCTATGATGATTCAAATATAATAGCTCTGTACTGCAGTCTTCCCTCTTTAACCATCCTGTTCAGTTGCAGAGATTAACAAATGTGTGTGTGTGTGTGTTCACTCTAGAGTGTGCATGCATGTAGAATTGTGTGGCTACACATTATAGCCCAGACAGTAATATCTGCCATGCATATATTATCTCTCCTCCCTATTATCCGGAAATCACAGGGTGAAGAATTAAAGTGCAGCCCCTCTCAGTCTTGTTGGTGTTTCTGAGCAGACCGGACTGCTGTGCCTCTCCCCCCAGTCAGAGGTTAAGATAGCAATCAGGACATGGACCTCAGATGGAGGCAGACATTTTAATATTATTTTAATATTCACAGTGGCTGGTAATTGTGAAAGGACAGTCCCTTCCTCGCTGCTCTCCTTCAAAGTCGCAGTAATTGTGCCAAAGGCTACAAGGTATAGAAGCTACAGAGCAGTGACCACGAGGGGGAAGAGGAGGAAACACAGGTGGTAGGCTGCTCCTGGAATGCCATTTAAACCAGCTGATTGTTTTTTTGTTTTTGTTTCATTTTTTTCCCACTTTTTCCAATTCCACTAATTCCATTGATTTAATCCAATAATTTGTGTGTGTCAGACAGAAAAGTGCATCATTCCTGAGCTAGTTAGGCCTTACGTGCCTCTACGTCCTGCTTGTCCCCATTTTCACTTTAAGCGCCAAGAACCAGTACACAATTGGTACGTATTCCTGACTGATCAGTACTGAAAAAGTACTGACAAATAGTACTGCTGTCTGTATTTATGTTACTGTAATTAAATTCTGACGTAGCCGGCATTTTCACTCCTAAAGTCTCCTCACGATGACAAAGCTCCCGGCGTTAAGTGATTACGTTTGAAGTTACTTAACTGGCTGATGCAGTGTAAAACGTTCAACAGTAGGCTCACTTTGCTAATTTTAATGAAAGCTGTAAGAAGAGCACAGCTCTTGATCCCTAAACTGTTCAATATTTTCACATCTGTTCATGTCATGTTACTTTATTTTATTCACTTTATTTCTTTATTTTTTGCACCAAATTATAGAGACTAATATCAGTAGGTGTCTGTGGAGAAACTGATGTGTAACTGTTTACATTTCCCAGGTAACTACATTTCATTCACCTCTGAAAGATCTCATTTGTAAGATTTTATGAGGAGAAAAGTCTCAGGCAGAGAGTGTGCAGGGAAATCACACTTTTTCCTTTTACCTTAAACAAGCAGAGGCACAAAATAAAACGTCAAACCCCACCGCCAGGTGCTTTGAATAGACAGAATACAACTTTGATCAAAGTCATTTCCCGGCCTCAAAGCCCTGTGTCAGATCTACAACATCTGAAGTGGCTGAATGAAACGAGCCCAGATGGAAAATAAAGGGAGTTGACACCAAAATAGCTTGCCTGCTCTGCATGCTCCTTGCTGTTATGCATCAATCTATCAGGCAGCCTTATTACTATTCAGATTGCACACAGCACACACACACTATTCAGATTAGAGGCTAAGGTGTACAGGACGTTGAGGGCTGCAGCGGAGACATGAGTGACCTTTTCAATCGTTGCAGGACACTTTGAGCTGGTAGTGAATCCATCTCAGCGAACTGGTCTGATAGGCCATTTCTTGAAGCCTGTCCAATGCTCTTCAGATCTACAACCAGACCATTGTAATGTATGCACATTACATTTGCTCACTTGTGTATTAGTTATACCTGTATTTCTTTGATTCTGCTTCTTCTCCTCTGCAGTTTACTGCGGTTATTTCATATTAGTATTGAGTCAATGTTCAGGTAATAAGGTTGTAATATAAATATCTGAGTTCTCAAACTGTGGAAACAAGAAGAGGGACAGATGCACACACAAGTTCAGATGCTGCTACAGTAGACAAACAGTTGTAAACTTGTTTAACATTAAAGGGAAATTATGGAGGGGAGACTAAAGGGACGAGGTGTAATATTCCAAGAAAAGTTGCTGAGATCAAATGTGTATATTTCCAAGAAAAGAAAAAAGCAAATTTATGAGAAAAAAAACCTCTGGAGGTCAGGGTTAACTCAGTCTGTGTAATAAGTGTCATACTAAAATGCTGCGCAACATTCATGGTCTTTGCAAATTTGTGACTTTTTTTCCTTCTTGCAGATATATGACTTTAATCACAAAAATGCGAAGTTTTTGTAACCTAATGGCCCTAACGTGCTGAGTTTGCAGGTCTTGCAGGAGAACCACACACCGATTAGCCACAACATTAAAACCACTGACAGGTGAAGATAGTAAGAGAGTAAAGCCATAGGTTGTAAACATGTACTCACGCCAGGTGGGGGAACATCCCTCATTATGGGATGCGTTCTGAGTGATACGAGCCTTCTGATGAGGGCAACGTTGGAAAGCAGTCATTTGATATGTTAATGAGCCTCTGCATTGTGGTGATGCAGGTGGCAATTTGTCTTTGCTGGCTGTGTAAAAAAAAGAAAAAAACAATATCCATGGCCATGAGAGTATTACATTGTGATTTTGATTTCTTGAAAAGAGATATATGGTGAACATGTTTCTTTGCTTTTAGATATCATTCACTTATTTTTCACATGCAACTAAGTAAGTTACACACACTCTCTTAAGTAACTGCAAAACACAAAGTCACACACGTGCACACACACACACACACACACACAATATGGTTGTAAGTCCCTCAGTGATGGCTCCGTCATGCATCTTCACCACACTCCTGGTTATAATTACACACACCATTAATTTATTGCTTTGTGTATTTGTTGCTTATTAGCTCTCCGGTGAGAGAGAGAACACACAAGTACAGTCACACTCTAGCTTTCTCTGTAGAGTTTAATTATAGTGTCTCCTAGAGAGGAAAAGCAGCATTTATACATGCACATGACAGCGCTCACACACACACACACACACACACACACACACATACACACTGTAGGGGTCTTACTGTTAGGGATGTGCATATGTACTCATGTACTTGAATACTTGATTTAGACATCAGTATTTGTCCAACATTTATAGTATTTATTCAGAGCAGAGTCTATTTTTTCAGTAAATTGACTCTGCTCTATATTAAAGGTTTATTGCTTTTGGACAAATAATTTGCAAGTTCTTGGACCTCTGTGAGATAACATTCATTATGCTATTAAGTATATACTGTATACTTATATATACATATATATATATGTTTTTAATTATATGGCATTTATTGGGACTTGGATTACCAACAGTTTTATTATTATTTTTGTTTGTTTGTTGTTTCTATTATTGTTCCAGGAAAAAAGAAATATTAGCATTTATTTAGTGAAAATAATCAGATAACAGCTCAGGCACAATCAGACAAAAATAAAATCCACATTCAGGGAAAAATCTTCTTATTATAAAGTACAGTCAGTTGTTTTCTACATTAGTGTTTCCTGTTTCTCTGTGGGTCCTGACTTCCTCTTGTTATCTCCTCAGCTCTTTTCCTATGTCTTTATTTATTGCTTTCCTGCATTTTTCTGTTCACTTTGCCTTGTTTAAAAATTTCCATGGTTTTCCATGAGTGACACATGTCCCCTGTAAGACATCAAGCATGGCCTATTGAAATCCCACCCCTTCTTACCAAATAATAACCTCCAGCTTACAACAGACAGAAAAGTCAGCAGACACCTACACAAAGACACAGGGAGGGAGCGCGAGCGGCAGATAACTTAATAGAGGGATCGGACGAAGGCTAAAAAGGAAGAGTGAAATCATTAGGATGCAAATGAGAGGGAACGATTAGCATGTGTGTGTGAGATTGAAAGAGATACTGTATGAAAGGCAGAGGAAGAGATTGAGTCGTCTGCGCTTTCACAGGGTTTTTCACGTTGAAAGCAACAACTGTCACATGTCCGCTGTCAAAGATCCAGGCGACGGGTGCAATTAATTTTACAGTGATGACTATTTTACTGGCTTCAAGAATTTCAGTTTACAATGCTGTGACTTATCCCCCTGTCTAGATGAATTCATGTTGTATTTTACCAAACACATGAAGACAGGGACTTATAAAATCATAATTCACATGGTAGTTTAACATTTAATTTGTGATTTCCTGTTTTGGGCCTGTGCACAAAACAAAATATGTGCAGTCTCAAAACACACATAAATTTCCTTCTATTAGAAGTCTAGTTTAACATATTTTGATTAAATCATTTGGAGGAGTTGGAGTAACCCGACTTATACCCCAATGAGGTAACATGAAGGCTGACAGAGAGCAGCTGAGAAGAACAAGATGACAAGTCCTGATACAATCTTAGGCTTTTTTTTGGATGTTTTTGTCAGTAGTGCTTTTAAAGGATATGACTGATGAGATCCTATTTTTTTTATTATTGTCAACAAATCGCACGAGTTGGTCCTAACAAGTGGTGCATGTATCAAATCTGACATATCTTACTCCTCTATTCCACGAGGCTAAACTGTTCTCCAAAAACAACAGTGACTGCACATCAATAAGCCAAACTGTTGCCGTGTTGCACCCTTTTGGTGCCGTTTATGTCCTCTCGACATTAACGGCACCTGAAATGCATCTGAGAATGACCCTAAACAAATGCCCCTTTTCTTCAAATAGTAATTTATCAGTTTGTCAAAAGCTATGCTGCTGTCTTTGTAAAAGAATGAAACTCTTGATGCCTGACCTTGGCGAGTTGGACTAAAACATTGTTGGGATTTGTGGCCTGTCAGAAAAAAATAGAATCACTCCAGCCTTATTTTTTAAAGTGACCAGTGCACCAATCTTTGGCATGTCAAATGGTTAATAACTTATGAGATATGAGATAACCAAGTTTTTCGTTTTTTTCTGAACATTCAGAGCACAGTTAAACGTAACATGTTGATCGACGTGTGATGACATAAAGGTTTGAACTTGCAAATGTGAAAGAGCTCCCTGGTGTGTGTACCTGTGTGCAAGTGTGTGATGTAGAGCCACACGTTTCATCTTGCTCTGTTGTTACGTATCTCTCAACAATGTTCTTTCTTTCTTTTTTTTTCTGTCCCTTTTGCATTTGTCTTTCGCCTGCTTTTCTCTTCGGTTTTCTCCTCCAATCCAAACGAGGTGAGAGGGTTCGCACCACTCTGTTAGTCGCTGTCTTAGCTGTTGAGTCTCTTCATAAAACAGAAATATGTACTGGCTCGGGCCAAAGCCACGACCAAATAAAATCCAGCCAAGTGTCTTCCAGGGAACCCATCCATTCACATCATAAAAATGGCTCTTTATTTGTGTTTTCAGTCCGTCAGTCTGTTGTTGGCCATTTGGCTCGTCTTAGGCACTGGGATATCCCCCCTCCCCGTCCATAAATCCCCCTCTCATCTCCCTCCCCTTTTTTCTCCTTAACTCTGCCTCTTTCGTCGTCTCTTTGAGTGTTTCATAGTGCATCATGTGAGATTTATTTCCAAATATATTGTTGCGAAATGTACTGTGTGTCTTCTTGTTTTGAGGAGGGATTTACTCCCCGTTAAGAAGAGTTATGTACACTGAGGCGTTTTACATCCTGACTCTTGGTAACAGGGTGTTCTCTGACATATTTCACCCGGGCCTTCGTCTAATCCACATATCAATCCGCAGCCTGCTGTAGAAACACTTTCGCACACATTTACAGCACAAGAAAGATCTCATGGGACGACATGTCTAACTGTGAGATCGTGCTATCTTTATCTTGAAAAATTTAGCCTTTGAAATGGAAAATTCACATCCAGTTGGAAAATTAGAAGCATTTCCCTTTTTTTTTTTTACTGAAATGTTATAAAATAATGCACTTTGAGTGTATTTCATCAGAGTTTTTATGCTGGGTTTGTACTTATGTAACATACTCAAGCCACGTAGCTACACCTGAGGCTGTTCAGTCTGATGGAACACCACACTTACTGCTACAAATACTGCTGAAACAAAAATATATCATTTCATATCCCATGTGAGAATCAAATTTTCTGTACACAAAGACTTACTTACTTACTTATTTATTTATTTAGATATTTATTGCTTTCATTTATTTCCTACGTTTCGTTTATTTATTCGGTCATTACTCAGTTTTTGAAAAGCCACCATCGGCAGAATTCTAATATTAACATCATTACAGAGCGTTGGTAAGGAAATGATGCCCCTACACACACTTTCACACATGCAGGGCTCTTGACTGTGACCTTTGGTATTTTGTTGTCTCAGAGAGTGAAATCCACACATTAGTGAGGAGGTCGTTGAGGCCGTTTTCTCAAGACCTGAGGCTGCACACACAGATGGGAACATCCTCACTGTAAACATTTCAGAATGTAGTGGTTTGTCTTAAAGCGGAGTGGACACAACCGATAGCCCTTCAGTTCTTTAATTAAGCAACAATGCACTATAGCCTGGTATGTTATTATTTAGATTTATAAGCACTTGTTGATGTTACATGAATGACCACACAACAGACAGTAAGGTCTTCATCATCACACAGGTCCTGTTGTTAATTCACCTCACCTTCCATAATATTTGCTTGCCTACATGTCTTAATCTCTCCCTATAGTATTTCCTTTCACTCCACAGATGAACTGGAATTTTAAGAGTCAATTCTGGATTAAAAGACTTTTTCAGATGGCTCATTTTGGCTGTGTCTCCCTCTCTAGTTTGTCTTCTCTCCTTTTCTCTTTCCATTTGGCTCTCTCCCTCCCTCTGTGTCTCCTCAGGCTGTGTATCAAGCCTCTATGTTAATGACAGTTGACAGATAGTTGAAGGGCACGGGCTGCTCCCTGTCAGCCCTGTTTTGGACTCATAATTATTTCACCAGTGTCACGTCACTGTCACCCTCGCCTGCTTAACACTGTCACACACACTCACACACAAAAGACCCCCCCCCCCCCCCCCCCCCCCCCCCCCCCCCCCCCCCCCCCCCCTCCCCCCACCTTCCCATCCACCCTGCCTGCTGAGCCTTGAGGAGAGTGTGTGCGTGTGCGTGGGTGTGTGTGTGTGTGTGTGTGTGTGCGTGCGTCTGGCTGTCACTCGACCTCAGCATTGGCCGTTTCCCTGCCAAGACAAGCATCGCTGCCAAACAGCAACCGTCGCTCTGCGTGCTTGTCTCCGTGGTAACAAACCAGAACCACAGCCTTGTGGCAGTGTGCCGCCATGGTGGAGGGTGACTTTTCCAACTGTGTACCAAAATAATGTCGGGGCGAAATGTTCTACACCTGGCAACAGATGTGCTGAGTGCTGCAGGAGAGGAAGATGAATGAAGCACAAAAACCAATGGATCCACTCCACTGCCACCGTCGTTTAAAACACCACAAAATATGACTAATCCTCGTGAACCCCAGTGATGTACATTTTGAACAGTGCTGACCATCACTTTCATTGGTTAAAATAACATCAGTGGCAGCATATTTTATCAGCTGTCAGTAATTATCATCACTTCTGTGTCTAACTTGATGACTCTAAACTTGTCCAAGTTCTTGTTTAAAGTATTAAGTGACTGGAGGACTCTTGTGACCCTGTGCAGTTTGGGGTCGGTCAGTTAGTCTCACAGACACATAGAGATGATGCCAGAACTGCACCAGAGAAAACACAGACACAACTCCACTGGCAGCTGTTAGTGAAATGTACAGCTGGCAACAGTGGCTTTATTGAACAGAAATAAATCAGTGTAGAAGACGAGGAACTATGCAAAGCTTCAGAACCTTTGTACGATAACAGCAACCATAAGAAAGAAACCAAAAGGAAAAACAGGTGTAGAGGACAAAATGTGAAACAGCAGATTGTCAGAAAGAAAGACAAGACAAGAAAAGGCTGCCTGTCACAAAAATATCTGAGGTGAAGAAGAAAAAAAGATTGAAAAGAGCATTGAAGTGAAAGAGCAAGATTGACACGGATGGGAAGGGAGATAAAGGGACGAGATCAATGATTTAAACAGTAATGCAGCCCTCTGTATTCACTGTCACACTCTCGCCCTCTTCTACCATCAGAATTATCTCTCAGACACACACAAGTCCCCCAGACTGTCCATCTGCTTCATGCTTCATCATGAAGCTGTCCGTGAGGTGGACTTGCCCTCCTCGTCCTCCCCTTTCACCACTCGTCCTCCTCTTCCTCCTCCTGTTCCTCCTCCTCTCCCTCCACTCTCGTCACTCGATCAAGTCACACCTGCTCGATCCGCCTTCTCCTCTTCCCATCCTTTTCTCTGTGTGTCTCACATTGTGTATTTGTCTATTCGTACTTGTTCTGCACATCGCTGACGCACTCCTGTCCTCTCTCTCCCCCCATTTGTCTCATGTGCTTTCAAAAAAACAGGAGAGAAAAAGAGTTTGAAGCGACACATTTACGCTCATTCTGTGTGTTCGTGGTGATTTTGGCGTGATTGTTGAAGAAACCCAGTAGAAACAAAGGGGAAAACCCGCAACTAATACGTACACCTATAAATACACACGCACGCGCTGCTCATTTTAAGTGCAAGTGAGCCAATCAGAGAGTGAGACCCTCTCTCCTCACCTCTCTCAGTCGTTACCTCTCTCCCACTCCCAGCCTTCTGTTTAAATTAAGGTGGGCTGACAAACAAATTAAATCTGTCACATCCTGTTTGCATGAACCGGACAGGAAGTCAATATAGTCAGCCATGTTGGTTAGCAGGAGTTCTAATCACACCTCAACGCCATGGCAACGGAGATGAGGGTGAAGGGCGACGGTTGACCTGCTCACTGTTGTGCAGGTTTCTGGTCCGTCCAATTGAGACAATGCTCCTCTGTTTTTGCCCAGAAATGAAAGTTTCACAGTCTTTCAAGCTATATTCTGCATTATTTATTGAAACTAATATTTACTTCATCTTTCTTTGTTGCAAATACACATGCATAGTAGTACATAACTGTACACAATAGGGATATAACCTGGCAAAGGGGTTCATATTTTTCTGGTTAATTTTTTTGGTCATAATTTTATTAACACGGAATTCAATGCTGTTTTTTATTTCCGGTTTATTTGGAACAGAGAAGATGGCATTAACGGCTTTAGACATTATAAATAATAATAATAATAATAATAATAATGATGATGATGCCATGCGATATGGACCTATTGAATCCATTGCAAGAAAAAGATATCAAGGCTCATCACCTGTAGCAACATGTATGTCACACCTAAATGATGTTTTAAGTTCCTGGCGTGACTTAAAATTACCACGGGTTTAGAGCGATGTCATGATTTGATAAGAGCTTATCACAGTTAGGAAAACATGATGATTGGGCTTACAATTGTCACTTCATTCAGGTTTATGGAACTCTGTCCACGTGCTTAAATAATAACAGTAATAACAATAATAACCACATGGTTAATGTTAAGGCTGTAGTCATGCTTAATTTTTTTTTTCTGCTGAACAAGCAGTGGTCTGCCATGTAGGCGTCCAGTGTTTTTTTCTTTGTCTATAATAATGTCACCTGACTTTTATCTTTGCTCCTGACTTTCACACTTGAACATAAACAGTGTTGGGGCACTTCCTGAAATCACTGATGCTATCATTCATCCTGGGAGGACAGTGTTGGGAAACAGCCTTTAACAAATCTGTGTGTGTGTGTGTGTGTGTGTGTGCATTTTATGTAATCATTTTTCATCAGTAGTTTTTGTGAAATGGTGATCTGTTACACAACATGTACACAGTGACATGCTATTGCAGAACAACCCCCCCTCCCCCGCCCAAAAAAAAGAATCGCACACACAACCTATCACTTTTATGTGCCTACACACACACGCGTATACACACAAACACAATATGCCAGAGGTCACTACAGTCTTCCTGTCTTTAGCCTGTGTTTGTCAAATCAATGCAGATCCCCAACACACACACACACACACTTAAATTCTGCTTGCTGTGCCCTGCATCCTCTGGAGATGTATAGCTAATCTCAGCGACATCAGTCAAAATCGTAGGCTTGAGGCTGTGCGTTAAGGTGTGCAGTTTTGCATGTTTGGATGTGTAAGGTCAAAGGTCGTAGTCAATCCACCTGCAAGGCAGAGCTTGACCCTGCTACCCTCTAAATACACAGGAGTCAAACCAGGATCTTTAATGCACTAAATTTGGAGCTGTTATGATTCAACATGGAGAGAAATGTGTGGGATAATAGTAAAAAGACCAGAAAGACAGAACAGGACACAGAAACTACTCTTAGATGTTTTTTTTGTTTTTTTTTTGTGTGAAATCATACATTGTTTCACAAGCTACAACTAAAGTCCCACTGTAGACCCCTAAATATGAAAATTGATCTCCACTGATGCTTTTCCCACAAACATCAAGAATTTTTGCAGTCTCTCTCTCCATTCACACTGACACATCCAATTTGTCCTTCCCTGCTGCAGCACTCCTTCCTCCCTTCTGCTTGCCCTCAGGTTAAGTCCTGTTTACTCATTTGACCCCACTGGTCTGCTGGTTAAAAATGCATGAACAATAAATAAGGATGCTCTTTCTCTGTGACTCACTGTCCCCCCATTCAGCATTCATCCATCCATCTCCCATGTTTGTGCAGAGCTCATTTAGGCTTTTAAAGGAAATGGAAATCCTGCGCAGTGACACTGAGGTGACTAACTGATATCCTCTCGGTCAACATTTACAATTCTTTATCTACAAGGTGGGAAGCCATCAGGAACTCCATATCCCATGGGGCATTGGGGCTGATGTTTTTTAAAGGGCCTGGGTGACCCAGGGGACCTCAAAGATGAGACTCTTTAAGGATGCGGAGTCCCCACATAGCATGGGGTATATCCTGTATGTGAAACGCTTACTGGAACTTATCCCAGAGGGCCATGGAGGAACTACAACTACCCATACTGATTATGTGTTTTATTTGCTTATGGGCATTTTTTCACATTTGGTTTTAGAGTTGTTCATATATAAATCCTACTATCTACATGGTTGACATTCACAGTTTTTCCTCAGTATTTGGACTGACATCCAACAAGTTGAAAAGGCATTAGACTCTTGACAGTTTCTACACATTTACCTGTGTGATATTAGCTTAAATACACCATATAGTATATACGTATTGGGCCACCTGATGATTACACCAGCATGGACTTTCATGACATCGTATTCTAAATAGACATTAATCTGGACTTGGTCCCCCTTTGCACTTATAACAGCTTTCATCCTTCTGGGAAGGCTCTTCACAAGACACTGATGTTGAACTCAAAGGCCTGGCTCGCAGTCTCTGTTCCAGTTCATCCCAAAGGTGTTCGATGGGGTTGAGGTCAGGACTCTGTGTGGGCCAGTCAAGTTCTTCCACACAAAACTCATCCAACCAAGTCTTTATGGAGCTTTGCTTTGTGCACTGGGGTACAGTCATGCTGGAATAGAAAAGGGTCTTCCCCAAACTGTTGCCACAAACTTGGAAGCATAGCATTGTCCAAAATGTCTTGGTACGCTGAAGCATTAAGATTCCCCTTCACTGGAACTGAGGGGCCGAGCCCAACCCATCAAGAGGGATGTCTATATTTTTGTCTATATAGCATGCTACTCATATTTTACCCAACTCAGACTTTGCAGTGACATATCTTCTTACCTCTAAAAATCACACTTGATGCTTGAGAGGCATCCTCGAACAAGCAGGAATAAAGCAAGGTTCACCACTGCATGGATAAAGAGTTCAACAGTTTAAGAACAAAGTTTCTCAAAGCATGAGGAATGAAAGGAATTTAGAAAAATACAAATCAGATTATGCACACATTCATTCTGAATACACATTTGCAGATTGCGGTACACATCCACAAATCACAGTACACGTTAAGAGATTTTTTGCACATATGAAAATCAGTGTATGCCCACATGGATTAAGATACAGTTACACATCACTCACATTCATAATAGATTTACCATAGTAATGACCCCACACAAAGCATGTTCTTACAGTTCAAGTTTATTCCCTTCAGTTTTAAACACATAGCTGCAGTTATTGTAAGTATTGATCTGCAACTGCGACCTTGACACTGTGCCTGAATGCATCATGTGCACACACAGATGGAGGACCGAAGCTGCTGCTAAGGTGATGCTTGCACTGCGCAGCCTGTGCAGACATCGAGTTAGGCTGACTCTGGCTGTGCCGTGCCCCATCGAGCCCTGTTTATGTGTGTTCCAGTGAGACGACACATGGGGTGAAGGGCTTGCTTTTCTGTTCTTTAAGTAGTTTCTGTTCTTTATTTGCTTTTGCATGTAAAATTCTTAGTGTTTTATTTTTTATTCTTATGTATTTGCGTAACATGTTATGTATTTACAAGAGGTAGGCACATCTACATTCTATAAATGGTGATGAAGTGTAGTTCCCAGGTTCCTGGGCTGGACTTGGTGTAACTTGGTGTCTTTCAAGATTAATCTTGATGGTGTCATACATGTGGCAGTGTGGTTAAGACACATAATGTGTAGCTGCAATGTCCCATCTGCAAGCAACAGGAGAATTCCCAGTGGCTTGGCAAGCTCATTGGCCTTCAATAGGAGGAGCATATTAAAAAAGAAGATGAGTCCTGAAGGTGCCACTAAATGCTGTTCAATTATCGTAATAATATTGTATAATTATATCAGATATCGTCACTAACAGTGTGTTTGGTGGGAAGAAAAAGGAATGTGTCATATGTTTTCAGTACGTCACATCACCACTGTTTTAACGGCTACTCTTTGTTTTCTGTCAGGAGGAAATTCCTCCCAGACCGACCAGAGTTTTAAGTCAGAGCTCTGAGGAAATGAGAGGTTCAAAACACACAATACACAAAATTGATACATATAGCCACTGAACATGTGGCTTAGATGTTTTAAACTATTTGCTGTGTTTTTTTAACCGAAAATAGAAGATGTGCTCTTAGCATAAACATAAAAAATAATATTTCAACAAAAAGCCCACAGTAACCCATACATGGTCTGTTGTGAATGGCGTCAGTGTGGAGATTGGCCTGGGCTGATGTTGGATTCCCAGCCTGAATTATTATCCCAGTCCTCCCCTGCTATTCAATAAATGTAAAAAGCCAAAACAATATCATCATCTTGAAAAAACATTATGCTTATATTTTTTGATATCAGTGCATGATCCTGATCTGTAGGGTTTCTGGGTTCTGCTGATAAAAGGGATGCAGCAATACATGTGACTCCAGTCTTTGCAGGATCAGTGCAGGATAAGTATGACCAAAGAATGACTTTGTCATGTGAAGGGGAAAAAAGTTACACAAACTCTTTAATGTCACTGACAGAAAAGTGAGCAGCAAAGCACAGAAATAACAAAAGGCACATAAGCAAAGAAATACATCACTTTTTTTATACTTACATATGGGTTATGACATACTACACCTCCCTTAAAATAATCCACATCAGATCAAAATTGATTAAACGTGCTCCAGCAAATGTATGAACTCAGTGCACAAAAGTGAAAATGTCAAATGTATGTGGAGCTTGTTTCAATGTCACATTCAGAGATACATCTGCATCATTAAACAGACGTCTGGAGCAGTAACTCCAGTACAATAGGAAAAGAAATAACACAGACCAGCAAGGACAAACGTTTTAAAACAGCAGGAGAGCCATCAATCTTTCCCCAGATCAATTTCCTAAAGGCCAGGAGATCAGGAATAAAGCCAGAATGGGGTTAATCTGTGGAAATTATTTTGTTATTAATAATAATTTCTCAAATATCTAACGGCCGAGAAAGACGGACTATAACGCTAATCAAAGCTGATGGGAGAGTCTGTCTTTGCACGTCAGAAAATTTCCTCCTTTTGATTGCTTTAAGTGGCGTATGGATTTAGCTCCTGTGCATTCACTTCAAGTGGAAGATGAAATGTATGAATGTCCGTGTTTTAATTTGACGCAGTATGAATCTTTGCTTGTGTGAGCTCAACGTTTTAACCTCTAATAATTTCAATAGTTTTCCTCACAAACAGTTGCATTCAGTCGCTATCATGCATAACTCAGCAATTTTCATTATGAAGTACTCCGATTCAATTTAATTGCTGTGTTGCTCATAAATAGTCACAATATTATGTTGTTAATAAATTAAATGATTTAACTACGTGTGTGTGTGTGTGTGAGTGTGTGTGTGAGTGATCTTGGAGAGTTAAAACAGGCATAATGAAGTAGCAAAAAGCTGCCTTCATGCCCAGACCCTTGAAACAAGCAATTATGGCTAATTTGTCCTTTTAAAAAGACACAGGGAAGCCATTTGTCCTGGAACGTACACACACACACACACACACACACACACACACACAAGCACAATGAGAGAATATTCATGTCTCTGCCTCCCCCTCCACAAACACTTAGGAGCTAATTATTGTTATTAGCATCATGGTTGAAATCCCTCCACAAGGACATGTCAGCACACTTCAACATCTGTACACTTCTTTTCTTTCATCAAAGAAACAAGAGAGATGGCAGGAGAGGAGGGGAGAAGTGACACATAAAAATGTCCTGAGATCACCTTGAAAAGGCCTAATCAAAATGTTCCACACTTCCAAGTCATTTTGTTTCACACACAATGACACCATTCACTACAGCGGTAATTGCCTCTCACAAAATATTGGCCTAATATATACATGAATATTGATTTTGCCATATGCTGCACCATTTCCATTATTTGCAATGTTGCTCTGATTTTACTATAATTTCAATCACAAGGCCATTATGGACAAACATATTTATTGTCCAATGACAATATGTTAACTATAAAACATAGATTAGACTATGGCTTGATCCCTATTCAAGATGAACATTATAAACATGGGTGAAGATCAATAAGCTATGGATTAGCTTACATATAATGCATGCCAATGGACAAAGAGGACAAAATAAAATGTATTCTGCAACAATGTGGCTCAGTTTAACACCATACCTAATTAAAAACAGCATTAATCAAACAGTTAATTTTCACTTTTTCAGCTTTGGACTTCCACTGCTCTCCAGGAGCTGGCCATGGTGGCAGGAGTCAAAGAGAGGCTGTCCAGAGGTCCTTCTCCACAGCCATGTCCTCTGTCTGGGCAGGTGCCAGATGGGATTTATAATCCCTCCAGCACGTCTTGGATCCGCCCTGCGGTCGTCTCTCAGCGGGATGCACCCAAAATACCTCCATAGGTAAGCTACTGTGAGGCATCCTGATCACCCAAACCACATTAACAACGGAGCGGCTTCTCTGATCACCTTTCAGATGTCATAACACCCAATAAGTGTGTTAAAACAGATTGGTGCTTCTGTGCTAAGGTGTGCACCTCCCCATAAATGTATGTACATGTTGGAGCTACAGCAGCTATGGAGACACTCGCTTGCATTGTTCTACAAGTTCTCTCCTTTTCACTAACGCTCATTAACAAAGCCATCTCTGCTGCAAACTCAGGCTCACCACGATCCCTACAGTATATTACAGCAAATGAAGCAAAGTCCTCTCGTGAATCTGTAACCACACCTACCAGTGATGCCACAGAGTCCTAGAGTACACTTGTACTTCACTAACAGAAGGAGGACTGTTAAACAGGACCAGACAGGATTCTCAGAGGGTTTGGACGTTCTTTCTGAGGCTCCAATCACAGAGTGTATTAACTAATGTATGACTGTGCGTGATAACCCTGGTTATGTTGCGGTTGCTGTATCAGCAGGTGAATTCCCATGCTATTCTGCCTTTTGGTTATTTTGTGGCCATGTTGAAAGCAGACATGGGGATAGATGAACATGACATAGTCCAGGCTACAGAGAACAGAGAAGCTCAAAGTACAACACATAACACACAGATGTTGTTTAACGTCGTTCTCTATTCAGGACACCAAATTGTTGTTTGCTGTTATATTAATGTTCAAAGTCTTGTATATGTGTATGTAAGACTTACTGTGTTCCTATTTATTTTTCTTTGTCATTCTAAAACACAGTGGGTAGATCCAACCACTCGACTGGTTGAGGAAACCTGCACACACACACTCACACACACACTCAGACACACACACACAAAATTAACTGTCTTGCTCTCGTCTCTAATGCATCTGTCATATGAGGGGTTAGCCCTTTTGATCTCTCTCTCCCTCCCTCTCTGACAGCTGGCTTGCTGCTCACTGGTCCTAAATGAATTGATATTTCTTCTGGCCACTTGAATTTGTCACTTGACTTCTCTGTGTAATCTTCACTCCTTTTCACTGCTTAGCGACTGTGCCATCTGCTCGGGTGCATGTGCGTAGAAACCTGGGGAACACAGTCCTGTGTTTTGGATGAAAACACATGGCTAATAGAGTCACCGACTGTCAGGCTGCCAAGTCAGGCAAAAATGCCTGTAGAAGGCCTCCGTGATGAAGCTGTCAAAGGTGATCTCATTTTTCCTTCTAACACAACAATGAAATGTAATAACCTGCAAACATGACCAACACAGTGAAAGAGAAATCAGAATATACTCTCTGTAGTGAGTGTTTGAATGTGCAGGAGTGGTACACCTTTTACAGCTAAAAGTCTGTATTCTGCATCTGTATGCAGATTCTTTTGTCTTTCCTTTTAGCCTTTCGGTAGGGTTCTCTTTGTTGTTGTTCTGCATCTGTGCTAGCACAGATGACAAAACATCCAAATGCAAGAACCGAGCTTTGGCAAAAACATGCAGGTGAGCAGAGGGACTTACCTGTATAAAGCATCCTAAGAGGGTCAGAAAGCTTCAGTATCCTATGTGCTGGTTACAGAAGCCACATTATGCAAGATTTCTGAGGACTGAAGTCCAAAATTAGCAGCCAAAAGGGTTTTTTTCTGTGCTCTCCAAAGAATACCCTGTCATATGAATTTAATAATGTATTTTCACATGTAACGTTGGAAGAGGTGGTAGCAGAACCATTCCTGTCATCTACAGATCTGAGCAGCCCTGTAGCAGTGCTGAAAGTGGTGTTGTGTTTCCCTGGAGTTTAACGTTTTAGGCTGTCAGATCAATCCAAATTCCCTGGATGTGACATGTTCAGGTCCCACAGCTGTGCATATGCTTCCAACTTTGTGGCAACAGTTTGGGGAAGGCCCTTTTCTATTCCAGCATGACTGTGCCTCAGTGCAGAAAGCAAGGTCCATAAATATATATAGTTTACATTCCAACATGACTTTAGATCTACCTAAGACGGTATGCTTGCTTTTCCATTATGGGAATCTAGTAACTAAGTTACTATGATCATAATCAGTATATTTCCTGCCCTGCCCTATTTCCAGCAATCATCAGTAATTCCGCTGAAGATACCAAATCCAAAAGTGAGTTTATCCTGCAAACCAGTTTGGTCTGTATTATATGTGTCATAGCACTGCATTATTATCCATGAGCTGTTCAAAAATAATGAAAGAGCCACACTGTGACATTGGGTAGCCAGTTTCTTCAATTCACTCAGCGTAGTGTGTGCAGTTTATTCCTCTCAACTTGTACCAAACATTGGCTGCAATTCACCTAGAGGGCACTCGAGAGGTAGTCCTCAAAGGAGCTGAGCGAATGGACCTAAATGGCTAAAATAATTTTTTACACCTACTTCTAGACAAAAAAGTCCAAATTGTACTTTAGTTTTTGCAAATATAGTATCAATATCAGAATTGAAATAAAAAAAATACTCAAGCTAGTTCATTTTTCTTACATTGGACACAGTTTTGCCCATGAAGCGCTAACATTCTGCTAATGTATGTTGATTGGTCGGTTAAGGCTACAGCTAGCAGTGTTACATTACAGTAGGATAAGTTTGATTATCATTATGTCAACATAACCACAATAACACTATTTCGGTTTTCATAATTCTTGTGTGTTTTCCTAATGATAGCTACAGCAGACGTTAGGAGCATGGTTAAAACAAAACAAAAACATTGTGCTTGATGGATGTGTGCCACAAATGCCGCAAATACTTCGAGAAATGTATTTCACCACCAAAAATACCAGCAAAAATCGTACCCCATAAAAGTTACATTTTAGTTGAAAGTTCATTGGCTACAGCTCCACAGAGCTCCATTTATTCAGGACTATGTCGTGAGCGCCGTGCATAACCAAACGTTCTGAAAGTTGGAGTTTTTTTCCTGTTTGAAATTCCCTGATCATGTCACTCAGAGCAACAATATAGCACTGTGAAACCTTGCTACTGTTGTCTGATTTTGTCTCTCAGTCTTTTAACACATACAAACAAGTGAGGAAAAAATTAATTGTATGACAAATTTTGGGGGGGCAAAATGTCAAATTCTGCTTAATTTCAGTCACTTGATCCTAAAAAGCAGAGGCTACAAGCAGAAAGAGATTCCAGGTTGCGTGAGATATTTTTGTTTCTGTATATTTACATTTTTGTCTTTGTGTGTGTGTGTGTTTAAGGTATTTGTTTTTAATTATTATTATTTTAAGGTCTGTAGAATTAACAAATGAACCAGAGGAAGCATTCATTTAAATTTTCAATTCATTGAAATGTTTAAAAAAAAAAATCCAAATCCAGTGTGCCATCTGCTTTTCTCCACCAGGCTTTGCTTCAGTCTTTATATATCTGTCTTTGTGTGTGTCTGAGTCCAATCACTCCATATCTCTATCAAAGGCACTCTTGAGGAATATGGCACAATAATATTCAGCATAAAATCAATGGCTTGTTTAATTTAAACAGAGAGGAAGTGGGAAGGCTGGGTAATTGCAGAGAAAGGCCCACAAATCAGCCGTCCTTGTTATCCCATTTGACGGCCCATTAAACGTCTGCAGGAATAAACATTATTTTTAGCTTAACTACCAGCTTCTGTCGGCTATAGAGTAGACAAGCAAATCACTCCAACAGAAAAATAAAAGATGTAGAGGTAAAACATTCTGGGCTGTTTGTTTATTCCATCATACTTTTATTTAAAAGTTTTTCTGTTTAAGTAGACAGCTCACACTGTGTAGCATACGTGGAGAATTTTTTTCTTAAAAAAAAAAAGAAATATTTTGTAACTGTTCAACACCACATGTTCAGGGGGAAAAAAACTGTACATGTTGTACTATTTCACATCGGTAAGAACTAACACATGGAATGTTGACATCATGAGCAGAAAATGCACCAGTGTTCTGTAAACTCCTGGCTCACACTCAGAAGTTTTGGTGTTGCATCCTTACTTGGTTTGGTGTACTGTTAGCTAATGTATCAAGCTTAATGTAAATATTGTTACATAACTGATATTACTGAGCCAGGTTTTGTTGACTTTGACTCTTTTCTACTGTAACTTTTGTCACGCCCTGTTTTAAAATGTCAGACTAACATTCCACATGCAACCTTCAACACAGCAGTATGGCATTTTCCCAGCATTTGACATTGAAGTAAATGTCATTGTCACTGTGAGCCAATCATTTGTCTGACTCACAGTTGTGTCGTCCCGTGATGCTCTAACACAGCTCACTCAGCTCATAAGTGCACCTTAGAAAGTGTATTCATTAAGCAATCATCAGTATCCTTACGCTCAATACCAAAAACATAACATGACAACCAAGCAGCACTGAAATATCCCCTGCAACACGTATGTGAAATATATATGTATGTTTTGTTTGTGTGTGGGTGGGTGTGATAAATGGCATTTCTTCCACTATGTAGTAATGGGACCACATGTCATCCCCCTCGGTTGAATGTTGAAGCCAATGCAGAAATTCTTCAACATGTTGTTCTGGGATGGTCAGTAGAAACGTATCGAAATCTACTTTTGACTTTGAGGTCAAAAGTATGGTTATTTTGAAAAATCCAAGACCCAAAGACACGTATGCTGCTCACTTCACTGAAATGCAGTCAGACTGAATGTTGCTACTTGTCTGGTTCACCTCATCTGCTGCATACAAGCCCCAAATGTGAATACTCTTGTTTCTTTGAATGAGCAAATAATCAGACAGAGGTTTAATTCTAGAAGGAAAGTGATATATTTGCAGTGGTCAAAGCCAGTGAAATCATCTCCACAGCAGCACGGACAGTGTCTGCACAAGCAGTAATATGGAGATTACGTGGACTATGAAATAGGCTGGTTTTACTGGGTAGATGATGATAGAAGGAGGCCACTTCACCATCTCCACCTGACTGACTGAGGAAATTACTCTTTCTCTGTCTGTCACTGTAGTTACCCCCCTTACATTTATCTCTGTTTCAGAGAACAAAGCAGATGTGTATTAGATACCCATGTAACCCCCCCAGCTCTCCTCTTATTTTTCACAGATAAGACTTTTTTTTTATATACATGTTGCCCTTGATAAATGCTCCCCCAGGGGGGGTTGTCAGAAATTAACTTTATCTGGTCTTTAATTATGAAACACGTGCTCTGAGGTGTCCCCCCAACTCCAAAATCCCAGCATCACCCTCCCCAGCACTGTCATTTCCAAAGTTATTTCAAGGCGATGTGTGATTATCTGTGACATTGCTTGACATGTGCCTGAAGACTGTCTCTCTCTTCACTATCTCTGCTCTCTCCCTCTGTCTCCCTCTCTCTTTCTTTCTGTCTCTCTCTAATCAAAAAGCCAAACCATGCAGACAGCTCAGAGCAAATAACAAGTCACTCCCTGTGGATGTTTGAAGATGACGGAGCGACCGGAGCGACGAGGGAGGGAATGCACTCTGATTGTTCTCAGTCTTGAAGCCAACATTATATTTCCATCCATATATTTGCACCAGGATTATTTTCAGATTTTTCTGATATTCTTGTTTTTGTTGTCATACATATAGACAAAAGGAACAGCAGTTAAAAACAAGACTTTAGTATCTCATTTGAAGGTAGGGTAGGTAAATGGCATGTGTGTGTAATCACTAGTTTGACATCCTCATCCTAGTGTCCTAGGAATTACATCCACTTTTCCCAGAAGACCATTTGTTAATTTTTAATAGTGGCATGGAAAGCTGCTCTCCCCTCCAGCAAAAGAATACTGTAGCTCCAAGATGAAACTGACACAATGATAAGACTCAGAGAAAAAAAGAAATACAATTCAAAGGAGTCCAGTCAGTGAAGATTTCCACAAGCAAATAGTGTTTTACTTGATTTATATATCAATTTTATTGCACCTTCAGTTTGGATTTGCGTGTGTATGTTTGCTTTAAAGATACATGTGCTTTGTCTGTTGGTGTCGTTCAGATTTCCGATTTTCTCGAATATGACACATACTGGTTTTGAACTGGGAAGACTGAACTTGTCTGTCCATTCTAGATTAAAAACTCTGTAAACGTTTTATCTTCTTGGAGTCTTGAAATTGGCCGAGTAGAATCACATGATCTGATCTACACCTCATGCAACTGGTCTGTGAGTTTCCTGGTCTGGCAGTGCCATAAAACAAATGCTAACTCCCAGTCAGAATTAAAGGATTCTCAATAATGTATTGGTTATACCTTCGTGTCCAAACAGGACAGCATTCAGGTCCAGACCCAGGCCACAATTTCCTTTTTTTTAGTAGCATGCCCTTAATGTAGAGAGTCAAAAAGTGAGAGTGTGGAGGTCACTGTGATGTTTGGCAATGTAGCTCTCTGCATTCTGTCAAACTCATCAAGTCATTTTTGATTTTTGTGAACCATCACCACGATCTTTCCCTAACCTGCTTAACCATAATCATACATTGGCATGTTAGCATAGCTGTCCAATTCTGATGTTCTTCCGGGTTTGCAAGAAGGCTGGGGATTCGTGGTTTTAAGCTTTTGAACAAACCACCAGTGCATTGATTTTCTGATGAGATGCTGATCATCCTCGCTGTACATGAAAATAACAACAACAGGAGCAATCGGGGTAGAGTTAACTCATTTCTAAAATAATTATCCCATCCTTTCTTCATATGAACCAAATACAACGACAGAAAATGTTTTATTTTCTTTAAGTAGCAATCAAATCTGTAAACGGCGACTGGCACAAAATCAACATTTATATTACAGCTGGTTTCATATGTTTCTCTGGCAAGCAGTGAAATATATGAAATCACCCATCTACCTTCCCTCAGAATGCTTCCCATGTATCATAGCCACAACAAATACCACATAATTACATAATTAATCAGATCATGGATGTTTCCTTCCCTTCTTCCATTTTTTTTTTCTTTTGTACAAGAGTCAAAAGCATGTAATCATTGTTCTGTAATGTAATCTGATCAGGGCCATGTAATTCTTCATTTTCCAACAGCTCCCTGGAGCAATGGATCTGAGAGCGAGATGAATGTGGCTGAGTCTCTGTCCCTCCTCTCGCTCTGTCTCTCTGCTTTCCTTTCTCTAAATGTGGCTCCCTCACTGTGGTTAACCGCTTGGCCGTGTAGCTCCTGGCATCTGCGTCTGCCACCACAAGACAATATCTCTCCTCCTCACTTGTCTCTCCATCCACCCATCCATGCTCCACTTCCGTTTTTTTTCCTTCCCTTTCCTCGCTGTTCATCTCCTCTAGTTGGCTGCTCTTCTTCTTTCTCCTCACCCTCCCCTCCCACGTCTCCTCTTTCCCCTCTCTCCTCCCTCCCTCCCTCCCTCCGGTGGCGGCACCAACCATCAGGTCCCATCTATCTGTGTGTACGTCAGCAATTAGAGCGTCGTGGCAGCCAAATGCCAGCCATGTCCCCAAGCTACACACACACTCAAAGGCTATGCCCTGACAAAACAGCAAGAGAACAAATCACACCATAATTTATAATCTCGCTGCGCTAAAATCTCATTATATTACAGGCATATGGATTTGGTAGCATGCACTGCTGGGGTGCCGGTGCTATAAATTCCACCAATCGTAAATTATTAAAGGAAAGATAGAAATGACCGCCGCCTGTCCAGATTAGCTGTAAATCACACTCAAACATGGTTTGTTTAAGGAATTAAGTCCCACGTGGTGCAGAGGACCTAACAGGGTATTACTTCAGTCGCTGGGTGCTGGGGAGGGTCAAGTTTGAGCTGCCTTAAAATATCAAAGGATTACAGGTTCATGCCATAAAATAGACCTTAATCTTTATCTGCGTATACACCAGTCAGTCCCCCTCCCCCCAAAAATGAAAATATCTTCACAGCAGCACCTTTTTTTCCCCCTTCCCGATTGAGAATGCCCCACAGCCAAGCCAACAAGTAACCTAACCAAACCAGAAACCCACAGCTTGTCACACCCTCTCCGCTCTCCTCGCCTCAGTCCATCCCTTCGAGCGAAGAGTTTTGAAAAAGTGGAATTCAATTTAAGGATAAACCCGGCCAAGCAGAGGTGAAAGAGGCCTGTGAGAGGACAGCCCTGGTCCTTTGCTGTCAGCTTGGCTTTTCATTATCACTCTGTCATTTATGTCAGGGGTTTCATAACACAAAGACATGACTAAGGTCTGATGGATGTGAAGAAATCTGCCGAAAAACAGAGCAAGCCCTGATGTTAACCTGGTTCTGACTGCACGCAATGTTGTCATGTTGTGTCATCAGCGAGGGGAGCTCTGGGTGCAGAGGAAGATAACTTTTCGGTAATTTCTTGCATTTAGGGAACATACGGGGAGTTACAGTGTTAATGTTTTTGTTGTATAGTGTAGAATAACAAGAAAATAGAGTCCCTTTCACGTGGTCAGATGACTCTGCTGTAGTCATGGGTATTTGCTTCAGTCCTCATCACCTGTGATGGCAACGTGACACCTGGGTGGTCACGGTAATTGTCACCCCTTTTCCAGTGCAATGCTATGATGCTTGTTGCAATTCAGCATGCTGGTGTGTAGTTTTCCATCCATCTCCGCTCAAGCCTCACTCAAACATACACCAATTAGCCGCAAGCTCCGACCTATCAGGGAAAGGGACACAGGACCTCTGGGGGTATTTTGGTCACTGGTATCAAATTCGACTTATTCCGTTGCATCACACAGATTGTCGATCAGGTTGGAATCTGGGGGATCTGCAGACTGTTGTTGTGGTCCTTGAGACACTCCTGAGCTGTTTTGGAAATGTGACGAGGTCCAGCTGGGGGGAGGCTGCTGCTGACAGGAAGAGCTGTTGCCATGGGGGGATGAAGGGGCTGTGTGTCAAAGAACATCCACATGATTGCCAGAAACACATTGTAAAGATGTGATTAATTTCATTCACTTCACCTGTCAGTGGTTTTAACGCTGTGGCTGGTGAGTGTAGTTCAGTTACCATTGAGTTTGAAGGAGAGACTGAAGTAAAAGATACAAAGTAGCTGTCGTAACTTTCTCAGCAGCCCCCACGTTGCTTTCAGCTGTTCTGCTTTCCAACGCATTTGTGAAGTTCAATATGAAACACTAGAAAAAAGAAACAAAACAGAAGGATGAACTTAGGTTTACTTTTTTTTTTTTTAAAAAAAAGCATAGATATATGCTAATTTTGGTGTTAAAATGGAATGACATGAATTATCTTTTAATCTCATTTGAAGGCCACATTCAGGCAGACAACAGCACTGTGTGAAAATCAGCAGCCCCCTCATTCATGTGAATGAGAATATGCGTTGGCTCAGTGTTGGTGCTGACACGGGGTTCAAAAAAGACTGAGCAACTGGCTCAGTCTTTTCTTAAGAAAGATGCTACACTGGCCAAACAGATACTTGCAAGTGCACTTTTCAGAAACTTTAGAACTTAATACCAGATTTCTCCTGCTTATCTGGTGATGATCAGAGTGAAAGATGAAATGAACGCAGCTGTGATGATTTCCCAGAGCAGGCTTCAAATTTGGTCTGATATTCCAACTGGGCTTCCAGCGTCATATTTTGTTATTACACTGGTACTTATAACAACACACTTCCTTCCACCTGTACAGCTCTTTGCAATTTTTAACATAGTCCTTTTTTTCCTCCGAACGCCCACTTTCATACAAATGTGATCTATACAACCTTGTCATGGTAATATTGTTATATTTCTTTATGTGCTGTAGAATGGGTGCAGTTGGGTTCGTGTTGTTCCACGTATTTGTGAGACGTGAAATATCATCCAGGAAGTCCAGTTGGACTATTAGAACACCCACACACTGTGCAGCTGTGTGCAAGATTTTACAGCTCTGGAAAGTTATTACAGTGGCATCTATCTTAACTTTCATCACGACAATTGCAAGGTGAGCTACAGCTACTCCTTCCTTCATACAAGGCCAGCACAAGGTTTTTGGAGCAGATGGGAACACTTTTTGTTTTGCCTGAGCTCGCTGCATTTGCACTCCTACTGTGTTGCTGGACTCCTTCAAATGAATGACAAGGCTGTGTTTTCTCACAGAGGAATTAAGTGATTTCCTCAGATAATCTGCAGAACACTCTATCAACAGCGAGTAGGTCCACTGAAAAGTGTATGAAGTATCCTAAGGCACTGGCTGAAACATAGACATATATTTAAATACGACTGCAAAGCAAGCAGCGTGTTGGTTTGGAGGCCAAGGCAAATAAAATCCACACCATCTGCATAGCTAGATGTCGTCAGAGGTTAAGAAGTTTCTTTTTTCTATTTTGTTATTCCATACATCTCAGACACCTTTAAGCACACTCATAGCATCCCTTCCAACCCTTCTGATTTCTGCACTGAGAATATCTTCGCCTTAGAGTGGGGAAAAGCAGGAGTGCAGATGCCTCTGCAGTGAAACAGGTGCTATCAAAGTGCTTCCTAGTCAATACACACAGAGGCAGCATTTAAAAACATCAGAGGGTTGGGCTAAAGGCTGGCATTAGACTTTGAATGGAGAGGGATCTAATACATGGATGGTCCTCTTCCTCAGTCAGCCCATTGACTCCAAACTGAGCCTATTAGCAAGACAACACACCGCTAATGGCACCGCTGCTGCTCCTCATGTGTGGGGAGACCACCCAGCGCACACACACACATAACCCTCGCCCCTTTTCCCACGCTTTTGTTACCTTACACACTGGCATATTACAGCGTGAAACCACATCACACAGGTCACACATTTCGTATGATGAACTGTAGGAAGGAGACTTCATTTTGCAGGAGAAATTAGATGGATGCAGTCTTATTGGCACTTAAGATCTGCAGAGCTGGGCTCAGTCAGAAAGCTGTCGTCTTTTATGTGTTTGACTATGGACATCAAAGCGTTTAGTTGTGGCCGCTGCAGGTCTTGTTTGTGAGACATGGGCATAGATCGTTTAATATAAAAATCTGAACACACTAAGGATATCAAGCAGCATTTTTAGGTTCCTCTTCACCTTTACACAATAATTTCAGTGGTATCTTAACAGCATTTTGATAGCTTCTACTTTAAATTTTTCTTGGATGGATTCTAGGTGGAATCCACAAATTCAATGTTTTCCCCCCTCCGGAAACCTTTCCTTGTTTATGCTTTTAGTGCACAATTTTAACCCATTCACCCATAGTTTTGACCTGAGGATTTGTGGTAATAAATAAATGATTGCTTTAAATGATTCCATTATTATTTTATTGCGAGGACTAATTTTAACTTTTGTCCTTTCAGCACCAAAGCGTGAAAATGGGTCACATTGTGCCTTTACGGAACCACTCGGCTGCTTACAGGTACTGACACAAAGTGAGTTACAACACGGAGGGGGGGGCCTTAAACCTCTCAGCAGTGTTAGTCACTTCCACATGCGACCAGCAGGGGGTGTAGTGGAGAGGAAGACAGAGGACAAGAGGCTTCTCCTGTCCCTGTCTTTCACAGTCAGACCCCAGTCTGACACACACACACTGTCCTAAAAAAAGAAAAAGAGAGAGAGAGACACACTCACACACTCTTTATTTTGTCCAGTGTTCGACTCACACTCCCTCCAGTGGTGCCTTCGTTATTCTCTCACTTTGTTACCGTGAGAGGCAGCTGATTTTGCACTCCTAAGAGTAGTTGCACACGGTGAGCAGCTCAGGGCTTTGGTAGTTACATATGGAGTCATGAATCTAGTCCAGCGCAGTGCATAAAGAGAAAAAAAAATCTATAAATGAATACATTAAAAGCAGTCACAGATGCTTTGGATCAGTTCTATTAAAATGATCCTAACTGAGAAGCTGGATTTGTAAATTCACTTTGTAAGCCAGAGGAGGAACGGTTGGGCTTGTCCCTTTAAGTGTAGTCTGCATACTTTGCTTGTAAAGGCCCTGGAAGTTTCGTTTGATGATGGCGGGACTTTGCCACACACACTTCCCTCTGTGTCACTAACTTCAGCCTGTAGTGCGCACTTTATAAGAGTGTCTGGTAGTCCACCTCTTTTTGTTAAGAGGTGGACTTCATTGGCTGTATGGTGAGCAGTCTCTCCAGCGGGTGAGAGGGGGAGAGAGAGAGGGGAGGGGGATAATTCATTCACTTTGCGCACAAAGCCCAGTGGAAATCACCCAGGGGGACGAAACAGCAGACGGAAGAGAGAGACAAAAAGTGTGTGTGTGTGTGTATTTAAGAAACTAAATTTATTCTTTGATTCTTTCATTTTCTCGCCACTATTTATTTTTTGGGACTAGAAGAAGAATAAGCCACATTTTATAACTAATTTGGTCATTACAAGAAATACTGTCGCTGTTGATTTGATCTTGCAAAAGAAGGACACAAATTTAGGGTGTTAGTTTCTGATGTCGGGTTTCCTGATCTCGCACATGAGAGCAAACTGAGTGACCACGGCTCCCTGGCGGGCTAGAAAGAGCGCAGTCGTCTGTTCGGGAGCTGTGAGCGATCGGTTTGATGGCCAGAGAGGAGAAGGGCTCACAAAATAAATGAGAAGCCAATGATTCTGAAATAAAAGTGTGTGTTAGCCGAGAGAAAAGGCAGAGAGGTGGCACGTCTGCGTGTCTGTCAGTCAGTGAGTGAGCGCTGCGCGGCAGCACTGCACCTCGGAGTGCCCTGGACACCCCCCCCCCCCCCCCTCCCAATCTCCCCCTCCCTACCCCCGTCCACCCCCACAATCCCCAGCTCAGCCTCGCGCAGCCCAGCTCCAGCCTCACACACGTCGCTGTGAGAGCACTGTGAGACCCCCACCACCACCCTCCCCCCTCCTCCTTCATCCCATTACACCACCAACAGCACTGCCTGCCACCGTCTCTGCGATCCTGCGCTCCCACACCGGCTTCACTCCTCTTCCCTCTCACTGATCGTCCCTCTCGGTGTATCAGCGGAGGGCTGCACGCGCGATTGCGCTATTGATACCCACTTTACGCTGGGCTCGTGGAAAGTCAGCGTCTCTCTCTCTCTCTCTCTCTCTCCCTCCCTCTCCCTCCCTCTCTCCCTCTCTCTCTCTGTCCTCCTCTTTGCCTGCGCTTTGGTAACCTAACAGGGAGGTGTTAACTACTTTTACTTCCACAAAGCGCCTCCCGTTATCTCCGGTGGTGCTGCGCAGTAGCCAGAAGGACCAGTGCTGCTGGTATTCCCACTCCGCAGAAAAAGTTTTCCGTTTGTTGTGAGGATAAAAAAAGAAGAAGCCGGAAACCGAGGAGTCGTCTGCATAAGAAGCGGATTCTGCCACTGCGAGGTGAGTTAACACTGACTGTCTTGTTGTTGTTGTTGTTGTTGTTGTTGGGTTTGAAGCTCATACAGTTTGAGCTTCTACGCCTTCCTCGCGTTCCGCCGCTTCTCGCTGTTTCGGAAGCGGATTTCGAGTAGTTTGAGTAAACTTTCCCGGGGACTGTGCGCTTTGGTCGCTGTGCGCGGTGCTGTTTCCACGCGTAAAAAAAGAAATACACACACACACACAGACAAAGTCACGGCACGGAATGTCTCCGTTCGGACTTTAACGCGTGTGCGGTATAAGTTGATATCTGTTTGTGTTTATCTAAGTGTGTGCGCACGCGCGTGCAGAAACGAGACTCCCAAATAAGAAAGTGGCTTCTTGAAAACACTTGTCTCACTATAGTGCGTGTGTCAGTGTCATGACGCATACATTATCATCACCATACACTGAACGACTGAGTGTACCGCGCGGCCATACACCGCAACCAATATTCCAAAGTTTTTACAACTCCAATTATTGATTTTGCCATCGATTTTGAGGACGCTTGATTATGTCCTTTCAGAATTAGTGATTAAATCTTGGAACTGAAAGATCACAGCGAAAGAATTAAAAATGCAGTCAGATTCTGCTGAGATCTTTTCCCATCACTGCCCGATGGGTCCAGGACGGCGCTCAGCAGGTCTGCAGTGAATGTACTGATTCAAAAGTTGAGTTTTAGCTCTTCGTGTGAGGACAGCAGCGGCTGTAGCTCGCTGAATCAGCCTATAGCTGGCTTTCAGAGGAAGTTACTGTTGCTTTGGAGCACTAAAGCGCTCATAATGATGAGGGCATGTGGCTTAAAGTGGTGTCCATTAAAGCCTCTGATGAGGAAGATTTTAATGTAACACTAACACACAATTTTATAAAGGGCGTCTGGACCACAGCCACAACGGGATTACTAATCCACAAAAACCAATTACAGTTTTAATTCTTTCATTTTAAACTTGTGTTTTTATTCACCCAAATGTGATTATGGCAATTAAAATAAAATGTAAAAAAAACAAACAAACATTAAAACAGAATCAAAATGGGATTTGGAGTTAAAAAAAAAAAATAACAAAAACAAAAAAAAGGCAGAGGAAGGTGCTTCAGAGGAAAGCCTAAAGCGTGTGTGGATACAAATGCGCTACAAATTATTCTCAGTTTCTCTCAAAGAGAAACAGACGGCTTGAGTACAAAAAGACGGCGACTCGCTGCGTAGCATGCGCGTGCACGTGCACACACACACGCAGGCCTACACACAGTTGGGAAACACCTGTTAACTAGGGAGCCACTATAATTTACATCCTCCCCCTAAATAAGCAGCGCCCAGCCAGAGGAAGTCCCGGGGGCCTTTCAGCTTCGTGGCCGAACACAGCGAGCCAAAGTCGCCCCCCTCCCTCCAAAAAACAAGCGCCACGTCCCGCTGCTGCTGCTCCGTCGCTATCAGCGGACACCACATCCTCGACTTTGTGCCGTGTCTCACCGGGAAGACAGGATTCACACTTCGAACAGAACTCAGTGATTTTTGGGCTCATTTTTAGCGAATAACTCCCTGCTCTTTATTAAAGAAGTTTGTTCAGTTTTTATCTTTTTTTTACTTTCGTTATTGTGTTATATTTTGTGGGCTTAGTGAGAGCCTTTTTTTTAAATTGTTTTTCTTTGTTTTGTTTTTTAATTCAACAAGTGAAAGTTTTTTTATTCGGAGTGACGCACGCAGACAAAGAGTGCGCGAGCGTGACTTTCTTTTTCTTTCTCCTCTCGGTTTCTTATGGTTTTTTTTTATATTCGAAATATTTCATTCATTTGTTCTCACTCCATTATTCCTTTTCGTGTGTTTCCGCTTTGTCTTAATCGCATCCACGCCGTTTTTATTATTATCATTATTTCTTCCCTTTTTTTTAAGAGAGACCTCACTGAAGCAAACAAGTGAGCAGTCGCGCCCGGATCAGCGCCGCACAAAGCCGCAACACTCCGAAAAACGAATAATAAAATTAGTAGTTGGGGCGGGGGGGTGCGGCAGAGCTATTAGGAGTTATTTCCAAGTTGAAAAGTCTTCTCTGTGCCAGCAATAAATAGCGCGTAAAAACTCACTTCTGGAGCGAAAGTGCGGGTCATTGAACTCATCGCGCTGTGAGGATGGAATTATAGTTCCTCAAAAAAAAAGAAAAAAAAATCAGAAAATCCACAGCCAGTGAAGCCAACGCGACGAATCGGTTCAGATTGATTTTATTGATTGTCAGATCAAGCAGCCCTGACTTCTAACGACCAGTGCAACCTTTCATTTTTCCAACCACACACATTAGTATGCAGTTAATGAGCTTTTAAACGCTAGACGTCGTGAAGGAGACGAGCGTGTGGCGGAAGGATTTTTTTCATCATGTTAAAATGCCTTCATATTGAGCAGACGCGCGGTGGTTTTGCAGTCGCGTTTGTTTCCGTGAGGGTTTGATTATTAACGCAGTTTGGCACCGAAGAAGCTTCTCCCCTCCTGTAATTACGAGACAACACACACCTCCTAAAATATACACATTCCAGAAAATGTGGGCTGTTCATTTAAATTTATAATTTGAAGGATTTATTTATTTACAGGCAGTAAAAGACAGTTTTCTAAAATTCCTCCAAAGCCCTAATGACAAGTGAATGAGGTATTCAATTCCATGATTTTATATGAAGAGTTAAAAACGAATTTAAATTATTTCAGTTTTCCCTAAAAGACACTTTTTTTTTTTACAAAATAAAAAAAACGGAATAAACGCATTTGTGTCTAATGCGCATGATTTTATTTTTACTGAAGTGTTTTGTGCTCTTCACTGTGACACCCTGACTGATGCACCAGCGCTTCACTTTTCAGACCTCAGTGATTTACAGGCCGCCGCTTTAAACTCCCTCACATTGAAAAGCGAAACCAAATCTTTCAAATGTGCTGTTTTATTTTTTGATAGCTTTTAGGACAGTCGGGTTTTGATTGGGTGTTTTAATGCTGAGCCTCGTTGGTGTTAATTGAGAGAGCGCGCCTCGGAGCTTTGGTCATCACGGTGCCTGACACGACGGAACGACAGCAAACGGGCCCTCACTTCGCAGCCCCGGTTCATTCTGCACATTTGCCTTCTCAGCCACACTCAGCACAATAGCCTGGGTTTTTAATTTTCACATCTACCTATTTTTTCCTCAGTTTTTCCATTTAGGCCTCATTTTTTTTCTTTCCCTTCCGTCTCCCCACCCTTCCCACAGGAATAGTCTGTAGGCGCAAAGAATAGAGAAAAAGTGTCGAGGTCGAAGGAAAAGTAGCAAAAGATGATTTATTTGTCAGCGTTTTCGATCTCCCCCCCTCCCTCCCTCCGTCCCCTCTCTCCCTCTCTCAGCAGTCAGCTGTTATTGCTCCCCATTGATCTCTCTTGCCCCCTCCTTTTGCGCAGCGAGAAGTGAACTAAAATTAATGTCCATTTCACACCTCTCCTGTGGATCGATGGCCGCAGGGAGAGAAGTTTATTTTAATTTGGATTCGAAGAAGAGCTACGTTCGTAACAAACAAACAAACAAACAAACAGACAAATTCTCCCACCTGCTTAATGATCAGAAAACCAGTTAACTATCACTTTTATCATGAAGCAGATAATGGTCCAGTAGCATGGGGATGCTGTTGGTTTTGGTTTTGTTTTTTTTTTGTTAATGAGAGAATTAAAATGTTTTTCTCTCTCTTTGTTAACGTGGTTTTATTTACCGCCGCAGCCGTGACAGAGGAGAGTAATCAAGACTTCCAAAGACAGAAGCGGATGTAACTTTTACAAACCACTTGTTCTGCTCCTCCTACATATTTGTGTGTGTCTGAACACCGACCCGGGACAGAGCTAATATAGTTCCTGTAACCGTGCGTATTCAGGCCGTTATGTGCGCCCCCCCCCCCCCCCAAAAAAAGAGAAAATAAAAAGAATAGAAAAAAAGTTACCTCTCACATTTGGGAATATTAATGCGTCACGACGCGCGCATTAACACCCCCTCTCCCCTTCTCTCTCCCATAATGTGACACTGATAGTAAATTAACCGTGGATCGCTCAGTCTCGACTACTTTGATGACCCCCCCCCCCCTCCCCGGGTCTATTAAGTCCTATCAATATGCACTAATTCCTCATTCTTTATTAAAAGCAGAAGCAACTCCTTCTCCACTCCTTCATCCACCCTCCTCCCCCCTTTTCTTCATCTGCTTCCCTCCTCCTCCTCCTCCTCCGCGCGCGTGTGTGTGTGCTTTTTATTATTTTTGCTGTGCTAATAAACACTACATACGAGAGCTAATTTGACATGCAGACGGTAATTGAAATAAACGCGTCGGCGGTAAATAACAAGTGTTTGAACACGCAGACACGGCGGCGGGCCTGCGCGCTCTGCATCTTAAAACTTGGTGTTATTGTTGTCTCGTTATCGCTCTTCTAATCACCATAATTAAGTGCGAAGAGCCGGATGCAATCATTTAATGGCTGGATATTGTAGGGCTGTCTCGCTTATCAAACGAACCAAATGTGGCTTGTTTTTTTTATTTTTTGTTGTTTTGGTTTTTTTTTTTTTCCTCACTGGAAATTGCAGCCTGTCCGCAACGCAGATTGTGCTTTGGGATGATTTTGATTGATCTGACCAATGTTCCGTGCTGGAAAACTTTTTATTTCATATTTTTCACACGCCGCTACTCTCTTGTCTAATAATTTAAGTGCTCGTTTTTTTTATTTGAATGTTTTTTATCTTAGGAACAAGCTGTTTTCTTTTTAAAGTACATTTTAATGAATTTGCAGGCTATACAAGAATCATTCTCTTCGCATTTTTTTAAATTATATATGCAAATGTAAAAAAAAATGACTTTGATAATTAATGAGGTGATTATTTTGCCCAAAGTGAAATATGATTTCTGCTGCAAACGTGAAGATCACCCTCTTCCTGCAAAACCAATGATTCCTTTTATTGATGACAGGAAAGGGGAGTAGCTCGTGTCCAGTCATTTTCTATTGGAGGAAAATCACTCCATGTTGGGGATGCAGCAGTGTGTTTAATGGTTTGATTGCATTGGAGAAGGCAGTCACTGGTAATGCCGTTAGAGGGGGAAATATCACTTGGAGACGCTATCGGCAACAAGAGAAAGTCAAAGAATTAGCCTAATGGGGGGAGAGGACTTGTGTCGGATGTCAGATACTTTCTGTTCTCCAGATTGCTCGTTGTCTCTTTCTCTCTGTGTCTAACCCCACGCCCCCTCTTCACCACATCATATCTGTCTCTCAGCACCCCCCACCCCCCCACACACCCCCCCCTCAGAAGACTGTTGGTGCATTTGCATCCATCGATTGCAGACTGGCAGCATTTGTTCAGCCTACTTATCATTTTCCTCTGTGCAGCCAGCCAGGCAGGAGGCCACAGCGATGCAGGGAGCCCGATTTTAGCAAGCGATGCTGAGAAACACACACCTTCTTCTTCTGCACATCCACACAGTACTTTCATATTCACAGTATTGGCGTGACAGCCTTTTGATAAGTTATCATAAAGATTTGCTGGCAGATCCCCATCAGCTCCAGGACTGCCGTATCTCTGACCTCTGGCCTCCATGCAGAGCAGAGCAGATCACATCCCGGCAGGCATCAAAGACCTTTCCCCATTGTTCTCGTGATCATTATTAACTCTACTATAGAGAATTATTACGGCCTGATCTGGGAGTGAAAACAGTGTACCTGGCAGCAGTTTTTCCTTGTTAAACTTGGACTAATTGGCTTGCACTTGCATGCTGCCTGTAGTACAAACCGGCCAGCCAGCCGCCTGTCTGCCTGCCAGCCAGTTAGATTAGTGGTTGCTGTTGTACACGCCGGCACAGCACAGCAATAAAGAGTCGAAGCAGGGCGGCCGGTGCCACACACACGCACACACACACTCGTTCAGTCACTGTGCTGCAGGACAGACAGCGAGCTCTGTCACCTGTCGGTCGGCAAAGAGAAACTGGTGTCATCCTGTCAGGCTTAGAAGGTTTTCTGCTAGTGCGTGTCTCATCTGTGAAAAGGCAGAACTTAAAGGTATTATGACTTCCACAGAAACGGATAATATGTGGCATGAGAGCATATTGTCAGCTTCTCAGTGAATGTCTTTTCTGGTTTTTGCTAAGCTCTGTGTTAGAGCTTCCATTGTAACATGAATCAACACATGAAAATGTTTTATTTTGTGTGATGGAAAGGATGGTATTTTTGTCGCTTTGTCCTCTGTTGGATGTTAAACAATTTCAGACCACTTTCTGTTATCATTAATTGTTATTTTTCTATTCTTCTAACCAGACAAACTGCTCAAACTGCTTTCAAATGCCAAATAAATGTCCATGTCCAGAATACAGGCCGACTCTGCTGCACCTGATGACAGCCAGATATGTCAAGAGATGTCTTTTTAACAACATTTTAGGGAAACAAACAAACAAAAAAAGTAGAAAGTAAAATACTAGATGTTGAGATTTGGTTTACCAGTTATCCAAAAATACACTTTGGAGACGGTAATCTGTAAGCAATGGAATGGTGTGCTTTTCCCATTTAGCCTTGTCTGTACCAGGAATTAGCTGGCCCCCGCTGAACTGGGCCTCGCTGGTGCTGCCATGAATAGAAATCCCTGCCACAGGTCAGGGCCGACTTCCAGAATGATTTTTGTCTGCAGGCCATGACTCTGTCGCCAAAATCACAAAGGCTTATTTGAGAAGTAAATCTTCTTGTTTTTTTAAATTTTTTTTTTCTTTTTTCTTTTTTTTTTTTTTTTCAGGAGCATTGCACGAATGTTGCAGAAAAAAAGTCTTGGGAAGGAAGATGACAAAATCATCATCCCTCTTCCTTTTTTTTTTCTAAAATTCAAAAAAACCCAAATGAGTTCTGTTATTCTGCCTTAAGTAACACATTCTCCAAAACACATTTATTGTTAGTTGACTGCTGCACAAAGCTTTGCATGTTCACTTGCACAAGCTTGTCCAATCCTTATTGATTTTGTTGCTGAATATTGCCCAAGTGTCATTACCCGCCTCAGGATGATGTGTGTGTCTGTGTATTATTAAATCTTCCTGTAATATTTTTTCCCATCGCTGATGCATGTATCTCCCGTTAAATGCGGCAGCTGCTGACTGAAGCGAATAACCTGGTTACAGATTTTCTATCAGAGCGACAGAAAGACGGAGAAAGAAAAGAAAAGAGAAACATGAGACTGGATATTTGAAAGGCATTTGGAAACAAAATTGGGGTTTTATAGCTGAAAGGAAAGACAAGGACAAATGATATGAGAGAGAAAAGGTGAGATGGGGGGGTGGGGGTTAGATGGGTGTGATTCTTATTCACAAGGACATTTGAGCTTTGCCTCATGGCCAGACATGAATGAGTAGATTTCAATAGTATCGACTGTTGCTTCGGACATCAGCAAACACACACGCAGATACACACACACACACCTTCTGACGCACAAGCACAAACTCTGCGGTCTGTCTGGAATACAGAATGGATGATAGCTCAGCCCTTATGCTGAAAACACACACACACACACACACACCATACGGACATGCTGCTTACTTTCTCTGTTTCCCCGTATGATGGTCATGGTAGCAAATATTTAATATCTGACGGCGAGGTTTTAAATAGCGGTGTTTTCTTTGTCTTTTGGCTGGTCATCACAATGGCCTGGCTTACTCTGTAGGGTTTGAAAAAATGTCACCCCCCCCAACCACCACCACCACCACCACCACCACCATTTCAAAGACTAAACCAATCCAGGAAAACAAAACAAGCCTTTTAGTTTACTTTACTTTCTCTAGTTTTTGCCAGTGTTTTGAGTTCTCATAACTTAAAACAAGGCCTTATTTCATAAAGGGTCATTTTTGAGTTGCATAGTTTCACTAGACGGTGACATTCCATTGCGGTGTTACATCTGGGAAAGTGGCTGCTGCTAAGTTTAAGTTTGTATTCTTTTAATCATAAAAATCAGATTTATTTTTTCCAGTGCTATTTATTGTTTCTACCTGAAAATGTTGCACTTGTTTTAGCATTGCTCCGGTGATAGACTGTGGGGTTGACAGTTCCATATAAAATGTTTATATGGTTGATTTTTATAGTGGTTAAAATGTACAGTGCTGTAATTACCCTAAAATAATATGTGCTGGGGCTTTCAGGGTAGAGTGAAAGCAGAGAGAGAGAAGTATAGAGTAGAAGGATGGCACAGGCTCAGGGTAAACTTCAGAGACTGTAAATTTTTACTGGAGTTTCAAGGCTGTGAACATGAACATTCTGTTCTCAGGGGAGCTTTGTTTTCTCTTTTACACTGCCTACATCAGATCATTCTTTATTAGACACCAGCTTCAGTTATGGAAGATTATATTTAAATAATTTGGAATGGAGTTTGCGATTTATTTGTGTGGTGAATTCATTTGAAATAGGATGCATACGGCGTTTGTCAAAGTGTTTCTTTCCTCAGTGTCTCTAAATTGTCTCTACATGATGATGATGTGTGAGTGGTTGTGTGTGTTGGCCTGTCTTGTAATAAAATGTAAGAGTGGCACTTTCACGCTTGTCAACAATCTCTAAATATACCCATGGACCGGGAAGTGTGTGCTCACACACACACACCCATACACTCACTTTCAGACAGGTCTGCGGTTTTGACTGCTTTTCTCTCTGTCTCCATTAGAAAAAAAAAAAAAAAAACTTCAGCTGCTTCGCTTCCCGACAGTCTCCACAGTCACACACACACAAACACACGCACATGCACGCACCAGTCACAGTCGACAAGACATTTTTATAACAAAAATTGGATTCCTCTTCGTTCCTCTCTAAAACTCAACAGACACGCTGGAAAACTCGATGTGACAAGTTTCAGCGCTGTGTTGGGACGGCAAAAGTGTTGGTTACACACTCAAAGCAGCCATGCGGGAAAAATATTTATTCCGACCAGTCAACAAAAAAGGAAGGCTTCGATAAGACGGGCGCTTTGTGAACAGTGTAGTTATTTGGATCCCATTTTCCCTCTCACTCTTCTGATCCTGACATCTGAACTGCTCGTGTTTCTCTCCTGCAGTGCTGTAGCATCAGGAAGACAACCACAGCGGCAAAGATGCCACGTTTTATTCTAGTTTACAGAGAAACCTGATTTTGAAACCATCATTGCTCTCATCATTGGAGGCTTTAAGTGATATTTTGTATCCAGATTGCCACCATGGAAATATCACCAGCTGCTGCAATTTGGAGCTCTCCAACAAGCACATAACACTCTCTCATTATTTATAAAGAACAATAATAATGTTTATGACCACATTCACAAATTATTTTACATCAGATCAGCGTCTTCTCCCGCAGCCCCACCTCTCAGCAGCTCATATTTCCTCAGTGAAAGTCCCCCTCAGAATGATGTTAAAGTACATCGTTGTTGACACCGCAATTTTGCCGACTGGTATAACATTGTCACTTAAAGTGCAGATTTGACGTGAAAAGCCCTCCTCGCTGTTTGTATTTAATATCACTCTGACAGCTGTATCATTCTTGCACATTGTAATCAAATTATGACAGCGTGGTAAATGTTCCCCTGTGACATTTTCTATTATAAAATGCATATACCCGGTGTCAGACAGTGTGTGGGTGGTATCCCTCAGTGGCAAATGGGATTGTAAGTGGCACCGGCTGACATTATGCGCGTGTGCGTTCGGTGTAATTGCACTTGTATGTTGACGATATGCATAGGTGTGTGTCATCTGGAATTATGATTGTTGTTTCAGAGATAAGGTGGAAAACACCACTGACTTTAAGCGGCGTTATGACAGTTATGTTAGTGAGATGTTGCATATAGGGTCAGAATTTATTGCAAATTGCACATGTAAGAAAAGTATTTTTAAAATGCAAAAGCATCCACACTAAAGCAAACTCACAAGTTGAATGCGGAGAGACAGCTGAAGGACTCCTCGGTATCAGTCTCTAGAGGCCTCACCACTTACACATGCATACGTGCGTGTGTTGGGGTGTGTGTCATCACACATGCACACACAAAACCACCAGGCCAGAAGGCAGCCAGCTTGTGTCAGTCACCCAGAGACATGAGATTTGGAGCTTTTGCTCATCCCGCCCACTTCTCTCTTCTCCTTTCCTTATTTCCTCTCCTCTTTTGCTCTGCTTGTCTCCTCACCTCTCCTCTCCTTGCTTTGTCTGGTCTCCTTCTTTCTTTCCTTTCCTCCTTTCTCTTCCTCTCCTTGCTTCCTAACCTCCCGTATCCTCTCTTGCATCCATCACTCCTGGTTTTTCTCTTTCTTGTGTGGCCTGTAAGGGAATATCCAGTGTCCTCTTATTGGATTGGCTGCTTCATGTTGGCGGCCCTTCACTCGCCTTCCCTCGGCCTGCTGGGTAATGATAATAAAATTGAAATATCCCGGTACTTATCAGTGTATTACCTCGCTATCAACACCTCAGACACACTGCTACTTTAGAGGTTATACAGGAGAAAGTGAGATCTGATATACAGTGTGAACAGAGAGAGGACACCAGCCGAGAAAGTGAGAAAGACGGAGGGAGATGGAGAGGTGGAGAGAGGGTAAACTAATAGACAGAGGAAGGGATGGGGAGAAAGAAAGAAAGGAGCTTTGCCATGTCTACATTTTCAAGGTGCTATTTCCAGGATGGATTGCGG
Source organism: Scatophagus argus (assembly GCF_020382885.2). Taxonomy (NCBI): domain Eukaryota; kingdom Metazoa; phylum Chordata; class Actinopteri; family Scatophagidae; genus Scatophagus; species Scatophagus argus. The sequence goes on along the minus strand of NC_058505.1, from coordinate 18,873,998 downwards.
TAGGTAGGGAAGAGAGGAAGAAAAGAGGAGGAGGAGGAGGAAGAAGAGAGGTGTGTAATGTGACTCTGTGGCATCTGTCCAGACCAGAGGCATGTTAGCGTAAGCTGCTCTCAACACTCCACACTAGTCTACTGTACATTTGCGGTAATGTAAAACATCTCACATCTCTCTCTGTCTCTGGGCCCTCTCCTCTCTCCTTCCTCTAGGCAGTTGTTGGTGTGCGTGCGTGTGTGTGTGTGTGTGTGTGGGAGGCGAGCGACTGTGCCAAAGCCGAGATCAGGTTTGGAAATTGATTTGAATGAGTGTTGTGGACAGCTGATAGCTATAAAAGATTTTCTCCTTTCATTTCCCAGGGAGTTTCTCCTTTGATGTTGGCTGGTAGTCAGCGCAGCTTTGAAGCTCGTCTAGAGCAGGCCGGGCTGCTACTTGATACTGTGTGAGTTTGTATTTGTTGTGCGTTCATATGTATCATATCATGTGCGTGCACATGACTTTATGTTTGACCTTTTCAAGTTCCACTGGTGTTGAATTTTGATTGCAGTGGTGACTTTTATGATAATAAGACAGAGAATAATGCTTTTTTGCGGTATAAAATGGCATATGATTTTATCTGATTCAATAAAATCAAATTGCTCATGATAACCTATTTGCATGTAAGCCGATATGATTTAATTTTAATCCAGAGTGATGCACGAAATCCCACAGTCACTTACGTATGACAAGCGCATCTTTACCTGCTCCTAATCTTAACATATTGGATGCTTAACAAGCCAACCACCTTCAAATTGCCCTTTGGGGATAAAAATCTCTGAAATGTTATTTTGTCGTTTCATCGGCTGCCTCTCTGCGCTCCTCCGACAGGCCAATCGCACACTCCAATCTGATCCCCGGGAGGGAAGATGCTAGTCTGTTGCCACGGATGGCAGGGGGGGTCGTGAGGTCAAGTACGGCTAATTTATTCACTCAGTCAGATTTCCTCTGGCTCGTGGACGGCAGATGGAGGGGTCTGATATGATATCACCCATCTGAATCACCCAAGGGAGAGGAGAGCAGGAGAGGCAGGGGAGGGAGGGCGAGATGGAGGGTTGTGAGGGAATGAGATTGACAGGAAAGATGTAAAAAGAAAGGGAGGACAGATAGTAAAAATTGGGGAATTAAAAGTGGTTAGATAGAGAGATAGGAGAGAGGGTAGCATAGCCTGCAAGAGTGTGGAGTGTGTTCGCCCCAGCGAGTCGGGTGTCAAGCTGAACATCGAGCCACATAGCCTCTTATCGGTGTGTGTGGGTGAAACGTGTATGTGTGTGTGTGTGTGTCCTTATCTTAAGACAAGTGGTTCTGGTCCAATAAGATCCTGGGAGATGGTAGGAATAAGCGGCTTAGACGAAGATCTGAGATGGAGGAGGGAGGGAGGAGAGATAGCGCTAGGGAGATGAGAGGAGGAGATGACGATGAGGAAGAGGAGGAGACGGACAGATTAGGAGGATGGAGGACAAGGAGGGGACATTTGGAAAGAGATGAGACGTGGAGGGCAGCAGAGATCAGAATGGAAAGATGTGATGTGGAAACAGTTTGGAGAAGTTTTTTAAAGAGTAGGAGGAAAGAAGGAGGGGAAAGTGGGAGAAGTTTGGGGTCTGAAATAGTTCTTGGCTTTTTGTCAAATGGCAGGGATTTACAGGATTTGATCAACAGTGTCAACTTGAGGACACTTTTTCCCAAGAGGTTCTGAATTTGTAGCTTCAAAAACAATGTCCATTTAAGAACACCCTGCCCCCAAAGGTTTTGACTTCAAGCCTTGGCTTCCAGCATCGCCTTTGTTAGAAAAATTCCACTCAGCTCTCAGCCATTTCACTACATACTGATTGAGGGCAAGACACTGATCTTTGTCAGTTGAAAAAAGGAGCACACCTCTTGTCTCTGAAATTACCCATTTATCATTAAGAAAAAATGAGGAGGTCTGAGATGAATGTGAAAGGGTGCACAAAGGGATTAGAATTTTTATCAAGGATATTAGAAGAGCTGATTGTTAACATCTTTGTCAGCACAGGTAAGATCTTTTCAGGCATCAGAAACCTTGAGGAATCTCAAGTGAAAATTTCTTAAAGGGCAGGTCGTCTAAACACAAAAAGTGATGTGTAAGAAAGTGTGATTATCTCTTCCCATCACATTTTTGTGTTAGGGAAAACTCAGTTGAGAGGTCACAATGCTCAGTTTTAATAGCTTGGCAGAAAACTATTTTAAGCTTCAGGAGTTGTTTTTGTTGCGAGTGGTGAACCACCTGAGAATCCTGAACTGTAGCACTCTGAAAATGAATTGAAACTCATCCTTGTTTTTTGTGTCTCCTCAGTTTGGTGACCACATGAAGATGAGGAACCAGCATTGATGGCCTGCGGATGTCCACCCTTCCTGGACCATTTGGCTTGGGCACCACATCCAACAAACTCTCAAAGAGGGAGGAATTTATTGCCTATTACCAAGGAGGAAAAAAAATAATCTTGGCAATTTATTTTATTTACCATCACAAGTGAAGTCATCCAAACTGTATAGTCTGTGAAGGACTGAACGTACCCAACGGCACTTACCTGGCACGGAATGATCTGGACTTAACTGAAATTGGCCAGAGACAGATTATCTCACTTTAGTTCCACTGAAGAGAAATGAACTGAATTCAAGTTAACCTGAACTAATGTTGGCTGATACTCTTTAATTTCTTCAAGAATACTCTCTTACAGAAAGCTCTCTTCTGAGCCCTCTACTACGGGAAACCTCAGACCCTTTCCAAGGGTCTTGGACATTGTCTCAAATTGTATTGAGGAGGATTCATCTCCTCCTCCTCCTAAAATCCTTACAGCCTCTTTCTTCTGTTGAGACATGGACCTCCACAGGGCGGCATTCAAGATGGAGAGCTCCTCCTACCTGCCCAATCCCTTGGCCTCCCCAGCCCTTATGGTCCTGGCTTCCACTGCTGAAGCCTCTCGTGATGCCTCAATTCCCTGCCAGCAGCCGCGTCCATTTGGTGTCCCAGTTTCTGTTGAGAAGGACGTCCATTTGCCATTTAACAATGGTTCTTACACTTTTGCATCAATGTACCACCGCCAAGGTGCAGTTCCTCCAGGATTTCCCAACAGAGATTTTCCTCCATCCCTCCTCCACCTCCATCATCAGTTTGCCCCACCTAACCTGGACTGCTCGCCAATCAGCATGCTGAATCACAGTGGCGTCGGTGCCTTCAGGCCTTTCGCCTCACCTCCAGAAGATCGGGACGGAGCGCCAGGCGGGTATCAGTCTGCTTTCACCCCAGCCAAGCGGCTGAAAGGCTGCCTGGATGCAGAGGCTTCACCCCACCTGCGGTACTCTGATGCAGAGGGGAAAGAGTACGACTTTGGCGGTGCCCAGATCCCACCTGGAGGCTCACCCAGCAGCGCCTTGAAAGCGGTGGAGGACAGTGGGAAGAAGATCTTCGCTGTGTCAGGCCTCCTCTCTGATCGAGAGACTTCCTCCAGCCCTGAGGACCGCATTGAGCGCTGTAAGTAGCAATTCATAGCTGTTCTACATTGCACTTAGGGAAACTAGAGCCACATTACGCATACAGATGGGTGACCAATTAACAAAAAACATGAAGAGATCACTGAATGGTTTCATGAGTTTAACAACATTGAGAATTTTGTCCAATGGTCTTTATAGTCAACAGATGGTTCACTCAATTGAACACCTATTGTTGAACAATGTCTTATAGAGTGCTCTTCTTTAACTCCACCTTTATCAAATTTTGGATGTCATTTGGTGTCAGATTTTTTTCTCACATATATTTTACCCATCTGTATCTAAAATTGGCTTGTAAAACATATTAAGACAACTTATTGAAACTTGTTGCATGATGTGTTCACAGTATGAACAACACATTTACACAACACTCAGACCACATGTTGTTCTGGAAGTTTCTTCTAATGCAAACACAAATAAGCCCTAATATGATCTGTTATATTGTGTTGTGGTAAAATTAAGAAACACACTGCATTACTTAAATATGTGTTTTTGTGCATGTTTTGTCAGCTTATTATAAATGGTCGCACTTTGAATACTCATCCCACAGTTAATCAGAACAACTTTAACCACCATATTCTGGGATTATTCTGCAACTCAACTGTAATAATTAAGCCTGCAAACAAGACATATGCTCAAACTTAAACAGCAACAGACACAAACCCACACACAGCCAAATATAATTCCTATTTCACAAATTAAAACCAAAGTACAACTTGCTGCAATTAGGAAAAGAATGCTAATTTATACTCAGTGGCGTCACACACACACCAGTAAACAATACTATCTATGTTCTCTTCTCATCATCTCTCCTGGCTCTCCCTATCCTTGTTTCACAAGCCCACAAGCTCCACTGGTCACATTAGTATTCACCAGTAGAAGGATGCCATTTGGCCCTCACGCACTGGGACTCTGATTAGTGTTTTTGTGTGTGTGTGTGTGTGCGTGTGTGCGTGCGTGTGTGTGTGTGGGTGACTGGTTCAGAGACCGGCCATGCTCTTTGCCATCAGCATTCATCATAGCTCCATGTTGGCAGCCCTGTTGCCAAAAGATTTACCCACACACGCAAAACCTTGGCAGGCCCTATTTGTGTGTGTCTGTAATAAAAGGAGGGTGCGAGAGCGGTTCTGAGAGCTCCAAGCACAAACACACAAGCATCCATAAACACTCTTCCAGACACACAAACAGCTCTCAGCATGAGCACCGACATCTCCTACACATGTCAACAAGCTGCATCGGATCTCAGTGACAAATTAGGAGAGACAAAGACAGAAACGTGCCTTTAATGTGTAATTTAATTTAAGCAGAAGGTCTTCCTCTTTCTGTTTTTTTAGTCATTCACCCTCTCCTCTCAAATCCATTTTGTCTCTCCTTTTCTAGCTGTATTTTCTTATTCCTCCTTTCATTCGTCTTCCACCTCTTGTCAAAGGAGGGACTGTGTGTATGTGTGTGTGCGTGTTTGAGGGATGCATCCTTGATGGAACACATGAGAGACAGAGGCGACGACCTGAGACTGATCCGATAAAAAGACCTCTGCAGGAGAGACATAGAGGGTGAGGAAAAGAGGGATGAAGGCAGCAATGGAGAGAAGGAAATTGGGAAAATGACACCCGATGGCTGGCTGGGGAGGAATAAGAAGCTGGAGAAAGATATCAAAGAGCACACAGATTGAGAGAGGGAAAGGAACAAGAACAGAAAGGCGAGAAAGGAAGACATGATAACTCTGCTGTGGAATTGTAGTCTGTGGATTTAAAACCTTTTCATCCTAATACACATTTTGCCTTGCTCACAAAGTGCCCTGCTCAAGAGGACTGTGGTGTACGTCATTGCATGTGGGCGATGTTGTCACTACAGGTTTTGTGAGTATTAAGACTGAGGCCAGAAATAGAATAGGAGATGGGTACAGGGCTCCTGTGCTGTCTTTTGGAACGGCTGAGTCTGTATCTAATCAGGTTAAATCTTGGCACAAGTAGCCTCCACCTCTACCATAGGCTTCTAATGCAATTGGATGTGCAGAGGCACTGCTCACAGCAAAGAATTATGGGTTCTCCTTCACTGGTTTTGGCTATCCAGTGGAGGCGTAAAGAACAAACAACACTTTGGTACAATCCCATGAGAACAGTGCTCTCGCTGCTTCACACACACACACACACACTTGAGCTAACTAGCAGCCTTCGTGCTGCTTCACACATACCTCTCGAAAAGCTCACAGTGAAAAGAGGTTTGTAATGCTCGGGATCATACGGTGTCATCACGGATTCTGGTGTAGAAGATTAAATATTATTTGCAGGAGCTGAATGATGACAAATGATTAAAACAACTAGATTATGTTTCAAAGGTTTCCACAATTTTAATTCTAAATATTTTAAGTTTGCTATGTTTCCTTAGGCTACATGATTTACCTCGAGAGAGTGCATACAGTGTAAGCATGACACTGAAGATTTAAGTCTGGCTTTGGAACTTTGAACCCATTTGTGCCATTAAACCTGTATCTTAACTGTGTTGATATTATTTATCTTGATACAGTTTACAGCTGTCATTAAAATGCTGATACCTGTCATTGATAGTATTGCGTTGCGTTGCTTGCTCTCCATTCATGAAAATCCCAAAAATCTAATTTTAAAGACATAATGAATAGGATATTTTTAAGAAAAGAACTATATGTAGACTTATATAAAAGCAGTCAGTCATCACTCATGACCCACGAGAAGTGTGTGACATTGTCTCTGTCTGTGGAGACCCCGTGTCTTTTGCCTGTATTGCCTGCATGTTTCGCTGCATTCTGGGCGTCTACCTTTGGGCGGCGGGTGTGTAGCCTGCAGTCAATAACAGCTTGTGAGTGTGTGTGAGGGAGGGACTCTATAAAAATGGGTATGCTATGAAAATGGTGGAGCTGGTGAGGAGGGGCCAACAAGTCCTACTCATACTGCCTTTAAATTAGCATGTTAGTGTCTGCGCTACACATCATGGTTGCTTATTAGTGATTATGCATTGACTTCAGAGACATTTCAACTGTAAGAATCATTTCAAGTCCACTCCAGTCATTTCTCAAGTCTTGACAGAATAATCTTAACTCAAGGTCATCTTGCTAGCTGCATCTGGAGCTTTCAAACACATACCGTTCCTCATCAGCATCAGTTCTTTCAGTCATCATGGATATAGTTTAGCTGTCATCATGCGACTTCATTTTAAAGGCATTTACGTTTAGGTTTGAACTTATTGATCTTGCCTTGTTCATTTACATTCTGATCATATGAATTTGAATTTCCGATTTTCCTCATTGCACAGCACAGTACTGTGCTGTGGCCTGCATATAGTCGTGATGAAACAGATATCCAAGTGCATCTTAGAAAGAATTAGACCTGTATTTCACAATTTGGGTACAATGGACACGTGGTAATGATTCATCAAAGGTAATCTCTGACCTTTGGAACCTTTGGGATAGATGCACATGTCGGCGTACACAAAATGTGTGTCACAAATTTATGGCCACTGTGACAGTATGACTGGACTGTATGCACCAGTAACATGTGCAAACTTGTCGTTTGTCCTAGTCCAGTGTCCCTTGGAATGCTGTAAATATGATTCCTTACCTCTAAGTCTATGTCCAAAGCCAAAGTTCATTTCTGATACAGGGAACGTTTTGCCTTACATGCCGACACCACTACACTTTCTATCCGTCGTGCATTCACCCGTTCACACAGATGATCCTTTCTTCTTAGCTACACACTAAAACAAAAATGATGTCAGCACAACTTGTAAAAGCCAACAAGTCTAACTTCCCTGCATGCAATTGTGTTAAGCCTGCCGCATACCACTCAGAGAAACAGCGGCCTACTCTGTGCTAAGCCCTCCCAAATCCCCCCACTGTACCAGCAGGCACGTTGGCTGTTAACTAAACCCGCTAACCTGTCAGCCACTAAACCTGCACATAAAGGGCCCATCATGCCTTAAGAGGACTATGCATGTCATATCATTATCAAAGCCATTACTATATACTTAATTCACACTGTACGAATGGGGAGGGGGGGCGTGTATAGATCAGTGGAGGGCTTTTTGTGTGCATCTAGAGCAAAGCAGAGACTGGAATTATGGGATGTGTGATTGGAATTAATGGGAGTGTTGACAAACGAAACAAACCGCCCTCACTAACCGCAGTACATTTGTTTATTTGCGGAGGGGATTTGGTGTTTTTGCACGATGTGTCAATGTGAAGGTTAGGGTTTGTGCTTCCATCATCTTTGCTTCTCTCTGCCTCTGACTTCTCTTTTGTTCTCTCCTACCATCTCTCCATCCTTCCGTCACTCCCTCCCCTTCTCCTCATGTGTGTATATGTGCATCTCTCCATATGAGCGTGTGACAGCTGTAGCCTGTTTGTTTACATTCTCTCCACTCTCCACGTTTACAAGGCTGAGAGATTTACACTGAAGCCGACCCTGAATGCCTCGCCCGGCTTCCTCGTTTTTCTTCTTCCTTTCTCCCGCTCCTGCTCTCCCTTGTTTTCGTTTTTCATTGGACATTTTCACAATTAAAATAGAAAGTAAATACAAGAAAATAAGACTGTAAGCCAACAAGAAGACAAATGTACAACTGAAAAAAAACAGGATTCTCTGATGGGCAAAGAAAGAAAAAAAAATAAATTCTTTGAGAGAGTAAGGGGAATGAGCAGATGAGAAAGGGGGGAGCGAGATAAAAGAGGATAAAAGCAAAATAAGGGGAAAAAAGGATGTGGGAAGTAAAGAGGGAGGATGGTGAGATGTTGAGCTGAAATGCAGATCCCATCTGCCTGACTGAAGTCAAAGCAGAGGAATTTGTAGCCAAAGAAAGGTAGATGTTGTTAAATTTGTGTAGTCCAATCACTTTGATGCACTGACGGAATGTTGACCTGAACTCATGACGTCTTGGTAGGAAATAGTCACAATCCAACAAATGAGAGGTCGTCTAGCCTGGTGACTGCTCCCTGTTTCTCGTATTCCCATCAACATAAAAACAGTTTGAACGTCTAACAGAGTGCAACACACACACACACACACACAGCTGTTAAAACACACAGCGTGGGGTTTCCTCTTCATCCTCCTCTTTGCCTTTCTTCTCTTCTTTTTTGGAGTTGCCTCCTTCCTTTGTTTATCTTCATTTTTTTCTTCTCCTAGTCCACAGAGCGAAAGTCACGCATGTTGTTTCTTTCCGGGGGCATGTAGAATAAGTTGTTGTAGCTAAAAATGAGAAAAATAAACTTGGAAAAAAGAGAGTTCTCACAACAGGAAGATGGATGTTAGTGATACTGATGTTGATGGACGACAAACACATTCTGTTTAGAATTTGGTTTCCATCTTTAGTGCCAGGCAGGAATTACTGCAGGATTTCTGAACTGTACTTCCCACAGACCACCTGTCAATCAAACTGTGTGGGAGGGGTTTTGATGTTTTCACATTGTTAGTGGCATTCTTTGACTGCTAATGTCTTGTTTTTAAATGTAGTTATTTTCGTTCATTTCCATTCGTATCTCTCCCCGCCGTGGCACTTAACTGGTTAAAAAATCAGCCAAGCAAACAGATCTGCTCATCCTTCTCCTTGTCCTCACAAAAATCTGTCCTCCTCCAGCTCTCCCTCCCCCCTCTCTCTCCTCTTTCCATCTCTGCCTGTCACGGTCTAGTGGCAGGGTTAAGTTAAGTAAGAGTGTTCTAATAATTAGGACTGGGACTCGCCTGCCTGCGTGTGTGTGTGCGTGTGTGTGTGTGTGTGTGTGTGTGTGTGTGTGTGTGTGTGCCTTCCTGTCAGTGCTTAGCCAGATGTTAAAAGGCTTGTCCCTCTCATGTTGCCTCCCTGTCAGTCTCCACTGTGTGCCACACACATATACACACACACACACACACACACACTCACAGATCGAGGGATGTCCCACTTGTGGTGGCTTTGTTTACCCCCAAGTGTGTGCCCTGCTGCCCTTCTGGCAGCTCCCCCATGGTGACTGGTTCCCCGTCAATACCAGCCTTCATTCATGTGATCCACACTTATAGACTGTAGGGTAACGATAGCTTTTGCTTTTTGTTTGTTGTTATTTGAAATTTTCTCTTTTGTGATTATAGAAACATTTAATAAAATAGTCATTTGACTCTGGGAAGAGTTTCTTTCCATCTCAAGCCATTCCTTTCTCCTCCCTTTCTCTCTCTCACTGGGTGGCAACTCAGAGCAAGCAGCAATTGTCTGTGTGTGTGTGTGTGCGCCACTTGGTGTGAGTCGCCTTGCAGTCATTGTTGCGACGCTGCACAGATCAAGGATTAGTCGCTTCCTGTCGAGCCTTTTGTTGGCCCAGCCACAGATCGCTCTGTGCGTGTGTGTGTGTGTGTGTGTGTGTACGAATAGGTTACACAAATGAGCCGCTGGAGCTGGCCTAAGGCAAGTGAAGGAGAGTAGATGAGATGAGGATTTTCCTGCAAAATATTCTCCGGCCTCAAAAGTCATTCCATCTCACTTGTTTTTGTCAAATGACCAAACACCTGCTAATGTGGTGATATAATACTTCACTTGTTCCCACAGTTGTTCAGAAGTTCTCTATAAACAGCAGAAGCATTTGAAAATCAGTCAGACTGCTTCGAGGACACTTTGGGAATTCTCAAAACATGTCACTTTGAAATGAAAATGAAGACGATTCCTGTAGCACACACTGCACAGAGTCAGTCGTCACCCCCCCCCCCCCAATCTCTCTTTTGGACACACACACACACACACACAGAAACACACACAGGCTGAAGTCTGTAATGTCCCGAGTTCCAGAATTCCACTTTGTTCCCCTGGTGATGTCAGCTTTGGCCAATAAAAAACCCTGTGTTAAACTCTACTGCGCCCCATGGAACCACAGCACACCTGGCAACACAACACACGTTTAGCTTTTAATATGGGTACACACACACACACACACACACACAGGGTTATGACATGCCGCAGCTCTTACTCCTGCACCTTACTGTCATTTTCATTTTGTTGTGGAATTTCTTCAGATTTTATTTTTAAAATCTTGTGGTCTTTTTTTTTGCTCCCTCCCTGCCTCCTTTTTGTACAAAACATGTTAATACTGTCACAAAGTTCCTGGTGGTGAAACGGAGAGAATAGAACTGCAACTTTTTGTGTAACTTAACCAAAGAATGCCTCTCTGTCTGGAAATGTCACACAGCTTCAGTGTGTACACGTCGTTGCACTGTTGTTCCTGCAGGGCTGACAGAAGCACAGATTATTTCTCAGGAGAGCTCCAGCATTCAGATGCCCCCTAATGCAGATGTGTTAAAAAGATTCTTCTCTCATCTGTCTGCCACTTCTCCTCTCCTCTTTTCCTCTTCTCTTTCTTTAGCCTTCCTTTTTCTTGTTTTCCTTCTGCTCCCTGCCTCTCTCCATTCTGTCCTCATCTCCTTCTCTCCTCTCCTCAGTAATCTAATCTGCAGCCAGTTTGTGGATGCAGTCTAGTGTGACAGCCCCCCCCGTCACTTTTTTACACACACACACACACACACAAACAGCAGGTCGTTTCCAAAAAGCCCACTTGCTTGGCACCCCCACCCTGTCTTGGTCACACCCTCTTTAATATTGAATTATTCATCAAATCTGATTGGTTCCTGCTGATGGTGGCCATGATGCAAACGAATAGTTTGTGTGTGTGTCTTTCTGTGAAGTGTGTGTGTGTGTGTGTGTTTGGGGGGGGGGTTGAGATCGTTAGCTGTTCTTAACGCACTGTCGCTTCACAAAGCTGGACTACTTAGCACATGCACACACACACACACACGCACACCTTTATTTTATGTGGCAAGAAACCACTTGCACCTGTGGATTTTTTGGAAGTGAAACACATCTTTAAATAGGGAAGAGGATTTTTTTAAATCTGATCATTATTTCACAGTGAACTACTCTTTCACTGAAGCTGAGAGCTGCAGTCAGTGATATCACAGCGTACCATCACATCTGATTTCTTCTTCCTTGGTACTAAAAGTTGCAGAGCCCTCCAGAGGAAGAAAGCTTAGCATCTGTCACAAAAACAGCCTCTAAAGTCCCTCAGAAAGGTGAACCGAATCAATAATGGGTGTTTCATATGCATGTCAGAGAGTGTGTGTGTTTGTGTGTGTGTGTGTGTGTGTGTGCCTGCTCATATCATTTGCATGCACCAGAATCTGCACTATTCAATAATGGGAGTGCACTCTGGTAGCAAAGACCTAAAGGTCTCATTGAAGTCTGTATCGCCTCGATTTCCTCAAAATATGTGCGTTTTTATCGATGTTTCAAAGGCAGTTTCTAGTAAAACACAAACGCTCAAGCAAACATTATCATGGCAAGGCCTTCATGGAACATCGATTTAAATGGGGATGTCCCTTCTGTGAAAAAGTTCCCTGTTCATGAAGATGCTGCATATCCACACAATAATCGTGCATGCCCCCACTCATGTCATGATCAGGTTTATCCACGATATTCTCCTGTACCTCGAGATTGGGTTTGTATGCGCGTGAAATCGCATTCACGCAGCGGGCTTTATTAAAGGCATAAACAGTCGATGAGCACGGATTTGCCCGCACTTCAGAAAAAGACGTGGATAAAGAAAGGATGAGTGTGTCGATGTTTGTGCACGCGTGTGTTTTCCGTATCTCAAATGCCTTGCAAGACACTTGACGTTGACCCTGTGCTGCCTCTGCATATCTAAAAGGCATTAGAGGGACGTAGTATGTTTGTCCATGGGTGGGTTTTTTTCCCCTTGTGGTGGAGTGTCAAGGCACTGCTAAAACCTCAACTCTGAGCTCAGGTAACATCCTTAGTTGCAGCTCGCACCCTCTCAGTCAGATTCCAAATGAAAAAAATAATCTTTGTAGCAAAATTCAAGTTGCACAAGAAACACAAGTTTCCTCTTCAGGCTCTCTTCTTCATCCTCATCTTCCTTCTTCACATCCCTCTTCCCCCCTTCCATCCCCCCCATCTTCTCTGGGTGTGTGTGGAAACCCAGCCCACTGTTCAGCAGATGAATAATTTAGCGGTGTGTGTATCATCTGTTTACTGTGCTAATCCATCTGTCAGCAGGCACCTATCGATTCGTGCCTGCCTGGTAATTGTGCGTCCGCGCCACATGCGCACACAAATGCGCATACACAAACACGCACGCGTTATTGGACGGAAACACACACACACACACACACTCATGCACCTACATGACGTACAGGTTAACCCATAGTCAGATGTTGTAGTTGTCCGATGGCCACCCAAGCTCCTCATTTCCACTGAGTGAAACTGATTTGAGGCAAAACAGCTTCATACAGACATACATGTGCCAGTAGTTTTGAAAACTGTACTGTTCTTCTTCAGTGTCAGCTATTGTTGGTTTTGGGTCACATTTTCATCTCAAGACTTAAGAACAAAGACTCTCGATCATACAAAATCCCACTGCAAATGTCCATGTAACTGGGACATAAAAACATGTTACAAGTCCAAAGAAAAACAATAACCTACAATTTGGATGTTTCCATTAGTCTGATGTATAAAAAAATAACAATAAAAATTGATAAAATGATAAAAACCACTTTTACATCAAAATATGAATTGGACCTGCAGCCACTTCCTGACCTCACCAAAACAAAAGTGATCTCAGACAGTGGCTGCATCGATTCTGACATATAACATCGAAAGAAACGAAAAGAAAGCATTAACACATTAACTTTTTAGTTCTACAATCTATATCTGTTTCTGCTGTGAAGTTGGTCATTTTAAGATAAGATAAGATTTCCTGTATTCTCCCACAATGGGGAAATTCACATTGTTACAGCAGCAAAGTGGATAGTGAACAACTATTTTTAAATTAACATGCGGCCTAATGGGCTTGATTCACTTCTGGAACCAGCCTGAAGTGGCCATTCAAGAAACTGCAGTTTTTGGAAATTCTGCACTAGCTTCTTTTTTTGTCACTTAATCACAACATTTGCTTTAAAACCAGCCAGTGTGTCAGTACATATTTCTGACTCACAGCCCACACAGATTCTTCTTCTAAGCAGCTACGATGTCACTTTCTCCACTTTCTTTATGCATTAAGTAATTAAATAATTAGCATGTGTGCGTTTTAACCTCCTGATATGAGAGTGAAGAACGATGTAAATACTTTGCAAAATCACCTGAGATTTTTGAGATGCTGAGGTGCAACACTGATTGAAGGTTGAAAGAGCCGTGCAGAGAGACAGTGGGAGAAAGAGAGGGAGTACAGTGCTATCATGAATCCATGGGTGACCACTGATGGTTGTAATTATCAAATGGCTGGTTTTAAAAGCTCATTGATTGATGTCATTAGCTCCATGAGTGATTACTAATTGCTGCTATACTATGTTAACCACACAGGATGCACACACACACACACACACACACACACACATAAAAACATTCTTCAGACACAGACACATTCATGCCTAATGTGATTATCAGTGAAAGGAGGAAGACTGAGGGAACAAGTAAAATAAAACAATGTACAGTACTGAAGAAGAGAACATTTTTATCTGGATGAACACAAGGCTTGTTCCGATGAATATTTTTTAAGAACAGCGGCTCTCACCATCACTTCATTCTTATATTCCATATCATACAATCCATTTCACTGTCTTTACAGCTATTTTAAACTGTAAACTGCTTTAGTAAAAGCAGTTTATTTAATCATTCTGTAGAGCTCCATGCTGCTCGATGATCTCGTCAAAAATTCCGTTTTCGATTCCAGCCATTTTTGCAAGCTTATGATGTAAAGATTTTGAATTACGAACCGCTTCGCAGTCAAGGAATCATAAAGAGGTTGGATTTCTTTGTGATTTGTTCCAAGATTGGACATATCTGCCATTTCGATGTCGAAAATTTTTTACCTTAGATAATTTACCGGACAACACTGTAGAGCCTAATGGGAAATTTCTGGAAATTAAAGAAAAAATTAAAGAAATGGTTTATGATGATTGACAAGATATTACAGGGAGGCCTAGAGGGTGTTTTGGTCTGTTCTTAGATCATGCTGGATTTATTTTTCAAATTACCTTTCATTGCTCTGTGCTTCTGTCTTTCCCTGACTGTCAAGAAAACCCCCATCTCCTGCTCCTCTCTGTCCTGTCTGCTTCAAAAGAAGAACCTAATACAGATTGTTGTGATTACTACAATTTAAAATGATCACTTTGTGGCCACATTTCCTCCTCACTTACTTCTTTCACTGCTTTGTCTGTTTATCTCCTTTCATGTGGTTTTTTTGTGCAGGCAGGAGCAAATTGGAGTCAGGTGGGTGAAAACTGTTACAGTAGTTTGCTTTGATGAGAGGTAAAAGTGAAGAGCAGGGGGCTAATCTGGTACATAGTGTGTGTGTATGTGTGTGTGCGCGTGTGTGTGGGGGTGTGTGGGTGCATGTGTATGTTTTCCACTAGCGTTCTCATGCATTTCACTCTTTCTTCTTTGTGTTTGAATACATCCTACCCTGAGTTGCAACACTTGCCAGACCTTGTTTTCTGCTGTCCAAACCCAGCTTCCATCACACTGCTCACACACACACACAGCACTGACATACACACACATCCAATGGGGTACGCAGCAGGGTTCATTTCGATATGGAACGTCTAATATCACATCCCTGTGGCAAAATGCTCGGAATTCTGCCCTTCTGGAGAGGTGTCACATCTTTGTGTTTGTGTGTGTGTGTGTGTGTCAAGGGGTTTTAGAAGCAGGCAGGGGCTTAGCAGAGCAAAAGAGAGCAAATCTGTCAGCTCTCCCTGGGCAGACAACCCTTCTGACCCTCATTCAAAGACATATTGATTCTCCTCTACACCCAACAGGGGAGGGTGTGCGTGTGTGTGTGTGCGCGCGTGTGTGTGTGTGCGCGCGTGTGTGTGTGTGTATGTGTGCAAGTGCACAAGTGCTTAACGCAGTCTGATCTTTCCTCTTTGCTTCTCTCATAAGCACAGATGTTTGTTCCTGCCATGTTGTCGAACAAAATAAATCATATTTGATTGTACAATCAATCAAACAGTTTTTTTAATACTTCTGTGACTCCACACAGAGTGAAAGATGGAGATTATTTCAACAAGTAAACCCACAGATCTTAAAGCACAGCCTGACCTAGTTTGATGTTCTTTAGGGTTTTTTTTATGTCTTGCTCTGTTTCCTGTCTCTTACATACTTAGTTTTGGTCCTGGAAGAAAGAAGAAATCAGTGGGCGAAAAAACACAAACCAAGCCAGTCGAACTTTCAGCATTTCTCTTGTCTTGGCGCTAACACCATATTAAATCTCACTGTGCACTTGCAAGCTCTGCCTTCTTTTCCAGGAAGAAGCCTAATGACCTATGGGAAGTCGCCAGTCAGGGCTCTGCAGTCTGCTAGAGACCCTGTGTGTACTTTCATGTAATTGTCAGAGCAGTGTCGCGCAAAGACTGGGTCAGGACCTAAAGGCCAGTGGTGGGAAGATTAGAATCGACCTCCCATATCATAGTGAAGATGGTGTTAACCAAAGCTCCTCGCTGAGAGAAGACAAAAACTGTGAAGTAGCAGTTACAGATATGAACTATCCCTGTACGCTTCACGACACTGCAGAGGAAACAATGAAAAACTGAACTCACTTCCAAAAATCTGTGGGATAGGAAACAAGATTAATTCAGTCAGTTTTGATTGTGGCTCAAAGACAAACACAAGATGAAGTAACTTTGTTAGATGGCTTCTGTTTACAACATCAACACGGTTAGATAGTTTCATTCTAGTTCACCATTTGGGGACTTGTTTTCTTTCTTTCTGACAGTGAGATGAGAAGACTGATATGAGTCTTGCATGTTAAACAAGAACATGCAAGAACATTCTGCAAACTGGCCAATTAAGTGGTATTTTTGTTATGCAAAAGAGAGCATGTTAGCAAATAGTTGGCATCTTACACATCCAGAAGATATGGAGCAGCATTAGCATCCATTTCATGTCATACTTCTGTTTTTCTGGTTAATGTCAAGGCCAAAGTTCACTCTCTTTTTAACTCTGTCTTGCTTTCCTGAGGGATCAGTCGGGCTCGTTAGCGGCTAAATGCTCAGCTGCGCTTACCAGCTAGTCCATACACTTTTACCATCTGCTGTTCAATGCTGTGCTCGTACAGTGAGTTTATCAGCAATTTTGCCACTGAAAACGGCTGCCTGCTGTGTCTGGAAATGCTGATTAGAGTTATGCAGTTGCTGGCTGCAAAAGCACAACAATTTGCTAAATGCAAAAAGGTTCTTTAGGACAGAGAGGAAATACAGAGAGGTCTCTGTCACATTACAAAATTACATCACAAATATAAAAAATATTGAGCAGGGCAGCTTTAAGCAGTCCAACCATTCTTTAAAAGTAGGATTTAACCTGCGCAGAACACGCACTGACTTTGCATCAATGTCAGAAAGGCTTGTTTCATGTACGTGTGTTTGTGTGTGCACTCTATGTTGGGTCACATGTCTTGCGACCTGGTGCAGAAACACGGCACAAGGTCTCTGGTAATAGCCGGTCGCTGTGGGCAACCGGTCATGGAGGAGGGGAGTGCGGGTTGGGTGATGAGGTTGTTGTCTAGGGCGCAGAGGGGCCATGGTGTAATGTCGACAGCATGCTGACCGCACTCCTGCCAGCACACGCACACGGACGCAGTCAGTGGTATAAGCTGAAAAGTGCCGGCTGCAATAATGAAAGGCAGGTGCACCGGGTGGCCGTTGCAGCTAACAGGAAGAGAGAATGAGAGAGAGGACAAAAAGAACATGTGAAAGTCAAAGCAGGTAAAATAAGGGGGGGAAAGAAAGATGTGGATGATGATGTTTAATGTGTGTGTGTGTGTGTGAGACTGGGACAAGTGTTTGGACAGATTTACACTGATTACAGATTTATTTGCCAGAAAACCAAACCTGTGTGTGTGTGTGTATGTGTGTGTTAATGTATTGTAGCACCTGAGGGCACCTCGTCCACTCTGTGTCCTGTCGTCACTGCATTCATAATTTCCCGTCAATACACACATTACAGGCTGTGGTGGCTGATGTCTGACATCAGGCATCCATCACCTCGGTACGCACATGCACACACACACACACACACACACACACATCAATAAGTGGTCAGAATGCTGATTGCGGCATTTGACCAGAGGGCTGACAAATTAACAAGGACATTTTTAAATATTCAGGATATTTTAGCTTTAAAGGTGTATGACACTCAAATTATGTTATTACCTACCTAATTACTAGAGCAACATGGTAGCTGGAGGCCTCAATTAAATGATCAGGTACATAAATAGCAAAAAAATCGGTCATGCTTTCCTCTCTAAATTTCTGTATTTCTTAATTGAAATTGTCTCTTTTACGTTGACTAAATCCCATCATATTGTGATTGCAGCAAATAGAATAAAAAATCTTAAGAGACATCATACTGTCTTCCTCATCCTTGAGTCAGATGTTGAAGAAACCAGTTGTTCTAAGCTCTCACTCTTTTACAGTTTGTGGGTGTCACCATCTGGGATTCTGAAAGTCTGAAATTAAGAAGCACAGGTTTAAATTTGTGACTGAACTTGATCCAGATCATAAAAACACAATATACACATCTTGTTAGTTTCCTTCTATCTTGTTGTTTCTTTGTCACTGCTTCCTCTGTCTCTGTCTGTCTCTCACTCTCACTCACACACACACACACACACACACACACACACACACACCCACAGTGCAGGCCACAGATGGCATGGTGGTGTCAGGGTGAGAGGGGTTTGTTAGGATCAAAGAGCTCCAGTGTGTGGCCCCTCCACCCTTCACTTGCTTTCTTCTTCTCTTTCTGTTTGTCATTTTATTCCTCCCCTTCCTCTGCTTTCAATCTCGCTTCCTCCACCCCCCTCCCTCCCTCGCTTCGTCTCTCTTCATTTTTTCCCCTAATCTGTCCATCAGAAGTGTTGATAAATTATTCATGCCTCTGTCTGTCCCCGAAGCCTTGTCACCTCTCCTCCACTCGCCAGCTCCTCTGCTTCCTCTCCTCTGTTCGCCCTCATCCCGTCCTCCCTCTCCTTCCTCCTCCTCCTCCTCTCATCTTCTGTTCCCTCTGCTCCACCTCCATCTCCTCCTCATCCTCTTCCTCTGTAGTCTTGCAGAAAGCTCGACCACACACGGGCATCAAAAACCAAAGTGGTACAAATTAATAAAAAGATTTTAAAAGATTCCAACAACTTTAAAAATCATTTAATGGTTTGGTTTTATGCTAAATCAATCTGATACACCACTGACTTGATCTTGTTAAAAATTTTCAGCGTTTTCCCAAATATTTTCAGGCTTTGAGCTTGATGGATGAGAAAATGCTTCCTTAAAAATTGAATTTTGGCCCTTTATCGTAGGTCGAAATGTTTTGTTTTGTCTATGGCAGGATTGATTGAAGCTGCTCCCACAGCAGCCAGTCACCTTATCGTGGCACATTTTTATGGCTTTGTATTTCTACAGGATTCAGTTCAATCATCATGATGCATGCTTATGTCATCAATCAGACTCTGGAAACAAGAGAAAGAGTTATAAATGGATAAACAAGAAAGACAGGAATTGCAAAGCTAGCGATCTTCAGTATCTCCCTCCTTTTCTTCCTCTCTTTCCCTTACACCCCCTCTCCTGCAACCCATATCCTACCCGATGAAGGGCAACCTACAGAGTAAAGAGTAAAAGAGAAAGAAGTCAGAGAGGTGGAGTGAGGAAAAGACAGGGAAAGATGCAATAGAAGGAGTAATCTTGTGGCTAAGCCAACATTCTCTCCCTTAACAATTAAACACTGGTTTATGTCTGCTTATACTGTAGAGCACTTAACTTCCAAACACACGCACGCACACATTCGCAATTTTCAGAGAGATAAAGTTTGCTGCGGAAAGCTATTAATCATAGGAAATCCAGATGAATACAAAGTTAGGGAGTCTAGTGATTAGTGATAAATTGCTTTGTATTTCCCCATAGGTGGTGTGTGTTTGTGTTGTATCTTGGGTATCAATATGTGTGTGCTGGCTGATACCAGGGTGTGCAGCACTCGGGATGAACCCTCTAGTTATTAGAATGCGGTGGTGTGTGTGTGCATGAGAGAGAGAGAGAAAGAAAGAGAGAGAGAGTGTGTGTGTGTGTGCGTGTAGGCATGGTATGTGTCACATATGATCTCTCTTTCTCTCAAAAGAGGGGCCTGTCTCAGCCACTCTCATCCCCTGTTACCACAGCGATTAATACATTTAAAAAAAAAAAAAAATGTCCCTTCCACTTTCCCCCAGTGCTGGTCTCACAAACACACACTGCTCACTATTCAGTGGAGGTTACTGCTACATCAGCAGCACACACAGCAGCCTTTAGAGGCTGATCAATCTGTACTGCTGCTTGCACTGATAAATTACAGAAGTCGAGACAGAAAGAAGCGGAAGAAGTGAAGGAGAGGCAGTGGGAGGATGAGGAGATGGAGGAAGATGAGAGAAGACAGAGACGTGTAAAGGGTATAGGGGCTAGGTGGAGGGGTTCAGGGGAAAAAAATGAGGTGAGCAAAGAAAACTTGAGCATTAGGTGGCGTGATAATGATGAGCGTCTAAAAGAGAAGCTAGAAGACTAAAGAAAATGGACAACACAACAAAGCCACCAAACGAAGAAATGAGACAGTAAAGAACCGTTTGGGATCCCTGCTGTACGAATAAGATGAAACACTTGGAGAAGAAGGCTCAGGAAATTGTGAAGGGAAAGAGCAAAAGCAGGCCGAGCAGAAGCCCATCACATGGATCTCTCATTTAGCTGTAGTCAGTCCAGATTCAAGGACAGACAGATGATATACAGAAGCCAAGTGCTTAAAATTCATCCCTAAAAGCAGGGGTGCATGGATAATATTGACTTTAGCTGTTACATCTTGACAGACAGGAGGACTTTATGGCCAAGTCACGGCACAGACATGTTAGGCTTGAATAGACGTCTTTGTTTGGCATGCGGGGGGAAATTGTTTTACGGAATGGAGACTTTGTGACATTGTTGTTTTAAAGAGCTGTCACAAGAGTTCAAAATTGATCATGCATGCAGTGTTTTCAGCCAATCTTCCCGAGAACTGGGATCAAGAGAGCACTATTTTATCACAACGTATCGTTGCTGATGCTGATCTTGTCATACTGACTTCTCTCAATCTTTTTCTCTCTAAATCTTCACAGGAAACTGTGCCTTTAAAAAGAACTGTTTTTACATGCTTTCAATGTTGTATTAGTTCATGTTTTATAATCCACAAACTTGTCCGTATAAATGATTAATAAATGAGCATTTTGAGTTCCATAAAGTTCTGCCCACACCAGCATTTAAAATTTCACAGCGAATTAATTTCAGTGGAATATTTACAATTTGTGGATTTGCTTTTGGGGGTAAAATAAATTCATGCAAATCTAAAGCAGGAGTTTAACTTTTGTGAACCTTGATCGAAATCATGTCTTCGATCAATAGTAGGCAGTGCAGACCTTCGAGGGAACAAATAGCCGAAAGACTCAAAATTGAGGAAGCACTTGTAGCCTGTTAATTGTTTTGTTCTGTTCACTTTTACTTAACCCCCCATTGTTTATTCTTTTTTAGACAGTTACTCAAAAATGACCTCTAGTTTTATATAAATGAGGTCTATTGATTAACAGTGCCATAAAGGATAGTCCAGTTGGTGGTAATGAGGTTGAGTGAAGTTAACTAACATGGTGTAACACAGAATTGGGTAATAACTATATATTTCACGCTTTATAAACAGCTTAATCTGTTTCTGATTGGACAGGTTTGCTCAAAATTTATCCCACCCTAGTGTTTTGACTTTCATGACTTTGTTGACCCGTTCTGGTTTTTGCAGAATGTGTCATGGATTATTCAACCCTTTAAAGGGTTTATGTTATTCTCATATGAGAAATGCCACAATTTTCAGCCTTTTTCGTGACATTCTCTTACACTAATGTCTGCATTTCTTACTCCCTATCCCCTCTTGTGTCCCTCCTCCCAATGAAAACATGATTAAACTTTGGAGTAGGTGGATTCACCCTCCGCTACATCTCACACAATATGTGAAATATATATTTTTCACTCCTTCCCTCTCCTCCTCATCCTTCCTGGTGATAAATCCATAGCTATCTATGACAGCTTTGTTGCTGCTGGGAGGCCCCTCCTGCCTTGTTTGGCTGTGATTCCAGCCGACAGCTTTAGGAGCGTGTCTTTATTTAAGAGCTGCTGTAATTACACAGGCTTTAGCATATGTAGACGGGCAGATATGATTCAAACCACCACGACAGGCAGAGGGGAGAGGGGAGCTCAACGGGTGAATGAGAAAAGAGATAAAACACAATGTCAGGAAGCGCAAGAGAGAGGGAGAGGGCAAGAGAAAGGGAGGAGATGGAGAGAAGGAGGGGAGGAAAGAGACGGAGAGGGAGAGATATGGTGAGCAGGGCAGACTGATAGAGCAATTGAGAGACGAGAAGAGGGCAGTTGGGAGGGGGGATAGGAAGAGATATGGTTTGGTAAATAAAAGAAGAGCGCGGCGCTGCTGCAAACTGTTCGCCTTATGATGCCTCATTAGGGCTTAGGGCTGCAGATAGTGCCTGTTAGAGAGATCTATGGCCTCAGCGCTGGGAGAGAGAGAGAGACAGAAGGAGAGAACAGAGACGAGGCAGAGAGATGCACATACACAAAGTAAAAAACCAGAGTGAAATGCTGAGATTAAAGCTGCTGTTCCCTTCTAACAAAACATACGATTTTCAAATCACATGCGTCACTTGTATGGTTAATGCAAACCAATGTTTAAAAAGTGTAATGGGTGGATATGTCACTAAAGAACTTAAAGACAATTTTCCTGTTGGATTTCTTTTATTTTTTGGGTATCCAACACCAGTGAGTTTTATGGCTGTGCACATGATTTTTACCCAATTGAACCAATTTCTTTAACGTTGACACTCCTCTCCTGACCCCAGTTAGTGACACTGTGGCAGACAGCACAAAATATGAATTATGAATGTAGCGAATATTCTAGTATAAGACTGACAAACCCCATTTTTGATGGATAAAACTCTATGGAAACGTTCACAAATTACTAAATTTGAAATACAAGAGCCAGCACATCCACTCATTGCATTTAAGTTGTGCGCATGTTGATTAACTTATTTAGTCTTTGTTATAACAACGTGATGCAGTCCATCCTCTCAGCCCTCTTGAATGGCATGTAAACTAAAACAGAACTCGCTCATCTTCTTCTCTTGTTGCCCCCAGTTACCAGTTTTGTAAAAAAGTAAGTCATCCTTCAGTAGAAATAAAGATGTCATGCTAAAATATTACTGTGGTAAAAATGAAAATAACCCATATGAATAGCACTTTAGTAAAAATCTTAAAGTAGCAAATGTACTTAAATATGAAAGTACAGGTAAAAGTAAATTATACATATATTTACATGCATGTGTGGACTGTATAGGGTTGACTGACAACATGCAATCTGCAAAGTAATGTAACTAACATAAGATACAAAAAGAGCGGCACGGTGGTGCAATGGTTAGAACTGTCACCTCACAGCAAGAGGGTTCCAGGTTTGAATCCCGGTCTGGACCCTTCTGTGTGGAGTTTGCATTTTCTTGTGGGTTTTCTCCGGGTACTCCGGCTTCCTACCACAATACCAAAAACATGCACTCTACATTGCCCCTGGGTGTGTGAGTGTGTGGTTGTCTGTCTTTGTGTGTTGGCCCTGCGATTGACTGGCGACCAGTCCAGGGTGAACCCCGCCTCTCGCCCGTAGTCAGCTGGGATAGGCTCCAGCTCCCCCGCGACCCTGACGGATTAGCGGTATAGAAAATGAATGGATTAAATTTAAAAACTTAAGTTATCAAATAAATGTAGTGGAGTTGTGGAGTGGAAATATGAAAAAAAGAGAAAATTCTCAACTACAGCACAAGTACATCAAAATAATACTTAGGACCAGTAATTGAGTAAATAAACTTCATTCCTTTGGCTCACTGGCAGTAGCTGATAAATACTGAACAAATTTCAAGGACTTCCTGTTATGAAGACATTTTTCATGTTACCAGTCCTGTAGCAAATCCCTCCCTCCACCATCTGTGACTGTCCTGTTTGCACTGGAAGAATCCTCTCTCATTTGTTTGTGCTGGAAAGCAACACAGTTGGTTTCCTGCATAATCCTGGCCTGCTGCCTCAAGAACTTCAAAAGTAAAGATGAGGTGGATCAGCTGACAGCCCTTAAATCATGATTTGAGGGGGGTAGATTTCTGCACACATCAGGCCTGTGTAGTGTATTTTTAACAGGTCAGAAAAAAAAATATTTTATTGATTATTGATTATATTTTGATATTTGATCCTACATTATTTGTCACAGTCGTCTGCGATGCTGCTGCCCCTATGCTCCTGCTGTCCCAACATAATGGTCAAAGTAAAATGAATGAGGTGACTCCATTTTTTTGACACAGTGTTAATGCCAGTCTGAAGTCAGCCTGATATGACATAACAACTGTTGAACAGAAAGAAAAAGAACAAAAGTGTTAAGTGGAGAACAAAGGACTCACATAATGTGTGTGTATGTGTGGAGGGGGGGCAGATAAGGAATCAGACAATGTCCAGGCGACACCGATGAGAAAAGAGACCAAAAACCACTAAAATAAATGTCTCCTTTTCTTCAGCATGTGTAAGAAAGATAGCAGATAGTATATCTCCAGGCTCCACAGTCCCTAATTAGGAGACGGTTCTTAACAATCTGAGAGACACAGCGAGGCAGAGAAAGAACGAGGGAGGGAGAGGAAGAGACTGGAGGAAGGCTGATGGTGGACCGTTAATCCACCATCCATTGTCAGTCGCTACAGGAGGAACCGTGTTGGAAGTTTCCCAATGGGAGAACGACCGTAAATCTGCGACGCAACCTTTTCACAACACACTCACAATACGCACTGATGCAGCCGTATATGATACTGGCTGATACAAGTGTGGCCACCCAGTGACAGATCGTTTTCATCAGCATGACCACACAAATCAACTGCCTACCACTCTCTCTCTCTGTCACACACACATACACACACACACACACAGAGGGAAGTATAATCAGTAGGCATTTTGCTGCAGTTATCCAAAGTAGTAAATCAGAACCTGTTGTTTCCACAATGAAAGGCCAGCTCTTATCTTGCTAGCTACAGGTGTATGTGTCTGTGTGTGTGTGTGTATCGTCTGATGCTTATCTTTATCTTGTAACCACAGAGGGGCCCTTTTGTGGTCTGTTGCTGATTAGCTGTCTGTACACATGCCCAGCCGTAAATCTACCTATGTGAAGCAATATTAGCAGTAATGAGGCATAAGAAAAGGAAGAGTGTGTGTGTGAGTGTGTGCCTTCATATTTGTTTGTGTGTTCACTAATAATTTCAGTCTAATTTTCCGAGGTGTCTGGTCCAGGTTTTCTGGGGGAATTTATTGGGTTGATTCACAAGAGCTGGATACCTGCTGCTTCAGGAGAGCCTCAGAGACGACTACACAGCACAGACATACTGACAACACGCACATGAACATATGCATTACGCACAGCCATGGTCCTCACCCCTGCTAGGATGTCGCCCTTCCCTAATCATACCATACACCCGTAAACAACAATGTGTATGGGGTTCCTACTGTCCGGTACACCTTCAGATACAGGCATACACAAATCATACCCCAACCCCCTACAGCTGCTCCAGGGCCTAAACATGCATGCTCCTCATCTTAACCACCGTCATTTCCCTAACTGCCGCTTACGTCGCACCCAGAGGATCCCTTTTGGCTGCTGATCATAGTCATGATGGACTGTAAGGCATGTAGGATGCCAGATACAATCGCTCACATCTCTGCTGTATTCTTCTGGAGGAATCACAGAAATAAAGCATAAAGACTTTTTTTGTTTTTGTTGTCCTGTAAAAATCTTTCCAAAGTGAACTTTTTTAATATGGATGAATTGCATTACACATACCAATATCAATATTAGCTAAAAAAAAAAAAAGAAAAAGAGAGAGAGAGATAAGCGCAGCTTTAAGTTGTGATTTTCAGTGAGAAAAGTTTACAGATCTGCCATTGCAGCCCCACTTGTGCAAACAGGTTGTATCTCAGTTAGTCAGTTCTTCTCTGTTGCGGTGAAGGTTTCTGGCGCTGGACACTTCAAAAAGCGAAAAAGCGACTACAGCGCACTAATGGAGGTTTAACAGGGTGCTAAATGTTTGGTCTCCCTCTCGTTGTTCTTCCTAATGGGACCTATTGACTGTTTGTGCAATCAGAGTACATCACTATGTACGTACAGTAGATTAAAGACAAGAACAGCCTCTGCCTCTACTTCACACTCTCTTTACGTCTTTGTCTTTTGTCTGTATTTCCGTTTTGTTTCTCCTTTTTCAATTTGCAATTCAATTGAAAGATGCTTTGCTGGCATGACTGTGGAAGAATTAACAGTGTTGACACAGCGGTTTACAATACATAAAGATCACAACAACACAAAGAAACGATTAAGGTATAATACAGTCATTTGTGGTGCCTTTGTTTCTCTTTGCATATCTTCCTCTCTCTCTGGATAACAGCAGGTAAACAGTCTTGTAGCTTGTAGTGGTTATGTGATTCAGTAGCGTGGCGCTTCCGAATGGTAATTTGCAGAAATGAAAACTTAATCAAGCATGCTGCAGAAGTGGCCCTGAATAATTTAACAGCAAGGGGAGAATGAGTTGGGAGGGGGTGGAGAAGAAGATGGAGGGAGGAGGGTGTCAGCAGGGAGAGGAGAGGAAGGTGACGAAGGAGATGAGGAGAGTTTTCTCCTTCTTCCTCCAGTATCTCCATCCTTCTACTTACCTTTCTCTCTCTTTTAACCTTCTTCTCTCATGTTTTATTTTATTTATGTTTCATCTCCCACCATTTCTTCTTTTTTCTTTACTCACTATTCTTTCCCTTCTTTTTTTGTTACCTGCTTTCACCCATCATTCTTTTTTCTTATTACTTACCTTATTTCTCCTTTTTCTTTTTTCAACCTTTCTTTTCCACCCTTCTTGCCATTCTTCTGTTTTCCATCTTCCTTCCCTTTCTTTCTTTTGTCTTTCTTCCACATACGATCCTGCCGTTTGTGATATGCTCATCTGGACAGTGTATAAGCAGAAACAAATCTTAATTTGTAAGAGTTTATCTTTGTCAAACGCTTCCTGAGAGGATAATTAATTACTTAGCCCCAGTTAAACTTTTAATATCTTCCTTCTCTCTGTCTATCTTTGATTAATTTCTCATCCTGGGAAAGAAAGACTTTCATTAATACTAAAGCCATTAGTCTTCCAGCAGGAAGAAAGCCCATATTTGTTTGCTACAGATGAATCCCTAACCCCCTAAATGATTAGAGAGCTACAAAATAAACATTTTTCTTCCTTCTGCCCTGTCTTGGAAACATGTCTGACAAGTGCTAGTACATGTGTATATTAGAATGATAGATCTGGACCCTTAGTGTCTTAATGAGCATTTAAACTTTATTTAGGTGAAAACAAAAGTTGTTAACAAGACCATAAATTACCTTGGACATGCACCTTTATCCCCCCTCCCCAAGAAAAGAGAGAGTGAAGTGACAGAACTTTACCAAATAATTTATCATATATATGATCATAATAACCATTTAAACGTGTACTTATTGCCAGTAGGCTGTTTAGACGTTCATCTGAGCTCATCTTAAATCTCAGTTTAATCTCAGTGGTCCAGCTCACACTCAGGTGTGATGTGGAAACCTGAAGCCTCAGTGAAGTCAGAGACATTGTTTATCCATCAGTTACGGCACTTTTCACTAGGCTGGGTAGATGTTACACCTCTGTGTGTTTAAAAACACGTCTGGAAGACATGGTGAGCTTCAGACAGCATTTTAAAATGTAAAAAAAAGGAGAAATTTACAAGACATTTATATAACTTTCTGTTAAAATGTAATTCGCTGCAGAGAGCTCGATCTCGACTTCACTTAAAGGTCTGTCGAGTTTTTGTCTTATTCACTTGAGAGCTATATCACATCAATTGACATTTTATTATTTCTGTTAGGGGGGTCAGGCTCATCTGCTGCAAGCAAATGTCTTAAAATGCCTGCAAGCATTTTGTCGTCTAGCTGATCTGTCTGTCTCTCTCTCTATCAGTCTGACCAAACTATATACTTTGGCAGATTGGAGCGAGAATGAACTGCAGCCCCAGACGCTAGTTTGTGAAAGCTCTGCGTTCTTCTTCTCTAATGGAAATTAAGGGCCATGTATTTGTGTGTGTGTGTGTGTGTGTGTGTATACGAGAGACGTGCAGTGCTTTTGTCACAGGCCCTTGCAGGACTCAGATTTTATTAAGTACCCTTTAGAGAAAGAGAGAGAAACAAAACAAGAGAAAAGTCTTTCTCTCTCTCTCTCTCTCTGTCTCTCTCTCTCTCTCACTCACACACACACACACACACACACACACACACACACACACACACACACACACACGAAGAGCAGACTCAGAATTTTATTAAGTACCCTTTAGAAAGAGTGAGAGTGAGACAAGAGGGGAAAAGTCACCGGCAGCATGGTAATCAGGTCCGCTAACCGAGACACCAAGAAAAGAGGAGAGTTTGTTAAAGGAGAAAAGAAAAGACAGACAGAGAGGAGAGAAGGGGGAGGAAGAGGGGGGAGATGCTTTCAGGAAACTTTTTTTGTTTTTGTGAAACCAAAGAAAGAAAAAAAAAGGGAGCTACATGCAAGCAAAACGTTTTTCTTTGAGGAAATGAAAAAAAGAAGTCAACATTAGAAACAGGTGTTTTTTTTCAGTAGTGCTTCGACACACCAGCCTTTTCTCTTTGTGTATTCATGCTCTTTCTTCTCTCTTTTATTTTTTTCTCTTACACAATGCGTGTGTGTTTAAATGAGCCATTTTAAAAATTAGTTTTAAGTGAATAATTGGTGTTTGTATGTTTATATGACTTTTCTTACAACTACATGAACCTTTTTTCGCCTTTTCATCATGGATCATGTTCACTTACGAAAGCTGTTATACTCAAGATATTCTTTAAATGCAGTCTTAAGTTGTGTGTCCTTTTTATTCAAGCACATTATTTGTTGTTGTTGCATTCAGGCTCATAGGCTTCTTTGAGGGCGAGCAGCTTTTTTCACCTTAAAATGTGTCAGGCTAACCTATTCTGTGCATTAAGGGTGTGTGTCGGCGAAGTGCTGAGAAATAACTGAGCTGTAATACAGACACACATGCAGGATGGACATGAAGTGCTGTGTAGAGTAGGAGGAGGAGGAGGAAAGAGAACAGGGAGAGACAGGAGATAGCAGGAGGAGGAGCTGGCTGATACCTTGCATGACTGCGCTTTCCCTGGAGGAGCCCTGCCACACACACACACACACACACACACACACACACTGACGGCTGGTGTGCGGGTGGCTGTCTTGTTGGCAGGGGTTTCTGATTTCACGGCCTACTGGGTGGTGGCATTCAGCTTCCATCAGGCACCCCTCTTTTTGCCTTTCACATCCCCAACACACACACACACATACACACACTCACACACTGACCCATCTCCTCTGCTCTGTCCACTGAAACCTCCCAGTTTCCTCTTTCTATTCATTTTCTCATTTCTTCTCTTCTTCTTCAATCTGAATGACATTCTGGACATTTGATTTAAGTTTTGAACTTAAGGTCACACGTTTATTTTCCATCAGCAACTATGTTGGGGTATACGGCAGTGTATGTGAGTGAAACACTTCTGTTTTCCATTTTCAGTCAAAATCCAGTGAATCCAGTGATAGTTGAGCAAGGTATTAATTCTGCAGTATCAGAGGACCAATTCCCTGTGTGTCCCTGTCTAAATGACCCCTGGTTTAGAGAGGGAAAGCTGATAATGCTGACAAGCTTCTTTTTTACTGAATGGCCAGGACAGACCCCCTGCTTTCCCAACACACACACACACACGCAGACTCCTGCGCACAAATCAAGTGACAAGTAGCTCATCAAGAAAAATGGTGGACTGAAAATTTGCATTTTGAGTGAGTGCGTCCCCTAAAGTTGAGGCAGATGATGCTTGCTCAATCTGGATAAATGATAATTGATAGAGCGAGGAAGAAAGACACAGGGTGAGTGAGTGAGAGAGAGAGAGAGAAAGAGGCTGGGAGGTCCTGTCAGTTTGGACTGAGGGCTCCGCAGGTCAAGAAACAGGAGGTCTCATGGACACACACACACACACACACACACACACACACTTTCTCAGACATTCAGGCTTTGTTATGTGGGAGAATTTAGTGCTCAGCAAACAGGCTCCAATCAGCAAGAAAGCTTTGCTTCTTATTTGACTTCATGAAACTCTCACTCTATCGGTCAGAAAATCCTAACGCATCCAGTTGAAGGCTTGTGATACATTTTGCTTAAAATAAAAGTATAATAATTTGCTAATCATTTTTGATACAAACGCTATTGAAAACAATACAAGGATGATATAATTTATGCTTCCCTGCATGATTTTTGCTTATTCTTCATTTGATGGCAGCAGCACATTTGAAACAAGTTGGGACAGGGTCAACAAAAGACTGAGAAAGTTGTGTACTGGTCCCTTACTTAATGCACAAACTGAAAACAAATGCATCACTTGATACACTTTACAGAGTGACTTTTCTTTTAAAACAAAAACTAAACAATTACCCATTTTCAAATTGTTGAATCATATATATATATTTAAAAATATTGATTGTGATATTGGAAATGTATATTAAACAGCCACTCTCTCCACTGAAAAACATCTTATGCATACACTGATATAGCTATAACATTGCTAAAGGGTTGAATGTGTCTGATGCTCAAAGTGACTCCATAGTGAATTATGTATAGTATAATTATAATACTCCTACAGCAACTTATTTCTGCTGTATCTATCTTTCTAAGATGTTATTAGTTTCTTCTCCTGATAATTGATTTCTTTAAGAGTAAGTTCTCATTGAGGCTACTCTCTCTACCACGTGTGAGATCGAACGTATGAGGTGCACACACCCAATCCATCGTCCTCTTCCTCTCCTCACTTAGTTTCACAGAAACGCTAAATGAAGCCCCGTGTCCTTTAGATGATCCTTCGTTGATTTAATGCCGAGCCACACTAGGAGAACCTGTTGAAAAATAGCTTTCCTGGATTTAGTTTTGGACAATAAAACACTGTCCTAACGTAATTAAAAAACCTGTGCGGTCCTTTTCTACAAGTCGTTAACCTCTTGTGATACTTTTTAGGAATTACGCCATAAAGCCTGGAGTTTTTAATGGGTGCTTATCAAATATGGTCCCACATTAATTTAATTAAGGCTTGCACACCAAAATCTCCGGCTTTGCTCCAAATATTTGAGAAGAGCAATACTTTTTTTACCCTTCCTCCAAGTTGATTAAAATATGTGATATTTCACATTAGTTTAGTTTTTATGGGCAGTGAGGTAATTCATTGTCAGTAAATGGCTTGTCAGAGTGCTCTGTGAGTGATGTAATGCTGTGAAGTCTATCGTTTGAATTGCCCCTACGCCTATTAGAGAAAATCGACTTCTGGGCCCATTATTTGATTATCTTGCAGGAAGTTTGGAGAAGGCCACTGGCATCATGTTATGGGAAGAAATCACATTTTTCAGTTTTACAAGTGTATTATACTGCTTCTCTACTTTTAAAAGTATGAATGAAAAGGCCTCAAGTCTGTGGAATATTCTTAGAAATCAGACATTTCAACAAACATACTATAATTAAGAATGATGCATCATCTACTCTGCTAAGTGTAATGATAATTAATAAAATGAAATACTCTTAAAAAATAAATTATTAATCTTTACTTTTTTCCTTTACCATCTGCTTAGACAACATCCAGGCACCCTTCCAGCTCATTTATATCCTCTAATTAAAATATGTCAGGCTCCCATTGGTTGAAAAAGTACTTGAACACGTTCTTCAGGTCCCCTATCAAGGTAGGACCTAATACCTGGGTCTAATTAACACACATTTAAAAATACTCGTGATGCAAATTACCTTTAACATCAGAACAGAGGTGCAGGGGGTAGGACGGGGGGAAACGACAAGACGAGATAATTCGACTAATGCATATTTATCTCATGCTAATTGCCGTGCACGGCTAAAGAAAAGCGTGCACTTAATTAATTGACATGGAGGGGGGTGGAAATGAATTGGAGGCACTCTATCTGGAGAGAGGAAGACTACAACAGAGGCAGGGGAGGGGCGACAGAGATGCAGCAAAGACAAAAACAAGTTTAGTTAGGTCATTTTGATGACTATGTTTTTCTTTAAGAAAAAAAAAAAACAGAACAAATTGCTCCCTTTGGAAAAGCCCTTGATCTGTTTTATTCAATAAAAATGTACACGGATGTTTAACCAATCTTTTAATAATCTTGCTACTTGAAACAATAGTAACTCTAACAATATCAGAGACATTTGTCAAATCTCAACTAAAAAAAAGGTAATTATAAATACATTATAATTCCATGGCAGTATTCCTGTAAAACACCTGTTAGCTGCTAACAACAACTAATATATAATAAGGAAAACATAATATTGCTATTAAAAACCATTAGTGCAGTACAAATCAATATGGGAATGCCATAGTAATATCATAGCTATAACCATAAAACATAATAAGAACACTCTAAAATTACAGAAAATAGTAAATCGTGGTCTGTACATTATTGATTTTCTGAAATAAATCAGAAAAACTGGTAGCAAAGCGATGACTATGAAATGATTTTAGGCTAATCTGGCATTAAAAGCATTGAGTGTGTATTTTTCTAACAAGTGGGACATGGTGGATTTTCTAAACTGGCCCTTAACGTCTGTCCCACTTAGTCACTCTGTGTGTCCCTAATGCCAGATTTCAAAGTGGTTTTGTTAACAAAATAGCTGTGTCTGTCCAGCTCGCCCCGTGTAATTTGGTTTGTTTGGATGGTCCTGTTATAGGGGCCCTCACACACACGCGCACACACACACACACACACACACACCCTGTATCTCTCATTCATTTGTTTACGGTGTTCCCTTATTTTTTAAAGAAAGTGATGGGATGCAGAGGCAGGACCTTTCACGCCTGCCTCCCTCTCCTCCTCCCTTCGTCCCCTCTCTGCTCCGCCCGCTCTGGAGGCACAAGAATTAATACAGAAATTGTTTTGAACACACACACACACACACACACAACACTCATCCATTTCAAGCCACAGATGGTCTTTTGAATGGAGCGGGGGTTCCCTTGTTGTGTGTGTGTGTATGAATGTGGGAGTTTACCCTCGCTTTTAGCCTCCTCCTGCTCCTCCTCCTCCTCCTGTGTGTCCCGGCAGCCGTTTTGCTCCTTCATTTCTTTCTCTCTTTGTGCTTACCCAACTTTCTCTTTTGGAAATGTCTTTTGTGTGAAACCCACGGCCACTCACTAA
This sequence comes from Scatophagus argus, assembly GCF_020382885.2. Taxonomy (NCBI): domain Eukaryota; kingdom Metazoa; phylum Chordata; class Actinopteri; family Scatophagidae; genus Scatophagus; species Scatophagus argus. Next base: position 18,841,063 of record NC_058505.1, on the reverse strand, counting down.
CTCTGCCTTCTGCTCACCCCCCCCTATTTTAACCTCGCACACACTGCACCAAGTGTGTGTGTGTGTGTGTTTTGGTGTGGGTGTGTTTATGTTTTGGAGATAGAGACCATCACTGATGCAACCATGGAGCTTAGTTTCCTGAAAAAAGTCGTAAGAAAGATGCTTTACAAAGGTCACAGAAAAACTATAACAGGAATATTGTAGGAACATTCATAAGGAACAATAAGGTAACTGTTGGGGTACCATCACCTCAATATAGGAACATGTTTACAGGAGTGAAGGAGATCATTTTTTCTGGGAGAAATAAGACAGCGATAGTCTTTAATCATATATTTAATAGAGACATACTGCAGACAGCAACTTCAGCAGCTGTTTATCCCTTGTTATGTTGCAAGGAATGCCACAACATTAATGGTATAATACTGGGATTAAGCTGAGATAATGTGTATACCTATTGAATTTTTCTCTAATGTGCAGTATGTGGGATTATCATATGGTGACACAATGTTCTCATTGTATTTTCATCTCAAGGCCCGTGGAGAATCTGGCATTAAGGCAAACACATGGCCACTCACATTAGTCAGGGTAACACTTCGATGAAGGGGTGGGGGGGGAGAAAAATCATTGCTACTGTATGTCAAATTATAAAACTGTCCACCTGTTTCTCACACAGACACGCACACACTCGTTCATATGGTCACTGCCACCATATATTTCTGCTATTTCTGCTCAGAATGAGCAGCTGTCCCAGTTGGTGGTCCCACTTATGTGCTGAATTTTACTCATATGTAAAATGAAACCCAATCCTATTTGGTGTGCTATTCCCCATATAGTGTTGTTTTATAGCATCATTTAAAGTGCCTACATTCTTTTTGGGACATGGGGGGTATGGTTTCATTCACTCACGTTGCTGCTTCCTACCTTTTAACAGTGCATATTTAAAGAGCCACTTGTAACAGAGCTAAAGGGGAAGAGCACGGACATTGTCGCAAATAGGATGTTATTGCTTTTCTCTGTCTGACTGAGTAATTTATCTTCTCCTTTGCGCTCTGTTCGCTCATCCTCTCCTCTCTCCCTAGGTGGCTGTGGTAATAAACACACTAGCTGTCTGTCTGTCTTGCCGCCTTGGCAGGTTGAAGCCTACTTAACCAGGCGAAACCGCTGCTCTTTTCTAAGTCCCTTTGAATGCCTCCCTTTGTCGGCGACACGCTACCATGTTAATGTCATGTACCGTAGAAATTGCTGCGGCTATGGCTATTAGCTTCGCCGCTAAAGTACAGAGAGTGATGGAGAGAGAGAGAGAGAGCGAGAAAGAGAGAGAGACTGCCACAAAACCCCGCCGGGTTCAAATACAGACCATAATTGCATTGCTGTGAAGAGGGTTAGCCCCCACCAGCCCCCCACCCCCCTTCTTGTCTCTCCATATCTTTTCCTTGCCCCCCCCCCCCCCTCTGTCTTTCTCTCTTTCTCTCCCTTTTTGTGTGTGCGATTTGTCCCTTAAGCCGGCGTAACGTCTCGGCCGAGGCCGCAGAATGTGGAGAGCAAATTGGAGGCAGAGCATGAACAATGGAACATGCATCGCTGCTGGGGCATTCTTCTTCTTTACTGGGAACTGTGGGAGGGGTGGAGGGAGAGAAACTCATTTTGTGAGGAAACTCTAGTGCCATACACATCCAGATGTAGACTGTGAGAGTGCAATGAAGGCTCTTGATGCACACCAGCTAGTAGCAAAGCGGGATAGTTTGACTTAGTTTAGGTATGTGGTTTTATTAAAACGAACATGGGGAAAGTACATAATGACATGGAGGAAACAAAATGTAAGCATATGATTTTATTATTTTTTTTTTTTATAAAAGGGGGGGCTCAAGCAGTTAAGACAGAACCAGGGATACAGATTTCTGACAGGACATCATTATTTTTCTTTCTTTCTCGGGTTTTATCATGTCTGTATTGCTATATCCCTACATGGTATTCAGCCCAAGACAAGTTATCGGCCATAGAACTCAGCAGAACTGAGATTTTTTTTTTTTTTTTTGGAATGGACTTTATATGAACATTTGTTTTATTCCTCTGAAGTCATATCATAGGGAGGGGGCAGCACAACTGAAACAAGATGACAGGGTCAAGAATATAAATATGGAATATGTACAATGAGGAAAGCTGACAAGAATAAACGGCAGCAGGGAAGCGAAGCACAGAAAAGAACTGAGGAGAACACAGGACCACACAATCAAAAGGGGATAAAGCAGGAGCAAAAGGACAAGACTGGACAGGAAAGAACAAAACAGAACCATGCAGGACACGATAGTCCAACAAAGGCAATTTTTTTGGTCAAAACACATCATCCTCAGCATTCAACTTTTGCTTGCTCGACTTCAGCCATACCTTGGCACGGAGGCCTTTGAAGCCAAAAGCTCAAAGGCGGACAGAAGCAATAAGCAGAAAAAAAGAGGATGAGAAAAGAAGTCAAACACAGCACATTGAGGCAAAGGGAAGAGGAACAGCTTGTCTTCAGCAGTGAATAGCAGCGTGTATCATTCACATTGAGTCAACAGATTAGCTGCAGAGGAAGCTTAGCTATTCCTGGCCTCTCTCGTTTGATGTTTGGGGAGTTCTAATTTGATTTTTCACCTCCCATTGTTTCAGCGCTATGTGCCCCTAATCCACTTTAAAGTGGAGACAGCTTTCATCCGCTCCTCTCTCCCTCTCCCTCCTTCTCTCACTGTTGTTGCATCCCTGTTTCTTTTGTTATTCACTTTTATTCCACCACTGCTCCACAGGTGAATGTAGCCGATATTTTTTTAACATTGAAAGAATAAGTTGCCCAAACTGTTGAAAGGAACTTTCATTTACATTTTACTTTTTTATACCAGGAGTGAGATGCATCATATTGCCATTAATGCATCTTAAGGCTTAAGTTATTGTAAAAACTGCATTTGCTTCAGCATCAACTGCTTCTACCTGGAATGCAAGCAGCGTTAGATGAATGTTATTTCAACACATTCATCAAGCCCCCATCACTGTGTTTTCATCTGCCTCTGCTATATTACATCCCACATCACTTTCATCTCACACTGTATGTCAAGTGCGAAGAAAAAGAGAAGAACAAAAATGATCAAGCCCTCCTTCCTTTTGTGTATCTCTCAGTCTAACTTCCCCTGAGTTGAAGTGCTCCAGCAGTTCTTGATAGTAATAAAAGCCTTCAGGGTTGGAAGGGTTTAGTTTTGGCCTTAAAGCACTCCCCTCCACCAGGCCACCCCATCCCATTCTCCGCTGCAGGCTGTATTAACCGTGGAGAAAAGCCTCTGGAGAAGCAGAAGAATGGTTGGAGAAAAGAAGAGGTGGAAATTGTCACCACAGAGAGAGACCCCCACCCCCTACCCCTCCATTCCTCTCCTTTTTTCCCCCTCAGTGAAAACAGCGAAATGACCAGCCCCTTGGCTCAGTGACTGCGCTCAGCTTGCTATAAGGGAGCTTAATGCACCCAACCCTCCACCCCATTGTCAACCCCCCACCCGACCCCAAGCTACCCCTAAAAAAAAGGGATAACCACCCCCACCCCCCAACACACATTACCAACGCACACACACAAAAACACCAGCCTTGAAAAGAGCCACACACATCAACTCCTTTTGTGTTGGCTTCTCCTCCAAACCTTTGACTGACTGACTCACTGCTGCGTTTACAGCCTCCTCCGTCACCTCTACACCATCCCTCCAGTCTTTCTCCTTTTCCCTCCTTCTGTCTTCATCTTCACTCTCCATCTCTGCATCCTTGTCTTCCTTCTCTGTATCTCCTCTTACCACCACAGAGTGGTCAGGCAGCACCACGAGACAGAGGTGGAATTTTAAAAAAGGGGAGTGAATAGAGACAGACAGGCTGTCAGTGCATATGCTGGGTGGGTGACTCCACTCGTCTATATTTAAAGAACCATCTGTGATAGTTTTCATTCAGACAGGCAGCATCAATAGAAAGTTAAGAGATGCTCCTTTTGTGCCCTCTTCCTTTCTCTTTAAGTTCCTGCTTCTTTTTTTTCTGCTCCTAGTAATTTCCATTTCTCTCAGCGTTTTCAGTTCTCTTTCTGGCTGTTCATTTGTTAACACAGCTGGTGCATTTCTGTTGCGTTGCCTGTGTTTAATGTTTCAACGGTTCGCTTTATCGCCAACAGAATTAAACATGTGAGGCAACAATTTCTAAATGTAATAAGTTGAGTGTATGTACGTTATGATATCTGTTTTGTACTGTATGTATGTGTATGTGTGTGTGTGTGTGTGTGTGTGTGTGTGTGTGAGATGGATTAGCTCTGTAAGGGGCTCAGCGGTACACTGATATCTTTGCTCAGTGCTCACAGCATGATACACCAGATACTGGCACGTGCTCTCTCACACGCACATGTGAGCAGGGATTTGGTGTCCAGCAGTGTGTAGACAACCCAGTGGTGAGCTGTCACTCTGTGTGTGTGTGTGTGTGTGTGTGGGTGTGTGTGTGCAAAGCCTTGTTCTTCTAACAGTCCTCTAATCCTTCTAGAGTGGCCCTGATAGGCCTAATGACACACACTGGGACACTACAGGGTGCTGCACCTGTATGTGTGCACTTGTGTGTGCGCGTGTGTTTGTGTGTGTGTGTGTGTTGGAGCTATTATTACCACTCGCTGTGACATTTCAACATAATACTTTTTCATCCCACTCTGGTCTCTTTCTTTTCTTCTTTTTGAAGTATATGCTTTCTGGAAAACAATATTTTTGACCATGTTAGAACTAGAAGGCAATTTATTGCTTCATATAGAAACAGAGCTGTGTTCATAATTGTCAAATGTGATTTCTTTCTGGACACTCTAACACCCCCAGAATAGTTCTGGCACCTAATTAAATCTTGCAGTGACCCCAGTTTAGGTCCCGCTCTGGCTGTAGAAACACTTGAGAGAGCAGAGAAGTGTCGGCTCCTGGCACTGCGGCGGCAGCAACATGTTGGTGGCTCTGCCAGCGCCGGCAACGCCGCCGTTAGAGCTGCAGAAAACCAGACAAAGAAAGTGGTGTGTGCTAGTGTGTGTGTGTGTGTGTGAGAGAGAGAGGGTGACATCACCCACAGAGAGTGGTGCTTGAGTTGTGAACCCCTCCATGAAACCCTTAGTTCAGAAATGGCCCTCTAGGTCAGTCAGTTTTCTTTATTTATAAATTTCAGGGTGGAAAGTTTCGCTATTAGGATTACCACTATTTGCTCATGTGTTGTCTGTCTCATTGGTTTAAAGATTTTTTTGTTTTTAGACAACAATAGATCATTATGTGTTGTATTTACCATTTTGGTCACTAAGCAACTGCACAAAACACACACACACACACACACACCGCTGAAGGAACTGTTTAGAGCAGAAGGCCCGACACACACTGTCTTCCTCTATAGGAAACAGACTGCTTAGACTCATAAACTAAGAGCTACCTGTTAAATGAAACAGGTGGTTTAACTACTGTCTGGCCCCCGGCAACTTGGCTAATGGCTTCCTGTGCAACAAACACACACACACACCTACACAAACACATTCAGACTGTCTGAACACAGGTTCTGACCCACAGGAAGGAGGTGCCTGTCTCCCTCAATTAAAGGTCGCAACGTATAGCACTGCCATATTGTGTGAAACGCAGTGCGCTCCCCAGTATGTTTTGATGGTCATTTCCTTTTGCAGTCCAAGGCACACAATACAAACATCAGTGACTTTCTTGTGCTGCTGTCACTACAAGGTGATGGGAGAAAACAAGAGTAAAAATGAATCATGAAAAAGAGCAAAATGAAAATTACACTCAGCAAGCGCTCCCCTCCGTCTGTCCGAGTTGACCTCACTGATCTTTTAATGTGAAATGTAAACCAGAGAAAGACAGGAGGATTCGGAAACACAGGATTTCTCCCAGTCGGCATCTTACTGTTTCTGGCTGTTTATTCGGATGGGGAGAAACTTTCTTTTCCTCTTTTTAAACATCAAATGTCTATTTGGCTCTGTCTGAAAAAAAAACAAAACAATTACATGGGAAGAAAGGAAGAAAAGATAAAACAGCACATGTAACAATCTGTTTGCCTGTGTGTGTGTGTGTGTGTGAGAGAGAGAGAGAGAGAGAGAGAGAGAGAGAGACGGCACCAAAGTGAGGTTAGATTATAGGGTCTGGTCTCTGAGAGGGAGGTTGGTGGGAGGCGTAGGGGGGTGGCGGCACAGGGACAGCTAGTGACATGATGGGACTCCTAATGGTCATAATTGGCGGTGGCTTTGACAGCAACTATATGATAGCTGCACAATATACACAACTCTGACTGTGTGTGTGTTTCTTTAAGAAGAAATTTACACAAAATTGCAGCTAGGTTGTTGAACCGCTTGTTTGCAACCGCGGCCTGTTTCTCTCTTTTTTCTTGTGTGTGTGTGTGTGTGTGTGTGTGTGTGTGTGTGTGTGTGTGCACGCACCAGATAGAAATATTGTATAAACACAGTTGAGTTGGCTCCTGACAGGTGTAAAAGGTAGCAGTTAAGCTTGCTCCCCTCCTACCTGTTTTCTTTTTTGCTCTTTTTAATGTTACTTGAAAACACACACCAGAGAAACTGTTTTGAAAACGCAGCAGCTGCCTTTTATTGCGACTTCTTTAAAATGGAAATTAAAACGTCAACAGCTCATCACCTGTTTCACATATTTGCTTTCTTTATTTCTTTATTTATTTTTTTTAGCTATCTTAACATAGTTGATATTCCTGCTTCCTGGTAAGTCAAACTATGGAGTTATGTAACTTTGAAGCACTGAAATAAGTCAGTAGTCAAAGTAGAAGTAGAAGCAGGAAACTAAGAAAACAAAACACAATAACAGCACAGGACTTGATGCTCACAGCATGAAGAGGGGATAAATGAGGAAGTAACAACCAAAAATTTGTAATTATAAAACATAGGAGAATGCATACATTTTTTAAGGATATTAATCACAGAATCACCTGCTGGGTAACTCAGCAACTGTATAATTGGAGATGTATGAAGTGCTCAGAATTAGTTAGAGTTAGAAACAGCGTAAACTGTACCCTGTGTGCATTCTGTATTGTGCGTTCCTATTTCTATGTGATGAGTTCTGATTGTTAGTGCTGCGTTCGTGCACAAATTGAGAGAAGTTTTATTTTAATATCTGTTTCATGTTAACGCAGAATGAAATGAGTTGACAGCTGCACAAATGAGATGATACAAAGAAAAAGTGAAATTCCTGCATGCTGTCAGCATTGTTAGAAATACACCATTTGCTCATGGATCTACTTTCTTTAGGCCTGATGAAGGTCCCAGGGTGAAATATATGTTTGTTTGGGTTTTTTTCCCATGCCAACAAAAACAGAAAAACAGGCAAATGATGTTTTGTCTTTGTTCAAGCTGCAATGATTTCTTATTCGTCATACTGAGATTAGCTTAATAGTTAACAGATCAGACCGAGAGCATATGTGGTCATTCAGACTGTCCAATGTTGGATTTCTGTGTGTGTGTGTTTGGAAGACTCGGCAGTGAAAGATCAAGATAGAGAGATACATGGAGAGGGGTGATCAAAACAGCAGATCTCTTGCACCTGAACGAGCAGCAGCCCTGCGTGTTTGTGTGTGTGCATATGTGTGTGTGTGTATGAGCCAAAACGCTTCCTCTGATCTTGGTTCAAAGGCAGCAGGAAAGAGGCTCAAAGCATTCTGTGTCCAGGGGAGAGATGGAAGGACGGAGGTAAAAGAAGGAATGAAGCAAAGAAAAAAAAAGTCAAGGAGAGGAAGAGATAGATGCTTCGAAGATTCCCCAGGGCTGGCAAATCAATCAGAGCACAGGCGGATGCATGGCTTCAAAACTCTCTTTTTGATCAATTTCAGTATTTCATATCTCATATTATATCATGTTTTAGTGCATTTCACATTTTTCCTGGCATGTATATCAGTTGGTTTATGGTCTTAAGATAATGACTACTTCCTGGAAAATGGTTTGATAGGTTTGATGTGATATTCAGGCCTCAGTTCTACAGCACATGTGCAGGGAGGCCAGAAGTGATGAAATAAATTCAGATTTTATTTGTTTATACCCCAAAACAGGGATTACTCCTCTGCTAGTTTTTACTTTGAAATCAGCTTTGAAAAGGCTCACAAAGACCATCAGTAGAAGAAGAACCAATGTCACTGAGAGTCAGTGGGAGTAAGATGAGCTGTGGTACCTGATACTACTAGAGACAAACCAATGAAAGTAAAGGCCTTAGGTTCAGAAACAGTGAGTCAGAAACATTCTGTGTGAGTCTGTGTGTGTGAGTGTGTGTGTGTGTGTGTGTGTGTGTGTGTGTGTGTGTGTGTGTGTGTGAGAGAGAGAGAGAGAGAGAGGAAGAGTCTGATGGTCTTAACAGTAAAACTAATAGTGGATGACTGCCTTAGCTGGAGGCTCACCTCTCTGTGAAGTTTCCAGCTGCTTTCAAAAGACATGCACGGCACACACTCAGATTCAGACACACACACACACACACATTTCGGAAAGTCAAACATAAAGCCATAGAGGTTGGGTACAAAAAAAGTAAAAGTTGAACCGGAAAAAGACAATTTCATGTGACGGGATGGCGTGATATAAATCTTGTTTTTTCTCGTCGACGTGAGTCGTCTTTGCTCTTGGAGATCTCCGGGGTTTGTTATGATGAATGGAGAAGAGGGAGAGAGGCAGGGGATGCAAGGGAAAACAATTTGGGGAAATTTACGCCTCAGTTTGGTTTTGTTTGTAGAAGGTATTGCAGTGGTTTATGGCCTGCTGTCTGAGTCTGTTTCCTCTCATTTTATTTCATTTAGCCTTATAGTTTCTTTACTTATTGTTTATTTTGAAAAGTCACTTAGCATCAAATAGTGTGTCACTCATGTCTGTTCAGCTATCTATGTGTTGTTTGTCCTGGTCGTAAATTTGAAGCTGTAAAGGTTAAATGCACATTTGGCCACTAAAACATGCACTCCTTTAGCATGTGTGTGTGTGTGTGTGTCTATGTGTGTGTATACGTGCGTCCCTCCACTAAACAGGGATGGTTTCTGTCTTTGTGTGGCTGAGGGCTCCACGCACACACACACACAGGGACAGGTCGGGTCTGTTTTTGTTGGAGGGAGGCGTCATGGGTCAGAGGTACAAGGCCAGGTCTGCTTTTTCATTGGTCGACCCCTACTTCCTACTTCCTGGATGACCCGGCACCATCTGGGGAAGTGATTGGTTGAGAAGAAGAAGCCCCTCGAGTTGGGCTGAGCGGGGTTGCCGCGGGTTACCCCTCCGAGGCCTGTCACTCCAATGAGTCGTAGAGCCGCTGCTAATGATCAAACCAGCCAAGTCACGAACATTTTCACCTTGCTGCATTTCAGAGGTCTGAATTTATCCATGGTCTTATTGGGAGAAGCATCAGAATTAGATAGGAAAGTATAGAACAGTAAATAAAAGATAAAAGTCGTCGTAATTGAGAAAATGGGAAGAGGGTAGAGGAGAGGAGGAGAGACAAACCATGGGGGGGGGCTTGAAGAGAAGAAAGAAGAGGAGAGAGAGAAAAGGTGAGGAAACAACATGAAAGGAAAAGAAATAAGAGAAGAGAGGACGTATTTTGTTCATTCATTTCTACATAAATACACATGTTCATTTCCTCCTTATCTCATCTATACCAACCTCTCTTCCCTGTTTTCCTCCTATTTCTGGGTATGCAACATTTCCACATACCTCCTTCTCCCCCTTCATCCTTTGTCCTCCCTCTTTGCACTCCTCTGCCTCCTTCCTCTGCCTGTCTCCCCCAGTCTCTCCTGTTTATGAAGGTAAATTTATAGGTCTACCAGGAGCTGTTAGCTGGAGGTGGCCTCCGCTGCTCAAACCACAACAAGGCTTCACCCTCCACATGGAACAGAAACAGCATAGTGGGCATATTGGGCTATTTCCATCATCACACATTACACATGATGGTGCACTCACACCTCCCATTATCTCCTAATGAGCATCCCTGTTTTCTTCCTGCTCTCCCTTTTGGATCCTGCGTCGTTCCATCATATTCATGATGAGTGGTTGGGTGTTTTTTTCTTTTTTTTCTGGCTTTATATTGCTCCATCTAGCATTTGTTTTTTATTAGTCTACGAGGAGCAGTTAGCCAGTGGTGGGCTCCACTTTCTAACCAGCACATGTGTTGTACTGTTTTTCACACACTGCTGTTCTAAGTCAGCTCGCTCAGTACATAGCTATATCACTTATGCAGTGTGTCCTCCCTGCTGTGCATTTGTCTTGTTTTATACTCACTAAAACACTGCTGTCTAAGTCTTTTTTCTATGTTATATAGACAGAATAAATTACAGAAGAACATGAAATGAAAGGCAGAATATGTGACAGAAGTAACATTTTACATACTGGAAAACAAACTGGTCATTAGCTTCTTTTTGGGCTTTTCCATAATGAAAAGAACATAGACCAAATGTCCACTTGACTCACATCGGCAAGTAATCTTGGTTAATTTTAGATGCTTATTTTTGTAATCTAATTACATAATCCCGATTACATGTAATCCATAACATGCAGTTTATGAAGCATACAGTATATGATCTCATCAGATTTAACAAAGGACACAAATTGTTTGCATTCATACATTTTTAAAAGACCCAGTATTAATCAAACCAGAAAGAGACGGATCAAATTAAAAACAAGGGAGATTAACTGAGCTGATTTTGTAAATGAAAGACAAAATCAGCTCAGAAAAAACAAAACAAAAACAGATTTTTCATTAAATAATGATAAACGACGAATTAAAATGGGAATAAAGTGAAACTGTAGTGTGTGTATGGGAGATTTAGTCTTTGTTTTAATGAATTAAAATCACTTTAATTTCCTTTTCATTTGTGTTGTTTCGACCAATCGTTTTGTTTTTTTCAGTGTGAAAGCGTTCGATTTCAGATTTGTGGCTGAGATGTGGAAACACGAGCAGTCAGCTGATCTTAGAGGGTTTTGACACATTCAGGCTCACTAAACTTGTGTGGCAGAGAAAAAGTATTTGTGGGATAAAGTTCATACATAACATTTACAAAAAATACATCAAAGTTCATCATGTTTTTTGCGTTAGTCCACTTTAATGCAGCAATGCTGTTCCAGATTATAACCGATCAAAACAATGGTCAAAATATAAAACCAGATCCAAGCTGTGCAGAACCAGTCTTCTTCCTGTTGACGTGTGTTCTGTTGTCACAGAATGTTTCTAACTTTCTTTCCTTTGCTCTCTCTTTTTCTTTTACCATGTCCTGCCTGTCTTCACCTCCTTCAACCCAGGTAAGTCAAATTTCTCTCTATCACACACACACACACACACGTATGCAAACACAACCTGACAGCATCATGGTGAGTTCATATAGAAGGCAGAGAACATGAGGATGGAGAGGAGAGAGGGGGAGTGGAGAGTTGAGGGGTAAAGTGGGGGTCGGATGGGGTGGGGTTGGGGGTGTGGTGGGGGGGTGGGTAGGTAGACTTTTATGAAGTCACTATGAGAAATGGCCTCGACTTGTGTGGCAGGCTGTTAAAACAGTCCCGGACCATTCAGCAGTGCAGGGTTACAGAGCATCAGTCAGCCACTGCTGAATGGGAAATAAGCTATAGCCTCACACTCACCCCTAATGATGATAGCTCTTAGTAGACACACACTGACTCATTTGCACACACACTCATTCACAGGTTGAGCTCATGTTGTTATTGAGAGTGACTTAACATTAGTGCTTCAGTGGCTCCAATTAGTGGATCACAAACACCAGAGGCAACAAAAATAAGCACTGTCCTAGTACAGTACTGAGACCTCTAAAATTCAAATCTCTCTCTCTCTCTCTCTCTCTCTCTCTCACACACACACACACACACACACACACACACACTTTCATCTGTACTCTTTTGCAGCTATCTAATGTGTGTTTATCCACCCATTTATCCTCTGTCTTTAACTTTCTTACTTTCACAGTTTTTGCTTCTTTCATTTGTTCTTTGTCTATCTGTCTCTCTCTCTTTCTCTCTCTCTATCTCTCTCACACACACACACACACGTGCACACACACACACACACACACACACACACACACACACACACACACACACAGCGGTTGTAATTCCTCAGGGTGGCAGTAGTCATGTCAGAGGTTTTTACTGATTGCTTGTCGTCTGGTGGGACCAAGGTGACATTTCCTCTTACGACCTTAGATGTGAAACATAGTGCGCATCTATTTGTGTGTGTGTGTGTGTGTGTGTGTGTGTGTGTCCCTCTTCTGGTAATGAGGGGTCTATATTCAGGGCTGGCAGGATATTAAATATGTAACAGCAGGTTGGAAATGGTGGACAAAGGTGGCTCGTCAGACACAAAAACAGACACACATATTCCCAGTTGAGCTGTTAATATGCCTCATACTCTTTCGTTCTTTCTTTCTTTCTTTCTTTCTTTCTTTCTTTCTTTCTTTCTTTCTTTCTTTCTTTCTTTCTTTCTCAGCCCACTTCTTCCTCTCTGTCTCTGTTGTTTTGTCTTCCTCTGAGACAAACAGGTGTTTGGCTGGTTCTGCACAGTAATTAGTAACATAGAGACACACAAACTTGTAGATTTTATGAAGGAAGGAGGAGGGAGTGTAGGGGAAGTAGGTGGGCTGGTGGTCGCCCTCCCGTTCCTCCAACATGTCTGCAGACACACACACACACACACAAACACACATACACAAAATAAAGTCACTGCCATCGTAACCATCCCTCCCACTGAATTCCACAGGACGGCGGCATTTGTTTGCACCTTCTCTCAACTTCAAAACCAGGAAAATGTCCCTCAGATGCATCTTAAAAATGCAGTAGTTTTACTGCAGCATTCATTAAATATTTCTGTTTTGCTGATTCAGGAGATATTCTGAGTTGTCAACAGGAACAAAAATATTCATTCCCAGTGGTTTCCCCGCACACACAAACTTTGGTGGACTGTTATTTGGTTGCTAGGGTGACTTCACAGCTATTCCCCAGCTGTGGCCATGCAGGACACACACACTCACACACACAAAACAAGCACACCACTAAGCAGTTTGTACTATTCAATAGGGGTTCCCACCCTATCTTATCCTCAAAAGATGCCCATTATAAAGACCCCCAATCTATCTCTCTTTGTGCTGTCTTTCTTTGCCTCTCTTCCTCTCTTCTTCTCTCTGTCTCTTTCTCTTCTTTTCCTTGCCTCCAGCCTTTTATCACCACTGTCTTTATTCTCTCATTTTCTCTTTACCTCTGCCAAGATTGATTTCCTTTTTGCACTATCTCAAGCAGCTCTCTCCTCTGCTCTCCAATACAGTCAGTCAGTGTAGCTTGCTAATATGTACACACACACAAACACACACACACACACAGTGCATGCATGCACACATACTTTTGAGAGTCGCAATAATGGGATTAGAAGGGTCTGCTGAAATATTGAAGAGTCCCAGTGCAAATAATGAATAGGCTGGCAATGCATCTGGATAATGTCTCTCTGTGTGTGTGTGTGTGTGTGTGTGTGTGTGTGTGTGTGTTATTTGCACCTTATAATGTGTGGTTCACAAGTGTGTTTTCATGATGCAGTTAGTACGGCCTGGAGGCACAAAGAAGTACCAAGCTGAGACACACACACATTAATACACAAGGTTTTAACACTGCTCTTCTGTCTGTTCACCTCACAATGACACCCCACTTACAGCAAGAGAAGGTGAGAAGCGCCTTTGTGGTGTGTGTGTGTGTGTGTGTGTGTGTGTGTGTAAGTGTGTCTGTGTCTTCATGCATGTGAGCAAAGTACGTGTGCAAATGTGACTATGTATGCTGCATGGTCGTGTGTATCTCTTTGTGTGTGTGCCTGTGTGTGTGTGTGTGTGTGTTCATACCAGTGTCTAAGGTTGCTGGCTGAATGGAGGAGAAAATTAGACCTGATATGATAGTCATGCTTCACACTGCCAATGTGTGTCTGCGTGTGCGGATGTGTCTGTGTGTGTGAGTGTGTGGTGAGGGTCACTGGAGCCAGTAGTACACAAAGACAGGAGAATATCAACAAGGGTTTGAAAGTAAGCAGGATTACAAAGCCCAGATATAAGAAAGCACTTGAGATAGTGAGAATGGCTGAGTTTTGTTGTTTACTGATATGAATTTCTAATTCACCATTTCTCCTTACAGAGATAAATTTGTACTTGCACCAGCCATGAGTGATAAGATATGTATATATGAGCCACTGTTACCAAACCTTTGTTGCCATGCAATACCTTGTATTATGTAGTGTTACATCACAGAATTAGCTGAACATTGAGAAACATACTTGTGCCAGCAGGCAGCTAGCTTAGCTTAGCATAAAGAGTTGAAGCAGAGAGGGAAACAGCTAGCCTAGCTTAGTTCGAAGATAAGAAACTCTAGCAGTCAGCACCTCTAAAATTTGTATTTGTAGAGAAATCAAAGTATAAAAATGAATGTGAAATATTGTTTTTATGAAAGTTATGTGCTAGAACTATTTCTTGTCTGGAAGTAGTGTTTTCTAGTAATCATTACACTGTCAGGCAATCTGAGGAGACTGGAGACTTCAACAAGTCCCTGAACACGGCCAAGAAATTGTGTTTGTGCTTTTTGATCTTCTCATCAAACTGTTGAAATCAAATAAATGACCAAATAAGCTTATTTTCGAAAATGAAGAGCCAACCAAGGGCCTGTGTTGGTGTTGTGGTGCTGCTGCAGTTACCAGTGAGAAAATACAAATACAATACAGGTAGACCAGTTGGAGTAATTAGATGTGAAAAGTACAAAACACTACTTAAATCACAAATTAATTTATGTTAAATGTGCACTTCTTGCATTTCAGAAACTGCGGAACCAGATTCAACTTTCACATTATGGGTTTTTTTTTTTTTTTTTTTTTTTGCAGGAGCCTAATAACAAAAAACTTTTCTTGGAGGAGTTTTACTATGTACTATTGCACCCATTAACTTTAAGGTCTAGCACTGTGCTTTAATGAGTCTCAGTCTCGTGGTAACTCTAAATTTACTCACTTTCAGTCCAAGGATGAAGAAGTTGCGGACGCTTTGGTCAAGTCCATCACCATTTCTCTCTGTCTATTTAGATTAGACTGTTGGGAGTAGCTGGAGACACAATCCAGAGCTGGTCTAATGACCTTCTGGCTGCTATCAACTCAATCTTATGTTAAATGAGACAGGAGAATGGACCTGAGCAGTCAGTGGTTAGCCAAATAGCTTCAGCATCTAAGCAGCACAGACAACTCTATGTTTGATTCTCCGGTTAGAGAATAAAGAGCCAGAGAGTGGAGGATAAAGACAGAGGGAGAGGGACATAGGTAAATGAAAGCTGGGGAAGTGTCTGAAACCTTAGACTTAGAAAATACATACTATAGAAATTGACATCTTGATCATAGTTAGCTGGGATGGGTGGATAAAAATTGACACAGATCATCCACACAATAAACAAGAGAAAGTTATCTTGGTAAGTATAGTTTTTTTCAAAGGACTAGCAAAACTTCATTTCATATCAGCCGGTGACAAATCAAACACTGCCATCAAATATATACCCATATAATTATGCATAACAAGGCAATTTCAAGCTAGCCTGTGTTTGAAAGGTCATTTGAATGCTTTGCTTACATGCATACTGTTTAGGTTTTAAAGAGCATATTCTTTATAGGTGAGAAATAAACACTGCCCCATGTTTCCTGCTGTGGAAACGTTTTCTCATACTCTACCTGCCTAGTTGGTAAATCTTACAGTAAATCTTACTGAAAATGTCTCCACCGTTGATCTGAAAACTCGGTATGTTCTGAACAATCGTTGCTTCACCAAAAATTCGCTTTACTTCCAACAGAACTTCTTGTGTATTGAAAATTGTTAACGACCATTGTTGATACAGAAGTGTTTCGAGTGCAAACTGACTACAGC
This sequence comes from Scatophagus argus, assembly GCF_020382885.2. Taxonomy (NCBI): domain Eukaryota; kingdom Metazoa; phylum Chordata; class Actinopteri; family Scatophagidae; genus Scatophagus; species Scatophagus argus. Next base: position 18,825,148 of record NC_058505.1, on the reverse strand, counting down.
TGCCTTCTTAGCAGCAAACTGAAACCTTTTCAGACGCACCCCCTAAAAATGAAGAGTATTTGTCAGTGGATAGATTTGGGTATACTCCTACTGAGGTTTTTATGAGCAGTTTGTAGTCAGCTGCTGCTCAGTAAGTGTTATCCCAGTGACTAATTCATTCAAACTCAGTCATAATCACACCCAACTGGATGAGAGGTCATGACTGACAGGTGTTAGAGCCAATGGTGTGCAGGTGTAAATCCCTCCCTTAGGAACAGAGCAGTCCTAATCAAGCCCTTGTAATACACTAGTTCCCGTTAGCTCCCAGGGGCTAATTAGCATTCTAATTACTGATTGCAAATGAGAGCTGCGTTGATTGTGTTCCGCTTGTGAGTGGAGAGCCTCGAGAGAGCGACAGAAAGAGAGAGAAAGACAGACAGAGAGAGAGAGAGAGAAACACACACATACGTATCACTCACACGCACTGAGTGATCATCGTTAAGAAGCTTATCATGCTCTTGTTCCTCTGCGCATTTCCAGTCCCCTCTCATCTATGGTGTCTCATTAGGATCATAATGCAGTACATATACACGCTGGTGGAATGGGCTGGTACACACTCACACACGTGCAAACACACCTATATACACACACTGCGACCGACATTAAAGACGGTAATAAAGAAACAAACATAAAACATTATATACTGCCAAAGTGTTGCTGTTGTTCCTACCAATTAACACAGTGCAGATTTACTGCTCAGGGGAGAACACACGCATACGAACCACGAAGGTATCACGCCCAGTCACAAATACACACTAATGTATGTACAGTGTATGTATGTGAACATCAGGCTTGGCAGAGCAAAAGGGTTCAGAACGGACTGAGGGAGCAAGAATAATGAGGAAATAATCCCTTATTATAGTGCAACTAGAATGTGTCCATGGTTTTATATTTGTGTGTGTATGTGAATAAGTGAGGGAGGGAGAGGGAGAGAGAGAGAGACAGAGAGAGAGAGAGAGAGAGAGAGAGTGTGTGTGTGAGTGTGAGTGTGAGGGCGTGAGTGTGGTAGATAAGAGCAAACTCACCAACAGCAAATCATCACGTTATGCTGCTCAGTTAGGTGCTTTAACAAGGCTCTTCTAAGCTGCACTTCAGTCCAGTGTCTTTGTGTGTGTGTGTGTGTGTGTGTGTATGTGTGTGTGGCTTTTTGTGACAGACACACCTCTGTGCTGTGTTTTGATCGCTGCAGACAATTGTAGCTACTTGTTTTTCTCCTGCTTCTTTCTCTGTGTCACCCTCATGTTGGCTGAGTTACTCCTGAAGGAACATTAAATAGTTTTATTCAAATTTAGCCTTACATCACAAATCCCAATTTGCCTTAAGAGGCTTTACAATCTGCCCTGCACCTTCTGTCCTCTGTCCTTAGACCTTTGATTTGAATGAGCTTTTTTCCTCTCACACAGGTGAATAACACATGTGCTAGTTGATTGGCAGCTGCAGTCTTTGTGGTGTGTTCAAGTGCAACTTTTTGGCCCAGACACATGCCGCGTGAGGCAACGCAGCAGTCGGCCTTTGTCGTCGCTAGTTTGGCGCTAGCAGATGTCAATCTGCTGTTAGACATACATCTTTGTAACATCTTACTCACCAGCTGCATTGATGAGAACTGAAGAGTCAGTGCTGTCTATGTGAGGCCAAAGGAAAAAAGTTGAAAACAAAGTTGAAAGAAAGGTGCTGTGTTGGCCAAATCAAATACGTGCAAGCCCACTTTCCTTGTACGACTCTTTGTTATACAGACAGCATAACTGTGCTGTTTATATCATGATCATCAAGATGGAGGTTACCTGGTGCTGTGATGACCTGAGTTGTAAAATCATTCCTAATAGTTTAATAAACCACAGTGCAGCATTTTGGCCTTTGATAGGGCTTCAAACTGTGAATATCACGCCACACCAACCACTGTAAATGCCTGCTGAATTTCAAATATATATCACCGATTATGAATTGTTCTTGTTCTTTTCATCCCATTATGTGCTGTTGCAAAGGCACTATTTCATAGTAATCATTTAAAAGCTACTCAATTTGTAGTCACGCACACACACACACGTGAGCAGACTGACACTCGCGCGTGTTATCTCGTCGTAGATTGTTCTGACCATATTTGTGTAAAATTGGTGTTGGAAAAAAAAAAGCAACAGTGAAATTGGAGACTCTCTCTCATTCTCTCTGCCGGTGTGTGTGATGTGATTGATGCTCGGCAACCGGTGTTTACTCTTGTTGGTCAATTGAAAACCCAGCGTGGCAGGCTGGGAAAGCACAATGGGGAGAGGAGCTAAAGTGGCGGTGTGAGGTGCTGAACACTGACACGGAGACAAATAGATAGAAAGCTGTTAGAGAGGAGGGAGGGAGGGAGGGAGGAAGAGCTAGACACAGACTGCACTGAAAGGGGGCATTAGATTTGATTTCAGCACCAGAGGAGTAGAAAAAGGAAAGAATGAAGAGAAGCAAGAAGGGATGGTGAAAGGGAGGGAAGAAAGAAAGGAAGGAATGCTCCAAAGAAAAAAAGAAATTAAAGTAATGAATGATAGTAAACAAAAGCTAATAAGGGCCCCAAACACATCCAAAGGCATAATATGAGTGATGGATGGAGAAAGGCAGATGGTCTAAGTAACAGAAAGAAAGAGCTCTAACGAGTTGTGAGGATGGGAGAGAGAGAGAGAGGAGAGAGTGGGAGGGCTGGAGGAGTGGGGATGCTGGTCATTCCTGTCAGCGGGCCTTTAAATGAAAGGCGACAGTGTGTGTTGGGCAGAAGATTGGAAGGCATTAAGGCCTGGCATGTCCTGTGACACCCTGAGAGGCAGAGAGACCTGGAGTGAGCGAGGGAGAGGGAGAAGGAGAGGCCAATTGAATTCTTCTACCAAGTGCGCACTTGGCCATGTTAAATCTCTTAGTGCATGACTGTGTGTGTAGGTATACATTCCTGCAGTATGTGTTTATGTGTGTGTGTGTTTAGAGATGTGTGTTTCTGTGTGTGCGTGATCCTGAAAGGTGAAGTGATTTAGTGAGAACAGAGGAGAGGGAGGATCTCTAACGGCCATGCTGCCCTCGCCTTTGTTCACGACCAGATCCTGAGCTTATTGGCTGCACAGATTACTGCTGTGTCGATGGCACCTCCTGTGTGTGTGTGTGTGTATGGTAAAATATAGACAGATAGGCTTTTTATCTCAATGTATACTCTCTATGCTATAGACTCAAAATGTAATTTCTAGACCAAAAATAGGTACCGGAATGTGGTGTCACACAGGTAATCTTAGTTTAGTAGTAGTTCTCGATTCAGGACAAAAATGTCAGCCTGATGAAGAATTTTTCTTAACTCAACTCTGTCTGAGCCCAGTCCTTCTTCAGGCTCTCTCAGTCTGATCCAAATCACAGCAGAATAAACAATCCTTAAATTAATTATAACCTAATTTCCTAATATGACAAATACTTCTGCTTCAGGGTCAAATTTTAGTTCTTTAGTGTAGATGTTTGTTATGCCGTCAATGTTGAAACTTGCACGCCGAAATCTTGTCATTCATTGCTGACAATAGGATTTTCTTTGATGGAGCTTAATATCTCAGGAAGCGTTGACCGCACCTCAGGGACAAATATAGTACACAACATTAATGCAATGTGTGCAATATAGCTTATTTGATTTGCAGGATTTGGGTGAAAGTGATCTGACAGAATAAAACCAGACCCCAAACAATCAGAGGAAATTACTGCACTGCAGATCCTGGGTACTCTCCTTTGCCATTGATTTAGAAGTACAGCTGTGGATACTCTTTCACCCTGAAGGTCTCTCATGTGTAATGGGGTCAGAACAACAATGATGAAAAACGTAAGCGTAAGGGATGACAGCCAAAAGGTCCAAAATGTGTACAGCCTGGACTGTGGCAGTGCCGCTTCTTTCTTTCTGTTCTCCATTTCTGTTTTCTGTTTAAAAGGTTTCTTTTCACCTTTTTCTCACAAGTCAGACCCGTCTATTGAAGAATACGGACGTATACAGTATTTGACACATGTAATCAACACATCAGCATGTACACATTAGCCAGACTGGCCCTCCTCAAAGCACTCAGCACTCAGTTCTGACGGGCCTGAAGATGCTCATTTCCTTGTTTGACCACAATGAGTCCACCTTTGTGTGTGTGCGTGTGTGTGAGAGAGAGAGAGGGAGAGATCGGGAGGAGTGCTGTATGAGAGTGTGTGTTTCTTAATAGAAGGTGGTTAGAGGTGTCACCCTGCACCCATTTTAATGTGCTCCACAATTACGGCTGTCATGGTTTGAAGATAATGTCTCAGCCTTCTTTTTTTCCTGTTTTCACACATTCACACATATACACACATACACACACACTGAAGAGGTGAAATATGGTAGACAAGGAGCAGGCCCTTGCTCATAAAAAACGCCTCAATGACCTCCATCACCCTTGTGTGTGGTTGTGCCTGTGCATGCACTAAAGATGCAAGAGGCCTATGCCTCTGCGCATGAATTATTCTGGTGTGTGTTTGTGTGGATGTGCATTTGTGTTTGTGCGTGCATATGTGTGTGTGTGTGTGTTTGTGATAGTATTTGCTTTGTTGAACGAGCCCCTTGGTGAGAGTCAGGGTGGTTGTCGCATTCCTCGTGCAGCAGTGGAGCTGATGTTAAAGCACTGTAACATTCGAGCACTTTAAGACCCACTGCGAGAGCTCTTTTTCTGTAAACAGCAGGTCAGTATGACATGCAAACATGTTCCAGGCTTGCATGCAACATCGTTTGGAAAATTCATTTGTGATTAACATGATTTTTTTTTTTTTTTTTTTGAGAGGGCGTTGAGCAGTTCCACAAGTTCATTCCTCATTGGCACTTTACTTGGAAGCAAGTGCAAACTGCTGTATGCCTGTTCACAAAATGTCTCATGTTCAAGATGCAGGCAGCTGAAACAATTCCAAGGTGATCACACACTCTGCAGGAGCCCAGGAGCCAAGAAAGCACTGTGTGCCATTGGCCGACAATTTATACATGCCTAACAAACATATGAGACAATTGTAATATGTGATCTTTTGCTTGTTTTGCTTAAAGGCACTTCATGCTCACGCAGGCAATTTTACTCATTCTGACCAAGTTTGGAGCTATGCTGGGAATTGCATTATGTTATTCCACTCCATTAACGAATAAGAATGGCAAACGTGTGAGTTGTATAACAATAAAACAAAGATGAAAGTCAGGGAGATGTCGTTCAAGCAGCATCTGTACAAGTCTGTACACAGACCACACTGGGAACAACTGCTGTGTCACTTATTAGCATAGAAATCCAAGGCTTCTTTCTTTCTTTTTCTTTTTCTTGCTTACTTGCTCCTTTGCTGCCCCCCCCTTCAAGTAGATATTCATCTCCAGATGAATATGGCTGCTAAATGGTGTGTTGTATTGACTTCATCTCTTCAATATCTGACCTCTCTGTCATAAGCAAGGTAACCCCAGGCTTTCAGTGCTCTTTGTATCTTTGTATACCCCCCACCCCCATCTGACTCTATCTCAGTCTACCTCTCTCTGCCCCATCGTTGAGTGCTCCATAGATTGGTAACATGACCTCTAATTCTCCGGAGACGAATATTTGCACGTGGATCAAAATGAGACACACAACAAGAAAAAGCAAAAAGCAAAAAAACCCCAAAAAACAACTTCAATGTCTGAAGAAGAATCGACTCGGTGGTGTTTTAATGTCACACATTTAAGGTGATGATGGGAGATGACACCACATGGTGCACACACACACACACACACACATAACACACACATACACACACTTACGCATACATACACACATTTGGCTTTGGAGTGTGTGAAATCAAATCTCTCCAAATCTCTATTCTGGCGTCATGGAGCTGAAGACGCAAACACAGATGATCACTACTCACAGATACACACGCGCACATTACATGCTTGCACGCTTACACATATGCAAACACATGCATTTGAAACACTCACACACACACACACACACACATGCAGATGCACACATGGAGGGGTAACCCTGGTAGATTTATCAGTGGAGGTCTGCAGCACAGTGGCTGCCTTTCTCATTTCATAGGCCACCGGGGCAGAACAGGCATGGGCTTGTTCAAATCCAACCCAGCAAGACCAACACATACATATACACACACTCACACACACACACACACACATGCACGCATACACACTTTCTGTTTAGCGGCTTAACAGATGCCAGCCAGGATCGGTGGAGAGAAAAGGAGGGAGGGATAGAAGAGGGGAGACAGACACAAGCTGGTGGAAGGAGGAAGGTTGGAGGGGGGGCGATATTGAGTAATTCTGAAGAGACAGACAAAGAGAGGGAAAGGGTGATCGACACAGACCAACAGGTGCAGAAAGAGAGAGTCGTGCAGCTTCTTTACCACAAATACAGAGGTATCATGTACACGGACAGCTGGATGAGTGGTTTATTCTGCCCTCGTCGAAACACACACACAAAATGTAAGCAAGCTAAGAGAGAGGGAAACCAAGGGAAAGACTACTGCAGCCTATCTGAGACATTTTGTGTGTGTGTGTGTTGAGTGTGTGTGTTTGCACATTCTCATTGGAGAAAATCTGTGTTTTCGCAGTGCAGCGCTGTAAGACCGAAATTTAATTGGATTCTTTGGAAATGATGCAGGCTTATTGGTGTAATGGCTTGCTCATGGTGCGGTTGGAGTGAGTCCCTGTAACAATACCTAGTGCCTTGTTAGCTTGGCAGCCCCACACACACACAAACACACACACACACATGCTAAAGAGAGTGTTTAACAAGCAGGCAGACCATGGGTGGGTTTGAAGCTTTGATGAAGGGCCCTAAGCTGCAAATGGCTACTGTCTGCAACGAAGGCTTCGTGGAAGGACAAATGAGGACACACACCCTTGCAAGCGCGCACCTGTGCATACACAAGTACACATGTTGTATCATTTAAGACATGTTCATCATCTGCAGATAGGATATTACTGTGCAACTTGTACTTTAATAAGTAAATTAAAATGCTTAGTGAAATTAAGTGCAGCCCAGCCCTTTAGAAAACACTGTTCCACAAAGAATGTAGCCTCTGGATGATTATCGGCCTTCGTTCCCATGGTATCACAACTCACTGAACTCCTGGAAATGACGGAAAGCCTGACCTGTTTTTCCTCTCTCTGCATTCTCTTGTCCTCTCTTTCTCTTTCCCTGTTTCTCCTCCTTTCCTCTGCGGTCATAAAACTCTAAGCTCTCAGAGGTACAGCCAGTTGTTTCAGATGAGTAGACAAACACTTTACACCATCCACGGGATCCATTCTTCTTCTCTCAACCTTGGTGGCTTAAAAAAAAAAAAAAAAAGCAGGCAGGGTCGGTCTGGATGAAGGGATGGGAGGACGGAAGGTTCAGGCATTCTTTGATCTGACTGGTTTCAGCAGAGGGAAAATAAAAAGGCAGCCAGGGAAAAATATACAAGGCCCCTGATGGAGCCTGGGCTTCACCCGGGGGAGGCGACCCAGCGGAAGAGCCCCACGTTAGGCTTCAGCGCTGCCCGGCGGGTCCAGGGCTGCTCGTGTTTTTCTAACATGGTTAGCACATGGGCTAAACTCCCCAGTCATTTATTTAACACACAGACTCCCCACGGCGCTCCCAGATGCCACAAGGCCAAAGGGAGCTACAAACACCTCGTGTGAGGCTGACTCTACTGACTCTTTTCTCATGTGTTTTTTATCCAGTTATTTCCAGTAAATGTCTGCAGGTTGCTCCAGACAGGAGGCTGAAGGTGCACAGATTCACCGCTGAGATGATTTTCTGAGTTGTTACGCCATTTTAGTCGTCACTATTTTACAGCTTATGGCTTTTCAAACATGGATGGATTTAATCTGACAGGGGCCCCAGGACAAATGTTCCTTTTAGGGCCCCTATTGATGTTGGCTTTTTCCTGCCACAAGCCTTCGTTATTATATCTTTGAAAATCGGTCGACCTCTAGTACAGAGCACACGGCAGACTACAAATGGCAACTTCATTATTTGCCCAGAAGAGACCAACCTATAGTCATACTGGAAAAATGCCAACTGGCAGCAAGATTTCAAAAAGAATTTGAAAGAGGGACCCTCTGCAAGGCAGGGTCTCGGGATTAGGCCAGATTTTATAAACCCATCTTACAGTAGTTAATGCTTCTCTTCTGCAATTTCCATTACAACTTTGCAATTAATAAAATTATTTGAATCCTGAAGGCACATAGTTTTTCAGTATTGGTAGTAATCCGCTTCTACTACTACATTTTTTTTTTGTTTTGTGTATTTTGTTCGTATATAGCTTTTTTCTGTTCCTTTAACTCCCTCTTAGCTCAGTTAGGTGTTGTGTTGCCAACCAGAGCTGAGATTGAGACTAGAGATTGTTTTTCAGCATTGATGAATTTGCTGATTATTTTCCTGTAATTACTAGAGACCAATATTTTTTTTTTTTTTTTTTTTGCAAACAACAGCCGAAGATCCAGACATATTCGATTTCTATCATAGCAACAAAGAAGAGCAGCCTGTCTTCACATTTGAGAAGTTGGAACCAGAGAATTTTACTAATTTGTGGTGAAATAAATATCACAGTCGTTGCTAATTCATTTTCAGTCGGTTGACACTATGTTCAAATCAGTGCAAAATATAGCAAATGGGTGCATCACAGATTTGGATAATGCTTTAAATCTCCACATGCACTCACTGACACAAACACATACCCATACACACATGAACAAAAACAGCAATTGGATGCCAGCTGGACGTTCAGTGTTTTAGCCCTGTGATACTTGGCATCCTTATTTCACAAACAGACAGCACACACAATCCCTGTGGGCAGCATGCTATACCACTGAGTGTATTTGTGTGTGTGTGTGAGAGTGTGTGTTTACCCAGCGAGCAGCAGCAGCTGTGTCAGTAATAGCTCTCTAAGCTGCAGGCTAATGACAGAACTCAGAGAACGGGACTCTAACATGGATAGATGTTTAACCCCATTTAGCCCCGATCTGGAGACCACTGGGCAAACACCATGCACACACATACACACACACACACACACACACACACACACACACACATATACACATTACTACTGCCCCTATTTCTTTTCTGTTGGCTTTAGTTGAGCGTGTATAAAGGAGAAAGAGAGACCAAGAGAGGTAGAACCATATAGGAGTAAAGTGCAGGGGAACAACATCCTTCACCCTATATATCAGTCCTGCCTCTTTCCCCCTGTTCCCGTGGCAACAAGACCCCACACACTACAACCAGACCCCAAATCACCATCCCTCCCACCACATACATACACGCACATGCACACACACACACACACACACACATACACACAAAGGCAAACACATACACTGTGCTTTGGAGAGCAAGAGGGGTCAGGTGGTCACATCAGTAGAGTATGTATGGGGGGTTGTTAGCTTTTAGGGTGTGTGTGTGTGTGTGTGTGTGTGTGTGTGTGTGAGCATCACAGCCTGCTCAGCCAGCAGTCTATTGTCCAGCCCCATGAAGTGACTGTGAGGTCTAATTAGCAAGTTAACAAGTTAAGAGGTGGAGTCTGTCAAACGCTTAGCTCTTTCACCCCGAGGGTCAGCCCACCACCACTGGGTATGTATATGTATATGCATGTGTGTGTGTGTGTGACTGTGTGTTTGGTATAAGGGTTCAGCACCAGATCTTTTGAACATACTTATTTAGATGTGAGAATGTTGATCAGCTAATAATTAATTCAAGTAAATCATTTGTTAAATAATAAAATAGTAATTTGTTTGTGATTGACTCGTTCCACCCACACACACAAACACCACCTCTTTTCTTTTTAAGGCTCTCCATTTTAAAGGATTAGTGATAAGTGAACCATTTTGGAAAATACGCTTAGATGAGAGGATCAATGCCATTCTTGTATCTGTGTGCTGAAATATGGCTGACATGACTCAGTCCAGAGTTTAGAAATCTGCTGAGCGGCACATCTAAAGATCACTAATCAACATGTTAGAACTTCTATGTTTAATTTCAACAAAAAAAAAATAAAATAAAATTGTGCTTTAAGGGGTGGTATGTGTAATTTCAGTCATTCATGAGTGATTTAATAGGCAGATATGAAGGTCGTAATAATCTACTAATTTAAAGAAAGAAGGTGAATAAGCATATTCCCCATAATGTTGAACTTTTCATTTAAAGTGATAAGTACAGAAAAAAATATCCCCTTTTAGTGTACTGGCTCTGTTTATTCCAAGGTAATGTATTTGTTTGAATGAAAACCTAATAAACAGAAGCTTATTAGCCGTCATAATTGTAGCATTAGCAGCAAAAGCTGTGAATTTCAGTGCAATATCAGTGGTATTTGTCGTAGGCCTCCTACTCTTTTGCCTCTGTGTGTGTGTGTGTGTGTGTGTGTGTGTGTGTGTGTGCGTGTGTGTGCGTGTTTAGCTGAGAAGCCAGCGGTGTAATAATGAGTGCGGTGAGACGCTGGGTCTATTCTGGACTTTTTTACGAGGTTTGTCGAGACTCATTTGTAACTGAGCCTGCCACAGTAACAGAAAAAAAATTCCTGTCTCTACCAACATCTTAACCTCCTTCCCCACATCTACTTAATTCACTTATTTGAGGCCCGGATGCCAGCAGTTTAATGTACTGAATGTACGTGCAGAAAATATCTAATTAAAGGTGATTATCACAGTCTAGGATTATAAACTTCCTATTATTTTTTCATTAGTTTCCTTGTCCCCACGTTCCCTTCAAACCATTTTTGGTGATATGTTTTGTCTATTTCTTTTGTTCTTCACTCTCATCTCTGTTCATTCCACATGAATGCCTGATCTTTCCCTTCACTCTTCCTCTCACCCTCTGTCTCTCTGTCTTATGCACTCTCTGTCTTTCTCCCTGTTAATCTGTCTGTCTCTATATCACTCCCTCAATGAACTGAAGCTCTCTACCTCCCACAAAGGCAGCACCATATTTCTCCTCTTAAACATCAGGGGCAATGTGCATTGTCCGGTATGCAATGGAACTTGCCTACAATAGAGGTGGATGGCCCAGTGTGTGTGTGTGTGCAAAGTATGGGTTCCCCCACCCCCCTTTAAGCAGACAAAGACCCCAATTTGTCACCTCATGTACAGCTGTTGACCGGGTGGGTTCAGTTTGTATGTGTGCCTGTGTTCATATCTGTGTGTGTGTGTGTTGTTGTGTGAAGCTGGGGGGAGGAAAAGCAGGGAGGAGGCAAAAAAAGGAGAAAGTGAGGCGGGGTACCCTTTTCTGCCCCAATACAACCTCTGAGGGGGCAGGAAGGAGGGGTGAGAGGATAGTAAGTGAAAAAAGGGTAAATGGTTTTCTGCCCCTTTTTCTGTGGGAATGTTTGTGTAAGGGGACAAAAGCAGCAGCCACTCTGTTGCTGTGTGTGGGAGAGTGAAAGTGCAGGGGGTAAAAGGGCTGGAGGTGGTGGTGGGGTGTTGGAGGGTGAAAGCAGCTTTCAGGAGAAGGAGGAGTTTGGGCAGTGAAACAGTCCTTCCATCCTTCATTTATCCAACCTTTACATCCACTAAATGTGTCCATCACTGTTGTCCTTATGACAGATGGGGCTATAAGAACTATCACATTATACTGTTGAAAGTCCACAATTCTGATTGGCTGGCTAGTGTTACAGGAAATGTGTGTTGGACAATTACACAGTTCTGCAATCACCAGAAATGGAAATATCTTTCATTCATACAGCGGAATGGAAAGGCTCCAACAGGTAGAAATCTTCAACAGTATACATTGTGTCTACACTGCAACTTTGTATGCAACAGCAAAATCACTTCTTTTACCATCCAGTTTCATATCATCTAACTAGAGTAAACCTTCACTGCACAGACCCCAAAACCAGAAAAATCTAATCGCTTAGCTGCAGGGAGGCAGCTGTAGTTTGTTTCCAGTGGATTTTCAATTGAAACATCAGCAGAAACCACAGAATAAAGCTGATGTTCATATCATAAAATTCACACATGTTCATGTGTTGAGAAGCTGTACAACTACCTCATCTGACTGGCAGACATTTTCATTTACCTCAGGAAAAAAAAAGGATTTCAGTACATCCTAATGCTAAATTAAATTATACACCCATCCCCTTCTCCACCATTCAAATCCCAGCATGCCCCAGGCATCAGCTCAGCGCCATCCTGCCTGCAGCCCTTTTCATCCCCTGGCTGGCCCCTCATGTTGTGACTCCTGACAACTTCTCCAATTTGCTCTGCTGTGTGAAGAGGCAGAGTGCACATTGATATCTTCCCACCTACACACACCCGCTCACACACATTCACTCAGGCACAGTCTGTGCCCTGCAAGCAGACACACACACACACACATACTGAAGTCATCAATATCCTCCCATTTATAAATGATCTGGCCCTGGGATAGAGTTTCAAACCTGCTGGGCCCCTCTGCGTGTCACACACACACACATTCACACTCCTCATTGGTCATTGATTGCCTTCTCAGATTTAACACAGCTCCATCCGTTGTTTGAGCAGCAGTGGGGACCTCTGTCTCTGTCCATGTTCATCCCTCTGAGCGCGCGTGTGTGTGTGTGTGTGTGTTTATTTGTGCATTCAGGCATCAGCAAATTTAACCACACAGTGAATGAAGGTCAAAGGAGTAGAGCAAGATCACACACACCAGTTACACAAATGAAGGAAATGACAGGGACAAAGACAGAGGGGGGGTGCTATGCTGTATGCTATATCAGTGTGGATGATCTAGTCATTGATTAATGTCAAACTGCTATTCACAGTTGCAGAGCATGTGGACATGTGGGGCCCTGCAGTCAATATGCAGTCAGAAATACCACACTGAGATCCAAATTCTCTTCTTTTTGTCTATATTATGTTTAATCTCTTTTGGTCATGGTATTCAGATCCTTTACAGAACTAAAGTAGCAGCAGGCCCACTTCAGGCCCCTGTCAGTGTTATATTCTTGTATATGATGTTACTGGATTAGTATTATTAATGTATGTATGATACTGTGTGTGAAGCATTTTAATGTTTTATGTTTTGTATGTAAAACATGAATCTGCAAACTAACTCCTGCTCTCAGATAAATGTAGTAAAACTTAAAGTAAAGTAAAATGTATTCCCACTACTGATATTATAGGATTATAGACAAATGCATACAGGGTCACAGTTGAGACTCAACCTACATAAAGTGAAATTATGCAGTTTTTTGTATACATAACAGTGCACATTTTAAAACTGCCATAAATCTCAATGTGATTGTGTTCTCTAAATTCAAATGATGAAATGCTTTGTAGCTGATATCAGGTGGTGGTCTTAAACCTCAGTGACAGTGAGTATGCATAAACTCATGCTGTGATGCAACTGTATTGTAAATGTTAATAGAGATCCCATAGTTTTCTAGCCGAATTTTGTGTAATAAAGATGGATCAAAGAATTAAAGGGAGGAGCTGGATGTTATAAAAAAAAAAATTCTGAAGATACAATCACTGTTCATATCCATGTCTGTTTAGCTCACAGTCATCCCAAAATTCAGCTCATGGTGTACCACGACATCACAGCACACATGTGCATCTTTAACATAAAGCCACATATTGTCTCTCAGTACCTCCTACACACACTCTCTCCCTCTCCTCACACTCCGGTGGGCTGTGTCTCACTGTAGATTCCTTAAAACCTGATCCTGTCTAAATTTGCAGGCCTTTCCTCATTGATTTCCCCGGGTGAAAATAAGAGGATAGGAAAGCATGTTAGACGTCTCCGGAATCAGAGCCAATCCATTAGCAACGATCAATACACTGGCAGAGGAGAAAGAGAGAGAGAGAGAGAGAGAGAGAGAAAGAGAGAGAGAGAGAGAGAGAGAGACGTGAGTGTTGACAAAACCAAATAAATATAGACGCGCAAAGAGAGGAGAAATCAGATTAGTGCTGAGAGAATCTAAGCACAACACTTTTAACCCCTAACCTAACAATCTGTGTTTACACCACTGTAAGGAGGGAGGGGGGAGACACAGAGGAAGGAGGAGGGAGGTTGCGGTTGAGTCTGTCCCCGACTTGAATTTAACAAGGTTTTTCTGTGTTGCTGGGTGGCATTAAAAAACTGTACACTCAAACAGGACATTGTATATAACTGTTGACATGCATGCTATTCACATAATTGCTGTGGTGGGGAATAATGTGACTTTGGATTTACGGTCATCTTGCGGTGCTGTGAAATAAGTCCTTTTTCATATAAAGATCATTACAAGGTTTCAGAGAGGCTGAATGTGGAAATACGGGCCATATGTTGCTCAGTAATGTTCCTGTCTCTTTCTCTTTCTGTGTTTTCCATGCGCCTTGCCCTCCTCCTATGTGGCTTCTCCTCCTAGGTAAGTCCCTCTTTTTTGTCTCTTATTTGCCCTAAAATCAAAGTAACATTTCACTTCTGTCATAAATTTGAATACTTTCATAGTCAAAGATGAAAAAAAGTGATCCATTTGTAATATGCCCATACCGCACGCCAGAATGACTCTCCCTAAATGAACACATGTATCTCACATAATCCCTTTAAAATATATAGAGCACATGGACTTTATATACAGCAGCAAAATGGGGACAAATGTGCGATTTTGGCCCTGCACCTATACACGCTATATGCCACATAATGACTCATGCAACGAACCCCACCCTCTGTGTTTCCCTCTCATGCACACATCATCATTGCTGTAATCACTATCAATGATAACTTGGCATTTGCTAAATTGAACATATGGTCTTTGCATACTGCAGTGTTGTAGTAATGATGCCAGTATAAGTGCAGGAGTGTGTGTGAGTGACAAACACAGAGAGGAATGCAGGCAGTCCTTTCTTCTAATCCTTCATTTTGAGGTCACACAAATGCACACACACACACACACACACTCTTACGCTCGGCTGCTGCCCAGATGGAGGCATAACCTGGCAGAAAATAACTAGCGCTGATTAAATATTTAGTCATCATTGAAGTGTCACGTTTTGGATCTTTGCTCTACTGCCACAGCAGTGATGCCTCTCTCCAAAGAGGAATGATTCGGAAAAATGTATCCTCGTAATAATAGTACTGCATGCAACTAGAATATTGTTTCCAATAGCTTATTATAACATGAGTCTTATTTTCTCAGTGTTGTTACTTTCAGTTTCACCACTAAGTAATTAAATATAATAAACCAAAAATTTTCTTTAAAGCAATTATTTTGTTGTTCATGGGAATACACTAATTGGCCTTTTCTCGCCAAGAGTTACATGAGAAAACTATACCACTCACATGTCTGTGTAAGAGGTGTGTGTGATTCGCCAACTACTCATTTAAACATTACTAGCCTTGCTATTCAGCACCAGAAATACTAGCCAGTTATTAAACACATTTTTATTATTCTGTTAATCTACCTGTAGTTGCCCATTTCTGGAGCTAATTGCATGTAGGACACCACATTGGTCTGGTAGGTTTCACCTTTGTGCGTTGGGTAAATCACGATATGGATCGGAACTTTCACTTGGTGGATGGATTTTTGTATTCAACACACTGAAGAACTTGAACAGTGACCAGTAAATATTCCATCACAGACAAGGAGCAGAAGTCAATCTCTATTGTTTCACTCGACTCTGCTAAGTGGTGGTACTGTGAGCACATCAGTTACTAGCCTGTCAATGCAGACCCTTAGTGGTTTGGCATTTAGTCTTAGCTGCTACATCACGTGTTTAAATTAAATACTGTCATATTTTGTACTGAAATATCAGGACTTTGTGAAATAGTCAAATATTGCTTTTATAATAAAAAATAAGCATCTGTTACTCATGTTAACATCACTGGTTTACTGTTGCATTTTAAGATATTATTGAAGAATGTGATTTATAATATGCAATATGATGATTTCTTTTTTTTAAGGCCACTATAAAGCTAAATATCTAGGTAGCTAAGCTTTCTAGGTCAACCACTGATACTCTTGATACTTTGCTGTAGCTGTAAAGACACACAAAGTGCATTTGCTCTCACACACACAAAAACACCTTAATGCCAAAGCACAATGGACAAATATACAAATGACCACAATGCACATGCATAACACAACTGATTGACTGATAGCTTCTCCAACAGTCTGCTGTGCTCTTATACAGAGCATGAACTACCATTTCTGGAGCAGGAGAGGTTTGTACAAGTGTCTAGGCTGACTTTGTTACATACCCTCAAACGCTCCGAAAAGAGATGGCCATTTTTACCCTTCTGGAAGATCATTGCATTCGAGCAATCATTATGCATTACCATGTAGTTCCTGTCAAAGAGTTATATTGAAGAGTGAAGAGGTGTTCTCCTCTGCTCTGACTTTGATAAATGGTTCCCTTTCTCGATGTGAAATACTGATGTCATTACCCGTAGATTTGTATTCAGTTAGTGTCTTATATTCAATCTGTGTCCTTTTTTTATCCCTTCCCTCCAAAAGTTGGTTTGTATACAGAATATTCTATTAAGCTGAATTAGATGCCTCATTGCACCTGAACTTCAATTCCAAGACAAGCCGGCAGTTTGTGTTCGTGACTTGCTTGCTGGTAAATCAAAGCATTTTTGGGGGAAAAAAACACAGGGAGGAAGAAGAGTATCATTTCTGTTTCTCTGTCTAGACTTTTATTTTGAATGCTTCTATTTCTCTGGCTCCACCCTACCCCCTCCTCTCCATAACAGGCTAACAAAGATATAATGTAATTTCATCTGGAGCTCAACTCGAAGTTAACTACATATATGGTCTTAGCAGTGCTGGCTTTCTAAATTTCCTCCTTTCCTTTATGTTGTATTGAGTGAAAGATAATAGCCGGTTTGGCTATGAAGACACTTTGCTTTGTTGTCTTTCTCCATGTATCCTAATGGCTGATGATTACCCCACAATGACAGTGTCTGTGTCTGTGTGTCAAACAGAGGAGGGTATGCGTCTGTGTGTGTGTGTGTGTGTGTGTGCTGGCAGGGGATGTGTCATACATAGTACAGGCAGCTGTGGAGTGTTAGGCTTTTATTTTTTTTCTCTGTAGTGGCTAATTGTCATATGAGCTGTCTGGTTGCTAAATTATATAAACAGACAGATAAATAGACATCATTATCTCTGCAGGCTAACAGCAAAAAAAAGAACAAAAACAAAACAAAACATAAAAAAAACCCTAATATATCTTATGCACTTTAGTGTATAAAAAATAGAGAAGATGTACATTAAATCACACTCAAGGCCAAAGGTCAAAAACTGGATGATGATTATTCCATATGAGTTGTGCACAATAATTTTCTAATTATACTTCATTATAGCTAATCATTTCTGTCATGCTTGTTCATGCTTTGTCAAAGCAAATGCCAATAAGGCAATCAGTGAAATTTACTTAAGTGATTTGCTTAGCAGCTTGTTCCCAACACTGCAGCTATTGCTTGTAATCGTTTGGTGATATTCAAAATGTCCTTCAGATTCAACAACAAAATATGTCATTTGTTCATTTCCTCTAGAACGACACTTTGGATGTTTTCTGATCCTTATCAGCATGATCACATAATTTCTCAGTGCTTTATAAAACCATTTGTCATCATCCATTTTATGATGTCACAGTGCTATGGTTAAGATTTGGTCATGTTTAGGCACAAAAATGACTTGGTGGGGTTTCGGAAAACATTGTGGTTTGGGTTAAAATACTTCAAAGTTTGGGGACCCCTTGCTAAAACTGGTGCTTTCAGACTTATTTGGAGGACAGGCTCAACTGAAGGTACAACACGTTGTCTCTGTTGTGTCTGCTATTTAGAGGATGCTAATATGGCCTAGAAGACATAGAGGAAAGACATTGAATACTACATAAGAAACTAAAGAGCAAAAGTGTAAAACAGAGACTGGAGTAAGAAGGAGACAGAGCAACATAGCATGGAAGTATATCATTTATACACATGGATGGAAATTTTCTTTTATTTTGTGACTCTCAACACAATAATCATTCATGCCTAATCCATATTCCTTTGAACAAATGAGGTGGTTGGGGGACCATGGCAGGCATGCAAAGTCCATGACTTGAACACCAAAAACCAGGGTTTGAATCCCGTCTGCAGCAAAACCTCCTTGGTGAAATGATGGAAAAAGATGTTCAGTTTGTGAGTCACAAAGGTTAATCCATAAGGTTCATTTGGTTAAAATAAGGGAAAGATTGTGATTTTGGTTATCAGTTCATGAAATCCTGACATTTAATTTTAAGGATTCATGTACATGGCCACGAATCCCATGGATAATATTTTGTCGCTATTCCACCAACTGCAATGAGAGTGGGCTGGGCAGACACATGGAGGTGAGGAGAGGAGAGGAGAGGAGGAAAAAGCTATTAATGTTGGCTAATGATTGGGCCTCATAATAGTTATCAGTGTTTTAGGGCGAATATTATGGCCATGTAACGAAGGCCTTGATTACTTTATTAGCCTCTTCAAGTCATTCGGCTAACGCTTACCGATGTGACCCCCTCCCGAGATCTCTTTACCTCTTTACCTCCAAACCCTCCACCACCGTCACCTCCACCATCTTCTCTTTTTTCCCTTGTCATCCCCAGCTCTTCTCTCTCACAATGTAACCCTCCTTTCCCCATTCCTCGCCGCACCCTGTGATGATGAAATCAAATTAGGTGGACTGGATGGGCCTAAATCACGGTTCGCGTTGCGGGCCGTGACATAAAGAATGGCCGCGACGAGGTTACCCAGAGTTCACGGCAGATAATGAAAGAGACAGGGAGGTAATAGCATGACGGAGTGGTGGGGTTCAGTATACTGGGGGTGGAGGGGATGGGGGTTAATACGAGGGGAGGGGTGGAGGTTCATTTGGAGGGTACCTGCCTATATGACCACTCCATCTGGTGAGGGACACTCATTCACCTCTTCCGTCGTCTTCTCCTTTCTCCACCTTTTCTTTTCTCTTAAGTCTCTCTCTGTCCTCTCCGTCATCCTTTACTACCATCTCTTTCTCCTCTGTCTTTTTTCATCCATCCATCCCTCTTTCCCCTCTCTGTCTTGATAGTGATAAAGGTTTCACACTCAATTAAGTAAAGTATCACCTAAAAGGGAGTCTAGCTGGCGTTATCAGGAGACATTCACTAAGTACTTCAGTGAGGGTTAGCCTCTTCCATAATGGCATATCTCTTTCAAGTCTATTTGTTAAAAAACCTGCCACGTGTTCTTTTGTCATTTTTCTTGCTTTAATTGACTGGACATGGTCCTCCCCTCTGCACTATATAAAGTACACTATGTAGCCAAAAGCATGTGAGCATCCACACAATGTACCCATATGTGATTTTTGAAAATTTGATTTCAGAGCCAAAAACCCTTCTGTTGGTTTTGTTAGTTAATAGTTAGACAATATGCATTGTCATGTCATAACAGGAACATAAACAGCTGGATGTACACTTTTGTCTAAAATACCATTGCATGCTGCAGCATTAACTTTAAAAGCTTAAATGAAACAAATGTAGAACTCAAAATCTGCAAATGTTTTTAAACTTGGGTGTTAGTATACTTTTGGCCACATAGAGTTTTCCATGCCTGTTGTATTTAGAATTAAGAAAATAAATTATATTGCAAAATACCTGAACAGGATTTTATTGAAGAGATTATTTATTATTTCTACAATTTTACCACTTTTTTCCTGGTTTATAGATATAGAAGACTATAACAATAATACTAATATATTAATAAGAATAACACCTAATACCACTGATAAAAATACCCCTTAAGAAAGTAGTCTTTATAATATTACCATGTCACTGGTATGTGCTGCTCTCTCAATAGTCTAAATCTTTGTTTCAGTCAGGTGTACCAGTGGAATTCAGATAATTTGTCTAATTGAAGACTAATAGTTTACCAAAGACATTTGGAATTCAGCCACATTGGATGATCTTGTCGGTTACAAAACGCAAAACAATCAAATATTTCTCCCGAGCATTACCAGATGGTAGCATGCAGGTGTGTGTATGTGTGTGTGTGTCTGTGTGTGTGTGTGTGTGTGTCCCAGTAAGTCTAACCTAACAAGACACCTGTTGCTGTTTACAGTCTGTTCCTCTGTTGTTTTTTCCTCTCATTACCGAATACCACCACATGGAGTATCCTGTTCTCACACATACATATTCACACACATGACATGACTTGGACACACGCCACCAGTTAGTCTGCTTCAGTACAACAGCATGGACTGACCCTTGACCTTGTCTGCAGAGATTATTTGCTTCCTGTTGCTCCCTAAAGGGGCCAGGTAGGGTAAATGAGATCACTGGGGTCACAGTGGATTTGTTGGGCTACTGCCACACCACACTCATCAGTAATGTCACTGCTAACGTGTGGCTTCATTTTAGCTTCTTCTGACTAGAAATGGTAAGTGTTTGGTCTGTTTAAAATGTTATTGTTGTAGTGTTCTGTAATGTTTCCCTCACTGTCACATTAGATGTGCCCCTTTTTAGCCTTTACCACTTACAACATCACTGGTCACTATTCCAGCACAGCATGCCCTGAACAATTTAGCTTAAAAAACCTAAAAATCTAGACAAGTGAAAATCTGCTTATTTTTATATCCAATAATGAATGTTTAAAGTAAAAACTTTAAATAGCTAAAAAATATACTCTATTTTTACATTTCCTTTTCATTACCTTCAGTGGACCGACATTTGTGAATTTTGTGGACCTTGGATTTAAAACTTAAGGTGACCTCCTCACCACCCCAGTTCTCCCAGTGACCTTGAGGCCATCTTGTCCTTCATTCACCAAACTGGGCCTTAATTCCGTAGGCTGGGGCGACCAAACGAAAATAAAAAGCCCATTATGTGTCGCCTGCAGCAGGGGCTTGTTGACTGGGTTTTATTACAGTGGGGGATGAGAGAGCTTGATGCCTTCATTTAGGGCCCTGAGCACCCGGCACTGACAGCACTGTGACAGTACTGGCCCCTGTGGCACTGCTAAAAGAGATTGTGATAGAAAGAGACGCTGTGTGTGTGTGTGCGTGTGTAAAACATCGTCTGTGTCCTGGCTAACTGTAGTCCAAGCTGGCATGCTGAGCCTTGCTCATAAAGCTGACAGCTAGACATATGTATGGATCCCCCATTAAAATTTTACTACTAATCACTATGGTTGGTGCCTGGCTACTAGCTGACTGACGACTCAAACACACACTCCCACTCACATACTGTACAGACACACAAAAATATGCATGCATGCACAAGTGAAACTGAAAAATGTGCACCTAATACTCATTTACACATTTGCACACACTTTCCAGCCATGCTGTCAGCATTATCTGTTTGTCTGTCAAGCCACCAACTGACTTACTGTCATCCAGTGCATTATTTTTAGCAGAAAGATACATAATGTGCTTTAAACCACTAAGAACTACAACGATCAGCCACAATATTAAAACCACTGACTGGTGAAGGCCTGAACAACGGCCTGCAGACTCCCCAGATCCCCCCAGATCAAGAATCTGTGGGATGCACCAGAATTAACCAAACTCTTCCTCCATGTTAGGTCTCTCTGTTAATATCTTTCAGCTCATTGTTTTGATTTCACTACATGTAAATTCACTGCTTTGGTCCACTCTCACCGCTATAATCAGCAGGCAGCTGGAAAGAAAAAAAGCTCTGATGAACCTATTGTACACATTGTGGCGAGTCAGGCTTGGAGTCCCAACTGGCAAGCATCAAACGGCAGACAAAGTTAGCAATTTGCAAAGAAGCATTTTGCAGCTACAGAGGAAGACATGTTAGAAAAGAAAAAAACAGCACAAAAAGGAATGTGACACATCTTCAAGTACATGCTAATGTTATTCTTGTTCAAATGGTTGCAATTATTTGCGCACACCACAGCAAGTTTATATTTATAAAGGTTGATCTGCCCTCAAATGGCCGTGATATCTACAAATGCTGCTTTAATACATATGTACAATACAAGATTTAAGATATGATTTTAGTCAAGAATATAAGCAGCACTAAAAGAGATTACAGTGGAAATGTCCAGTCTTTAATTAGCTAATTTGTCAAATGTTTGAACAAAGTTCAGTAATGTCCCTCCCATGCCTGGACTTTGCTGTCTTTCCTATATTGCAGATGACAACGAGGTTCAAAATCATGTTGCATGGCCATGAAAAGAATTAGATTATTCAGTGTTTTGTTTTTTGTTGTTGTTGTTGTTTTTTATACAATGTTATTGTTAAAATATAGTAGATGTGGGTTCACATTCTACTGTATCTCTCTCCACATAACTGTACTATGCTTTGCCTTTCTCGCATGGTGGATCTAGGTAAAGTTCAACAAAGGGTTGGCAGACTCATAAAAGTCTATGTTGCGTGTCTTAACAATCTTCCACGTTGTGTTGTAATGTTATCAGCTGAAGTGTCAGAAGGAGGAGACGGGTGAAGAGGGTAGTGCAGGCAGCGTTGTGAAACAAAAAGTGAACTGATAGAAGGATACGTGTAGAACGTCAGGTTCCCTCTGCTGATAAACTAGATCCTTCAGTGACCTAGTGACAGAGGACACCTTAGGGATATTCAAACCACACACAAGGCGGTACTTTAATGGAGAATTTCTTGGATTGTTCTAATTAACCAAAAAAAGAAAAATTCTCCTCATATGCCCCCATAAAAGCTTTGAAGGGCTGGTGAAGACGCTGCACTTATTTAGATAGAAATGTCACATTATTACTATTAAGAACATAATTTACAGAATCTAACCTGCAGCCGTCTTTGTTGATCACCAGTCTGGTTATAATGAAATGTTGTTAGGTTACACACAGAAGTCTATCCTCCTTCTGTCTTTCTTCATGTTTCTTCCATCCGTCTCTTCCTCCATAAATCCCTGTCCTCTTACTATCAGGTGAAGCTGTGTGACTTATGGAAGGTCAAAGAGTTTCTCTCAGTCTGCCCGGTGTTGTGAAGGTTATCTAAATCAGTGTTATGGGGGCCTCCATATACGCCTCCTTAATGCCCCTGTTGGTTACATGTGTGTGACAGGTAGTGTGTGTCAAGTGTGTGTGTATGTGTGTGGTGATGGAGTAAATAAACACATCGTTTGGGAGGTCACAGAGGCAAAGGTGAAACAGTGGTTGCAATCGATAACCTCAGGGTGTGTGTGTGTGTGTGTGTGTGTAAAGCAGGTGTAAGCACCCCTCCTCCCTCTGCCTCTCTCTTGCTAACTCCGTCACCCCCACTTGTTAGCCAGTGAAGGGTGACCCCACACTCTGTCTCTCTCTCTCACACACACACAGACACGCACACACACACAGCTGGTAGAAGCACCTGACTAATGGGCTGTAATGAGAGGCAGCCAGAGAGGGAGGCTTCTTGAACGTCTCACCCAGGGTACTCGGGACGTAGTATGTGTATGTGTGTGTATACATGTTCATGGTTACAGGTCATTTGGTGTGTGTGTGCATGTCTGCATGTGTATGTATAGGTGCACCGTGGGTGACCCTGTTACAACACCAACGTGTCTGTCCTAATGTCATTAGTGGAGGGTAGTGTGAGGTCAGGCTGCTGTACGCAGAGCATCCTTGCTTACTGTAGAACCCAGAGGGCATATCAGAAGGGGGCTGACGACCTAGCAAGACGTGTTCCTTGTTATCACAAAGTATTACCTGCATTTCCTTGCATTCACTATAGATTTTATGGTGCAGCAACAATTTAGCATTCCCACACCTCCCTGGGTCAAATACAAGACGTGATTTAAGAGAAAAATTGATAACTTTTGGATGTAGGAGGCAGACAACAGTTGAAAGAATTAGGGCTGTGTGGATTTTTATAATCACTTGTAGTTTTCCATCGCTGACATCTCCAAATCTCTCATTTCGTCTGAGAACTAGTTCCAAAACCAATAAGAAAAAAAACAACTAAAATAAATAATTAAAACATCAGCCAAACCTGTCAGGCTATTCAGTCAATCCTTGGCAGAGCAAATAGAAAAGACATTAAAGATCTTTATTTAGTCTGTCATTTTGGTTTAAAACAGTGACTAGTTTCTACCTCAGGGAACAGAGAAAGCAGGTGGTATCAGGTGCCTTTCTGTTTCATTTTTGGCATTTTTGCTTGAAAAATTGGATTAAATAATTAAACAAATATGAAAAATGTCCATTGAGGCGACATTTAATCATTTAATTTTTTTTTCAGCACTGTGAAAGCTTTGTGGTAGCTGTGTTGGGTGATACACACAGATGCAACCAAACACAAATCTTCTTCGACATCCACATATCCATCCCCAACCTCAAATACTAACCACTGATTATGGCCTGTCTGTCACTGTAATGTCTCAAGATTAGATCACCTACAATATGTGTCGACTTGACACAACCGCCAACCTCGGCTCTCTCTTTCCCTCCCTCGCTCCCTCCCTATCCGTCACCCTCTCGGAGTCGATAAGCCTCTATTCTCCTCTTTTCCTTGATATGATCGGTGTCTTTAGAAGCACTCAGGCCACTTTTACAGCAAACACTAACTAGTGTTCCAGGCAGCATGTGGCTATCAGGGAAAATCACGCGAGTCTGTCTGCCTACGTGAGTGTGTGGTTGCCTACATGCTTGTGTGCGCCCTTGTGCACGACTGCACTCGTCCATCTAGCTGTCGGCGTCTATCGACCAGGGCCATCATGTGTATTTTGGCCTGAGCGAGGCCACAGATGCTGCAGGGCTATTAGGTGCCCATTGTTTGTTTTGAATGGCAACGGAAACAAAATTGGTCTCATTCTGATCTTATTGTGGGTAACCCTACCTCCCTCTGTGGCCAGGGGAGGGAAAAACCAATCCTAATTCACTTACCACACCCCGACATTGGCTTTTCTAATGCTTTTTGAGGGATGAAAATATGGCAACATGCAATAAGTGTCAACAGTACAGAGGTCTTAAAAGCAAGAGGGGGAGACAGATAGATGGACAGAAAGAGGTAGAGGAGTGGATAAGTAATAAAAAAACCTCTATTCTTTTGTTCATTGTTTCTTTCTTTTCTTGCACTTTTTTGCCTCACTGTTGTTCCCTTGTTCAAAACTACTTTCCTGCCTCTTTCCAACTGTCCATCTTTCCTTTCCTCCTTCTTTACCTCCTAGCTCTCTGCCTCTTGTGCACCATTGCTCCAGCTGGAGCATTAGTGAGGCATCATGATTGGTTTGTAATTTATGGAGTCCATAAGTGGGCCAGATTGATAGTGCTGTTTAAGGGGAGCACACAGGGATGTCACTTTATTTAATACATAGAGACGGACCCTGAAGATACAGGTTTCACCTCAGTCAGCATGAACACAGACTCTTAAACAGACACGTACTGCAGGTATGTATGTTTTGTGGACGTGGGGTGAATTGGCCATTTAAAGATACAAAGGAAGGCAAAACACTAAACCTTGTGTACAAGTCCTTCAGACTTAAGGTTAGCCAGACGAGCTAGTTGTTCAGTACAGATGGTGAAAACAAAAGTATTTGAAATTAGCTACAGGTAAGAGAGTCCGAGAGAAAGCCCATGACTAAAGCTTATGTGAATAACATGTCTAATTATTAAAACATTAAGCCATTACATTGTCTGTAAACATTACGGCTTGAGTCACGCCAGATAGATTTTCATCAGCAATGGTACTTGTTTGACAATGAAGACAGCAACTCCCATGATCCCATGCTACATGTGTCATCAAACTACATCTTTTGTTTTTCATTGTTTTGATTGAGGACCCCTTAGCAGTAGTAACTATGTATCATCCTCTTAACTCCACTGACACATGCTCAAACTGAGATATTTTAACCAGTGGTTTTTCCCCATACAATCTTATGTTTGCTTGTTTTGGTGTTTAAAACACAAATCAGGTGTTGTCTGCTCAGTCTTGTCCTCCCTGTCAGAATAAGCCTTCCACTCTCAACCCAGCAGCATGCAGCCAATCCTCACAGGCCAAAGCTCTGGAGGGAAAGATGATCTGCCCACAGTGGCCAACCCTGCCCTCTCATCTGCCCTTCACACAAACACACACAT
The DNA here is from genome assembly GCF_020382885.2 of Scatophagus argus. NCBI lineage: Eukaryota > Metazoa > Chordata > Actinopteri > Scatophagidae > Scatophagus > Scatophagus argus. The sequence goes on along the minus strand of NC_058505.1, from coordinate 18,799,154 downwards.
GCGCACACACACACATGCGCAGCCTTGCCCTCTTCTCTGCCCTCTGCACACCCGCTGTAATGATGTCTGTTGACCTCTAACACAAAGGCTGCCCTGGAAGATTAGTTTACAAGTGGCCTAGGGACTCTGGGTTTCAAATCCCAACCCTTACATTTTCTGCAGTGATTATGAATACTTTTATGCGTTGCGGTCATGCCACCACTGTCAGGACAGCTTCCGAGTGCTGTATGTATCCTCATAACTACTAGTTTCTAAACAGTGCAAGTCAAGGAAAACTGTGAACCACATGTTGGAAATTGTGGAGGCATACAGAGTCACAAAATACTAATATAAATACTAATATTCCGTGCTCTTCCAAGTATTATTAGCCCTCTGCCTCCACTTTTACTACTTCCCCTACAAGTTAAAGCACATCCAGTACTAAATTACATAACACGAATAAGCTCAATTTACACACCTGCAGTCATTCACAATAAACATAAGTTCTACCAATTCCTGCGTGCATACTCCATCATCTCTAACCATTATACGCATGCATGCAAACACACATACACACACACATAGACACGCACACACACACACACAGATGTCAGCGATGATAAGTGGCAAGTAAGTTATAGCCTAGCTGTCTGACCAGCTGCTAGGCCTACTGTTTACATGCCAACTGATTACCCTAATTTCAAATGCATGCATGGCAGCTAGGCTGATAAATAGTCCCCCTCCCACCACCACCACTACCACCACCTTCTATTTTCCCATTGTCAGCCACTGCAGGCTAGTCGGCCAGCTAGACCCATAATACCTTTTTGATTATTCAATAAATAACCCATAATTCGACATTGATTGGAGCCATGAATGGGCTTTGTGGGGAGGAGGAGGAGGAAAGGATGGTGAGGAGGAATGAGTGGTTAGGTGGTTGAGATGGTGGGGTAGGTGGGAGGGTATCGACCAGTAGTGGTCAGCGCTTTGATGACCACTGGTCATTGGGGGTCACTGCTTTGTGCGGATACACACACATAAAGAGAAACGTGTGTAGGAGCACACACTTGTGTGTCTCCTCTGATGTGATTAGGGTAAGGGTCATTAGTTCAGCCTCATTGCTTATTGTCCAAACAAAGATGTGCAAGACTAATGGAAGCTACTTAATAATTTGGGTGAAAGATGAGCCACAAGCTGTTTTCTTCTGTCTGGTGTATCCTTCTTTTATTAGATTTAACCGTCGTAGGTCACATTTTCAAACATTGCTGGAATGTCTTTATCCATATTTAAATAATTTCTTGTCAAGTCAGTTCCAAAGCTTGAGCACTGATCAGAAAGCAACTTGTCAAAGTTATCCTCGCCGTTTCAGCTCAGCGGAAGCAAGAAGTAGCTTGACAGTGATTATATTCACCAGTTTTTTGGTCACATTTGGGCCTTAGGCCCATTATGTTAACCACTTTGATGAACATTGATTGTTAATTCTTATCTCTGCTTCTGGCAAAATGACCTCACTTCATTGCTTCAAAAATTTGCCAATGTATCTTGGTCCCAAATTATCCCCATTACTTTTGGTGAGCACCTCACCGTGACATGGTTAGTATGGACCGTATTGAAACCTGTCCCCAAATGGATTATTTCTTTCTCCTAAGTAGGATGGATTTTATGGTGCTTGCCTGATCACTATCTGAAACCCACTAATCGTTTGCATGTGTGTGTGTTTGTGTGTGTGTCCGGGTGTGTATGTAAACCCTGCTGCCTTGATGTTGCCATTGAAGTGTCCCTGGCGTTGTACTTATTGGAGTTCCCTGATGTTAGATATTGGAATATTGATCTTGGAGAATGTTTAGCTTTCACTCTTCTCTGGTTTCATTTATATGCTCACACAGCTGACGCCCGCTTCACACGGCAGTACAAGCTGCAGATGTGGCAGTACATGAGGGACCTAGATCAAATCAAACTCTCAATCAATGCTGGAGAAAAAAAACATCTTAGCAGAAGATTTGGGTTTCAAAGGGATTTCACGCACAACATCTTGCATCGCTGATGGGAGATTGGCACTAGATCGGGTTAACAAAAATCAATTGTGTAAAAAGTCTCTGAGATTGAGCAGTTCAAATTATGTCACATTGTCTTATTATGGGGCAAACTTTTGAAGCAATGAAGACAGGTCAGACTGTTAAATGGCTCCAATGACAACAATAAAGTCAGTTTTAACAGAGGGTGATAAAGATATTTCAGGGTATAAGTTGTTGTTGATGTTGTTGCTACTTTTTTGGCAAAAATTATCCGTCTGCATCATAGTACTTTAGTAACAGGGACAACTTGCAGCCAACAATGCAGTTTAGTTAGATTCTTCAAGACAGCAGTTAAACTTTGTTCTTCAGGCAGTCTCATTACCGCAGAAGTTGAGATCACAGCTCACAATACGCATACACACACACCCAAGAGTCTCTACAATAGACTTATGCATCCATCACCACTTAACAGGCAGTTGATGACTTCAAAAGGAAAATAGTGAGCAGCAGCCCTCCACGTTTCACCGGCTGAGTGAGTCTCCCTTTAACAACAGTTGCATTACAGCGCAATGTCGGTTTCCTATTAAATACCTTCTCCCAATTGCCCATTATTCCCCCCTATAAAACCACTGCAGACTGCATTGGAGGGCTGTTTTATCCCCCAATCACCTCACGTCCTTTTGTTTCGGAAAACATGTTTCAGCTAAATGCAACTAAGAGCTATGAAAGAGGGAGAGTAAGAAGGGAGGGAGGGAGGAGAAAGAAAAGGTAATTTAATGAAGTGAAACGTTTGATGTTGTAAATAAAAAGCAGACTGGTCGTGGGTGAGAGGCTGGGGCTAATGGACTTTGTTGGATGGTAGGTGTGGAGCTGCTGATCTTTGAAAAGCCTAAATAAAAAAGTGAACTTCTCAGAAACGGTGCCAAGAAAACCCCCAGCCGCCTTTGCCGGATCCTTCGCCTGGGGCATTCACATCAGTGGTGGGGCTTATTATGCAATTACAGCAAGGTAAAAATCACTGCCAACCCTCTCATCTGAGTGTGTGGGTGTATATTTGTATCCATGTGTGTATGCGTCTTACATACCTTTATACCCTTATAGTTTTAACTTCAGCCGACCGCAGTGGTTTGCTGATTTAAGCCTGCAGAACACGAGTATGAAAAGAAATAAGAGGGGAAAGAAAAAGAAAGAAATGTAGCAGATGAGTAGTGGAGAGAATGGGAAGTGACAGGAAGGGAAAATAAAAGAGAGGAATAAAAGAAAAGGCAGCAGTAGTTGAGTTAAAAGAAAAACGGTAAGGAAAAAGGAAAGCAAAGAAATGAGAACACATGATTATGAAGGTTAAACAATAGCAGTGGTCATTACACTTCACTTTCAATGAGAAGGAGGAGAGAAATCACCCCCATTTATAATTCATATCCTCAATTACCACTAATAAAGTGGCATGAATGGGGCCAGCCTAGGGAATGGTGCAGGCACAATTACATGTAGTATAGCCTGGCATTAACATTTTCTATTTGAACATTTTTCAGCCTCAATTTCTCTTGGAGTTAATAAGAGCGATGATCCCTCCTTGACTTTTTCATGAAATTATTGTATGGTTATAATATTCCAATCTATTAGCCCCCACCCACCCACCCACCTTCTCTATAATGTATTCCACCATTTAATAGCCTGACCTGGCTGGATAGAGGGATAGGCGAGAGAGAGAGAAGAGAGAACATGACATTGATGAGAGGAGTAGGTCTTGTAGTTTTGACCCCAGAGGGGGTGAGACAAAGGTCTGATATATCCCATGCAGCGTTTGAATTGAGGTCTCTCATGAGGCCATGCCTATCATCTGAAAAGCTTTCTGCGGAAGTGCTGCTTCTTACACTGTGCTGTTGGGAGACCACTGTCACTACTGAATTTCACTTAAATTTTACACACTGATGTAGAGGGTTGCATTTCTGCAATGCAATGCAACACAGGACCACAACAATAGAACATTCTGATGCTGACTGATGCTGACAGTTTGTAATGTTAATGTTCTAACCACAAATATCTGCACAACAGAACAAACTGAAGACTGTTGATCTTTTTTCAGTTTGATGTGCACTGAGGAAAACCATATTTATAACCAAAATATATAGCAGTTTAAGAAAACAGGCTTAAAGCAACAACAGCAACAAAATTGAATTGTATGTCATTTGGCCCAAGAAAGCTATTTTATTGTGTCATGTTGGTGACATTTATTCTAATTTAGGTTGCATGCCTTTTTACAATTTACTTCATCTTTGAATATGTGATAAAGGAATACTTGGATGTACTGATGGAAAGTTTTGTCGTGCTGCTTCCCCAGACACAGGTCATAGTAGCTCTGTAAAGGAGCTTACAGTGTAATCTATCTCAGAGACACATAAAGCATCATAGGTGCAGGGCCATCCTCCGGTGTTATGTTGCATTATTATGCCAGTGGTTGCTGCTCGCTGCAGTATGCAGCCACGTGCCCGATCCTCAGGCTGATCGTCTATATAGGCCCTTTTTACTCCGCCTTTCTTCTCCTGCTCTTTCACTGCTTCCCTCTATCCCGCCTTCATCCTCCCACATAAAATGTCATAAGTATTCAGCAAACCTGCCTGCCTGCATTTATATAAAATAACAAAGTGTTCAGAGCTTGTAAAACACTGCAGGACTGACAGTTTAGCAGACTTCCCACAGTCTAGAAACTTCTATTGTGGAGGCGGCAACAAAGATCCAAAGGACATGGATATGGATCCAAAACAGAGTAGAATAGAATAGAACAGAAGTGAATCGAAGTGAAATGATGGTAAACTTAAATCTTAATCACAGACACAAGCCATTAGGGTGGAACTTGTGATTATTCTCAAAAATTTGTGTGGATGCAACTAAGTGCTACACCTCTGGTACAGGGATTTCTGCGGCAATCACACCCTTTGTTAACAAACACACACACACTGTAATACATACAGAGACGGACAGAGAAGTGGACACACTGATAAACACCCTCCCTCACTTACTATCTCTTTTCTTACACACATTCACTCTTAAACATTACACATACACACACACACACCATGTGGCTAGTTGAGAGCCAGCTGTTCCTTTCCACTTCACATCACTATGGGCTAACGACTGCTAATCCCCCATAGCCTTTCCCTCAAAGGAACCAAGGCAGCAGCCATGATCTAACTCCTATTGAATTCCAATTACCCTCCAATGGGATTTCACAATAAGAGTCCCCCCTATCACCACCACCTCCTCCAGTAACATCACCCTTACTTCCCACATGGATTGTACTGTGACAATAAGAGCCACCCACACACATACAGCCTGAAGACACAGTAATATCAGGAACATATGTTTATTGTTACATACCAGTAATTTATTTTTATGATTCAAACTCAATTACATTTAGGTGCTTTGGCAGCACTCACTGGCTCATCTACCACTGACAATGCTTTCGTGTACCAAACTGAACTAAAAGAGACCAGAGCTGACACTACTGTATTTTTCCCCCACATAGCAACAGTTGCATCCTTGACTGGACTTGCCCACCCCTTTCTTTTTACCCTCGGAGATTTGCCCCTTTCTGCCAGGCAGGGTCCCTTGTAAAAGACTAGCTTCAATGAATGGAGGCCCAGCAGGGAGCCAGGCAGGCTCACACTCCTAGACCCTCCCCTCCCTTCAAGCACACTGACTCACACACACACACACACACACACACACACACACACACACACACACACACACACCCTCCCTTGCCTCCTTCGTCTGTCCCCTTCTCCTATCCTGTACTCTTGATCTTTCACTTCTAGTTCAAATAGCTTTATGGGTATGTATCAGGAACAATTTTGCCATGGACAAAATAACTACCAAAGAGCCCTTTATGAATTCAAACAATAACAGGATGATAAATTTCAGGGTTAAAAAAACAAGCATGATCCAACAGCCCATAACCATCAATATCTATAATAAAGTATAGCAGTTCCAAAACCAAAGCACTTGTAGTAGTGCATATCTTTCTCCACACTCCTCCTTCTCTCCCCCTCTTACCCCACATATCTGGTTTGATTTCAGCCCATGAAGCAGTGAATTCCATTCTTTCAGAGAACAACACTGGGCAATAAAACAATGGGTGTCTCTGAGGTGTACTGTAGAGATGGAGGGCGATGGGATTCCTGGTAATGTCTGAGACAAAATGCTGCTATGGTTACAGTGGGTGGGACTTGGTTGAAGAGGGTTAAACATGCTGGGAAAGTTTGTGTAGTCCAGAAAGATATGCCAGTAAAAGTGGTATAAAATCAGTTTACACAACTTTCTGACGCTGACACACGTATGTTGCTTTTCGGAAATATTTGTGGAAATAGTATCTAAGCCTCTAGTAAGCCATTTCCAGTGGTAAGATTGATAGACATCTCGGGTGTTTCTTTGCCAGCTAGCACTTCAAAATTGATCTTACCCTTCTTTCACATGTTTTCAACACCTGCTGAGTTAGTCTTTCTTTTATGAATCCGATTTTGGTGGCGGCAAGAGACAAGACAATCTGTCCACCTGCTGCATAGCTACTAGTGCAGCCACTGGAACTGTTTTCAGTTCCTGTGCTCACAAATACTGTACCACATATATTATTATATATATTGGACCAATGAATGAGTAATGTCATTGTCTGTCTGGAACTGAAAATTAACGCATCCTGGAGGACACTGTGGCTGTCACCGTCACTGCAGAAAAATAAATGCAACTTAAACTTTCTGGCAATTACAAATAACTTCACTCGGATTATGTAGACTGATTTCCTTCTTACTTTCAGCAGTTTGCATTATAAGGTTAGAATCTTCCCCAAAAAAGTAATGTCATTTGGTTTGTATTAATGATTATTTGCCATAATCATCATCATCTGGATGATTTTTGCCATGACACCACTCCTGGTAATGACTTTGAGGTGGTTGAATGAAATAACAGAAAACAGGACCTCTGTTAAAGGAGTTAAATTCTTAGATTTACAGTATACTGTGTGTCTGGTGTAACTGGAATAGAGGCTAAAGGTGAAAGCAAGTTTGTGTGGCACTCTGACTGTGGTATTGGCACTAATGTTTTTCCCTTCTTAAAATGTCCTCATTCCCACATTAATGTTACTCTCTACTTTTAGATGATTACAGTATAATGGAGAGATGGAGTCATGGCATAGTTTATTACCATACACACACACACACATACTCCCATCCAAAAAGCCCCAAGGACCAAAGGAGACTTTGCAACACGACCAGTCCAAATTAGAAGATTAAATCTGAGTTTTCCATACTTTGACTGTGTTTTGACCTTTTGATTTCAAACATGACTCCAGTGCTGTTTGCAGCGCAGCTAAATACGCTCAATCAAATAGTCTCAACATGAACAGTCATTCGATATCAGTTTTAAAGACAGTGAAAACAGCAATCACAGCAGGTTAAAAATTCAAAGTTCAACATGTTTTTTCTTTCCTTTCCTCAAAACCTTATTGTTTTCTTTTCTTTCTGTTCTCACCAACTTTAACTTTTTTCATTTATTTCTCCTACTTTTTCTTTGCTTCCATTTGCAGCCAGAGTATTCTAACAGAATATACACAATCAAAGCAGTCATGAAACAAGAAGTGGAGGGAGAATGAAAGTGTTTCACACTTCTTTTTAATCACTTTGTGCTCTGTTTGTCCTTCTATCCTTGCTTAAACTTTTACGGTGACATGTTTGAAGTTAGAGGTTGCACAGTATGTGGAGTTATGTATTGTTCAAAGGAAAACTGAAATTTTATAATAGTACTACTTGTTAAACTAATGCGACACGTCATCATAATATCACAGAGGTGCAAAGTCTGGGAAATAAGTGACAACTGTTTCACACTGAAAAAAAAGGAGCAAGCAGTCATTTTCTCACACAGAAAATAAAGACATTGGGCTCTTCAGCCAGAAGAGTTTGGTTGCTGGTATGTTTTCTCCCTCTCGATATTCTTGGTAACATTTCTTAGGCTTTACAAGCCTCCCTGCACAGTCCAGCTGTTAAATAGGAGTATGAGACACGCAGAAGTGGGAGGCGATTTCAGAACAATCACAGTTAAACAGTAAAGTGAGGAGATTCGCTGCCAGCCTTGAGCTCCAATCAGAGAAGACTGTGCTTTGAATGTCATGGCAAATTGGACATAATGGTCCTTTGCTTGTTATGACTTGAATGGAAAAACAAGAGCAAGACATTGTTTGGTTAATTTCCTTTTTTTTCTGTGCATGAGTGTGTATGTGTGAATGTGTGTGCTCCGTGGTCATCTATCCTTTCAGACATGTTTAATAGAGCTTTGGCTGCGTTGACCGAGGGTGTAAATGTGTCATACTTTATTAGAAATCCCAAAGAAGAGGGCTAACATTAATCACTGGCTCTTGTTTATGAAAGTCATAAATGTTTCACTGAGTGCTTTATTGTTGGCTGCCAGATTTGGAGAAGCATAGAGAGACTTCTGTGTGTGTGTGTGTGTGTGTTCAGTACATCACTGCCCCATGATAGCACCCCAAACCTATGAGAAATTATCTCTTTTGCTCGTGCTCTGACTCTGTCTTAGGTTTTTTGTCATGTTGTCAGAAAGTATGACATCACCCTGCCCTTTGACCCACATCGTCAGGAGAGCGCTGATTGGATGATTGGCTTATAGAGGACATCCACATTGACTCCAAACTCAATTCTGCTGATGTCAGGAGCTATTACAAATGACGACATGCTCATGCACACACTGATAGGACAGGACAGTGTGTGTGTGTGTGTGTGTGTGTGTGTGTGTGTGCAAGTGTGTATTTGTGTGTACAGTATGTGTGTGTTGGTGTGTGTAGACATGTTCAGGGTTATATAGGTCAAATGTCTGAAGCTAGAACATCATCCAGCTGAAATACCAGGCGAAATGTCAAAGTCTGTCACTGTGCAATCCTGCAGATCAATAGTTCAATTGGACATAAAGGCATCATTCTGGGCTAACATGTTATATCATGGGCCAACCTCTGTCACAGAACAGCTTTAACTATAACAGGCCAGAACCAGCACTAGAGTATTCCTGCAAAAATGAAGAATAGCTCAAGTGAAAGTCAGAACATTAATTGTGGTTCTGTTCATGTGGAGACATGTAGAGAAATATATGTTCTCTACCTATAGACTAGACCTGTGACTGACAAGACAAAGTGTTGTGGATACATACATGCATACATCCATTAAAAATAATACAGCAAGAACTGTTTTTAAAGCTAGACTACAAATCATATCCATCCATCCATTTTCTATACCGCTTATCCGTCAGGGTTGCGGGGGTGCTGGAGCCTATCCCAGCTGACTACGGGCGAGAGGCGGGGTTCACCCTGGACTGGTCGCCAGTCAATCGCAGGGCCAACACACAAAGACAGACAACCACACACTCTCACACTCACACCTAGGGGCAAGTTAGAGTAGCCAATTAACCTAATGTACATGTTTTTGGTATTGTGGTATATACAACAATGCTCTTACGTTTTGCCTTTTTTTTTTTTTTTGCACAACTCTAGATATTAGAAGGGCTATAAATCAAATGAATTCAGATTTTTGAAGATCCAGTTTATTTCAGAACTGATTTTTGATTGAGAAGTTTGGAACTAATTGAATGTTGCAGTGTATCTTACTGTATAGTTCATGCTTATCAAGCAAAGGTAATTATTAAATAAAACAAAAATAAATAAGATTTTTCCGGCTGTAGATTGTCTGGGTTATGCACTGCCTTTACAGTTGGAGTCCTTTTTTTTCATTCTGTCAACATTACGTTATTGATTCACACTGAGAAAATCAGTTTCTCACATCTGTGAATGAATTATGAATTGAGGGAGATATGAATGGATAGAATGGATCTTGCATATGGTGGACACCACAAAGATGTATGTCATATAAGAAGTAGCATGCTCCATCTGCTTTAACTGTCTCTGACAGGTGTTGAACTTTTATATTTTTCAGCTAGAAGTCTTGTTTTAAATGAATATTATGGAGCTGTAAAATGACTATTATGTGGCTCAGTTCTCAGTTAGGGAATCTTATTAGGGTTCCCATTTAGCCTCTTAGGATTTCTCTTGAGTCAATGTTCCTTGGAAGCCTCTCCCATCTTCTGACACTTTCTTTAAATAGACTAGTAGATCCACAAGATGACTTCTGTACAGCTCCACTGTGAGAACTCATCTGTCCTCTCATGATCAGCAATCATCGCTGCTCTTTTAGCTTTTCCCCAAAGTCAAAGCATAAAAGTCATAACGATACATCTAAAAAGACAATGGTTCACTGCAGCTACGTTAGTCACGAAATCACGACAAATCATAAATTCAAAGAGCCCCCTCCACCCACCCCCACCCCGTCCTCATCCTCCTCCTAGTTAAGCGTGGAATAATGTCATCTTAATGATTATTTTTTTGCGGTATGCCATAACAGCATAATTCAGAGAGGGCGTAATGATTTTTTATGCCCCTGACATATTGTTTTGCAGGGAGTGACATAAAAGCACGGTGACATGTGGCATTTTGGGAAAGGTCAGGCGCTCCGTCTCGGCCGCCCGTCCATCTTCATAACGTCGCCACTTGTCATATGGAAACTGGCATCACCAATCTTTGTCTCTCCTTTGTCTCTCGCTGGCCCTGTTATCCTCTCTCATATCCCAATTTTACTTTTTTTTTCTGACTCCTTCTTTTTCACTACTTTTCCCTCCTCTTTCATTTTTTTGGTGTTCTTTTTTTGCTGTCATGTCACATCTTATGTTTTGTTTAAAGGAGAGGGAGCTTTTCTGTTTACACAAAGAAAACTATCACTGTAGGGAATAAGAAACAATATTTCACACATGCACAAACACACACACACACACACAAACCTAAAACAGATACTCACACACATGCACAAGGCCTCAGGGGTGCTGCGGGGGTCCAGGGACCGCATGTCAACACCAGCTGTGAGGATTGTGGCGACAGAGAGAAGGGCTAATACTGATGTGATAAATATGTCAGCACTCACTGCAGGCACGTTGTGTGTGTCTGCTTGTGTTTGATGCTTTCAGAGATCTGCTTACAGCCATTTCTTGCAAACGGATGGTTAGACACCATTTTGTCATACATCCCCTCAAAAAGATTTTGTGGATGTCGACACCATAATTCCTTTTCCGTGAATGATTCAGAAGAAAATGAATTCCTGTAATCAGAAAAGACTGTAAGCATGTGACGTTAGACTATGAATCATGTTCCTTTATTAAAATACAATATAACATCACTGAATAGACTTGATTGTTTTACAGCCCCAAACAGGAAAAAACTAGACATGCTGAAGGTGCTGTTCTATTAAATTCAAATGGAGCTGAAAAACAACTAAGAGTAATTACTTTACATTAGTAAAAGAAAACTAACCTTGAGTCAACTTTTAAAAAATGAGGATATCATGGCATACTACCTAACCAGGGTCGCATGGACTACTATTTTAACTGTTACTGTTACTTTTACTAGTTTTGGAAGTGAGCGCATGTAAGAATGTGGTGTTGTATCTCCATATTACCATGCTATGCGATGTGCAGCTTGCTAATCAAAAGCAAGGTAAGGTTCCATGACTGAGGATAATAAGAAGGGCCAGGCCTTTTGCCTGTAAGTGTCCCAAATCAGCCTCGTGATTGCATTTTTTTGCACTTTAATGATGCACTGATGTCGAAAATTGCAAAAAATTAGCAGCTTTTTTTCCATCCATCTGTCCTCCCCCTCCTCCCTGTGTCCCTGTCCCCTCTGTTCTCCCTCAGTCTTCTGACTTCGTCAAACCCTCCTCTCTTATTTCACCAGCCAGCGGTGGGCGTGGCAGCCCTGCCATCCTCCGTCCTTTCCACTTCAAATTGACGTTTTTCTGACAACTGTGTCTTAAGGTCTTCAAATAGCCCCACCTCCTGCCTCAATTTCTCAGCCCATATTCCTCCTATGTGGGCGAATCCACATCCTTTCCCAGCATAATGCAGTGATGTCTGTGTGTGTGTGTGTGTGTGAAAGAGAGAGAGGTAAACACTCACATGCAAATACAGTCAGCATTACACACACATTGTATCATGGGTGTGTGGGGACAGATGGAGCGCTTGTGTGTGTTTGCAGGTCATGCGGTGTCACGCAGGGTGAGTGAGGTGTAATTTCTCGGCAGTAATACTCAACACTCGGGCCCTGACAGCTTTAATGGTGATGGCCTTATTATAGAGAAGACGACTCATATGTGTGTGTGTGTGTGTGTGTATTCTAATGGTGATGGCCATATTATAGTGAAAGGAAGACGGCTAAAAGGTTTGGATTTACACCAGGCCACGTTTACTGACATAGGACTCATAGAGCAGAAGATGCTCTATGCCATACATATTTGTGTGTATTAGCGTGTCGGTGTGTGTGCTGATCAATGCCATATGGTGACTGTTGAAGTGGCATGAGTGTAATGAGAGTTGTTTTGTGCTGATGACAGTGGAGTTGTTCATACATTTGGCGTTGTAGAATAGAATAGAGAATATAATTTGTCATGTCTATACTGATTTGTCACATGAGCATTTTCCAGGAAAGATCCACACTCATGATACACTGAAGGAAGTGAAATCAAACTTAGAGAGAGAGAGAGAGTGTATGTGCACTCGTGGCATGTTCTTCCAGTAGGAAACAAGACTCTGTGGACCTGCGGTTCATGTTATGTTGGTCTGATTTACAGTCACACACACCTCCCAACACTTTTGTGTCTCTTCTATCGCCCAATCACCTTTCCTTCCTGCTTCCCTCCTGCCACCGCAATGTTAGTTAATCCTCTCGTCTGGCTCTGTTGTACTCAGTTCCTGTAACTACACACTGTTTCAGGACCAGCACCTGCTGAGCCGTTGCAGTGTAACAAAAGGGCGATGTGGTTTTAGGCGGGTTAACGGACAGGCTGTAGCTATGCTGCAGCATAAATTGTCAGGCAACGTAGGTTAACCTCTTCCTTCTATTACAAAACTGAAGCTGGATCAGACGTTATTCTTTCTCAATAGGTTTTTTTCTCTTTTTTTCCTTTTACATTTGTTTTCAAAATGGGTCAGAAAATTATTACGTTAACATGACAGAGGTGTGTTTTGATAAGCCTCGGCCACGGGCTTTATTTGAGTGCAGGATTGAGGATTCAACAGTTTCCCAACACAGAATAGATGATTTGCTGTCTGTCTGTGGGTCTGATTGAGAGCATAAAAGTGGTTTATGCTGAGGACATCTCTCCTCTTAACAGTGAGAGCACTTGATCCTGAAAGATCCGGCTCTCATTTCAGTCTGTAAATAAACCCACTGTTGTGTGTTTACGCTGGATCACGACACTGGGCCTAATCACAGCTCGCTCTGCTGTCTAAGTACATGACAAGTTCCCTTAATATTTCCCTAAATAGGAATATCTGAGCAATAAGTACCATTATTACTCTCTCAAATTATCTTGTATGACTTAACAGGTAAATTTTTTTTGCACTGGTTCACTAAGCAGGCTGTGGATAACAAGCACCCTTAATATGGCCCTAAATTAATTTTATGAGTCCTATATTATGTTTTTGTTTGTTTGTTCTGGATCACCATGTAGGCCTCAATATGACTACCATATTTCCTTATTAGTAGGGATGTATGGCATTCATTATGGGGGCCATTAAATTACTGTTTGAGTACATGCACATGACAGCTATTAGTAAAACACTAAAACATGGTTTTCACCCTTAACAAATTTGTGTCACGTGAACACTATTCTAATAGTAACTGAGACTTTAATACAAATATATAACATATATGACCTTTGAATGTTTTTTTATTGACCCATTATTCTGCATAAATGTATTTAGCAGTATATCACAACACAAAATTCGTGTCATTTAAAAATTGTTAGTTTCGTCTGTTTGATTATGGATTAAATTCTGTTCAGCTCAGTGTTGCACTCATCAATGTTTTCAAGTGGAAATAACATATTCAGAGCCTGGGATGGTGTTTACTGAATTAAAGGCCTTCCAGTATGCTTAAGGCAACATTTTCACTAGTGATGTCTTCAGTATGCTCTTCTTTGTGTTTAAAGCATACGCAACCGATCAGGTTGTTGCCCTCTCCGTCTGCCTGCTCACACTCTGTAATGGAAATGAGAAATAGTTGAAAGTCCCAGCACTGCGGCAGTGCAAAGAGCGGTGCCTGAGGTGTGTGTGTGCGTGTGTGTGTGTGTGTGTGTTTCAGTGGGTGGATATGTATAATACACACATATCTTCAACTCTTTTTTTCTGTGAGGCTGACAGTGTTATATTTTTGCTTAAATGAACTATATGCTTATGTAGGTGTATGTGGGTGTGAATGAGTGTGCACAAAAGCAGACAGAGACACACAGAGACTCAGGCCTGTCACATTCTGTGTGTACGATAAGCTCTAATGACGACATCTTATGATTGATTGAATGTTTGGTTTGTCTGCTGACGTCTAGCTGGCATCCTTTTCATCTAAAAAAAAAGGCGTCTCAAGTGTGTGTGTGTGTGTGTGTGTCTGGAGGAGTCTGTTTGCCTCTGTACACAGCAGGTGATATTTGCCAATTTAACTCAACAAGAAGAGGAGAGTACAGCTGTATTTGGGTTAGCAGTGTGTGTTTAAAGAAAATGGTGTGCGAGTTAGGGTTATTAGACTTAAATGAAAGCGGCAATCCTGTCCACTACTTTCTTCTTCAACAAATACAACCAAATATAACCTCACTTGACTCAGCTCATATGTTACAGGCTCTGAGTGAAAACGCAGACTGGTCCAAAGTGATGCAACACCTTTAATTACAGTTGCAAAACATATTCACGACAGTAGCCAGTAACACATGACTGTGAACGGGGCTCTGGTGCCTTAGCTTACTGCCGTGCTCAGCCTCACATAAGACTTGAGTGTAAACACTGAGTGCATAATAACTCAGTAAGTATTAACATGAGAGGGCTACCTAAAGTTGATTATGATATGATTGATGTCAGATGTAGCTTACAAACTGCTAACAGCCTGTGTTGTAACAATATTCTTAATTTTCTTCTGTAATTTCACGAAACACTGTTTGTAGATCTACTTTTTTTTCGTAAACTATAATGTTGCGGACTCTTTTCCAATGAAAGCAGCTAGCACTAGCTCCAAAAGTCACTAAGTCGCCAGATGGCATCACATTCATGTTTGCATGTTATCAGCGTCTTTACACATTAATTTACATAAGTAGCTGTGTCAGTAGCAGCGAGACAGAAAGGAAGTTTATAGAAGGTAGGCTAGATAGAGAAATCTTTAGCCGAATAATCCCAAAAAAGTCACTACAGGAGCATCATAACCTATGTCTGAAGTGCAAAAGTTTTAAAAAATCTGCAAGGGAGGGAATAGATCAACTTAACATATTTTCAGTTTATAGGAACATTCTAATCCAGAAATCTGGAGAGAAACTGTAAGTGAGAAGCTGAAATGAACCATATCCTGTATACAGTATTTATTTAAGCTTTAGCATTCACATAGTTTAGAGTGAAAGCATCAACTTAACCACAGAACTGCACTAAAACTGAACCCCCACTCCTGCAGTGAGCAGCGTCCTCCAACCTGCCCCACACACCACACCAACTGACTGCCTGCACACAACTCAGACACTGTTGGCAGAAGAGCAGCACGCATACAAATGAATTACAACATATTATATTTCTCACCTTTTCCCTGATGGTCTGAATAAGTCGCTAAATTTGTCAGTAGTTGTTTTTCAGAAATAAAGTTTGCTAAGAAGGTCTCATAAGTCACTAAAGTTGCAACACTGCCAGGCTCTAGTGACTCCAAATTGTTGTTAATGCCAAGTGTTAACACTTCAGTTAGCCTGTGAATAATGCTCTCTAATCACAATTAGTAGTACTTACTACAATTGCTTGTGCTAATCACTAATGTTTCCACCACATACGTCATTACCTGTACTTGTGCAAACCATCAGTCTATTTATATTGACAGTCACTAACACTATTCATATCATCATCTGGTAGTTACTCAGCAAAGCAGCTATGCTATCACTCTTGACTATGAGCTCAGTACCCCATTTCTTCAATTGCGGTAACACTAAAAGGACAGTGTCATCCTGTGTGGCTACATCCATGTCGTATGATCTCACAGTTCTTCGTCCAGATCCACCCTCTTGGCCCCACTGTCCTCTAATCTTGTTTGTCTGAACTAAATGAGCTCCCCCAGCGAGGTGTGTTAGCCACTAATGAATTTATTGCTTGATAAGAAGGGGGCGCATGCAGTTGCAACTTACTGCAGTCATAAAGCGGTGGAAAAAACTACGTAATTAACCTTTACTAGCCGTGTGCAGAGGTGGTGCTGCTTGATGTGGTGAGGTGGGGGTGGTGCATGTGTGCTTTCATTTGTGCCTGTTTGCATGTTTGCGCCAGCATGTGCATATGTCTCCCTGCTGTGTTATGTGTGTGTATGTGTGTCCAGCGTTAATGGGGAAGGAGGCAATTCTATTGATAACGCTGCAGCTATCAATTAATCGTTAATCGTGTTCAGCCAGATTAGCGCGTCATCCGATAGACTCCAGACTGACTGGAGACAATAAATACATAGAGTCAATAAAACAGCAAAGCCTCATGGGAGAGCAGATACATGGGGCAGTGTTGGAGGTTGACACATGTGCCAGGTTGCCAACATCACAAGCTCAGCCATAAACCTGATGTCACTTATAGCTTTACACTCTCTTGTCTTATCAATATGTACTCAATTAAGAGAAAAAGAGAAAGAAAGCAGCGGCAGCTTCCTGAGAGGAGAAGAACAGGAGACATCATTAAGACTGATGTCCACGCTTTTCTTTACTCTTCGTTCACTAACAGGAAACCACTTGTCGTCTAGGAAGACATACAGCATAAGGCCTGCTATTCTTCTTGTTAATATAAAAATGTATTATTAATTCTTCTTCTCTTCCTTCTACCACTGAGCAATTTCCTCTATAGTCAAAGACACATACACTCTAATGGGTAATAGATACAGGACTAATGCCTGAGTTGAGGAAGAAAGATAGATGGGTAGGGGTAGGGAGGGAGGAGAAGGAGAGAGGAAAGAAAGGGTGGAGTGAGTTATGAGGCAGTACCCAGGGGGTTAATTTCTCACAGGCAGTTTTCATACGTTACACACACACACACGCACACACAGCAAAGGTGATGTCTGGCCATGCCAAGCCGGTAGCACGCTAGTTAAAAGTGAATAAGTTTATGGCCGGTGTAGGCCCTCATATATCAAGGAACAGTTTGTTTAGCCAGCAGTGTGACAGGGTACAGTAACATGGGCAGTGCTGGAGAGTGGCTACAGCTGTGATAAATGGGAGATTGCAGGAGGGATGGTGTCTCAGTGTGTGTGTTGGAGAGAGGAAAAGAGATCAAAGCATGTTTTTAGCTCTCAGATTAATGGCAATTTCAGTATTTGATCTGAGCAGTTTTTTTTTCTGTTTGAGGAATCACTTTTTGAAGCTGTAAATATTGCAAATGCCCTTCTTTAGCCACCCCACAGAGCCTGGTATGAAAGGACATTTCTCTGCAGTATTGACAAAAGCTTATGAGTTGTGGTACAATGTTTTAATTTGCAGAATGTTTTTTTCTTTTTTTCTACTTGATTTGCAGGTAAGAACTAACATGAGTTATAGAGTTAAAAAAAGTGAGGTTGTTTTTCCCATATCAAAAAATTAATGTACTTTTCCAAGGACACTATTTTCTTTCCCTTTCACTCATAATTACATATTATTATATATAATTTCATATTTGATATTCCACCCACAAGCACCCTTTCACCCTCCTCCCCCCGTTCTTCTTCCTTTCCAAGTCCTTAACTCTACTTCATCCTCACGCCACCCTTGTCCCAGTCTCTGCCCTGCACTGATCCAGCTGTGGATCTGACCGTACCACGGTGCTGACAAACAATAGTCCAGTCAGTCTATGTATGAGTACGTGTGTTTCTGTAAGGCTGGAAACAATAGGTTCATTATCACTAGTCTAAAATGAAAACAACAAATTATCCTGTTGTGTGCCTTCATTCAGTGTTCAGCATTGCCCATGTGCTCTCCCTAAAGCCGCTTAGTTAGTGAGACAGATAGACAGATGAAGAGGAAGACAGGGCAGATCCAGAGACAGTCAGAACAGTAAATAGACAGCCATGGGAGACAGACAAATAGTTAGATAGGCAGAGAAAGAGCAAGCTGCACAACCCAGCCAGCCGCCATTTCTCCCACAGTAACTCACTTTTCTCCCCCTTGGAGAGGGAAAAACAATAAGATATAACAATTGGCAAATGGCTGAGGCAGGCGGAGCATTACAAATGAAATGTAATGTTGTTACAGTTTGGAAATAATGAATTATGAGGATAAGCGGGGATCTGTAAAATCTCTGTAGCGATTTACCGGGGTTTCATTTTTCAGCTGTATTGAATTATGGGGAATTGGCCTCAGTCAACTGCAAAATACAAAATGGGATGATTCACCATTTCACTGTGTGTGTGTGTGCATGTGTGTGTGTGAGTTTATGCAGTTGTGTGCAAGCATGTGCAACCTCTGACTGTTTATTTGTCTGTCTGTGTTTATGTGCATAAATGTGCATGGGTGCCTGCACATTTGCATACATGCAGTGTGTGTGCATTTCTGTATGTCTCAATGTAGTGTGTGTGTGTGTGTGTGTGTTCCCCCCTTAGACCTGTTGAGGGCTTTCTCTCACTCACCCCGCCGCACATGTGATAAATGTCCCTTATCGCCTCTGTCATTGTAATAGCTGCACAACAGGCCCAGAGAGAGTGAGAAAGAGAGCAGGGGGGGGGGGTGGAAAGAGGGATGAAGAAGGGGGAGGATGAGGTGGAGACGGAGGGGGTCTGTTGAGACAGTCACAGTGACAAAAAGAAAAAGATCTTGAGAGTGGGAGAAAGAGGAAAGTGAGGGAGGGATGGCGGCGTGGAATGGGATAGCTGGAGTTATCAGCCGGTCTTGTAAGGGAAGAATACGCATCAAGCTGCCAATCATCCGGCCTGAAAATTGCTCTGAGATTTGAGTCCCCAGACGGCGTGTGTGTGTGTGTGTGTGTGTGTGTGTGTGTCCAGGGAGAGAGAGTATCCAAAGCCCTTTTCGTCTCTGTGCTATTACTGCCCCCCCCCCCCCCAATCCTTCCACTCGTCCCTTCATCTGACCATCTCACACTCTCTTCGTTCGCTGGTTTTAAAGCTCAAACTCAAAACAACACATCTCTTCTCTTTCTGTCACTAAAACCTATATTCAAGTTGTTTGGAACACTGTTGTCATCAGTGGCACCAGCTATTAGGGAAGGGTGAGAGACACAGAGAAAAAGAGAGAAGGAGAGACGATAGGAAAGATGGGAAAGAAAAAAAAGGCTAAAAGAGAAGAGGGGTTAATATGTGAGCAGAAACCATTTCAGTCTCTTTAATTTTCTATTGATCTGAGCTGCAGACCTGTACTTTCAACCCTGTGTGTGTGTGTGTGTGTGTGTGTGTGTGTGTGTGTGTGTGTGTGTATTTAGAGTTGAAAGCCTCCAAGCTGTCTCTATACAGAATGTGAGAGTATCTGAGCCAGCCATGACACTTCCTAGTGAAAAAATCATGTATCCCAAAAGACTTTGAATTACTCAGATTGAACATTCCCTAATTGGTTGTTAAAATGTTCCTCTGACAATCACATGTCCAAAACAACTTTTCATAAGCTGAGAAAAACACCCTGATCTTCAGTTCTGTGACTAGGTTTTTCTACATAATGCAGTAAGTTGTTTATATTTCTGAGAATTTTCTCAGCCTTACACTGAATCTTTCAGTTTGTCTGAATGAATTCTGAATGCTTTTGCTTTCCATCCATTTTAAATTGCTCTCATTGGTCTTGTTCTTTTTTTTATCCGGGCATTAGTGAACCAAAAACTGTCATACAGGTGGAAATACTTTGGGGGAAAATATGATTCATTTTATTGGCTCAAATTGATAATGATAATATAATTTAAAACTCTGTGGATGAAATGATGGACATTTTATTTTAATATTATGTCTTCAGAGAAAAATACGAAAGGCCTCACAAGAGCAAAGTGTAGAGAAACATCCCCCTCTGTTGGACAACGTGATATCACCAGGCAGAGGGAGTGGGAGAGATGGACGGCACAAGTGGAAGGAAAGGAAAGGAAATGAGAAGGAGGGGATGGAGGAAGAGATGATAGGCCTGAGGAGCGGAGAGATAGCAGATTCATAAACATCACAATGATGTCCAATTGCAGCTATGTGATGCAATCGCGCAGTATCTGATTGTCACAAACTCACAAATCCAAGCACACACACTCAAACACAAAATAGCCTCAGGTGTGACCTGTGCAATACCCCACTCCAGCAGATAGACATCTTCAGCCAAGTCCTAGCTCTGAGATGTACTTTTCACATACATTTTTTCCAGTCCTGGCTTGTATTATTGTACAGGGAATGAGAGACATACAGACAGGGCGGCAGAGAGAGGCATTACAAAGAATCTCATGTGGGTATAGAGTATTCGTGTATTTTAGGCTAAACCAAAATAAGACAACATGATTTTTCCATCTGGAACAGGTCTTTTCTCAAGTGGTACAAGTCAGTGTGGGTAACAATTTGTCCTAATGTTTTCCTGTTATTTTATTTTTATTTTTATTGGTCTCTAAAATCTCATTTTAGAACAAAAGTGCTCATATAAATTCAATTATGTGAGTGGCGTATAAATGATTCTCTGTGACATTATGAAATCCAGTGAAAGTCGTGTTTTCACAAGCAAACCCTTGTAGTCTGACTCAGTGTGGTGCCAGGGAACATTCTGATTCTTGGAACTCAGGGTGACCCACAGCACCCACTGTCATGAGGACCTGGCAATCACCCAAACCACAACACAGCACCCCAAGGCGTAGGCCTGACCAAGAACTAAGGAAAGTTTTCATTATCTGGGTTGCACTTATTTTCCAAAGGGTCCTGTGGTCCATTTTTTTTCCAACTGGGACAACTGACACCCAAGGAAAACACAGAATTCCCATCAATAAACTCTCAGCTCAAGTGTTTATTGTTAGTGCAGATAATTACACTATATCTGCAACAATCTTTGCACAATCTGACCAAACTCTGTACAAAAAACTGTGAGTTTTGTTCTCATCAAACTTGCCATTGATGTCGTGCCAACAGAGATTACCGAGATGCAGGAAGTTTGCTTTGTGTCTGTTTGATTTCTATTCTGGTGACACTCCGGTGAGAGGGGTAATATAGCAGACAGCTAGACAGACAGCTAGATAGATGGAAGGCCAGACTGCTCCCCTTGTATGAAGGATTATCCCCTATCCTCTGTTTGTGACAAGAGCTGATAAGGGCCTGAGAGGAGAGGCAGCAAGAGGCTGAGAGGGCTAGTGACACATGCACACACACACACACACACACACACACACACACATATGCACATATAATCCACAGCGAGAGAGATATCAATCCATCATTTAGAGCCGGGGATTCAGCAAAAGGAAATAGGTTCTTCTCAATCGCTGACAACCAAACGCACGCTCACGCAAATACACACACACACACACACACTTAGCACACCTACAATAGCATCTGCTGTACAACGAGCTCATGAGGTTTGAATGACTTTTCAATTCCATCTATTTATCTGATTTACATTTGGCTATTGTTGTCACCGCTGCTGTGTATCTATGCGTTTAGACCTCTTTTTGTGTCTGAGTGACATCAGTGTCACTAATAAAAGCCATAAATCTAAATGTTCCACCATCATGTATCACTCAGAAACAGTGTTTTGTTTTGTTTTTTTTAAGAAAGACCATTGCTAAAATGAAAAGGAAGGGAAGCTAACCAGCGTTCCCATAAAGAATAAACCAGAAAACATGCTTTTTGCAACATACAACACAAATCCATCAGTTTAGCTTTTATTAGCAAATAAAGTGCAATATGGGTAATAAAAAATAATCTAATTTTACACGCATTCATGTGGAGTAACATAAAATGTGGGAGTGAATTGTGTCTTGCACACACGCAATAGCACTCAGTGTAGTAAAACATAGCCTTGATATGTATTTTTTTTTCTCTCTATGGCCATTTCTGAACTCCCTCACTAAGTTCATGTATTCTTTGTTTAGAGAGAAAGGTTCAGTAGTCTACAGTGAGTACTACAGTAGTCAATGTGCTGCAAAGGTTCTTCCTCCCAGTGCATGCACGTGCGTGTGTGCAGTGTGCCACCCCTCGACAAGAACCCCCCCCATGTGACCATAGCTCTTGAGGCATATGTGTGTGTGTGCATGTGTGTGTGTGTGAATATGTGTATCTAAGAGTGTTAACATGAATTTGATCTGTGTGCTTTCTCCATGAGGGACCCTCAGCACTGATAGGAAAGCTTGGAGCATGTGACAGGCCAAGAAATAGACAGCAAAGTGATACCAAATTAAAGAAATGGTTTTGTTAATTTATTCCGTCCTTTTGTTTCTTTGTCCTTGCATTTTAGCTTATCCTTGAACTTAGAACATACACTGCACACATATGAGAGTGTGTAAGAGAGGCAGAGGGAGTTGTGCTATTGATTACAGTTTGCAACAACAGGTCAAAGGGTTAACATGTCTAAGAGGAACCTTATTGCAAGGTGTGGGGGTGCTGCAGTGGGAAGTGGTTAAGGAGTCTACAGGGGCCTTTAAGACGATATAATACACTCTCTCGCAATCTTGAAATGGCTGTAAAGAGCTCACCTTGGGTTCTTGAGATATTGAGCCCAGTGTGTTACAGTTGCAGTGGATTTTGGTACGTTTGATTACGTGATGAAAAATGATAAAATACCCCTGCAAATGTAATAAATTATCCAACAGTCTCCTTTTTTCTCTGTTAAGAGATTTTTGAGTATATTTTCAAAGGCAGACTTTGCAAATGCAGAAGTGGGAAAAAATCTTTCCAGAAACAGCGACTCACATCAGTTTTACACAAGGAGTGAGGAAAAAAATAATCTACTCTAAGTCAGACAAAGACAAAAATGTGTAAGGGGGACAGACAGAGAGGGAGTGCTTGGCACTGGATTGCGAAGTGCTAGGTTAGGTGGCAGGGCCATTTGGCGAAGGCACCGGTGCTAGACTTGATGGATGAGACAAACTGCAGGCTCTTTTCTCTTGTAACTTTAAAATCATTAAGCCTTTTACACGGCCATGCAGATTTTTATAGCCACCTCCGACAATCTGTCGCCTGTTCATGTCTTTATATCAGCAGTATGGGAGAAGATACGAACAATGTCTTAAGTTTACCTAATTTAGTCCATATCTCTTCATAGTTATTTTGCTGATTTACAGTCATTTCAGATCACTTTGGGTAGCGATCTGTTTTAATAAAGATTTAATGTGTGACCAGCTACAACGGAAGGAATTATTAGCTACTGAAATTTATCTACCAATTATAAGAGATTGATAGAGAAACTGTGTAAAAAATATATGGTTTGTAATGCTTTAATGTTATACATAATTGACAGTTTATAATAACTTGTACATAGAGTGTCCCTGTTCATGAAATTCATAGACTGACCTTCATATACACTTGACCTGTAGGTACTGTTGCCACAGCAAACTGATGCTAGTCTACTGTTCCCTTAAGCTAGACTATTTACCTTTTATCCTGACAAGATTTGCTCCTTTTATTCATTTAGATGATAAAGGTCTAAGATCTGCGGTTTCATTTATATTGGACAGATACCTAAATTAAATCAAAATGCTAGTTCAAAGTGTTAATTTTCTTAATTACAGCTAGGGGAAACATGTTATCAGGCTAAATGTATCTTTAGCTAGGTCTAACAAGGGCTTCCTCATTAGCTAGCTTTTTCTTTATTTACCTCGATTGTCTAGTTAACTGTTTCTCTGTGACAAAGAACCAGAAAATAGTAAATACACAGCTTAAGTTTTGTTGTTGTTGTTGTTTTTTGTATGGTTAAACAGATCACAAAGTCACATTCTGGTCTTCATTTAATTTTGACCAAATATGTAGTTTATAGCTTTGTAGAGCAGCATTGGGAATTTGTTTTCAAAAGACTGATTCTTAAATATTATGGTTTATGTTCCCTTTGATGCAGTTTCATTTTTTAAATTATCCAAAGGATTTGGTGTGGTTTGGGGTCAGGAGACTTACAAAGTATTTAAATGACAATATATGAAAAATCTGTTCACCAAAATCTGAGATGCAGCTCTCAGAACACACGGGGACGGGTGAAAAGATTCACACCCTCTAAATGACTTAATGTGGAATTTAGGTGTATGCATAGGACCTTTCAGATATGCATAGTTTTCATATCTCATCTCTGATGATCCTGCTATTACGAGGCAGGTGAAAATGAAGTTGAGGTACGCGGCAAGTAATCCAGCATGGGGAAGATGGCATGACATTGATCTAAGATTTTAATCTGCTGCTTCTCTTTGCCGGGCACGTTTTGCAATAACAAATAAAGCAAGGTATAACCAGGAGATACACAGTGAGGATATGAGTTCTATTAAGAAAAGCTGGTTAGCTAAGACAAACTTTTACAAGGCAAATAACAGTGACATAACATAATCATATTGCTTTTTTATGGTATCCTATTTCTTTTTTTTAATTTTTCTGTATGAGTATGAGTGTGTTTACATTAGGTGTCTTGTGCAACAGACCTGCAATGTTAATGATAAACCAGTAGGAACAACTGGGTGGGCGTTCCTGCGTTGTGCTCTAAATATCATCAATTACAACCTGTGTACATGTGTAAGTGTGCATATGCCTCCATCTGTCCATCTATCTATCCATCCATCCATTCCTCACATTTTGCCTCCACAGGCTGCCTCCTCCGCTGTTAGGATTCAATTAACACAGTGCAGGCAGCCATGGCACCCTCATTAAAGCTAATTAGTTAAAACATCAGCCAATCTAGCGTTAATTGGCTTTGGTAATTAATTCAGCTGCTAGACCATATGAAAGCAGCAGGGAGAGAGATAATGAGAGGGAGCCAGAGGGAGAGAGAGGACGGACGAGACTGGGATAAGAGGAGAGGGAAAAAGGGAGCGAAAGATAAAAGAAGATAAAATGAAAGAAAAAAGGTGATTAAAAGAGGGAGATAAAGAGGGGTAACTAATAGAGGAGTAAAGTTTAGGGCAACCTTACTTCTATAGGTGTATGTTTGTGGTGTTAAAGGCTGAGTCAGGGCATCTATTTCAGACTTGCTGATGTCCCTCTTTGCCCACTGACACGGCATGTTCCTGTCGTGCTTAGGCCCTCTGGGATGGAAACTAGTGCCGACAGGCCTCACGCCCACACCTCTCTGCTAGGTATCCCTCCTCCTCCTATTCCTCAACATAGCTGAGGAGGGAGAAATGGAAAAGAGACAGTCAGCACAGAGACAAGAGGAGAGCAGGTCATATGTCAGTGAAAGCAAAAACATCTCTGTTTCTCTGAAAGCAAAAGAAATCCTCATAATTTTGATTTTCTTATGTTTTCTTATTTGTTCTCTTTCAACTAACAACAAGAACACATTGTTTTTACACATTTTGATTTTTCCTAGATTACTGGGTCTAATAGCCACAGTAAATACGTGTTCTTCACTCCATAAGCTCATTCATATTGTTGTTTTTCCTGCGGGGAATCTAGGAAGTGCGTGTGTTTGTTTGTGCGTGATAAGGATCTTGAACTGAGCTTTTGCCTACAGCGGCTAGTTGTGCCTCTGCTCTGTGGGTCACTGCTTGGTTAATGCTCCATTAATTTAGTTCCTTCTCCCTCTTCACTGTCGCTCATTCTCTCACACACACACTGACAAGGTGATAGATTGAATAAACAGCTGTCAGTAGTTGGAGATCAGACACGCGCATTGCAGCGTCCCAAGAGTAAAGCACACATTACACATGCTTGTCACACACTTGTAAAGTGACACACAGACACACATGCACGCACACACGCACTGACACGGGGACCATCAGATGATCATTTATCAACATATGTTCAAAACCAGACAGCTGATGATTCATAGCAAGTTAATATCTTTCACTTTTGGTTTTGCCAAATCCTCCAAATTTCACATATGCTTCTTTAAATTTTTGCTGTCTGTTTAAGAGTAAAGTGGCCTTGAAAAGTCTTTCTCATTCCTTTTCCTGTGACACAATGAATGAATATCCTACATGTAATAACGGCCACAGTGTTCACATGATGCCAGAATGTCCTGTCCATGTAAAAGAAATCCATCTGCTGGTTTTATTTTTCATTTTTTTCCTTACAATACAACAAACATATGTTTACACACAGAAATAGTCCCTTGACTTCAACACACAGCAAACATGCACAATGCAACTGCACATGTACACACATGCACACACCTTTACCCTCACTATCCTTCTATCCGGCCATCTCTTCATCCCTTCTCTCCAGCGTGCCGACATTTCATTTGCTTTTCTAAAAGTGACAACCCCAGGGAAAGAGGGGAGGGATGGGGGAGGGGGGGTAGTGAAAGAGCCTGGTGATGAGTTTTGAGCAGGGCGTGGAGGAGTGCTATTTAAAAGCGCCATGCATCATTGTCAGGCGGTGAGAACACACAAACACGCACACACGATCAGACAGACACAGGAAGCACACACATGCAGAGAGTAGCATAACGCAGCCAGGGTGGCAAACTGAAGTTGACCCCCGTTCCATTTCATCAAACGTCCTCTGAACGAACCGCACAGCCTCATCTATTTTGCACACACACACACACACACAGAGCTAGTGATCAGCGTAGTGTCTAGCCTGCTTAAATCACAGCTCACTTAAGAGAAAAACCGTATCACCTCACTGGGGGATGCACACACACACACACACACACACGCACACACCTTGCTGGTCCCATTTGTGTTAATACGGCCCCTGGTTTTGGGCTTTAGGGCTCATATTTGCCATTATGGAGATGATGGCTTTACGGGGCCTCTCACCTCCTCTTGCATTGGTTGGGGAGAAGAGAAATGAAGGCTGACACCACAGCGGGATTTATTTGATTGTGGATGCGAGGCAATGTCATTCTGGGGAAGGGGAGAATAAAGGGGGAAAGAGACAGGTGCGAAGTGGGGAAGCCTGGACCCTTGGGCTAAGTGAAAAGCAGAAGAGACGATGCTGGGGTGAAGGGACAGAGGAAAGGAAAGGATAGGAGAAAGAAAGAAATAAGAGAAGGGAAGGAAAGAGATTGAGGAGGAACAGAAGTGGCCCTCTTTCCCTTTCTGTGAATCAAATCAAATTCCCCTTATCGCACATTATTTGAAGTGGTTATCGGGTGCGGTAATGCGGTTACACGCCGGGCCATGGCTGAGAGATTTCCTTGTTTACCGATGTTGGCGGGTGTTATAGCTAACGGGCCGGGCGAACGGTGAGGGGAGGGGGGAGAAGGAAGAGGAGGAGGGGAAGATGAGAAAAGAGAGGCAGCAGGCATAAACACTTGATGCATGTCAGAAAACTCATTTAGGGGAACAACAACAAGGGGGGGGGCGGTGAAAGAGTGTTCGTGTGTGTGTGTGTGCGTGCGTGTGTGTGTGCACGCACATACAAGGAGAAGACAGTTGTTCAAGGACAGAAAAGCAGTCTCCACATGTAGACACTTTGTCATTCCATTTGGAAATTGTGCTTGTGTGTTTTGCAAGTGTGTTGCAGTGTGTGTGTATGTGTGCATTGATCACCAACATACTGCATATGTGCCAACTCATAAATCCGGCCCTCCTCTTTTCTGACTCTTATTGTTGTGCTTAAATCCAGTTTACATGCGCAGTGCTCATTAGCTGATTGTGTGTATAATTTACAAGTGAATTGAATCCCTTGCAAAAGATAAAAGGTAGAAAATAGTTCAGACAAGTCAAGTCAAACATTTCTTTGTGTTTCCTTGTGCATGTTCAATCCAGTGTGTCTTTGAAAGAGGACAAATTTAAAGGAAAAAGCTCATTAAACGCTGTAGCACATACTCATCCATTCAGCAACCAGGACATGAAAGATCTTTTTAGTGTTTGGTTTTAAGAACAGTCCTACATGCAATCTCCTGTTTCCTGAGAGGCAGGAATGATGGGCGAGATAAAAGCAAAGGGATGACACGCAATACAGGTCATTAAATGGGATTTGGACCCACAGTGTTGTGAGTACATGGTTTGCCTCTTAGCCCAGCGAGCCATGAGGACACCCCAAATGGTTTTTTATCTCTGGCCCCATTGAGAGCGTGTATTGAGCTGACAATCCCTGTCCTCTTTGGAGGTGGCCTTTTACCTCAGCTCATTGTAGTCTGTGACTGGGAGCCTGCGCTATCTAACATCTATTGATTCCCCACTTCATCTGGACCAAAGCAACACAGGAGAGGGGAGAGAGACACTGAGAGACAGCGAGACAGTGAGAGAAGGTGTGTGTGTGTGTGTGTGTTTGTGTGTTCAGCACAGGAGAAAATAATTCAAAAAAAAGAAGAAAGATAAAGGATGATGCTTCAAGCGCTATGAGGGATTAAACTTGCTTCATGATGATTGATATTTGTTAAATGTTCATCAGCGACTGATACCTGAACCACTAATTTTAAATATCCTGCTGTGAATATACATAGTAAGTGGACCTCAAAGAAGAAAGGAGAAAGAAGGAGAGAAGAAATGAACATCAGGAAAATACATAAGATAAGAAATAAAAGAATAAAATCAGGATATGTGGAAAGGAACGGAAAGGAAAGGAACATGGGAAACAATGCAAAGAGAGAAGGGATGGAAAAAAGACGGAAGATTCCTCCTCTTGCGCTCAGCCCACATGATCTAACTCCCTCCGCCTCTCCATCTGGTGTCTATAATTACTAGCCTGTTTGTGTGTGTGTGTGTGATTCCTCTCATTATAAACTGTATAGTTTTACCAAGAACTTCTCCCATGATTTGTATAAGCTTTGTTTTCCTTAAGACTTTTGATATATTTTTGATTATTTATTATTGTTATTATTATTATTATAATTATTATTATTATTATTATTATTATTATTATTATTTATGTATACTACACACTTAACCCTCATTGCCAGGTGCTGAAGACCCAGGGATGACAAAACACAAGGATTAAAAACAGCAGAATGTTCTTGACAGAGAAATTACATATGCCGTAGTAATAACAATAAAAATAAATACACAAATAAGCAAATGAGCAAGTGTAATATGAAAAATGCAAATTAACCAGTCAGGATATGGAAACTCAAAAAGTGTTGTGCAAATGTGTCTAAAAGTGTAAAAGTATAGCCTCACATTTAGTGACATGCACGTAACAAAGGGACACGTCCTGTTAGAACCATCAGTGCAGTAGATTTCACTGAGTACTTTCTTCAATTTTATTTTACGTTTTCAGCAACATGTCACACAGAAGCTTTGCAAGTGTTGCCGTGAGTGTTTCTAGATTGAGTTAGACCAGTCATAGTGTACATGTCAGTACTAAAGCAGTGAGTAAATAAATCAGACAGAAGATACAAAAAGTCAGTGGATATGCCTCCTGCCAGCTGGGTGACATATTGTTTTGTGACATGAACAAAAACCAGCGAGAGCCATTAAGTGGATCAAGTGTCAGAGATGAAAAGGACAGAAGATAGTGAAGGGGTGGGAGGGGAGGATAGAAGGATAGAAGGATAGTCAGGTTGAATAAAGAGAGAAAAGAGGAAGATGGGGTTCTGGAAAGAGAAACAAAAAGATGAAATCAAGAAAACGGGAGATATAGTGAGTTAGAAATGGAGTGAAGTAAAGAGAAGCAGAAGGAGGGATTGAGAGAGGGAAACAGGAGGGAAAGAAAGTCAGAGAGAAAGAGAGATGAGACAATCCATCCTGGCACATGGGGGGGGGGGATCAAGCCTACACTCCATCATGGCTGTCAAAGAGATGCACACCTCCCCTCTCCTCTCCATCCATCCATCCATCCATCCATCCATCCATCCATCCATCCATCCATCCATCCCTCTTTCACTCCGCCGGCCAGCATTTCACTAAAGAATCTCAGCACTAAAAAGTCCTGTCAGGCCTATTTCCTTGTTATTGTCCAACCCTCTCCTCTCCTTCCCCCTCCTCTCCCCTCCTCTGGATGCGATACCTTCCCTCTGCTCGCTGAGATTAAACGCACCCTTGTTCTGCCGCAGGGTGTGTGTGTGTGTGTGTGTGTGTGTGTGTGTGTGAGCTATGAGGCCCAAAACAGGACACACGGGAAGTGCGTAGGTGTTTGTGTGTGTGTTGCCCCAACATTAATCATCTTTAAGGCACTGACAAGCCTGCTGTGCGACATCACATCACATCAACACCTCCCCTCCACACACACACACACACACACACACACACACAAACACACACACCCTTCTCCTCTTTTTCTCCTCCCCAGAATTTATCTGTCCATTCACCTCTCCCCATCACTCACTTCCCTTAGGGAGCGTTTGATGGAGAGAGGGAAACGGAAAGAAAAGGAAAGAAACATAAGGGGTCAGAATGACAGAAAAAGGAGTGAGAGATGGTGACAGCAACCAAGCTGGAAAAACCCATGAAGAAGAAAAAAAACAGTAAAAAAAATGATTAGGGTTGTGAGAAAAAGACAGGATGAAAGAAGGCTGAAAAGTAAAAGTTTTGACAAGTCTTTTGATTTTGATTTCAGTGTTTCATTTCACTTGGTTGTGGTTTTGTTACCATATTTTGTTTTACATTTTACATCTTGTGCTGCTATTATGTTTTGGTAAACTAAACACACTTTTCTTTTCTTTTCACCTGTTCCATCACTCCAGAGTGAGTTACATTTGAGGTTGTTGTAGGAGTTTGCTGGTAACAGCTTGGTTTTGACCCTTAGTGCGAGACAGCTGAATTCAAATCAACTGAGATCAGTTCGCACAATACAAAACTCCTCCACTTTAGTCTTTCCTTTTGTTGATTGTCGCCATTCTGTGGTCACACTCAAGCATTTACATTTTCTTTTAGTCATTTTTTTTATAATACAATTCATTCATATAATACATTCAAACAGAAAATTCCACATTTCAAAAGGAAATCACTGCACATTGAAATGCTAAAAAGTCAACTCACTCTGTGCAAAATAAGCCTTTACCTTAAGAAAGAAAAAAAAAGTACATTTTGACAATAGAAAAGCCGAGAAATAATCAAGCACAGGCATATGTTTGTGTGCAGGACTGTAGATGTGTGTGTGTGTGTGTGTGTGTGTGTGTGTCCATGTCCTCCAGGTGTGTGTGTTTGTCTGCAGAATAGAAAGAGCCCCATCAGCTGCAGACAAGGATTGGATCTTTCTTTGTTTGCTGTGGTGGATGGCGGCGGCTTCAGCATGACTCAAATTATCTTGTCAAAGCAATAAAGGGGAGAGGAAGGGGGGCTGAGAAAGAGTGATGGTGAAACAAGGAGAGAAAAGGAAATATACTGAAGGGAGCATGGTGGAGGAGATGTAAAAGCAGAGAAGACGAGAAAGAAAGAAAGAAAGAACCAAAGGGGAGGTTAGCACTGAAATAATCAAATAGAAGATGAGAGATAGAAGAAGGGATGAGAAAGAAATGAAACAAATAAATAGATGGTAGGGAGCAGAAAATTAGAAATGGATGAGGCTGGAGAGAAAGAGCATTAGAGGGATAGGTGTGGAAAAAGAAAAAAGAGGTAGAGAAAGAGAGAGAGAGAGAGAGAGTAATCGATTACCTATTTTTCAAAGTCACTTAACGTGTCCAGTGCTGTGGCTCTGTTAAGCAGCAGTTGAGGAGAATGAGAGCTAGGTATGCACACACACGCTCAGAGAGAGGATAAGTGGGGTGTGTGTGTGTGTGAGTGTGTGTGTGGGTGTGTGTGTGTTGTCTCCTGATGAGTTCTCTCGAAGGAAACTGTTCTGACAGACCAATATGTGAGCAAGCATACGTGTCCCCAGAGGGACAGATGTGCATGTGTATGTATATGTGTTTGTGTGTACGTGTATGTGTGTGGGACAGACACAGAGAGAGAAGAGAGAGTGAGAAACACCAAGGACAGATGATTGGGAGTCCCCCATACCTGGTCCTCTTGTTGCCCTGGTGACTAGTTGTCTAAACGGGATATCCTGACTGAGGCGGAGCCTATTGTTCCCAGTCTAAAAAAAAAGTCCATTTGATTGGCTAAATACAGGAAATCAGGAAGTGTCCTCACTTTCAATAGGTGTTATTTTTACCCAGCTCAGACAGACTCAAAGGTAAACTTGAAAAAGTAGGATGTATACTACTATACTCACGTACATGTGAACACAAAGGAGACAGCAAGATGCAAAAAATACACACATGGTCCACACATACCCCCAGAAACACAATGAGTCACACACTAACGCAGACATACAAACAGGTGGGCCCCACCCTGTGCCCTGCTGATCAAGGACAATGAAGTGAGGTAGTGTTGGCAGACTCTATACAGCATTATGTCATCCATGGCTCACACTTCTTTAAATCTGCTTTGACCTTAGAGGACACTGTACAGACTGCACGGCACTCTATTCCCTGTTTTGCCTGTGTGTAAAGCACATGCACTTAATGTGTGTGTCTTTTAGACAGTAAAACAGCCAGGCCCAGACTTTGGAGCTAAAATGACACGATGCTGAACTTTCCCTGTGTGTCCTTGCTGAACTGAAAGACAAATACTAACACAGTTGGACATATTTATCTTTTTGGGTCCAACATTTGGACAAGGCTTCGATTGCTGTAATACGGTAATTCTGTGATACTGAGAGAATTTTGTATGGTTATTTGTGTGGCATTCCTGGAAGTTCTCACCAGATGAAACAGATAAAAGATTAAATCTGATCATCAGTGGTCACTTGAGGTTCAATTACAGCACATTCAGATGCTCGACACGCTCTGGATGTGTCTGGATTTGAACATAAGAAGTGTTTAGGTGCTTATTTGTCCATACTAATGATCCTCTGTTTGTCTTGGTTCTTCTCTTGTCTTCAGGTAAAAAGAAGATGTCTCTGTATGACAGCCAGGCTCCAATCTGTCCCATCTGCCAGGTTCTGCTCAGGCCCGGAGAGCTACAGGAACACATGGAGACAGAGATTGAGAGGCTAGCTACTATATGCCTCAGGTAGGCCTTAAATATTTCATTCTTTTCTTCTCGCTCACCTATGCACTCACAGTCATTTATAGTAAATTGAATGAAAGTTCAAAGTTCAAATAAATACCAAACTCTGCAGCTGTGTTTGTGTGTGTGAATGAATGTGCAGATTTTGAATTACATATGAGTAATGCACAAGATAAAAGCAGTGGCATTGGTCAAAATGGCAGAAAAGAGGGCTATTTCACATGAATTTTGTCTTTCCAACAGTCTTAGAGGAATACATGTTGGGGAAGTGAGCTTATTTAAGGCGCATTAGAAGATTTCAGTTTCTCTTTGTGATTTCCCTGTGTGTTCAATACAGTTGGCTCAGTGACATTTTTAGCCTTGCTAAGAAGCATTAGTTAGCTGGCATACTACTTAAGCAACAAAATCACAACTTAAATAACTAATGGAACTCAAAATAAAACTTAGCTGACTCTTGAATGTATTGATTTTTGCAGTGGCAGCTTTTGACGGACACTAACTCCTTTATAAAAATATACAGAGATAAACACATCTCTGTATATATATCAGTCCTCTCTTATCTGTACAACAGTAAATAAACAAATTTCCCAAATTGAAGTGTGTATTTAATATTCTTAAGTTGTGAGTGGCAAAAATGGCTGGTAAAATACTTAATACTAATCATTACCTTGTTTCATTCAAGTGACATTACCTGGATAGTGGTAAACAAGAGTTTGAAGACAAAATGCTTTACGGCTTCATAAAGATGAATCATTTTTGGCGGACGGCAAATGAGCTTTAACTCAACCTTTATGTTGGACTCGCTGACTGCTATTCTTTCGAGCAGCTAGATTTTGGTGCCATAAATCTACATAAAAGGCAGAGGCATGTGGTCGACGTAACGCTAAGTGTTTCCTACAGGGAGCAGGATACAAACCTGTGACCTGAGGTTCACTGCTGCCCCCTTCTTCTCCTCATGGCAGATGCACGAGCTGTTTTACGGTGGATAAATCAACTCCAAGCCCTTTTAACGATGGGACACAACCATTAGGATCCATATTTCACCTTGACCATACACTGGGCTGTGTGTGTGTGTGTTTGTGTACATACGTGTGTGAGGCTGTGTTTGTGTATGACCTGGTGTCCACCTAAGTGGCCCAGCTTTATGATAGTCCCCATTAACCTGGAGGATTAGGGCAACAGATAGTGTCACCCCACGTGGAAATCATACTTCATTTACCCCCGTTTACACCTCCTATACTCCTCCTGCATGTTTGTGTCCATATACTGTACCAGCTCTTCTCATTCTTCCTCTTCCCCTTTTGCTTTCTGTTCTCTTCTTTTGCCATTTTATTTCTCCATTCTTCAGTCCTCCTCTAATCCTCCCTGTTATCTTTTTTTTACTTTTGTGACTTTCTTTTTTCTTGTACTTGCTTCACATTTCCTCTTTAGTCCCCTACCTCTCTTTATCTTCTTTTCACAGCTATCCATATTTCCTTCCCAGCTCTCTTTTTTCACTCTCATCACTTCTTCATTATCCAGTGTTTTGGATGTTCAAGCTTAACATCAGACCATAGCAGTGACCTGTAAGTAGAGGCAATCAGACAATAAGTTAGCAAGAAAGTTTGTATGACTGCAGGCAGAATGATACTCAAAAATGAATCAAAAGAATCATGAAATATTGGGAAAGGTGATGATAAAAGCCAGGACATGTGGCTGAAATCTCTGGGAGAAAAAGAAGTGGATTTTGAGATTATGGTAGACAAAATAGAACAGAAAACAGGAAGGGCGGGTCATCCATCCATCACTGTCTGACATGGTGTGTCTGTGTGTGTGTGTGCGTTTCAATAATTAATAAAGGTTAGTAGTCTGCCCTTCCCTCTGACAATCTGAGATACTGTGTAAGCTCAAAACCCACATACAGGATATATACAATATGCACTCACACATTTACACATGGCCATTTAAGGAAAGAGTGTGATTGGATGGTGGTTAAGGTCACAGCTGGCTGATTTAGCCATTAACACACATCACAAGACAAAAAAGACAGGACAAGAGAGGAGGGAGAAAAGAATGATGCAAGTGGTAACATTTTAAGATAGTTTGATGGAAAATGTTATGTAATATTCCTTTACATGCAAATGCACAAAATGTGTCAATGTGACTTTGTATGCGTGTCAGGGGGGATGGAAGCAGGAGCTAAACTTAAAGCCGAGGGTGCTGTATGTGTGTGTTATATCACAAAACCAACCTCATTCTATATCACACACACATGCACACACACACGGCCTCTCCCTCTCCTTCGCTCTCTGCATGGTAGCAGCCATCATTGAAAGTGACAGTGGGAATTTGGTCCAATTTGTAGTAAATCTGTCTTTAATGACGACCAGCGCTTGCTGAATGAAAGAGCTGTGGGTATGGAAACGAAAGCGTGTGTGTGTGTGTGCGTGCCTGTGCTTGTGTATGTTGGTGTGTTAAGTGTGCCTGATCTCTCCTGCAGATATCTAGTCTTGTGCATGTTGTTGTTTTGTTTTCTATTTCTTCTCTCTTTTCTCTTCTGTCTTCTCTGCATGTGTGTGTGCGATTACAATTGCCAACCTGTCGTCTCTAGTGACTCTGAGCTCTGTCGCTTGTTCATGGCCCACAGCTTCTCATGTAAGAACATGGAAATCACGCACAAACACTCAGTTGAGGAAATGGAAATCTATCATGCCCTGTACATGTCAGGTGGCTCGTGGGGGGCAAAGTAATCTACATACCCCATCACCCCCTCCTCTTCATACCCCTGCTTCTCTTCCTCCTCCTCCTCCTCCTTCTCCTCCTCCTCCTCCATAATCAATTTGCCTGCACAAGAGCGAGCTCCCACTTTTCTAGCAGACGACTCAAAAAAAGCAAAAAGCAATCAGCATCTTGAGGTTAACGCCATCCCTCCGTTGCTTCTCCATCTGTTTTATCCTACTGCCACCATAAAAAAGACTTTTGCCTGGTTGCAGTCTAAAATGTTTTAGCATGATTCCTGGCACCCTGTCTCATTTATCAGTACTTGACATAATGGAGGATCACTGGAGCCACAGATCACAACATCAGACAATGAGCAGTAATTAAAAGGAAAATACAAAGATCCTTCATCTTATTCATTAGATTTCCATGGAAAGATTTTTCATAAAAATAATATATTAACATCTCAACTGAAGCCCGTGATCACACCTCACTACAGTGACAAAGTAATGTGAGTAATTCAAAGTTATGCAGATTAAGAACATTACCCTTACAGGAGTTGTGGAGTTGTGTATTCAGACATCTTTAACTTTGTTAATAGCTGTTCTGAGAAAAGGAGATAAGATCTAGGGAGTTAGATAACAGTTTTGAGATCAAATGTAATAGCTTTAATTGAAAACTTCTGACAAATCTTCGGCATTTGTGCTTTTTTCTAGGTTTTTGTAATTTAAAGGAGCACAATTTTACACATGAGGGTTTTCTCATCACAAGGAGTACTACTCAGCCTGAAAGACTACCAAGCACAGAGGAACTTAACAAAAGACAGTATTGATTTGCCTTAGGGGAAATGTAGCATCCAGGGTTTTTGGCTGTTGACCCATTCCAAGGACTAAAGGTCTGAATATATCAGCCTGTGCTGTTTTCATTTTTACTATTAAAATAGATATTGACAAATAGAACACTAAATCACTGTAGAGTCCCTTAAAACTACAGAAAGAAGTTGATTTCATTTAAACTTCTATTCGTACTTTTATTTTGAAAAATCATATACCTGCCACATATTATATGATAGTATTACTTGTTTTTCCACTGTCCAGCCCCAGCAGTTGTTTTGGTGTCCTACTGCGACCACACCAGCCCGAGGATTTACACAATGACATGAGCACGTTTTGGACATTACTACACTTAACTAAAATGAGTCCAAATATAAATGTATTATTTTCAAAGCACAGACAAGTTCTAGTCAGTGGACATAAAGTCCATCTATTCTGTTTTTTTTTTTTCCCCTCCTATACTTTTATCCTAAAATTCAGTTCAGAGAAGGTACTGTCTGACATGTTGTAGTATTGTAAGACTTGTATGAAGCATCCACACGTCCTCACCCTGTTCACACACATGCCTCATTACCACGGCACATTTTAAATTGCTTTGTCTCTCTTCTTTCATTCCTCCCTCGTGTCCTTTTCCTTCTGTCTGTCTGTGTGGTTGTTTCGCTTTGCTGTGCCGCTCATTTCCACGCTCTTCTCCTTGCTTTGACATGGCAGGCAGCTGGAATTTCCAGCCCCATAACCCTCGCCATCAAAAATTCATAGAAGCGGGCAAACAGACGTGTGAAGCTGCGAGATGCGACAGCGACACACCAACTCTCCCATCACTTCCTCTCTCTTTCTTTCTCTCGTTTTCTGTCTTCTTTCATCTTTCCCTCGTTCGATCTCTCTCTTTAAGTTGCCCGCTCTTCCTCTCTCACCACATCGCTCTCTCACCTCACATTTCATCTCCTTCTACCTCTTTTCTCCCCCCCTTGTTCGCTCCCTTTCATCTCTCTATCACCCCCTCTGTCATTGTGGCAATTTTCTCCCATCGTGGCAGGCATGCGACTGCTGTCCTCTCTCTCGCCTTCCTTCTCTTGTCGCTGCTTGACACTGTCAAC
The DNA here is from genome assembly GCF_020382885.2 of Scatophagus argus. Classification (NCBI taxonomy): domain Eukaryota; kingdom Metazoa; phylum Chordata; class Actinopteri; family Scatophagidae; genus Scatophagus; species Scatophagus argus. Next base: position 18,761,450 of record NC_058505.1, on the reverse strand, counting down.
AAGCAGGTAGAGGTGGCTGTTATTGTTGATGCCTCTGCAGAGGTTCCAGGTAATGAATAAAAGAGAGATAGAGGGAGAAGGAGAGAGAGATGACAGAGACACAGATAGAAAAGAGAGGTGGTGGTGGTGTTGTCAGATTCCCCTGCATTACACAGGAGCTTGACTGTGTCAACCATGTTTATTCTCTTTGTTGGCGAAGGTGAGGCCCGCTGCTAACACACACACACACACACAGTAGCAGTACACAGGCGCAAACAGGTGCACACACAGCACAGACACAGTAATGATAACTTTTCACAGACGTGGGTCATGCACAAAGATATTTAATACATGCAGAACTGTATGTAGTGTACACATACACGTGTGCACACTCATTAACGCTGGCTACTCATCTTAGATCATAAAGGAATTAATCACATCAGATTAGGACTAATGAAAACTAACACAGATATCTAATAATAACTCTGACAACATACTAACCGGATACAGCTTGATTGGGCCTTCAGAAAGGTGCTCCAGAAATTCAATATCATGTTTCCATATAGTTGAAGAGCTGATAAGATGCAGATCAAAAGTCATGACTTTGAGCTTGGAAAACACTACATATTACATCTCCCTTGACTGAACCTCTATGTTTGTGGCACACTCCCTTTAGTTAGCTACAGATTTAGTTTGGAATTTTATTTTTATTTTTATTTATTTATTTTTTTTCATGGGATGAGGACTGTGGATGTTGTCTGTCATCGCTTACAGAGGGAATCTGTTCATGGCTGGTGTAAACAGGAGAGATGACATGATCTACACTCCACATCACAGTACTTACATCCCTCTTTCTTATCATGCATTCCTTCCCTCTTCTGTGCATTTCCTGTCTCATATTTTCCTTGTCTTGCTCTCATGCCTCCCTGTGCTTCACTTTGTAAATTCTTCTCTCAGATAAGTGACATATGAATTATGCTTCTTATTCTTATTATCCACCCATCCATCCATGGCGAAATGAAATCCCTTGTCTCCCAAGGCGTGCTGTCAGATTACAGGTCGCGCTCAGTTCAGTTTCAGGCTCATTCTTTTCCATGGTTCACCACTGTCTATATGTCTGTCCGTCAGCCTATGTGTGTGTGTGTGTGTGTGTGTGTGTGTTTGTCCGAGGGGGTCTGGAGTGCTAACAGGGTCTCAAAGCAAACATGACAACCCTGTCTCGTTTTGTCGACGTCAAGCCTGTCGCAACACTTCAACAAGCTCTGAGACATTTAGCTCTGCATTGAGGTGAAAGTCAGAGAGAGAGAGAAAGAAAAGTGGGGGGGGGGGAAGAAGGAGGTGAAGGAAGAACAAAAAATGGGGGAGGGAGGACATGAAAAGAATCATATGGTTAATGTGTCAGACGAAGAGATCAGAAAGGAAGTAACGTGAACTAATACTGTAGAAGCCAGTTGGTATATTTGCTACATGTCATTTTTTCTTTCTCTTTTCAAATCATCTAAGATCTTAAAAACCCCTCACTGTCTCTCTCTCTCTGACCCCTCCCCTTTCCTTCTTCCCTATAATATTTACAAGTCAGCCAGTTATCCTCCACATATTTCAGAGTCAAAGTGACCGCGGCCTGACTGCAGTGACAAATCAAATCACTGCAAAAATCAATTTCCTTCAAATTTCCTGCTTCTGCCACTGCAGCAGACAGTGTCAGTGTGTGTGTGTGTGTGTGGTGAGACGAATCCGAAGACCATAATATTCCATGATTTCCTTGGAAAATACAGAAAATACCTTCTAATTAAATGTCTTCAAGTGAATGACCTATAGGACACATGCATAAAAACAAGCAGACGGGCATGTGGGGCCAGATTCAACATAACAAACTCACTAAATTCTGTTTTGTCTTCTTTCTCTCCAGCAGTAAGAACCCGTCACCCAAGGATGGAGCAGCCACTCCAGGAACCCCCAAGGTGAGATGAACTTCAATTTCTTGACATGTAACAGGATCTAAACATTTTTATGCCTAATATGTCTGGTAGTGAGACCCAGAGCTGTTCCTCCCTGCTGCACTAAGGGGAAATCAGCTGTACCATAGACCTCTGTCACACACACAGACACACACACACACGCACACACCAGTCCCAGTCTCCTGTGGTCCAGCAGGCAGCAGAGCCAAGAGGTACTGTACTGTGATTGCTCCAATTAGAGACATCAAGATACAGACAGACAGACAAAGAAGAAAAAGACAAATAATGTCAAATTGTAAGGAGACTGATTCATTCTATAGGCTCTGCATCCACTGACTCATCTCAACACATCACTAGCTGCCACACCAAGACTGGTTTTAAAAGGAAGGAAGACCTTTCTATAGCCTAAACAAGATCTGTAGGAGGAAAAAACATCTGAATGTAATTTTAGAGGAATAAGACTGAATGGGCTAAATGGGTGGACGTGACAGCTTGATGGTGTAATGGATTTAATAAAATACAGGAAAAAAGATGGGAAATATAAAAAAAGTGGGTTTTTTTATGATGGGAATGGTTGTTCATGTTGCAAGACCTGTTGAAACGTAAACTAGATTTCTAGAAAGCTTGTTTCTAGAAATTACTTCACATGTCATTTCCAAAGTTCTGAATTTAAAAAAACTTCTTCAAAGAAATTCAAATAACCTTAAATCTTGTGGTTGTCTTTTATCTTCAGGTTCTGACATGCGTTAAACGTGTTTGTTCATGAACATCGCAGATTTCGTTTTTCTACAGATATTTCCCTGTTAAAGGATTTTTTCCTTTCTTTTCCTTTCGTTCCTATTCTGAGGGATGAGGGATTAAAGATTAAGGGAGGCTGTAGAGACTCTAAAGCTTTCTGATGCTAATCTGTGATTTTGGGATATATAAATAAAACTGATTATACTTACAGCTAGCAAATGAAAGCACAACAGAAACATTTCAACTTGATTCCTGACTTCTACTGAAATTAAATGATGGAAAGTTCATTAAATGTAGGTGTGATTATTGTTTTAGTGGCGTTTTATGTAGTTTATGTAGTACCACTGGAATACTTCACCAAGTCAAGAACTGTAGTCAGGTAAATGAGGATTTTAGATGCTATATGATACGACTAAATTTTGATAAAGCACCATCATCCTACATGTCTGAAAACATGCTACTAAATAGCATTTATAGCTCTATGCTGCTCTTCATTTTTGGTGCACTGTTTCCTGAAAGTACCCTCATGACCGCGTGAAAGCCAGATGCCCTATTGCAGAAAAAGTTTGTGCAACGTGCGCATGAATGCAACATAAAAGCTCTGAAATAATTCAGGCGATCCAGTTTCATTCCCACACACCTTTGGGGTGCTGACCCGGGCTTAGAGCAGCACTCACAGCGCAGTGGGTGGCCTGCTACTTGAGAACGGGCAGACAGAGCAGGAGTGAACGCTGGCCTTCCTCTTCGGCCGTGACTACGCATCTCACCGCTGTTGTTTAGTATTCAGCGGCAGGCCGGGGAGAATGGAGAGTGCCAGTCTGAAGCACATGGGCCTGTTGTCGTCGTCTCCTCCCCTGTATGCGCCACCCAGCCCTGTTAGACCAGAGATTAACCCCAACGCACCTCCTTATGGGTTGCTCAGCCCGCACTGTGTACTCCTTGCCAAGCTGGGGTGATTGGGTTAGACTGAAAACATGTGATATCTGCAGGGCCACACACCCCTTGACGTACACACAACCATGTCAGGTGGGAAAAGACACGTACTTGTACTTTTCTGTTTGCCTTTTAATGTGTTTAGAATTTAGATACGGAAAACACAAGTTTTTACGTTGCAAAGTCATAAAACACACTTTACAATCTGAGCTGTGAATCCAGTTACTCATCTGAATGTGGCTGTAAATGCAAGCCTTTTTGTCTCTGATCTTTTTGCATGTTGATTTAATTGGTTGGTTTAAAAGGCCAAAATTTCAATGGAAGATCTTCACTTATAATCTCTATGAAGAATACCGTTAAATGTCATATTCTAATGATAAAACTTAAGCACATTCCCAGAACGCCTCCAGGTAAATGATTCCTGACCTTTTTAAACCTGAGTAAAAGAGAACACACACACACACACACACACGCTCACGCAGAGGCATAAAAGCATCATGCATAATGTCCAATTTACTGTGGCAGCACTGGAGGTTGGTCATTTCTCACATATTATTATTAGATTACTGCTGTCGAGCACTTAAGCCTCTGCTCTGCCCCTTTCCACTTGATTAATAGGAGACGACTGTAAATACAAATATTTCATAGCTGCCTTGTAAAAAAAGGGAAAAAAGGCACCAGCGCTGGCTCACATGAAAATATAAGCGTACACACACACACACACACACAGCTCTGTCAGGAATAAGCCTTGTAAAATATTGATATTGCTCTTCCTTTCTTCGCTAGTTCTCCTTCTTTCACGTCATTATCTGCTTGTTTCTTGTTCACTTGAGGAATTCCCTCGATTATCTTTGTCACAGAGTGGGTTAGAAGAGGATATCGTTTTATATGTGTGCGTCTACGAGGGGTGTGTGTGTGTGTGTGTGTGTGTGCATTTAGTGTTGTGAGACAGATTTATGGACAGGCAGTGTCTTATAATATCAGACATTTACGCTCCACCTTTTCAGATGTTTACCCTTCCTCCTCCTCCCCTTCTCCCTTCTTCCTCTCTTTTCAATCACTCGCTCTTCCCTAACTCCTCTTATCGTCCCATAAACATTAACTCTAATCAGTGGAAGGGACTTTATAGACAAAGTCAAGCAGGTTACGGTCATCATCAGTGACGTGTGGCTCTCAGCATCTGTGGCAATAACACTGCTGGAATTCTCCAAGGTTAAAGATCCCCGATCGTGCTTTTTCTTTTCTGTGTGAAAGAGCCGTTGTGGCACAGAAATGAACTTTGGATTTTAAATTGTTTTCCTTTTAAACAGGCTTGAACTTTTTTTGCAGTTTTTTTTTTTTCTAACATTTTACACTCTGCTGTCTTTTTAAAATTTGCTTTAAATTTAACACTTACACGTCAGCAGAAACTGTTTTCACTCTTCACATCACAATCCAACTGCTTTCATCTCTCTCTCTTCAACTGCCATCTGTCCTTACGGTGCTCGCACTTCGACTGGCGCTTCACTTCCTTTCAGCTTGCAGATCCTCACCTTTGATCAACAAAACCTTCTTCAGCTCTTCTAACTGCACATCTTTGTCCGTGCATCCACTTCAGGCGACACTTTGACACTGAAGCTTCAAAATGATATTTGACTCATCCCTTGAATTTCATCTGACGCCTCATCTTCATTCAGTGTTTACATTTAAACTGTATTCGAGCATCTTTCACTATTTTTATTCTGAATGCAGCTTCAGCTAAAACTTCATAAAAACATAGGCTTTCGAAGATGCTGCGTTGGAACTTATAGACACGTTAAGTCATTCAGATGATGTCATTGTCAAGCCAAGCTGAGGTCTATGTGGCAGCATTCAGAGACCTTTAAAGGTTCTGCTCTAATCATTGCTCCAGAGGTGATAATATAACAAGATCATCTGCATTGTATTCCTCTTTCTTTCTCTCTCCTCTAGTCAATGCTGTTGTCGGTGCACATCAAGCGTGAGGGAGAGTCTCCTGTGGTCTCGCCCCTGTCCTCTGAAGACATCCACCACTCTGACAGATACCAGGTCACACTCTCTCTCTCTCTCACACACATAAGATTGACAGTATTCTCCTGCTTTTCCCTGTGGTCACTTCTATGGGGTCTTATCGAGCTCACTTTGTCTGTAGTTCTCTAAAATACCCAGCTGTACTGTTGTCACAAGGCCTCATTGTGACAACAGTAGGTTTACCTATTCTGAGGTTCCACTTGGTAAAATGAGTTGGGATGAGTGAAGCTTTGACTTGTCAAGTCTAATGTTTCCCACACTGACATCAGTAGACTGATAGGCTCTATGGTGACAGGTATGCTTAGCCACCTGTCTTTGAGTGAACATCATATGCTTCTCATCCAACTTAAATTTCACCAAGCACATACATTTGCAGCAAGGATCCAGCATGTACTTTGTAGATTTCATTAGGCTTTCTGTTCTATATTACTTTGGATCAAACAAAACTTTAGTGATGTCCTCTTCTCATGTTATACTTGTGGAAATGGACTGCACATTCGCAGCCCTTTTTTTATCTATGTATCCAATCATGAGACTTCATTTGTGGATGTCTCTAATCATGACAGATGTTTAACAGCAAAGGATTGTGGTAGATTTTGGTTTTTATGCCCTCTCAGCAGATAAATTGACCAACAGGCCAATCTCCTTAAATCTCAGCTGTCTTTAAAGCCACCCTGACTGCTTTTATCTCTTAAATTCATCAAAGTTTGTTCGGGTAATTCTTCTGGTCATGATGTATCTCTGGGTTAAGTGGATTCCGCCCCTCACACCATAAAATAAGAACTATTAAGTCCATGCAGACGTTACATCCATACGTTCAGGATGACACAGCTCATAAAGACCTTATAGCGATAAAGTAGATTTTCTCATTAAGTGAAACTGCTGAAATCACCTTATATTATACAAATGATTAAGTCAATGGTGACTCTTTTCACCACCCTGAAAATGATGCATAATGGCAGACTTTGCCACCTTCTCTCTGCCTGTCAGTCTGTCTCGGTGCTCTTTTCCTCCCTACCTGTTCCCTTCCTCTAAAAACCTGACCTATCTGCAGCCATTCAGTGAGTGTATCATAATGATAAGGTAGTAGCGGCGATGCGAGGCAAGTGGGCCTATAACTCAAGTGGCAGCAGGGAGGGGAGGGCAGTGAGGAGACGGATGGAGGGCCAGAACAGAACAGAAGGGGGAGGCCTGACTGCTCGTCAGCTCTCGCTGATGGACGATGGGCCGCTGGTGAGAGGACAGAACCGCTGCCTACTCACTGTTGCCATGTCAAAGAGAAGGCATCCATAACTGTGACGGGGGATACTTTAGTCAGCATATAGCTAAAGACATGCACGCCTCTGAGTTTGAATCCCAGTGGACCTGAAAGAAACAGAACAGGAGAGGACAAAGCAGTCTGACCTCAAGTCATTTATTTCTCACTGCTACTTTTTTTAATGATAAGACTGTTGTTCTTAATGATGCAGGGAATTTACCTCAAGCTTCCCTCAAAAGTTTTCCACAATCACATAGATATATCTATTATTTTAATTCTGTGCCACAGAGGCACACATTCCGATGGTGGCATGTAACTGATTGCATTCACTGCACTTACAAACACTTCTGTTTTCAGAGGAAAATGCTGTTTTTATTTTTACATAGAAAAACATATGATAAAGATCAAGATAAAAATACAGTATATTGCTTTAGACTTAACCAGTGGTTCACAACCTGTTTGGCTTGTGACCTCTTAGGAATAAGTGCAAGGCAAAAAAGCAAAAATTACTGAAAAGTCCAAAATATGAATACCAATTTTTGTTGCAAAAACATTATATTTTCTGTTTTTCTACCCCATTAATCTCTCACAACTCCAGATTTAACTCTTGTTTGGGAACCACTTGACCACCCTATCTGTATTAAAATTAAGATAATATTTCTGTCACAACAACCACTTTTCTTTTATGGCCACACAGCTAAGCTGGAGGAACTAATGTTAGTAAAGATAGAACAGATGTAACAATACACAACATGCAACATCAGTGTAAACATGAGAGCAAAACAAACAAAAACTTACCTTACAGTATGCAGCTCCACTTTCAGTGAGACTGACCTTTGTATATTTAACAACTTCATGGCCTTGGGCAAAGTATATATTTTTTTCCTGTTCAGTGAGTACTTTCACTTTTGATATTACAAGTACATTTTGCTGATAATACCTCAGTACTTCCATAGGATTTTGAGCATAGGTTTTTTTCTGAGTGATATGATGTTGTTGTATTGGTATTTGGTGATCTGAGTACGTCTTTCACCACTGAAAGCTGCATAATGAGAACTTAGGTTTGGTTTTGAAAAGCTCCAAAATTGTCAGTGTACTGTTGCAAACACAGAAAAGGTCAAATGGCCGAAACCATCAGAAACCAAGAACAAAAAGTAGAACTGTTCATAAACAGACAGTAGTAGTTGGAGAAGCAGGACAACCGTTGTACACGTAGTATGGTCTGTATGCAAAACTAGACCCATTAATTAAAAGAAACCCGTTGCTTCCCCCTAGTGGTTCAGAACTGGAACAACATGTGATGTTTCCTCACTTCCGTCTCCAGCATGTCACATGACCAAAACAAGCCAACATGGCGTCGGACATGAAAAGTATTTGTCGACGCGGGCGCCACTTTCAATCCTTTTCCATCCGTATTAAATAATGGATACAAGCTTTAGTTTGCCGTTATGCACAGTGTCTGGAAACATAGCCGGTTAGTTTACAGCAGCAAGTTTTGGCGGCTGTAGAATGAGCTGAGTGAATACTGACAGTCATGGAGGAGGTGGAAAACAAAAGAGAAGTAGGTTTGTTTGTAGTCTAAGCAGACAACCCTGCAGCATCCAAAGCAATCTCATTTTGAAAAGTTCTGTTTGTACTTATAAACATATTTTACTGTTTCTTCATTATCTAATCAATATTTCTTCCGTGTTTTTTCCCCCTGCCTGCAGACATTTTTACGAGTTCGAGCAAACAGGCAAACAAGATTGAATGGTACGTACCCCTAACGTGTCATCTCCTGATTGATGCGTGATATTGCTAATTAATATATATCATATGGCTCCAGCGAATTTATTTCATTTCAAAATCGTTATTAAAAGTTTAGCACTGTGCTCAAAAATATAATACAGCTTTACTCAAAGGTCAGAAAATTTTACAGCTAAGGTAGAAAGGATTGGAAAATGAAAATATACTACACTTAATAAAGGCATACATTTTAATAAAATTAAATGTGAAATTAATACATAAATACGTGAATAAATATTTAAAAGAAATGATCATCACCACGAATGGCTTAGAAACTGGTGTCAAAGCACAGGAAACAAACTTGTGCTGTCTAAAGGATGGCAGTTTGTGACCTGAAAGATGAGTGTTGCTCTTTAATGAAGCACAGTGTCCTACTGTGTATTTGCTAGGGTATCAGGTGATCTGTATATGTGTCATTCCTCTTTGATGGTGTCTTGTGACAGACGTCTGTGGCTCCCCCATAAAGCATTTAGCATTAACGAATCTGGAAAAGATCAGTGTTCCCAAAACATTTGTGATGACACATTGTATATGTCAAAAGCATCTTTCTGCATTGGTTAAGCTCCTATTAGCTCTCAGTAGCACTATTTTCTGTCGTTTTGTTTGTTGCTGTTGGACTCTCTTGTTTTTTTTTTTTTTCTATCCGGATGGCTAGCAGAGTTATTCAGGACTCTGGAAAATGTTCACCTTCCTCACGACACTAAAATACACTTATGCTGTAGTGACATTAGCACCAGTAGATGTCTGCTCTTGGTGTTATTCATTTCACAGTTCCTGTATTTATTAGCATTGGTGGTGATCATTGTCCACAAAGTCAACATTCCACCTGTAGTAGTGTTGTTTTTATCTTCAGGTATAGACTTAAAATGGATTGCAAGACAAGGAATCTGTTTTCATGAGCCTGGGTCCTACTGATACTGAACAGAGATCAGAAGTGCTGCCACAGTTGAACTCTGATATTTAATAGAAATGCCAGTTGACGGTGTTGTTTCTTTTGCCACGCTACGAAATAAACCTGCATAATTACAAAATTGTGATAATTTACTGAAGCAAGGAGGACTAAGAAATGTTGATTTACTAATTATATATCAGTAACAGTTGACTCTTAAGACATTGGTTGTTGTATTGAAGCAGTAAACAGATAACTCAGCCTTTTTCAGTCATGACAGGAGCCAGTGAAGACTTAGTTTAAATTTCGCCCTCCATTACTTACTTTCTGCCCTCATGTGGAACCAGGAATCATCCTCATGTGGGGTATAATGGCTGAGGGGGGGCAGAGATCCCTGCCGGACCTAATTAGCAGGCCTTACTCTCCTCTATTTAACAACGCTCCCCTCGATTAGCGTCAGGGGAGAGTTGGCAAGGAGGAGGAGGAGGCCGTTTGTCTCTTCATCCCTCCCAGTTTCACTCCCTCCATCTTCTTCCCCTGTAGTTATGGTGTATTGCCTTATGTCCTCCTCCTCTCTCTCCATCCCTCACCACAATCCCTCTTGGCCTCTTCTGCTTTCCCAGCCAGCTAAAAATTAATGTCCCCGCGCGCCATTTGCAGTTAAGAAAAAACGACAGAGACTCGGGGCGCAATGACGGCTGTTCTGCTCTGTTAAATTTCTAATTAAATGTGTGTGTGTGGTGGGGGGAGCTGTGACAGGAGGGCAGGGGAGGAGAAACAGAGGGAGAGGAATGGCCTGAATGTAGAGCTTAGGAAGAGGCTTGAGATTGTCAGGTCTGGCGACTGGCAGTTTTCCCTTTACACATTTCAGAGGGGGCCAAGTTTAGCCAGCTCAGCCTTCTCTTATTTGCTTTTGTACTTTTTCTGTATGACGTAAATATTCCTGAGGTCTTTTATAGATTTTCTTCTGTTTCTTGATACCAGTGCTGTTATTGTTCAAGGAAGCCAGCCTCAAAACTTATATGATTATAAACTAAACTGACATTAAAAAGGTGTCTTTCTTGTCTCTCTCTTTTGACTGCCTATCTGTTACTAGCCCGTATAGGGAAGATGAAGAGGAGGAAGCCTGAGGAGGGGGGCCAGGTATGTCCGCTGTGCAGCGCCCCATTGGCTGGGAGTGAGGAGGAGATGAGTAGACATGTGGAACAATGCCTGATCCAGGTAGTACAATGCTGGCCCCAAACCTCACCTACCTCCAGTCGGACAGCCTGTCAACCTCTTCTCTTCCTGTAGATGCTGAACAGTCACCTCTTTATTCCCTGTAGACGCTGTCCAATCACCTCTGTACATAAGTGCAGATACCAGCCTATCTCAGCTGCACTTTCTCTAGATTAACCTTCCTTTATGTGGTGGTGCTGCTGCATTCACATCATATGGAAATGACTGAAGGTCCTGATTATTACAGTTAACACAGATATAAAAGTATTCAAATCTACCATGAAATTTTGCCACTGCAAAGCTAATGTAAGCATTATTTTAAAGTAGAAGACTTAAATCTGCAGTTTACCCCATATGATATGGTTGCATCTTATTCATTGGCATGCAGCTCCTGTATGAGCGTAACAGTAGATCTTTAGTATAAGTAGATTGAGCCAATCTGGCTTTGCTTGCTGTAGATGTAGTCCAAACTGACAAGAACTATAATAGCGTTTCAGAGTTGGTCACCAATCCTTTTTTCCTGTCCATGACAAACAGTTACACAGTCTCCTTGAGTCGGAACAAAGGCAACAAACCATCACCACTCCTACTCATTGACTGCTGTCCATTACACTAGTCATAGAGACACTAATACCTTTTTTCCACTGGCATGTTTCACACGTTCCACTGCTGTACCGTGCCATGTGAGCTGTGTTTTCACTACATTTTGGCCGTGCAGGAGACCTGTGCGGGTCCACACTGTACTGTAGTGTTGAAGTCCTGCTTGCCACCCGCACTTTGTTTATCAAATGGACAGTAGAGTATGTTTTCTGATCCCCTCTTTGCTGTGTATTTAAACTAGAACAGGACATTTTTGTTCAATTTGTTACCTCCTGCTGCGGCTTTGTGATAAAACATGAAAATACGAGTTAGTTAATTTTTTTGCCAATTAACTGATCACCTCTCAATGTAAATGTCTGGAGTACTCTTAGCAAGTTAACAAAAAAACTCATTGGCCTGTATGATCAGATGTTTTTGAATTTCCAGCACCTCTCAGTCACTTACCAGTTAAAATCAGTCTGAACCTGTTCCCAGGTGGGGAGCTTTGGAAAAAGCAGAAGAAGAAATAAGTTTGAGCCTCCAGTGAAGTAGTTGGGTGCAGTTTATGTCCTTTTCACATTTGGCAACAATGTAGGAACTTATCACAGCTCGTCATGGTGTGGTACAGATGAATTTTGCTATAGAGATCTGGCCCTTACACTATTTAAAACCATAAAACGTGTACTTAAAGTTGTTGAAATCAAGACAAAAGTGCCCAAGTGATTCTTTATGAAGCCTTTGCTCTGATTAACATGTATGTGTTGTGTGCTTGTGCGTGTGTGTCTCAGCGTGAGGGTACGTTAGGTGACGATGACTCTGCAGACATGGATGGAGAGAATGGGCGGGGCTTTGAGGAGTACGAATGGGCGGGGCAGAAGAGGATCAGAGCTACAGCTTTGCTGGAGGGCGGCTTCAGAGGTACGAACGCACGCCTTGTATCATACTACAATACGCTCGTTCCATTTCACATTAGTGTCTGACTGACCTCGCGGTCCCAGTCACAGCAGAGTTGGCTGTATGTAGACAGGAGTCAGCCCAGATCTCTGTTTTCTCTCCTTCTCTTTTCTCTTCTTGTCTCTTCCTGTGTTCCTCTGCTCATCCATCACTCCCTCAGTGTGAGCAGTGTTAGTTCTCAGTGGCCAGGGAGCTGTAATGGTGTCAGTAGTCTGGTGGCAGTGTAGGTTGGCCCGGGGGTTGGCCCAGCTCAGCCTGGTTTGAGTCCTACACAACCCTCTCAGCATGAGGAAGGAAAACACATTTAGCCGGGCAATTGACCTGCTGGTCACCACTCTGTATGTGTGTGTGCACGCCCTTAGAAATGCAATTATAGAAGTGGATGGGAGAGCTGGTCACCAGGGAGCGCGACTGCTCTGTGACACAAACACACATGAGGTGCTTCCACTTAGCTCTCTGTCACCGACTCTTGTTGGTCTTTCTTTTCAGATTCTTCTTGATGTTGTTATTATATTTTAACTCTTCGTATTATGTTCTCATTCTTCGTCCTCATTCTTTCTTAGTGAAATATTTCCAAGAAGGGTTGTTGTAATGATTCGGGAGAGCTGACTTATTTAAATGTTGTAATATGTCCAAAAAGGCCGCACCTCATAGTTGTCTGGTTACACTCTTGTCTAATCGATTAATTGATTTATCTTCCCAGCTGTACTTTCATATTTGTGGACACAGATTTGACTTACATTTGGAAGAAGGGCCATGCTCTAAACTGTGGGTTTAGTCTTTTGGATGAATTGGATCATCAGCTGTGAGCCAGTCCTTACTGACCAGTCTTCACTGCTGGATTTCACCAATGCTCTTGCATTCTTTTGGCCATATAATCTATATCATACTAGAAAAAAAACAGCAAATCCTCACATTTGAGAAGCTGAAAATAACAAATGCCTGTCATTTCTGGTTGATAACTCTCTAAAATTGTGGTTTGTTTGTCAAAATGACAAATTATTTCAGCAAACTAATGCAACATAACAAGCTGTAGCTGCCTCAGTATATAGACTTGAAATGAGCCAATAACAATGGTTTACATGTCTGATGCAAGGAGAAGCTTTCCTCTAAGACCATAAAATGCCTCTAAACAAAACACTGATGTAGTTTTTGTTAATTGTAGGAATACATGTAGTTTGATGATTAAAAATTGCACTGTGCTGCACGATGGCCTCCCTTTTTGGCCTGGGATGTGTTGATGTGTAAAATTCAGTGAGAAAGAAAGGTGGTGACAAACCATCAAGGTGTGCACAGATGGAGGTAAAGAGTTGCTGTCATCTCTAAGAGGTCCCTTCAAACTCTCGTCTCTGCCTCTGCTTTCATCTGTTCCTCTTTCTGCTTGCATCCTTCTCTTTCTGTTCGATCCGTTGTTAAACACACACATGCTGAGCCTCACCTGCCCCCCCACACACACACACACACAAATGCTCACAAACACTCACATGTTCCCTCTCTCCAAGCCAGTGCGAGAGGAGACAAGACAGATCAATGTTGAAATCTCAACTAAACCGTGCCAAAGAGCGGCTCGTGGGGTGGGAGGTGGCTTCCCCACCCGTCCATCCATCTCCCGCAGTGCTCCTTGCATCTGCCCATCTCTCTTTCACTTCGTTAAACGAGCAGACACAGGACCCTTCTGCCGCGCTCTAATAGGGCACCTTGTGATGTGACACAGATAACTGAGGTGGCCTGGGGAGACCAACTTGAAACACACACAAGCGCGTACACACAGACACACGCTCACACACTCAGCAGAAGGCTCAGAAGGTGGATTTTGTCTTGAAAGCTCCTCAGTGGTTCTAACACTCGCTGCTGAATCCAGCAGGCTCTGGAGAGCTGGCTAGACGGATATAGAGATGTTGCGGGGGGCCTCCTCAGCTGGCGGGATGAAGAGAGGGCCTATCCCTCTGTGAAGTGCCACCAGCCTTCCCTCTCTTTGAGAACGAAAGGAAGAAAGGCAGAGGGAACGGGGGCCTTTCAAGGGGGAGGGAGAGGTGGGGGAGGGAGGAAATAAATCGAACAAGATCAGTTTATGATTCAACTCTGTGTGAAGGAAGACTTCCCTGTGTCTCGCACCGGCTTAGCCAGGTTGAAAGGACCCACAGCACAGACATAGAGCTTTTTTTTTTCTTTTTTTTTTTGTCTGTCTTAGTGGACTGTCTGCCTGTCTGTCTAAATCAGTTTCAAGAGATTGAGAGCAACTTCATTTTACTTCTTAACTTTGCAGGATAGAAAGTCTATATTGAAGGGAAAAGGGAAAAAAATGGGTTTATTACAAAGTTTTCAGTGTAGTTTTATGGTTTATGATTGAGTTATTTTTCATAGTGAGTTTTTTCAAGAAGGGTTGTTGTAATTGGTCATTTATACATGTTAATCAAGCACATTCTCCCTTCAGTTTACGTGCAATCTGATCTTAATTCAGTGGACATTAAAATGACTTCTCACGACTTCAGTTATATCACACAAGATGTTGACAAGATTCTTATATGTTATGATTCAGGAGAGCTGACTTATTTAAATGTTGTAATATGTCCAAAAAGGCCGCACCTCATAGTTGTCTGGTTACATTCTTGTCTAATCGATTAATCGATTTATCTTCCCAGCTGTGCTTTCATATTTGGGGACAGGGAAAAAGGAAAAAAATGGGTTTATTACAAAGTTTTCAGTGTAGTTTTATGGTTTATGATTGAGTTATTTTGGTGCTGATACCAGAATGGCTTTTTACTTGTGTTAGGGTTAGGAACTAACTACGCTCTGTGAATACAAGTCCAAAGTGAAGCTGTCACAATGTAAGAATTTCACGATTTAAAGATCAGTGTGGTAAAAAGAATGCACAATAATATTACAGTATCTTCTTCATTCGTCTTTTACTTTGTTTGTTGAGTGTTTCATATCTTTTGTTTTGTTTTTTTTTTGCCTAGCAAATTACGTCTAAAGTACAGTGTAGGGAAGGACGGAAGTCTAACTACAACTGTGCTAAAAGAAAAATTACAGTCAGTGAACAGTGAAAAGGCAACGAGAAGAAATGCTAAACAAAAGATCCACAACACTTAACATCCATACTGGGTTATTTTATTTATGACATTTTCATGTGTTTTATTTTAAGTATCACAGATTTTGGGACACCCCTTGTCCAAAGCAACGAAGTCTATACTTAAATTGTCCGTTGAAGGTTCCCAACAGTTCGAAAAACCAAAAGTATAATGTTTAAAATGCCACATTTATGTCAATGCTAGTTGACAGCATTTAATCAGTTATTACACTGTCTGCGATTGACTTAGTGTGCACATCATTATTACCAGAAATTTACCAAGAGGTTTCTGTTAAATCATTAAGCTTTAAACAATAGCACTGCTAAGCCATAACTATACTATCAGTTTATAATGTCTTGTGATTTCCAGGTTTTGACATGATTATTAGCTAATGGGTCACAGCTGTAGACTTATGTGTCTAAGTAGCTATTGATTATTCATTAGGAAAAAAGAAAAGTTTAAGACAGCAGTGTCCCTTCCATCTTTTATGTCAAAACTTAAACAGTTCAAAAACAATGAGCCAGAAGATCATAATACAAATTTAAGCACTTACACACTGTAAGCGCTTAACCTCCCTATAAATGTAATTCATAGTCTTACTTTTAGTTTGTTTTTTTTTTTTTAGTTTCTTGATGTAGGATATGTGTGTTCTCAAGTGTTTCCTCCTGCTTTTCATTATTATGTTATAGCTGCACCATTAAGCTTGGAACGACATAGTTGATCTGTCAGTTTAGCCACAGACAGACAGAAAGGCAGAGGCAGACAGACAGATCGTGAGGTTTGATATCAGGCAGTCCTGGGAGACAGAGGAGGAGGAGAAGAGGGGGATTACTGCAGGTTGAGGTGGCCCAGAGGGATTGAGAAGAGGAGAAATCTTTGCTTTGTAAATGGACTTCAAAGATGGCCGTCTCATGCCTTTGTGTCTGTGTCCCTTTCCCCATCTCTCTCTCCGTTTCTCTCACTCTCTCTCTGACCTGTAAATGGCAGAAAGATAGTGAGATGACCTTTGACACCCCTCCTTTCTGCTTTTTAAAGGGTCCCGATAATTGCTATGGTAACTGGATGTCACCAAGGTCGGTCGATTGGTTGATCCAGGCTGTCAGTCTGCCTGATGAGTTCTTTGATCCCGCGTGCCCCTTCAGATCTGGACTTGTAATGTTCTTGTGGCGACATGTATGTATATTGTGTCCTACATAGCTGTCAGGAAGCATGTTAACTCGGAGGATAACATGTAGTTAGTGATGCTAAGAGTCAGCAATATTCAGGAGATGGTTGTTAATGAGACACACCGGGATGACTCTGAAGCAGCCAGTGTGTGAGTATTGATCAAGCCTCTCTCGCAGAAAAGAGGGGAAACCGTTCATCGAGCAGCACTGGTACAGGAGAGAGAGAACAAGCGATTCACGACTCTAGAGAGAGAAATAGAGTGATAAAGGGTGGTAGAGAAATAAAACAGCAAACTGTAAGAAAAAGATTGGAAAGAGGGTAGGTTGGAGGACTGTGACAGAATAAAAGTAAGAACAAAGGTGTGATGACATACAAAAAGAGGGAAAAGAAGATGAAGAAAGGAGGAATGCAAAAACGAAAAGAGGTGAAGAAAAAAGTAGGAGGGGGCGTCAGTGCATAATGTGAGTGAAAGGCAGTTAGAGTGGGGCTGACCTTTCCCTGGCTAGATTAGATTGGCCTGCCAAGACTGCTTAGAGGGACAGATCGAAGCACTGGAAACACACACACACAAACACACATCTGCCCACAGCTAACACACCAAAGACACGCACAGTGTGTTCGTGCCCAAGTTAGGACATGGGAAATCTGCTTTGGAAAACATTATGAGTGCCTGTGTTAGAAACTACAGCATCATATCCATCTTTGAGGGGATCTTGAAATGCTGCTTTGCGTTTTTTGCAACTAACTGAACTCCTTTTCTGGGAAATAGATAAAAGTTAAATGTTTATTTAGGATCGGCAGTTTTGTGTCTAATTTGTTTGAAAAACCCATATGGGTCTGTCACTGGGTTCTTCAGGATCTCACACGTGAAGACCACTGGCATTATCAAGTCCTCTGAGCCCACAAGTCCATGTTCAACTTGTTGTAACCAGTTGTTGTGGCCAGCTAGCCACAAGGTCAGTAGTTTGATGAGTTTATTAGATTATGGCCTGACCCTCCGCTACAACCACCACTGCAACACACACTATAGCACTCTTGCAGACATTAGTGGTTTGTAGACAGAGCTCTATATTTTAGTAGTCAGCTGAGCTTGGTGGCATTCAAAGAAAATCGATCGTGCTACCTCATCTATGAACTTAAATGTAGATTATGAACGTGTGTACCTCAAACACTGTACAGAAGAAGCCTGGCAGTGAAGATAGGAAAAGCGCATGTCCAAAAATTTCACCATGTCAGTACTTTGACTGCATAATGCAGCTCTGCTCGCCTCCTGCCATGCCCTGAAAAGCTATAGCCTCAGTAGCTGAGCAGAGCCAGCAGGCTGCAGGATTTACACTGTGTGGCCATTGTTCCCATATGTTCCCCTCTGCCGCCGAGACCAAATAAAAGTTAAAAGGTCCCTTTTATTTGATCACTAAAAACCATGGCCCTATTGTAAAACTGCTTAACATTGGTGCTGCCTTTTATCGCAGCAGCTTTCATTCCATGCTGCTATTCTCTTTTACTCCCTTCTCCTTTTTTTTTTCTTTTTTTTACATTACATTTTTTTCTAGAGTAAGAGATGAATTACAGAGTCAGGTGAGAAGAGGGGCGGCAGCAGATGTTTAAATCCCAGAAGATCTTCGATGATGAGGCCTAGTGGCTGATTTTCACTGTGACAAGGACACCATAGTGCCATGAGACACTGTAGTGTGCTGAGACCAACTGTTACAGGAAGTCAAGTATCGAGAGACACACACACATACGAGGACTGGGGGTTAAATAAGATGGCTGTCAGCTCTGTCTAGCTTGTATCTGGTCTTGCGCACACACACACACACACACTCACACTCACACTCTTGTCACATACACACAGAGCACAGTAGTCCACCTGAGAGCTTGTAGAAATTGGGATAGGTGTAAATAAGATGGCTGTCAGGCCTGTCACAGGTGACACACACAGAAACACTTTCAGAGCCACCTGTTAAGTGTGCACACATACACACATACACATATCTACCTTCAAGAGCTTGAATAGTCAGGGTGTAAGTGACATACACACTCCTGCACAGACACACACACACACCCCTTTCTAACCTACCTTTGCGCAGTAGATAGACATGCTGTAAGTGACAGCTAGACAGACTCAGACACTGTCTTGTACACACACACACAGACACACACACCCACACCTTCAAGAGGTTGGAGAGACAGGTCCTAAGTGACAGAGGGACAGACAGTCTCAAACAAACACTGAGGAGAGACGCCTCTAAGTGACGGACACACACACACAGCTGGCTGTGTGGCTAAGTGGAGCTGAAGGGAGCAGTCAGGCAGCGGTAAGGGTTTGTCTGAGCGTTCATCACTGGGTTTATAGAAGTGCCACTCACACACACACACACACACACTCACTCACACTCACACTCACTCACTCTCTCAGAGATTGATGGGTGAGGCATCGGTTTTCATCAGTTCGCCTTATGTTGAAATACCATCTCTTTCTTCACCTCCATCTCTTGAGCAAATGTTCTTCTTGTCTACTGCCATCTGCAAGTCCTTAATTAGTCAGAAAAGGGAAAAGTTTTAACGGCTTAAGATCGTCAAGCTGCTGAGGCAGAACTGGACAGTAGAGCAAAGACAATTCATACATTCTGCAGTGACACAGTTACAGTTTTTCATGTTTTATTTGATAACTTGTGGTGTCCGTTTTAACACTTGTTGAACAAACTCTCTGCGTTATTCTGGTTATAAGTGAAGTGACCAAGGTTTTTTTTTGTGGTTGTGTGGGAAGTGGAGGTTCTGAACATCACCAATGTACAGCCTGTTTTTAGGAGCAATGAGCAAATCTTACTCTCTAAACTTAAACCCCAGTGTTCGCTTCCTAATTAGTGCTTAACATTTGAAAATTGTCTCTCTTGTATTCACAGGAACAGGTTTTGCCACGTGTAGCATCAAGGAAAGTGCAGCAGACAGCGATGCTGACCTTGACGTGGATGGAGACGACACCTTGGAGTATGGGAAAGCCCAGTACACTGAGGCTGATATCATCCCCTGCTCTGGGGCTGGAGAGGATCAGGGCGAGGCCAGGGAGAGGGAGGCGCTACGGGGAGCCGTGCTCAAGTATGAAGCCTGAACGACCACACAGTCAAACTAGCACTTCACTAGCTTATGTAAACTACTGTTGGCCAAATGGAATATGTGCTTATTACTCTGCTTATAGCAGTGTTTGCATCTCTGTGTTGTAGCGGTGGGATGCCCTCTAACAGAATAACACCTGAATTCTCCAAATGGGCCAGCGACGGTAAGTTGGGCCAAAAATCCTTTTTCCACTCGATGTACACTGTAACAGTACTTTCTTTGATGAAATTAATGTCCTATAGAACTTTCATGTTAAACCGATTTTGGCTATTTGTATTTCATTGACCTTAATTTATGATTCAGTTAATTCATAGTGAGTTGTATATGAAAGCAGCTAGAGAAGTCGCCATCTGGTGTTAAGTATGTCACTCGCGTTCACAGAGATGCCTTCAACGAGCAACGGAGAAAGCAGCAAGACGGACCCAAGCACTCCTTCATCCTCTTCCTCTTCTTCCTGCGCCCCACGCACTTGTAAAAACAGTGAGATTGAAAAGTAGGTTGCAGATATATATACATGAACACACACACACACACAGAGTCTTGTTTCCATCATTTCTGGGGACATTACATAGACTTCCATTCATTTCCTGGAGTCTTAACCACCACCTAACCATAACAATAAACATTACTTGTTAGGCTAACCTCAGCCTAACCTTAAAGCACCCTAGTATTTAATGATTTATGTTGTGGGAACTTGCATTTTGTCCCCATAAGAAAGGTGGATGCTCACATTGTGACTGTGTAAACAGATTCTTGTTCCCAACAACTACACGAATTTATGTTGAGTTTTCTTACTTGCGGGACTTGTAGGTTATCTTAAATGATGCATTTTATGTGGATTCTTTTTGATTTTTCTGCTGTGCATGTTTATGAGACAGGCAGCGTCTCTTGCAGGTATTGATTTTTCCTGCAGTTGTGTTCTTTTGGTGCACAGAGCAGCCTGAGAATCATTAATGGGGACGCAGACACTGGGCATGCTTGTGTTTCAAGGTGGCAGATTGAAAACATATGCAAATTTTGTTCACATTCGCGTACACACATGATTTCAATGACCCTTTGTACACTGTGACATGACGACCCCAGGCACAGTTAACACCTATAGTAATTTATTATTAGTTATTGTAGATGCTTATGTGTATGAAATGCCAAAAACGTGGCAGTAATTACCCGATTCTCAAGCACTGAATTCTTAAGTGAAGTGGGTGATTAAAGTTCTAGTTTATATATGCGGTTTATCCATACATATGTATATATTATCCTGTGTTGCTCTGTTCACAGCAGCAGCTGAAAAAAAGGTTGCAGTGCAAGGGTTAGAGACTGATGATTGGATACCTCAATGTCAAAGTTAACAAAATCATCCAAAAATGCTACATTCTTGAAATCATATATGAATATATGACTGCAGCTTAAGACTGGATTGGGCAGTGTAAAAAAGTCCTTCCACCTAGCTATGTTTCAAACCCACACACCCCCACACACTGCCCTATCCATTAGATGGTGTGTGTGTGTGTTATAGTGAGCAAAAGGCCAGTGCTCTATAATACCCTCATTTCCATCTCCTCATCCATATTCTGCCACAAGTAAACAACCCCCCCCCCCCATACACACACACACTCACAATGTCCCCTGCATGGCTAATAGAGGTCAACTCATTGCCAGAGACAGAGAGACATTGAACGGAGATTGAGCAAAGAGAAAGAGGGATTTGGTTGATTGGTTGCTTCTGCATGTCTGGCATATTCTCCTGTCCTTTTGCCCCACACGATTACACTCACTTGCATACACACACTGAGCTGGGGCCAGTCTGCTCATTGCGTTCTGTCCCAACCCCTGTTTCTGAAAGTGATTTCCTTTGTCCACCTGAAGTACCTATAAGAATAGCCCCTAAAAATCACCACTCTCACCTCATGTGTTTAGCCTTTCCCACTTCAGTTGTGTCATAGTTAAGTAGAAACAACTGGGACGTTAAAGCATTGTTTACCTTTCCCCTTGCCACAACAGTCATATCAATATTGGCTGACAGAGATGTAAACTGCTCACAGGAAGGTCTAAAATACATGTGTACTAACAGTCTTACTTTGAAGTAATAATTAACTTGTTTGTTTGTGATGTTTGTTGATTTGAACAATCATTAAACGTGTTCCCCGTCACCTGTGGGAAGACTGCACGCAATAAATGCTTTATTTAATAGAAATGTCTTAATTATTAAGAGCTTATCAAAATGGCTGACAACTAATTCTTTTGATCAGCTAATCAGTTAATCGGTTAATCATGGTAGCTCTTGAAATGATGATCCACATTTGTGAGAAGCACCGTTAACTTTTTCAAAATCGTTGTCATTTTTAAAAAAAGAGTCTAGCAAGCTTAAGTTTAGTCAGACTTTGAGGTGAAAATTCTACATAGTTTAGGTTTCAAAACCAAGAGACACGGCCAGTGGACTGATGGAAAGTAAAGGACGAAAGCTGCCGTTGATGTTGAAAGTAGGGATGCACCGATCTAATCCACCAGGTCAGCACCAGTGCATTTTATGACCTTATTAAGCAGATATCAGCTAGATGTGAGTGTTTAGTGCCATGTGTTAGCAAGTGAGTCTACAGATTTTACATTTGAGAGGAGAGCACTGCTGTCAAATCGGTATCAGCAGATGTAAGAAGAAAAGAAGGCTCAAAAATGCTTGTTTCATGGGGGGCTTTTTAATATTAAAAGGGAGAATGTCCGACTCTCTTGAGGCCATAACAGTAAAGGCCAGATTCCTCCTCAGTATTTCAGCCTGGAAATAAAGCTGGACCATCGAAGACATTATCTTCCGTGTTACAATACGAGCACTACTGTAAGATCATATGTGCTGTTACTTGTCTGGGCTGTTAGCGTCAAACTAGGCTGGTTGTAATGCAGTGTAGTGGTGTAGACAGAGATGTCACTTCCATGGAGTTGATGACAGTGTTTTTTTTCCAGCCACTGATGATAATTCACATCAGACTAGTGTTTGGTAAGAATATCATGTCTGGAAATAAAAAAAAAACAGTTGTAAGATTTTTTTTTTTAAGTGTGAATCATCTCTCTCCAAAAGCTAACTGTCAAGAACTCCCTTCTGTCACAGGAAATTATGAACAAAATGTGATGTTATGACGCGTGTGTGTGTTGCAGCATGATGTTCTTGCTGAGGTCTCGGTGACCACCTAGAGCAGAACATACTTTAATCTAAGTATCCATTTAAAGCTAGCCATCTCGACGCTGAATGATTGCAGTGGAAGCAGCAGTCAGCTGGGTGGCTGGAACAATTCCCTCCCTCACTCTTCCTCGCTTGCTATAAATGCACGTATTTGTGGAGCTTCTGTGCCCCTCCGTCCCCAAATGAAAATGAGATTTGTCTCCTTTCGTTACATTGATACATTGTACACATGCGCATGTGTGTGTCTGTCTGTCTGTGTGTGTGTGTGCTCTGCACAGGGCAGTGTTAGTGAAATCTCTCTCTCGCTTGCTCTGTCTCTGATCCCAGATGGGTAATGATCTGGTCGCCTCCCGGGGCGTCCTCGTTCCCTTGCTCATTCCCCTGCAAGATAAATGAGCTCACACACACACACACACACACACACACACACTCACACACACACAACGAGTGAGACGCTGTTCCCCCTTCAAGATAAATGGCCTCTCCAATGCCGCCAATGCGATTGCTGCCAAATTTGGTGCTCCAGCTGGAACAATGCGGAGAGATTTCCATGTGGTTTCAGCAAATAATTGAATCTGTCCTCAATTTGGAAGTGATGAAGCTAGATTTCTCCACTCCTCCCCCCCTCTACACACAGACACACAGACTGCCCAGTCTCTCTCATGCTGCATCTTCCTCTCTTGTTCTTCTCTTTATTGTTGTCGCTAAGACACATTTCTCTCTCTTTCTGCCTTCTTTCTCTTTCCCATTTCTCTTTTCTCCCTGTCCTCTGTCTCAATTTTTCTCAGGCACTTACAAAACACTGCCCTCCCCTTCCCTCTTGCCATCTGAGACCTGTACACACACACACACACACGCAGAGAGACACACAGACACGTCGGGCAGAGGCAAGGGAAATCAATAGTGACTTAAATGTTTTATCATGGTGTGTCAGTGTAGTTAAGGCCTCGGTTAACAGGGTGCAGCAGAGAATGATGCTCTAAAGGGATTTACCGCTGCTATTTTCACAGCACATATGTGTGGGAGATTTATTTCCGTACCTGGTGGATGCAGTTTTTGCTAGAATATTGTGCTCAAATAGTTTTTTGAATTAATTCTTACGTAATTATATCATTTGTGTTTGCTCGTAAGCCTAGTGAGACCAAAATGTAGGTAGACAGTAGATTAAGACACAGGGCTGATTGAGATGGATGGTGGAAGTCTTCAGCTACACACAGACACACACACAGTAATGAAATGAGAAATAGCCCCACACACGTTGGGGACAGAGCGCTAAATAGAGGGGAGGCGCAGCCATCTATCTGTCTCTGTCAGGCTTTCTTGCTTGCTTGTCGCCATAGGGATGACTGGAGATGGAAATGCACTGCAATTTCACTTTCTTTCACTCACACACGCATGCACACATTCAAAAAGCCCTGTGGGCCAGTAACTAAGTTGGAATAGGAGCATGTTATGCGACTGTTAGTTGTATTTCAGTATTGGTTGCTCAGGTTTTATGATGCCAGACCTCCAGATCAAGGCCACAGCTTCAGTTAAAACCGAGCGAGCCAGAGCGTCGTCCCAGTGTGCTCACAAATTGTGCTCACAACGGTGCACAAACACAGAGCAAACAGATGTGCAGAACATCCCAGTAAATATCTGGAGTTCCTGTGCTTATTTTATTGGAAGAGATCAATGTACAAAGCATTCAGTTTTCTCTCAAGTTTTCTCTCATACTCAACACTGTCAAACACTGCTGGTTGAATATGTCCATGCTTGGCCAGTGATCATTTATTAGAGAAAGAAGCGCCACTCTCAAACACCACTTTCGTGGTCCATTTGCAAATGCTGTTGTGCGTTTTCTTAGCTCAACAAGACCAGCAGAGCAGTGAGTGATCTGTAGTGAAATGATCCTGCTGATCATATAACAACAATTGTAGTAGTCAGAGTCACACAGTCAGTTTGAGAACTAGGACCTTATTATTTTAGAGATATGTGTAAGTTATTTTATGTATATTTATGTAAAAATAAGGTCCTGGACATGCATATAATGGAAGCTACACTTTTACTTCCAATAAGGATTCTGATTCAGTGAGCAGATGCAGCTGAGAGCTGTCGAACCCCAACGCTAACATGCTGGGTGATTCACAACTTTTTATTTATTATCCCATCAAACTTTTGCAGCAGCCTGATATAACACATCACAGTTGTAACACCACCAGTACCTGCATTCATACAACCTCGCAAATCACGATCAAAATCTGTGCATCGTATACTAGCTGCATAAATAACCTCCCCTTGGTAGCCGCATGCATGGAAACTTGCTGTTATGCGGAGTAGAAGCCAACTCAGACTCAACTCACCCATGAATCCCTTACATTTTAGGTTAGAACCCAAATTGAACTGTTAGCTTGTTTCTGCAAGTCTACATGACAGGTTTGCTAAGCCGGTGTCCCAGAGTGACATAAATTTTATCATTCTGCCTCCACGACTGTAAAGGTTGAAAACCCCTGAGCCAGCTTAAACCAGTGACACACACAAATAGCATCAAGGCTTGAAACTCAAGGATTTTCACTTGTGCTTCTTGCCATGTGAGAGGTTGTTTATCTCTCTGTGTGTCAAATTTAGCCCAAGAGAGTTGTCTTTCCTTTCCTTGGCACTGTGAAATCATCCTGTTCTCCTTTTTTACCTCCATTAAATCTCTCTGCCTCCACCACCCTCTCTTACTTCCCCCTCCTCCTCCCTGTCAGGCTGTTAAGATGGCCACAGCCGTGTAAAGATAGATTAGCATGTCTTTTTACAGCTTTGGGAAATTAAACAACTTTTGAATGTGGTTTTCTATAAATCTGCTGCGACGAATGAATATTCATTGTAGAGAAAGAATGATAGAGATGACATGAAAGACGAGAGTTGGTGGACGAAAAGGAGAATACTTTTGAAGGAGTAAGACTTTTTTTTCTCATCTGTTTACTTCGGATGAGGAAGGAGAGCCCATTGGCAGAGTTGGCTGGACTGCATGACACCAGCCTTTATTGGAGCTGTTAAAAGAAAGAGACAGCTTTGTTTGAGGGACAACCTCTGTCCAGTCTGGTCCAGCCTGGAGTCTACTGACGCTTTATAAGTTAGCAGGCTAATCAAGGCTAAATGGCTTTTTACAAGCTCTGAACTAATAAGAGGAGAGGGTAAAGCAGTTTATAGGGCATGGAGTGGCGAGTCAGGCTTGGAGTCCCGACTTTGTCTTTATAGACACAGGACGGTGATGGGGTTACAGGGGGGAGCTATAGCAGGTCAGCTTTTCCCAGAGACCTCATGGAGGAAAAATCTCCTGCCGTTACATCTGTGGTGGCAGAATAGTTCAGTGTTTAGGGCGGCTGTCCTTCAGCAGGAGGACTTTAGTGCCCGTGACAACTGTCAACCTGCTGAAATGTTGCTGAGCAAAACCAGTTCATCACTTGTGTTGCTCTGTAGCTGGTACTGACATCTGACTGCTGTGTAGAATAAGCTTAAATCCTGACAAATGTTACTGCTGTAATGGATGATGCAGAAGAAAAGAACAGTTGTTGAATCCATATTGTTTCTTCAGTTGAGTCCACAGCCAGAAGATAATTCGTTTATAAAGATATGAAACAGAGGAAGCAGAATGTGTGAGACATTGAAGAGGCTGAAAACTGAGAGAGAAAGGCGGCATAATAATTTGCATCGTGTATATTCCAATTCACAACTGTAGTTTGATTTTCAACTAATCAGTTCAATAACCAATCATTATAGCTCTGGTCCTAAGTAATCAAATTAAAGATCAGTCAGCTGCCTAAAAAACAGACATTTCATCTCACTCTTTATTTTTAAGTGTCATAAAATAACATTCTTAAATAGAGAATGAGAGATGTACATTTCAGAAGACGGAGCAAGAAACTCTGTTACACGCATAGAAACAACATCAAACTACAGCAGAGGAAACTGCTGCTTTCTGCAATGTATTGAATGTGGTCATAATTTTGACACAAGCCTCATCAGAGGTCTGGTTATGCTGTTTAGTTCCAAGATAGTAATGGGCACCTGTCAGCCAATCAGAATTCAGAATTCTCAGTCAAGCTCTACTAGTGTATTTAAAAAAACAGATTTTTAGACATCATTAGGTTCTCCATTTGGTAAATCTGAGGTCTGCAGTTGTGTCAAAAGTTTTTGTTGCTCCAGGACAAGTTTCTAAAATGAACTCATGGCAAATGTAAGACTTCTCTGCTAAGCTTCACAGTGTGTGTTTGAACAAGTCTGGTAATGTCCATGCAAACGTGAAATGTTTAATTTTAATTTAATCTTCAATTTAGTTTAAATATTCAATTTATTTTAATGAGCTCGTTTAAAGGTAGGAAAGAGGTAAAACCATTGATGCTGCATACAGTAAAAATGGATTTACAAAATCGTGGCTCTTGATAGGAAATTGAGTCAAAGTTTTCTTGTTTCTTTTCTCTGCAGCCCCTGCTGCTTGCGAATGCTGGAAATGAAGCCATATCCTAGGCTTCACACACAAACACAAACACACACGCACAGAGCCACTTATCGTTCTCTTCTACTCTCACCCTCCCTTACCTCTCTCCGCGTGTCCTTCCCCATCCAGATCAATACCATAGATCAGCTATCTATCAGGCTGCAAAATGACCATATCACCATAAACACACACACACTTCTTTTTTAACACACACAGACTGCAATTGCATCTCGCCAGAGAATGCACGGATGGCTATAATAAACAGCAGCTGGCTCGTGCGGCCCCGTCTCACTGTGCCAAATCAGCAGCAGCAGCGTTGTGGTCTGTGCGTCAGCCGTATTGATTTAGTTATGGCTGCTTGATATGCTGTCGAACAGTGTTAAATGCACATTTTGTGTTATCATGCTACACATTAATCAGAGGCTGTTTAAGGGCAGGAAGATCAGGAGGTCGGTGAAGTAAGGACATGAGGAGAAGAGGATAAACTGTAAGGTGTAGATGGAAAAACTTAAGAGAGGAGTTTCAGAGGAGGTTAACCTGAGATGTTAGAAAAATAGGGCAGCATTGTTAGGCACTGTCTCTTGTGCATCCATATGTCTGAAAAAAAAAACAAACAAGAAAGCTAAACATCTCTTCTTCGGTCTTTCTTCCTGCCACAGGGTAACAGAGGAGGAGTCCACAGCTACCACCATGGAGGCCCTGAAGGCTCGAATCAGAGAGCTGGAGAGGCAGATACTGAGAGGAGACCGATACAAGTGTCTCATCTGCATGGTGAGTATAATATTCTCTGATTGTGTGCACATCAGCCCTTAATGGGAACTTTGTGACAGTGTCATAAGATGCACATGTAGAACTTCATGTGGTACAACTTAGAAGCTCGGCCATGGTTTAGAGGATTAGTGCCAGTGTTACTAGTAGCATCTAACTTCCCACGAACCCTGGGGAAAATCCTCTCAAGAAGGACATTGCTCTTTGCTTTGTGTGAGCCTCAAATTTCCAACTGATCACAAATGGACAGTGTGTCCCAATCCAGGATCTGTAGTGGTAATCAACAGAAGGCATATTGAATGATCTTAAGAGCATTGTGTTGTTTGCTGGATGCTCCTTACTGTGTGCATGTAGGAACTGTGTGAACTGCATCTCCTTTTCCTGTGGAAGTAGCTTTTTGTTGTGTTGCTGTCATGTGGTGTTGGTTTATGCTCTTTGCATGGCTTTGCAAGTAAGCTGAATGTGTGCTGATACACAAGTACCAGTATTGCAAGTATTGTTTTACCATCTGATTTAAACCAAGCGCCCTGTATAGGAAATGCACAATTGGATTTCAAAACCTGACAGGGTCCTGTCACAAATTCAGATACTTAAAATGTACATTCACTACTGGGCAGCACATGTAAGAGATTGAATCTAGTTGTGACCCCCAGCTTTTCCCTGGGCTTTACAGCATGTATCGGTAATTGATTGGACTCCAGGATCAATAATATAAGCCAAATGCTCATCTGTGACAATATCAGGCAGATTGAGGGACGTTGTCAGTGTTCATCCGATGCTTAGAATCCCCTGTAGTGTTTGTGTTCCCCACTTTGTGTCAAGTACCCATCCTGTCATCCTTCAGGCTTGTGGACAGTACAGTGTTGGCATCCCGTGTGTGTGTGTGCGTGTGAGCGAGAGAGAGAGAGAGAGAAAACCGTGTAATTACCAACGCCTGCGCTTCCTAAAGGTCGCTGGGTGCCTGAGGTGACACAGAGGGCAAGGCACAGCGATCGATCACTCGCTGCCCCATGGACACGCGGCTCTTCTACACTCATCTGTCACTGTCTGTCATCTCACACACACGCACACACACACATACACATAGAAAAACACAAATACGTGTAGAGCATTCACACAGACCTTACCACTAATCTGTCTTTATCTTGTCACTGTGCTCCTTCCCTGTCATTGTGTCTGATCATAAAGCCATCAGGTTGCTCTAAGCTGGAAACATTTAGAGGAGCAAGAGATTTCCACTCCAGCCTTCAGAGTTATGATTCAGTCAGTAAAACTCTTGTGCATGGTTCATAACCTTCAGCGCTCAGGTAGCTGCATGTCAGTAGAAAACAAGCACTCTCCTGCCGCAGCCAAGTTCCTGGTCCGGCAGCGAGCTTGGTGCTGTGGTTTGGTCTCGTCAGTGGGTTTCTACTCCCATCTACTGGTCATTGTAGGAAGTCAGCCTTGTTTTGTTCAGATTTCTGGAGGTAATACATTTATTCATCTAATAAGAAGCATGATACTATAAAAAAGTAATGCTGTTGACATAAGTTACTCCTTGCTAATATAAACATGTAAGACTGATATTTGCTTATATCACCTAACTGTGAAGGTGCTCATCAGCATAAAGGTCGTGTATTTGTTCAAGTAGACGTGATATATCCTCAAAATCAAATACTAAGGACCATAACCACTCACCACACCCAGCTTGCCACCTTCTTGTATCCGCAAGGTTAATGGAATTTAGTCATTAATGGAACCATTCAGAGCTGTGACGATTAGCAACTATTGTGACAATCCAGAATAAAACTCTGGTTTGATTTTCTGTTTAATTTCACCTTCTGTGGTAGCAGACTGAATATCTTTGGTTTTGAACTGCTGGTTGGATAAATGATGACATTTGAAAAAGTCATCTTTAGATATAGGAAATTGTGATTTTTCACCATTTTCCCACAGACCAATTGACTAATTGACAGATTCATTGATAATGAAGTTAGTTGTTTGTATCACTTCTAGTACGATGATGAACACTTGCATGTCAGCATCATCACAGTGAGCCTCAAAATCATGTAACCTTAGCTCAGAGTTCTTGTTTTAGCAGTGTCAGTGGAAATCAGTGGATAAGTAAGACATTTAGTTCAATATTTGTCATTAGCTGCACCTCTAAAAGTTTAAACAAATCCTTACTAATGCAGTATCACATTGTAATCAAAGAGATAAAATAAAAATCCTAAACCTTTCTTCAACAGTAACAGAATACATTAAATGCAATAATATTCATTATGCCATACTCCTTGCATCAGTCTGCAGGCGGCGTCAGCAACTTAGCCAAGTCATCAGCATTCACGTTTGTCGTTATTTGACAAAACAAAGTCAGTGTGAGCAGAGATGGGAACTTCTCGAACAGTTGGTCTGTGCAGACTCTCATCTGTATGCGTGTGTGTGGTCTGTGTGTTTGATCCCGCGGTTTTGTTACATTGTGGCGTTTGTGTGTGCGCGATCAGTACTAGCCCACCTCTATGAATAGCTGCCACCTTTCGCCTCCCCCCTCTCCTCCCTCACCCCGACCCTTCCCTTCCGCAGAGGAAGCCTGCTACCCATTCAGGCGCAGAGATCAAGAGCCTAGGGGCGTGGCCAGGGCCCCGGCCACTGGCCAATGAGGTCGGAGAGAGGCAGCCTAAGTCCCTCCCCCTCGGCCTGTACTGCCTATACAGGGGCCTTGTGATTGGTGGCTACAGCAGCAGCATAAAGAGGCTCCTCCCACAGCCTCTACGGAGGGTAAGGCACTCCCTCCCTCCTCCGCTCCACTTCCTCCCACCCTCCTCCCTTCCTCTGTCATCTCTGAGTTCTTTTCGAGAGGAAAAGAAAAGAGCCCTCATTGAGATTGGGTTCATTCATGACTTTCTCCCTCATCTCCTCCCTCTGCCTGCTTCCCTCCGTCCCTGTTCGTTGCCTGCCCGATATCGTGTCCATGCGTGTGTGTGTGTGTGTGCAGGTTGCCGGTTCAGTTGCCCCACCCCCTCCCCATGCTGCCTTGCTCAGTGGTTCTGTGGCTGTTGGCTGTGTTGTTTCATGGTTAGTGGTTTGATGCTGTCAGTCAGGGAATGAGCAGTGATGTATTGTTGTTGTTGTTAACTGACACGTGTGTTTCCTTTTGAATTAAGCCTAATTTCAGTTTCTCTCACTCTCTCTCTTTCTCTCTCCCATTGCTTGTAGGACTCCTACACAATGCCGCTCACCTCCATCCAGTGCTGGCACGTCCATTGCGAAGAATGCTGGCTCAGGACTCTGGTACGCACAAACTCACATACTTGTCCACACACACACACTCCTTTGTGCTGCAGGGCAGCTCCTTATGACATGCAGTTATCGCAGCCTCATTTCATAGTCAGTGAGTTTCTCTCTGTAGCAGTGCCCCATAGGGAGGAACTAAAATGGAATGTTCCCCAAATGACCTGTTCTTTTACCACACACACACACAAAATCGAGGCAATGCAAACACTTCCAGTTCTCAGTGGGGGGAAAAGCTTAGATGGAATGGTCCCCAAAAGGCTTGTTAAAATGTTGGAATAAAGTGGTCAACTCGAACTTCCAATGAGTTCTGCTTAGTGCCGGAGGTCTGTACGCGTGCGCGCACACACACACACACACACACACACACACACACAGTGGTTTTTGTTGGTTATTAGTTAGTCTAATATATTCAGTAGTGTGTAATTAGCTGAGGCCAAAGTGGTAAATGTAGCACAGTGTTTCTGCTGCTGGGAGGATAAACAGTGTCCTCACTGGTTCTCTTTTAATTCCTCCTCCTCAAAGAAAACAGTGAAGGAAGCTTCGTTGTTTTCTTTTTCCTCTCTCATCCCACTGTCTTCTGTCTTTCCTACTCTCAAGTCTCATTGTTCCTTCACCTCAGTGGGTCTGTCTATTAAACATCAGTTGCCAGTTGTGACGCACATTAGCAATTACTAACAAGCAGTTCCCCACCATAAATTCCCTTTGATATTGTATTTAGTATAATTACAGGACCTAACACGGGGAGAGAGAGGGGGAATGGCAAAAAAATGATGACCAAAGGTTTGTGCACATTACTGTGCTGTATTCACAGAAGTTCTCATATACATATGTGCATTATTCAACTAAAAGTATTTTTTACTAACTGCATAAGCGAGGCTGAAATGAATTTCTGTTCATATTCAGGTGTAATTAGGTATTTAAATGTGCTGATGATTGTGTGGACCGCTATGATCTCACTACTGACTCACAAAGAACTTCACCTGAGAAGAAACAGTCGTCAAATTTTTTTTTTTTAATATAAGCTCTAAGAAAATGTTCTTGACTGAGCCCCATTGTTTCCATCTGCTATGTACCTGAGTACTGTGTGTGTGCAGGCGCACACGCAGCCGTCATTGGTCTAATGTATGTGGTATTAAACCCATAGCCTGGAGACAGCTATAAAATTGCGAGGGCCAAGCTGATCAAAGTAAATGCCTGGAATCTAGTTAACGTCAGCTCAGCCCCTTACCACTTTAATGAGCGAGGCAGCTGGAGCGCAGCGTGACGGGCACACACCCACACACTCTTACCGACCACACTAAACAGGAGTGCACTGCTTTGACAGGCGTGCAAACAAACAGGAAGAAGGCTCCTTCACACAGTGTGTGAGATGTACAGATTTAGTTCTCGTGTATCTTGGAGCGTCACAGAGTCAGATCAGAGATGCTTCTCATATGTTACAAATGAGTCTCTTAAAAAGAATATAGGATTAGACCTCACCGGTCAGACGTTTGTGGTGTTTTCAGTCCAACTGAAAGGGAAAGCAGACTGGTCCTGGGTTCATGCTGACATATATGTATTAGTAAAAGTTAGGACATTTGAAATGAGGAAAACTTGATAGAACATTCCAGACTGAGACTGAGGAAAAGTTTCTTCCTTTTTCTATAAGCATCCTTAAGCGTGTAAACCTGTATACGTTCCACAGAAACAGGCTGGGTTACAAACCTTAGCACCTTTTCAGGGACCAACTAATGTGTGTCTGTCATTTAATAGACTGTTCATTAAAGTTTAGTATTTAAAAAGAAGTCAGAAAAGATAGTGTCTGCCCCTGAGCTGATTATCACCATTGCCCACAGTGCTGCTGCAGAATCCAGTGCACATCAGTTTTAAAACCACTCCTGACTTCTCAACACATCCTCCCTGGTCCACCCACTTTAATCTCTTATTTTGCCTCACACACTTTTCTTTCTTCCTTCTTCTCTTTGGAGTTATGAGTATTTTGGAGCCACAGGTCTTCTTCGCAGGACGGTGTGAGAGTCCTGCCCTACCTCAGTCAGAGTGTGTGTGTTTGCTCTACGGCCTACCTTAGTCTATGCACCCACTCCAAAAGAGTTTATTCAGTGGCTTACGGGAAAAGAAGCCCATAAATCTTAAGGTTGTGGAAGGTGCAGGTGCTCCAGTTGTGAGATTCTGTTGTACCTGTGTTAGATGTCACACAGTGTGTGTTTTACACACCTTCTGCACACATTACAGCGGACTGATGAAGCTCTCCAAATAACAAGGAGATGCTTTTGTGATGGTGGGTTTTGTAGCTCAAACATATCAGTTTTCAGGGTGGTATAACATGTAGACATTACATGTTGGTAAGGGAAGCTTCTTGCGAAACCTCCTCATCGTAAAATGGAATGACATAAAAGTAATTCCCACAGCTTCCTCTTTTCTCTAACTCCACATGTTCCACTATGCTTTATTTATTTCCATAATCTATTGTGACTTGTATATTTGTTCATACATCTGTGGCCAATGCAAAAACAGCACAGCGAAAACCGTTGATGAGAACTTGCCTGCAGCCAGCGGTCACCAACGCAAGAAAGGTGGAGGACGGTGGTAGAGACCACCCAGTCTGATTGTTTTTACACCGTCAGCCCTGTGTTGCATATTATCACCTGCTGCTTTACTGCAGATGGCACACTATCAAAGGAGTGAGGAGGAGGGCAGGAGGGAGGCCTGTGGGAGGTGGATTAACATTTACACATGGGGAGGAGGAAGTAGTAGTTTTATAACAAATTTTTGCTCACCTGTCAAGAATTGGTAAACTGTCAAAACAATAATCTTTAGTCAGAGTGGATGCTTTTGTAGCTAACTATCATCCCTCCCTTCACCACAGGGGAACAAGAAGCTGTGCCCGCAGTGCAACACCATCACCTCACCTGGAGACCTGAGGCGTGTCTACTTGTAAAGAGCACACACAGCCCCTACCCACGCCTCACCTCTTCGTCCTGCCAAACCATTCCTCCTCTTGTCTTGGATTTCATCACCCCCCCCGTCGATCATCATTTGTTTTCCCCCTTTTGCGGTTGGCAGCTCCAGACTCTTGGTGAGCGTGCAGAGACGAGACAGCAGTCCCCGAGACTCCACTGATTCTTCAAGGAGGTTAAAACTGGATGAACCTGAATGACTGAGCAGCACTCACTGACTTTCTGGCTGGCCACAAAAAATAAATAAATAAAAATTAAAAATCACAGAGACTTGCAATCCCACTGGTCGACAGGCTTGTTTTCCTCTGCCTCACTGACATGACTTCCTGTACATGTAACACTGAAGGACTTTTTGTCAGGGGAGACCTCCAACACCCAGCTAAGCCCTGCTGAGACCTGTTCGCTTCATGCAGCTGGAGCTGAAAGGAACTTTTTAACACAGAATATTAAGACTTTTTCCCCTTTAGCTCTTCTTTGACATCATAGTGGTGCTGGACAACAGGCTCTACCGTGAAGTCTCTACAGAAAGCTTCTTGTTACTTTGTCCCCTAATCCGGAGAGAAAACTCTTATCCTACATGACCCTGTTGCTTATGAGAATTTTACAAAAGGGCCTGCCCACTAAAACTGAGCTTTCAACCAAACTGAGAAAAACCTCACAACCTTGAAAAGGAGTGACACTCCTCCTTGTTCCTCTTCTTTCACCACCTCTTCTTCTCGCGAGCCCCTCTCTCCTCTTCTTCCCTCTTTTGTGGTGTTCTAGTGAAGTAAACCAAAATTTCTTCCCCTCCAAGATGCAGTGCAAGCACATGTAATATAGTTCTATGTATGTTTACAATGTTGGGTGTAAATGACATAGAGTTCACACACATACACACACATGCACATGCACACACACACACATGCAAACACATAAATGCAAACACAAGCGCACATCTTACCATCAGCAGACACACACAGAAGTATATAATATCAAAGTCCTGTTTTTAGTTGGAAGGGTTTGGGAACGATGTTTGGGGGAAAAAATGGCTGAATAATAGAAGCCTTCTGTATTTTTAAAAAAAGATCATTTGAAGATCCATTGAAGTTTTATTTCACTGTACAGGAATAAAAATTTAAGTAATAATTAATACTCAAGACTAGATGGTCAAGATTTAGGTGGTGTAATTTTTCTGCAGAGTACCCTGAAAAAAAAATCAAGGAAAGATCTTTTTTTTTTTCTTTTTAGTTTTATTGAATTGTGCAGAACGATGAAACTGCCCTTTAGTTACTACACTGTCCAACTGAGCCTCTTCTTTTAACCTCAGTTTCTGCTTCCTCTCATTTGGGGTGACATCATGCTCACATCATAGTCTAGAAACATTTGGTTTGACCCCTACATGTCTCAAAAAGAAGCTTTTCCCATTGTTCCATCATATGCTATGCTGCAAAAAGGTCCCGAAATGGCAGGGAAGTCTCTGCAAGGAAGGGATTGCCGAGGCTGAACTGGCAACCTCCAGAACCCGCAGCATCTCCCGCCCCCTTCCCCTTATGGCGGCAGCAGCAGCAGCAGCAACCAAGGTGGTGGTGTGCTTTGTGTTTGTAAAACTATGTATTCTGTGACGTCTGTATTGTTGTAAGAAATGCTGAAAAAAAGAAAAAATAAAACTTCTCAAATACCGTGAGTGGTCTTGTTATCACACAAAGGGACTTTATTTAGACTACCAGTCAAAAGTTTGGACACACCTTCTCCTTCAGTGTTTTTTCTTTATTTTTACTACTTTTTACATTGTAGATACATACTGAAGACATCAAATATATGAAACAGGATGTATGGAATTATGTAGCAAAGAAAAAAAGTTAAATAACTCTAAATATGTTTTATATTTTAGATTACTCGAAGTAGCCACTATTTGCTTTGTTGACAGTGCTGCAAACCCTTGGCCTTCTCTTGATGAGCTTCATGATGTTGTCACCTGAAATGGTTTTCACTTCGCAGGTGTGCCTTGTCAGGGTTAATTTGTGGAATATCTTGCCTTCTTAATGAGGTTGGGACCATCAGTTGTGTTGTGCAGAATTCAGGTTGGTACACAGCTGACAGCTCTATGTGACAACTGTTAGAATTCATAATATGGCAAGAACCAATCAGCTAAGTAAAGAGAGACAACAGTCCATCATTATTTTAAGAACTGAAGACCAGTCAGTCCACAAAATTGCAAAAACCATCAATGCCATGAAGAAACTGGCTCACATGACGACCGCCCCAGGAAAGGAAGACCAAGAGTCACCTCTGCAGCTGAGGATAAGTTCATCCGAGTCACCAGCCTCAGATATCGCAAGTTAACAGCACCTCAGATTAGAGCCCAGAAAAATGCCACCCAGAGTTCTAACAGCAGACACATCTCTACATCAACTGTTCAAAGGAGACTGCGCGAATCAGGCCTTTATGGTCAAATAGCTGCTAAGAAACCACTGCAAAGGAAATGCAACAAACAGAAGAGATGTGTTTGGGGAAAGAAACACAAGGAATGAACATTAGACCAGTGGAAATCTGTGCTTTGGTCTGATGAGTCCAAATTTGAGGTCTTTGGTTCCACCCGCCGTGTCTTTGTGCAACGCAGAAAAGGTGAACGGATGCTCTCTACATGCGTGGTTCCCACCGTGAAGCATGGAGGAGGAGGCGTGATGGTGTGGGGGTGCTTTGCTGGTGACACTGTAGGGGATTTATTCAAAATTGAAGGCACACTGAACCAACATGGCTACCACAGCATCCCGCAGCGACATGCCTTCCCATCCGGGTGCGTTTAGTTGGACCATCATTTGATTTTCAACAGGACAATGACCCCAAACACACCTCCAGGCTGTGTCAGGACCATTTGACCAAGAAAGAGAGTGATGGAGTGCTGCGCCAGATGACCAGATGACCTGGCCTCCACGGTCACCTGACCTAAACCCAATCGAGATGGTTTGGGATGAGATGCCAACAAGTGCTCAACATCTCTGGGAACTCCTTCAAAACTGTTGGAAAACCATTTCAGGTGAGTACCTCATGAAGCTCACTGCGAGAAGAAAAGAGTGTGCAAAGCAGTAATGAAAGCAAAGGGTGACTATTTTGAAGAATCTAAAATATAAAACATGTTTTGAGTAATTTCACACTCTTTTGTTTACTACATAATTCCATATGTGTTCATTCATAGCTTTGATGCCTTCAGTGAGAATCTGCAATGTAAATAGTCATGAAAATGAAGAACCCTTAAATGAGAAGGTGTGTCCAAACATTTGACTGGTAGTGTACATCTGAGTTTAACTGCTTCCCTCTGCTGTGATTGAGTGTATGCCCACAGTTACACACTCACCTTTTCACAGATAAGATAAACAGAGTAAAGGTGGAACTAATTTTAATCCCTTTGTACATTGTTGGGTATCTTGGTAAGTTACCAGCAGGTGTTACCTATAATAATCCATCATAATGTATTTGTTTATAAGTTATAAGATTAATCTGAGTCTGCAAAGTAACTAGTAACTTTAACTGTCCAGTTAAATGGAGTTTAGTAAAAAGTAAAATTTATTTCCCCATAAAATAGTCAGTAAATTTAAGTACCTCATTTTGTACTTAAGCATAATACTTGGGAAAACGCACTTCATTACATTTCAACATTTGATTGTGGTGATTTCATTCAGTGAAAATTTTGAGGGAAATTTGCAAATCTCACTGAAGGCGGGTCGTGTGCTGTTAGCTAGTCTTGTGACGCAGTCTTGTCAAAATCTACTCTAAATATCTTTTATAACTCCTACATAAATTCTTTTTATTATAGTTTATTTTTGACTTACGTAAATGTAAAGCACATTCTCAGATAATGTTTAAGTTATGTTTAATTAAAATACCACAAACTAAGAGACAAGCGTTCAATTCAAAGACAAGCGTACAAGTACGTTTCCTGGTCATTAACTTGACGAGGTGTTGGTGACAGCATACATGATAGATGTACACAGCGTGGTCGTATGGCAAGTCCCCTAACAGATGAATCCAGCTATGCTGCATAAAATGAGTATTGTGGTACATAGCAACAACAATGTAACATTACACTGTGTTCACATTTGAATCAGTACATTTGAAGGCCTTTGGAGATATTTGTTCTCACCAGTGTTCAGGCCAGGCTGGCTGAGAGGCAAACTCATGGAAGATGCTGCCTGGCAAAAGCCTGTTTTCTTCCATAAGGTGAAATAACCACATATATGTGTGTTAGATCATTGTCAGAGTGAGTCATTAAGACAAGTGTTGTCAGATGCTAATAAAGTTTTATTGCCATGGAGGGAACTTAACCAGGTGGGGGGTGAGGGGGGAGCATCTTGTGCCTAAAAATCAAATGTTTTGTGATCCATTTTGGACCACAAGGTGGCATGCTGGGTACATAAAAGTGGCCCACAGCTCATAACACGGCTAAGTTCTACTGTCAGCTGATGTAGGGTTATTAAGGTGATTTATATTGCTTTGGGCTGGTCCCATATCCCTGGTTATAACGCAGATCCAGAATACAGCATCGCCATCTAGAGGATCGTGTTTTGGGGGGCACAGCTGCTGTGAATAATTTTTTTTAATTTTCAGTTCTGTTTTGTTACTATAACCATCTTGACATTATTATCTGTCCACTTTCTCTCTTGGTTCCTCCTGCTCCCCGTTTCTCTTCATCCGCCTCTCTTCTTCTTTGCACTGACAATCACACAAACAAGTTTTATTCAGATAGAAAATGACATATTTTTAGAGTACTAATGATGTAAATAAATGTAAGCAGACTTTGGGGAGAATCCACATTTGTTTATTCTAATTGCATATTGGGTTTCTGTTTGCAGTGCTGTCAGGTAACATTAGAACCTTACCCTCACCTGAGCTAAGAAAAAAGAATCATTATCCTTCTATAGAAAAACAACAGCGTCTCTTTCGGATCATATATTTAAATTGGAAAAGTGCTGTAGCATAGGCAAGGTTTTGTCTGGCTCGAAATTCATGCAGCATCTTAAACTGAACAAAACAGAAGGAGGAGTAACGGGATGTGACATAATCAGCATCAACTCAAGTGACGTTATCTTCACCTGTCTCTCCTGCTCATATGGATTGTTAGTATTATATTTAAATTTAAATGTCCTCACGTACCCCTAAAACAGCCTAACATTGTCTATGCTCAGGGAAAAGGAGTGTGTGTGTGTGTGTGTGTGTGTTTTTAGGTCCGCCTACATACTCAAACTGAAATTATTAAACAGTGTTAAAACCAGTCCTGCCAAACATCAGTGCTCATTTAGCAGCCACCAGTATCATTAATTGGCAACAGTTTTTGGTACTCGAATTGAATCCTTTAACATAAGCAGTATTTGCCTTTTCTTACTCAGACCAAGATGAGGCCTTATTAAACACCAGCCCATCTCAGCAAGCGCTCCTGTAAGTGCTGTCAGATGCTAATAAATTTGCAGTGAATGTAGTCAAGCACAGCAGGAGATAAGCTTTGTAGAATATTGTGGAGTTGTGTCGAGTTGAGTGTCTCAAAGAGGGAGTGAGAGAGTGTATATTTAAATATAGAGCAAATAATACCTTGTTGGCTATGTACCCAAGTAAATGAAAATGTCTGTGAGTGCTGAACTTCTGCTGAAGTTCTGTCTAAAATGTTGCTTTGGGATTTATGAGCTATACTGCAGCCAGCCACCAGAGGGCCATCAAGATCTCAAGATGTTCATCTTCACTTTTTGTCACTTTTGTCATGTATTTCTCAGGAGTTAAAACATTTAACATTACATTTTGCCTCACAACAGTAGCAGGTATTAATGGATACTGTCCACATGCTATTTTATTTTCCAAAATCTGTCATTATAGGCCGTAAGTAAGCAGCATGTCAAACCTACCACAACCTCCACCCAGGACACACTTTGTTGATTTTTACCCAGCGTCACCTGACTTCCTAAAGCCTTTCTGCCACAAAGTTTTCTGGTGGAAAAAATTTGCCTCTGTGACTCCCAGTGGTGCAATAAAAGATGACGCTGGTAGATTTTCAACAGGACCGTGTCACTTTTCTACAAACAAAATCCTGTGGCACCTGAATATTTTAAAACATATCACGATCACTTTAAATAAATACATTCAACAGCATTTAACAGCATTTAATAGACTAATGTTCAGTTTCAATTTTCTTTCACCCAAAATATAGAACATATAGAACAGACATCTGATTTGCACATATGTGTGTCAGTATGTGTGTGCGTGCAAGTCAATTCCATGGAAATGTCTTTTGGAGGTCAGACAGTGTGTGTCCTGCTGTGGAGGTATACATTCTGCAGCTGATCAATATGGCGGTTCTCCTCTTGCCCAGCCTTCCTATCTGAGCCTCCTACAGATTCCCATGCATACAATACGTTCACAATCCTTGGATCTATACATAAACTGTGCATAAATACACACTCACGAGTGTACATACACACAGTTTGATACAAACTGCATATTGATTTAAAAACTGACTTAACTCTGGGAAAATGAACAAAATAATATTGGCCAGTTCAACTAGATGATGTGTGTGTGTGTGTGTGTGTGTGTGTGTGTGTGTGTGTTTAGCTCCCGGTTGGGTGCCAGCAGTTCTAGGAAATCTATCCAAGAAGCGCCTGCAGAAAGAGGTATAAAATTGAAGCGGTTGACAGAAGAACCCCCTTAAGGCTGCTTCACAGTCATTAGGGCCATTTAGCTCATCAGCTAGCTCCACCCAAACCACGAACTGAGTTCCCAGGGTTTTTGTGTCCTTTTCACATTCAACTGCTGTACGAGTGAGTTAATCAAAAAAATAACATTACAAATGTATGGAAAATGTGGAGAAGGGAATTGTTCAACAAATTGCAGTGGAATGAAACAGAAATGTCCCCTGTGAAACAGCGTTTGCCACTACCAAATAAACTGGGTGTTGGGTCCCATTCAAAACATGAACGCCCTTAACTACAATTGATGGACTCATCCCAAACAAAATGGAGGAGAAAAAAACATCTACTGAACTGGTGGTACAAATACTCAGGTATTGCTCATAAGTACAGTGTTCGGGCATTTGTACCTTCCTTATTTACTTATATACTTGTTACTTTATACTTTTACCTGACTCTGACTGCTTTTACTCCACTTTATTTATTTGGCAACTACTTGACTTTACATTTTACATTCAGTTTATAGCATGTGCTACCATTGCATAGTATATAGTATCAATTCCAGTTCAACTAGTTACAACATTACATAATGTGTACATGCATCAGTAATGACATTTCACAAACATGATGTGTGTATATACCAATCTGAAAGGGGCTTTTGCAAGACTGATCTTTTGAATACTTAATATCATACTTTTACTGAGGAACATTTTTAATCAAAAGATTTTTACTTGTAACATTTTTAAATCATAATGCTGGTACTTTTGCTTAAATAAGGAATCTGAATACCTAATGCACCACTGCGGTAAACACAGGACAGGCTGGCTTTTTTCAATCACAGATGTATATCCTTTTTATTTGACTCATACGATATTGTTTCATTTACCAACTAATTGTAGCCTCAGTAATAACTTGCCCTGGTCCTCCTGCAGTGACACTATATTTCCACTGGGTGGCTGTGTTTGATAGCAAACATTCTGTCATCTTGCGTTGCAGGACTTTGTGGAAACTCTTTAACACAAACTAAAAGAAGACTTTAATATTTTCCAGTCGTTTTTTTGTTGTTTTTTTAATACTTAATCTTGAACAGCATGGTGGCACAAGTGCTGGATTACCAC
This sequence comes from Scatophagus argus, assembly GCF_020382885.2. Taxonomy (NCBI): domain Eukaryota; kingdom Metazoa; phylum Chordata; class Actinopteri; family Scatophagidae; genus Scatophagus; species Scatophagus argus. The sequence continues at coordinate 18,719,376 of NC_058505.1, read as the reverse complement.
AGGGACAATTCAAGATTGGATCTTCCCATCTGCTAATTTGTCGGGAAACAGGTGCAGCAGGTGCAGGTGTAGGGTAAGGCACTAAAATTTAAAACACCATGCAGAAAAATCTAGGGACACATATGGGCCATAAGCCACAGAACATATTTATCTAACCAGGCACGACACTGAGTATTTGAAGCTATATCACAGTGACAAATAGTGAGAACATGCTAAACATAAATGAAACAGGAACATGGATAGAACGTTTGCCTTAATTAAGGTGGGAATACTAGAATCCAACATGTGAAAGAAGATGTCGAGCGAGGTCATCTCATCTGTTTCATCTCCTCCTTCTGTCCCCCTCACCACTCCTCCTTTCATCTTGGCAAGCCCCCCAGGGGAGAACACTGGCCCTCTGTGTGTGTGTGTGTGCGTGTGTGTTGTTTGGGATAGATGGGTGGGGGGGGTCTTGGGGTCTTGCCACAGGATCCCCATATCATGAAAGGGGGAGATGACAACATGAGATAATGGTGAAAAGGAGTAACAGGGGAGTATGGAGCTTGTGTGTGTGTGTGTGTGTGTGTGTGTGTGTGTGTGTGTGTGTGCGTGCGCAAGCCTAAGTGATGTGGGGTTCTTTCCCTCTCCAAACCTCGAGAAACACACTGCTGAAAGAATGGTGGTCGTATGGTCATATGTAGTCCTGACCAACTCAGAACGTGGTCTGAACAATAGGATCTCAAATGTGTCCTCAGTGAGTTTGGCATGCGTTCACAGCTGTACTTACAGCAGTCCACGAGTGATCAGATCACTCAGGGTGGATGTTAATACCAGGTCTGACAAATGGCTTGGTCCCAGGGGGGAAATTTTTTTGGCCAACAAAAACAAAAAAACAAAATCTTGATTGACCTGAGGCTGTGAAATTTCCAATTCATGTCTCAAAATAAGGAATACACTGCAACTTTTTAAAGCATTTTGATTTTTTTATTATAACAGCAGCTCATCATAAATAGCACAATTCAAGCTGAAGACAAAGAATATATCAGATGGATAACATACATAACAACATCACTGTGTGAGCATATCTATGAATCCATACAGGCAACAAGTTTTAACTTGTTAGATGAGCATACAGAGGGTAATACATTATTTCGATATTAGTATGTTAATATAATGTAGTCATCCTGTCAGAAACATGTTGCACTTCTCTAAATGCACAGGTGTTCAAAGGCACAACTGCTGATGGTACTCTTTATTGGCACCATTACTTGATACCTGCATTTGATGTGGTGCATGCAAAGCAAAACTCACATCCTGCTCTTGTGTAAAATGAAAGAAGCACAACATGACCTGCACTCATTGGCTGGTCTGAGCTAGTATCCACATCTTAATCCCTAACCCTGTCATTTGAAGAGAAGACAAACTGTTGACATATTAGGAGGGGCATCAGATACAAACATGTCACCTTATTGTTGGTCAGCTGGATTCCACGCTCATCCAAAGCTCCATAGGGGAGTTACTGTGAGGCAGTTTTGTTTCATGAGCTTTAAGATTTCAGTATTTACAGTAGAAATGATGTCTGCCTAACCTAAAAGCATGACTAGGGGCCAAGCTTTCTTATATATTCTATATATTTCATGAGAGCATAAAAAGAAGATGAAGATGACAAAAACACTTACAAATGAAAACCCTTGCTGACTCCTAAAGTAAAGAAATACATTTTAGTACAGGTAGCATAAATATTTTCATATCATTCTATGTAGTATAAACATTTGTAATCTGCCTGAACTTTATTTTACTGTCTCTCATATTCTGCAGTGTAGACATTTGTCACTTTAAAGTTGACCAAAAGTATTACACAGTAGTTAACAACAAGCCTGTTTGCATACCTAACTAATCTTTCCGAAGCCCTACTGTAAGGTAATGATGAAAATGGTTTTGTTTGCCTGCCTCTTTCTGTAATCCTCAAAAAAGCTCAAGTAAAGATCAACAAACACACGACACACACACTTCTGTTCACATCGAAGGAAGGGTTCCTAGTTGTAGTCCTATTTGAATATTTGCCACAAAGGATATGTGAGGTACTTCTCTAAACACTAAAAATATGAGATATAATATAATACAAGATAAATTCCATCATGGTTGGACTGTGTTTAGCCTTGATTCTATTAGAGCTACCAGGTGTGAGTTTATCTCATCCACGGGAAGTTGGAATTAGCAGATAATAAATCTAAAATATACAAATTCTGTTCTTGGTGCTCATTTTGCAAATATGCAGAACTACATTTACTCATAATAAAATAAACAGAGTCAGGACTACTCAAATATGAAACAAGTCCAAACAGGGCTGGAGTCCAAGTCATGACACAGTTAAAGAATAAATAAAACTGTGACCATTCTAAATAGTTCACACTATTGTCTAACTGTAACCCTCAGGAGAAACTCTAATTGAGTGACTTTGTTTTGCATACATTTACAAGCTCTGCATGCCTAAAATGAAAGCACACTATGGTCCAGTTATTTTACTGTGCTACCCTAAACATTAGAGTAATATAATCTTTTTAAAGAAATACATAAATGAACTTTTTCTTGTACTTTTTTATTATCAAGGGCTATATATCCCATACAGTACATCCCAAAAACACATAACTCAATAACTCAAAGGACAACACAAGTCAAAATGCAGATGGCATTCTGAAAATAACTTAGAAATATAAAAATAAAAAATAATGCAACTGTGTTTGTGCATGACGGTCTGTCATATGAAAGAACTGACATGTGACCTGACAGATCTTTGACAACCGAACTCCAATCAGCCATAAAAGCAACCAATGACACTGGGCAAAGAGTCCGAGATAGCTGAAAAAAAATAAACTGACTTCGAAAAGTGGAACTAATTGTTTGGAAAAAAAAATCTGATCTGTGACCTGATATTCGTCCTTTTGTAGAAGGAGGATGTTGCAAACTTTGGTCCAGGACATCCTTCAGTGTACCGTTGATGTCTGAACGCTCTATTCAACTCATGATGGACAGGCGTTTACAATAAAGAGCCCCCTCCTAGCTCACTGTTGATTAAGCTTTGGTTATCAGATGGTAACACTTGTAAGTGACAGCTTCTAATCCACATCATAATCCCACAGTCAAGGTGTCAGTTTATCAAAGGGGAAGAGTCTAGCATGGCTGTTATTGTTGTTAAGATTCTAACAAGCAAATGGGTAAACTTCACATTCATGCTCAAGCAAACAGTGAAACAATGCATGGTTAGCGGAGGCTTAGCACAGATGGGGATTGTAGTCCTGCTGTATGAGCATTTGTACACCTGCATGCGCACACACCCACTGACACACAGAGGCCCTTTGATTGTTTCAAGGGCATCACAGAAGCCTTCATAGTGGATCGTTAAAAATACGAGAATTGGAGAGAATTTGCATAATGACCCATTAGTGTTCTAAAGGTCAGACACACACACACACATTTTTATAAGTCATGTAATCACAATGCAGTGTTTGTGCAGGCTGACTGCTGTTTGCTCTCTGTGAAGCAGAGAGGTAACTGATGGGTTTGTGTACGTGCTCGTTGTTAAAGTGTACAGAGCAACTGAAGGCAGCGTACTTTTTGGATCAAAATGTAATTTGATTGATATTTCAGGAAAATTAACAGCTGGATGTTGGTGATGCTATACATAAATCATGTTAATGTTCGTGTCAAATGTTCTCTGGGACCTTTTTTCTTTGATCTTTTTGTCAGTTTATCAGAACAAAGGTGCTGTGACAGCTTTGTTTACTGTGTCTGGTCGCGAATGCAGCCTGTGTTGTAGGAGGATCCTGCAGGTAAATCTCATCTTAACTAAAGAAGCAACATAACCATTTACATTTACATTCACACATTCGTGAATTATACTTGTTATTTAGCCTTCTTTAGCCTGCCTCTGTTGATATAAATGTGGTTTACAAAATAATAGAAACACTCGCCAGTAAACATAATTCAAAAGTGCCACAAACTAGGAAAGTACAAAGTTTGGCAATTTTTATTTTGAATTTAATGTCAGCAACATGTTTCAAACAAGCTGGGACATTTCCAGTAAAATACTGGGAAAGATGTGCACTGCTCAGAAAACACCTGTTAGGAGCATTCATGACTTCCATACCCATCATGACTATCAGGAACACTTTGTAAAACTACTGCCTGTTGTCAGCAAAGCAACTTTTGTGGGAATTGAGAAAACAACGTTTTGTCGCAAGAAGCAAACACGTGCACAGGATGCACAGGAAAAACATTCCATTGGATTTGAACTCATCTTTTTCTTTTTTTTTAACAAAGGTTGCATCATATTGTTAGTTTTCAGATCTGCTCCCATTTTATATGTACAGTATAACATGGACACAAACCTAATGTGTTTAATTACAGCAAGGACAAATAAAAAGTCAACAAATGAAAGAGATGGAAAATAAGTACAAGAAAGAGTGTGTGCTTGTGTGTGTGTGTGTTTGTGTGGTGAGGAGGTGTTGTTCCCAGAGAGGGGGAGTGGAATGAGGGATGAATGAGAAGGTCAGAGGAGAGCCGTCTGTCTGTATGCGTTGTGTAGCTGAATAGATGAGAGCCAGTGTGGCCTCAGGCTCTACCTGACAGGCTGGCTCACTGCCTACCTGCACATCATTCTTTGGCTACTCACCTGTTCAAATACATTGCAGAACAGGGGGTGGGGGTGGGGGGGTAGGCTGGTTTTCAGACTTACAGCTCACCAATACTGTGTTGATCGAATTTGTTCCACGCTCTCACCCTCGTGTGAATGCTCGCACTGGATGTCTTTGTGCTTGTGTGTGATTCTCATTCAGTCAAAAGCTTATTTTTCTGCTTTTTATGGCCCGTTTATATCAATCTATTACAACATTGATTAACATGTGGTCAGTTCATACAGTTCAATAATTGTAGGTTGATTTATAACCAGGAAAGAATAAAAGAAGAATGACCAATGGATGAGACAAGCAACAAAATAAGTGTTTGCTTTGTCTACATTAACCTGACTAGCAGACGGAACAGTAGCAGAGATGAGCAGTTTCAGCAGAGGAGGAGTGGATATGGCCTCCATTTTTCTGAATAAATTGATCCTGTTAACAAGTTATTGTCTGTGCAGCCAAAGCCTGACACAGCTTATTGCTCTGTGCCACAGAGCTCCATTGTTGTCCACAAACTATTAAAAACTCATTAATGAAACCTATTGTTGCAGTTGGTGACATGTTCTTTTATTACCAAGAACAAAGGCACTATAGTTCATTTTCAGTTAAGGTAAATAAAGTACGCAGTCCTTCTGCCTTAAATGCTCACTAGTGCTCACTAGATGGGTATTAATCCACACCTAAAAATAGTCCCTACTAAATTCACTATCTTCATGCTGAGTCTGATACTGCTGGGTGAATGTTGTCTGATACTGCACGAGTACTGAGCAGTGAACTTGCAAATAATGAGTACAAAAAACCCCTGACTGCATTAATACAGCTGTTTTCCTTAAAAATACAAAAACCTCTGTTGACTTTTCCATCAAGAGGAATCCAGTAAAATAATAATAATAAAAAAAACCCCACACAGCCAATGTCAATATAAAGTCGTTAAACAGATCCTCTTTCGTGTCTTTTGTAGTTGTTTGCTTTTCAACATTGCTCAGAAGTTTTCATTGCAGATTGAGCTGTCGCTTTCAGTCAAGCATTACACTTTGCCTACAGACACACATTCAAATAGTTATTTTATTTTTGCACCTATTAATAAATAAATAAATAAATAAAGAATAGCATCAGTGGCATCCCTGCCCCCTCCTCTAGTTTTTTGCCCCTGAATCAAGGCTGAAGGATTTTGATGTTGTCCCAGACAATGGACAATTTGGGTGATTTCCTGTGCGCCAGTGTCATATGATTTTGTCCTAAGGCAGTGCTATTCCAGAGCCTTTTGTCTGGCTGGCCTGAGCCATGGAAGTCAGACTTCCCTCTTTCTCCCCTTCTCTTTTCATGTGGCCTGTGTGAATGAGCCAAGTCCACAGCTATTGTGGTGTGATTTAGTGATTTATCCATTGGATCCAATGACTGAGAGGTTGACGTGCAGTGTTAACTGTGTATTTGATACTACCAGCCAGGTCTTTCACAGGGATAGTCTCTCCACATAGGAAAGACCTGTGCACTGTGGGAAACAATAGCTTTTGTTGTGTTGGATAATAGAGGTTTTAGAAAGGAGTATTCATGTTCCTGTGGTGATTAGATGGTTTTAATATTTGAGTTGCTTTAAAAATGATTATAATCCTCTTTTTGCTTTTAGTGACATCGTCTGTCAGTTTTTTTTCCCCCTCGTTTAAGTTCAGATTAAATGAGCTGTTGAATGTCAGTCTAAGTCAACATATTTTCTTATTGTGGTTGTGTTCAAGGTAGATGCCTGTGTGCATCTGACTCGTACAGGAACTAAGCAGACCTGACGTGGTGCACTCAACATCAGGAAGTGTGTGTAAATGTGTGCATAAAATGCCAGGTGGTAAATTGGATTGACATGGATGGTTGAAATGATCTTGATAAGGAAATGTCAGCCTTAATGCTGGGTTCCTCTGTGCCAGATCCTGTCAACGACCTGAGGATATAAAAGCAGCATAAGTATGTTACGAATATGAGAACACATTCCATCTTCTGCTGCCCATTCAGATAGAACCTTAGAGGTGGTGTTGCTGCATGCAAATGAGGTGGAGTGGTGATGTGGATCGATGCCAAAAGTGAAGAATTTGTCCCTCAGTTCTCAGACAACAGTGGTAAAAATATTAAACAGTGATATTAAGCAAAAAGGTGGATGTTTGTATGGGAAGCCATGTGGACATTTCAGTCAGCCAGGAATGTGTTTGTACATGTGTTTGACTGGCAAATGCATGTACAAGTGCAAGAGTTGAGTCGAGCTCACCTCATTTGCTGGAAGACCCTGGATGTTTTTGTTTCAGCCCTCTGCATTGGCACCTGCACTGTGTCAGCACGGTTGGCTTTTTTGCACTCTAAAACGTGTCAGTCCAGATAGAAGGTGAGAGTGTTGTCTAAGATGTCATTTTTGCTTGTAACAAAAGCAACATTAGATTCCACATGTGTTCAAAGCAGAAGCAGGGCAATTCAGGTGGAAGATCATAGGGACTAGGGATCAAAACTTGAACTAGATTTGTCTTTTTCAAAGTTCCTGCATTTCTTGAAATGGTTCCTGGCTTATTGGAAAAGGCTCTGCCATGTATCAGCGCCAGTGACAACCCTAATGGACAAGTTTAACGAACCTGTTGGTTCCTACTGTGCCCTACTTTGTAACAGAAAATCTAACCTGAAAGTCTAACCTTTCTACCTGAAAATGAACTGAACAGCAAAAAAAAAACAAAAAAACATCTCCTTTGTGGGAATCTTTTGTTGGAGAACTGTGGTCATACATTGCCTGAATATCTCCTGTGTGTCTGTAGTTCTGTCTGTCACCTCCTGTGACCTCCAGCCAAATGCTGACCTGCTGGCTTTGCTTCTACCCACATTTACATACAAGCAATGGACATCTGTAATGCTTGTCAATGCCTGTCAAGGAGGATATTTTCTGCATTCATCCATTGGGATATCACAGAGACGCCTTCTTTACAACAGCTGTTCAGAAAAATTGTTAATCCTGTTATATTAGAAACAGTCTGCTGTTACAGACATAGCCGTAAGTCCTACTTCAGTATTTGAAACAAGGCAGATGATTTCAGAAAGGTGTTTGAGAAAGTCCATCCATCCATCAGTGACAACCCTCCAGTTCTCAGGCCACAACTGTCATACTGCCAAAAATGACTAAATAAAAAACACAGTGAATGAAAAGGTTTTTATGTTCAGTGTTGGCAAAAAGTGCCGGTCTTCATCTTTCTTCATCTGAGATACTTCGACCATGCAGTCTGAGACTACTTGAGTCCTGTCTGAACTGAAGTCATGTATCACCATGGTCTCATGAAAACTTGATGTGATCTCAAACAGTCAGCTTCTGTGTGTTCAAGGTTCTGAGTAGATTCAAAGACCTCTTGTTAGACTTGTTTGCATGTTTTAAGCTGTGCAAACTTCAGCTCATGATGAAAGCAGAATTACTTTTCAATTTAAGTTGACAAGAGAGCAGAATACCTGAATCTCCTGAAGATCTGACATGCTCACATAGTTTTTTGAGTAAGCATTGTCTTTTCTTTCAAACATCTTAACACGGATGACATAAGACAAAACTAGATCGTAGGATAAAGGATACGCCCATGTCTAAAACAATTCACATTTATTTCCAAAGCACAGTAAAAGCTCCAACCCTAGAGGCGAATGACAGTTATGAGACATTTGGAACGCACTTTCAACTGTTGGTGACTTGACTGCACAAACTATTTAGTTAACTTTTGACTTCCTCAGATGATCATTTTTGCAAGTGACCTTAAGGTCAATGTGCATTTGTGTATGATCTAATCCCTGCATTTTGCTTTTCTACCTGCACGTCGCACTTTCGTCATTTCTTTTCTGCTATATTCTATCTTGTGTTTTTCTGAAATGTCTGTGTGACCATGCATGAACTGCAGAGCGATCTGTGTGAGTCCCGTGTGGCACACATAGTAAACTGCTGCCCACGTTTTCATCATGCATGCAACAAAAATAAATATCCTCAGCTCTCCTTTTGTTGACACGTACAGTCTTGCACAACTTAAACACAGCAGGTGTGAAATAGATACAAAGACTCAGGTTTCACTACCCATTCACACTCATTTATGTCGACGATCTTATCAAACTGGCCCGAATGTGTGACAAACATCAGGATGTTTTTATGGCACTGTGTTTTTATGACTGATATGGCATTGTGTTACCTCAGCTTTAAAAATGCCCTCAGGTGAATTTTTTTCCAAAGTATAGATGTTTTGCGCAGTATTCGATGCGAACACTTAAACATCTCATGATGACTGACGTAAGGCAACTAGCTTTTGCCTAACAGCACTTTTTCTTGTCCATGGCATCATAAAGTCGTTTTCTTCTAGTCCGTAAATACTTGTTTCATCAGATGACTTCATTCCATTTCACTTTCAAACTCATCCACCATGCCAGAGGAATAACACTCAGTTAACAATAATCAGCGACAGTTTGCCATTCAGAGCTAGGAGTGTATCACAGATGACGGTTAGCTGATCCCAAACAAAAAAGTCTTTCATAGTAATTTGGTCACCATATGCAGATAGTAATCTAAACTGGGCTGATACAGAGGCAAACTGCATGCAGCAACAGAGTTATGTAATGGCTGGAAACCTGCCTACCTTGCAGAAGTGTTATCTGTGTGCTCGTATTTCTAACTATTGCACAATTGCTACTGAACAGAGGCCCATGTGCACCTGCAGTTTGGGGGAGATGCATTTTACCTCTGATCGCAGCTTACTCTTTTAAAGGGCTTTAGCTGCTCTTAAGCTGCGTAAATGATAGTAAAATTAGTTTCATTTTGATATTTTATATTTGGACATTAGTATTTTATTTACAAAGGGCAACGGTTTTTCATGTACATGAATGATTCCAGGCATTCTGGTAGTAACCACCTGAGGGCAGTATATTTCAATGTTATCTGAATAAATTCGATACTTTTCACAGTGCATCGTAGAAGCATTTGTAGGCAGGTCTGTGTGGCTGAAGAGCTTGACCAAAGAAATGAAAAGGGTCCAATGATAATTAAATAAGCATCTGTGTGCATGTTTTTTAGTACCTTGTAATATTAATGAAGCCTTATTTTTTATTTAACAACACAGAAGGTGTCATCAAGGTTTCAAGGCCCATGAGGACTGTTAATAAAGTGTTCATGAGTACTGACAACTTTAATATGTTTCTACCTACACCTTTCTTTTGTATGTCTGCCACTAATGTTCAGCGATTCTGGTAACATACATGTCCTGACACTGAAGTGCCATTCATGGGTATGCAGTACAGAAAACATATGCAGTGGCACATTCTAACCAAAAATCTGTTTTAGACTGATCGAAACTAAAACTACTATAGATTTTTATTTTATTCTCCAATCAGTTTACTTGATCTCCACATTTAATACCCCCTTCCACACACGTTTATGAGTGTGAGTTTGTGTATGGACACAAATACAGAGATGTTAAGATATGTTATTAATGTGTTTGCATTTGTGTGTGTCAGTGCACGTTTGCCTCTCTGTCCGGACACTCATCTCCCTCTTTGTTTGTGTATGGCATGGCCAGCGATAACCTATCACGAACCTTCAAGAGAGGCTGGTCAGATGTCTGACTAAGTGTACAATCTTTTTTGTGTGTGTGTGTGTGTGTGTGTGTGTGTGTGCACGTGTACACATCATGGGATAAGCTGAGGTTAACTCATCACGTCTCCTCTTCCTTATCAGTCAATTATGTTTATGAGTTGTCTGTATGGACATAATGACTGTGTGACACACACACACACACACACACTCAGTTGGACACACACATTCAGTCCTAAGTGGTCCAACAGTCATGATGGGAAGTTAATGAGGGTTTCATATAAGGTATATGTGACATGTAAGTTATGGCGAAGTATTTCTAAGTCAGCTGATTCATAATTTTGATGAAACTGCAGCCATAAAAAAAGAAACTTAAGAACACACAGGGAAGGAAGAGAGACCCTTTGACAGGACATGAATCACTGGGACACTTGAAAGCTTTGACTAAAACAACACATGACATGGAGATACATATCAGAGTGTAAGACAAACAAATTGGCTGTTGAAGTTATCATCAGTGTTTATACTGTTTGATGTGGAGAACTATGTCAAGCATGCATGGACTGTATATAGTTCTCACTCAAGCTTAAGACTTGAAAAAACAGTGGAAAAATTAATGTGAGAACAAACTAGAAGAGATGGGATGGAGAAGGAACGAGGTCAAAAAGCAATAACAGAATCCCACATGTGGGGTTTCCTAGATTTGTGATAGTGCTGCTGTGGTGCCACTGCTGCAATAGCATCTAAATAGAAAATCTCTCAGAGCAAATGAGCGTCCCATCTGGGGCCTTTGAAGTTCTTCAGCAGCAAGACCCGGCGCTTCCTCTTTGCATTACAGAGCCAGTTTGTGGCTGGTTTCTCAGGGGAATTAACAAGACGTGCCTTGATCCATGCGTGCCTGGAAGGGTGCCACGCTGCTCCAAGCCGGAATGTTCTTGCACATCTTTTCTTTATTTCACAGTTGCACATAAGACACTGTATACATTTATATTGCAAACAGACACTGGGACATATAATGCATACACGTAATGCTCATAGAGACACACACTTGATACGATGAAGATGCAGTAAAACACATAATGACTTTGATACTAACTTGTTTTTGTGTGTAATGTAGCTTAACGTCAGTGAAATACCTGATAAGAGAGTAAACTGAGCACAATGCTGATAGGATTTCATTTACATTCTTGTTAAATTAAGTTGGTTATGCCTTTATCTTCTATTTGGATTGCTCATTTATACTCAGACAGAGCTGTTATTGTGTGTGCTGTGCAGCACCAGCTCCCAGTTTTTAAATAAATAAGGTGAGGGTTGCAAATTCAAAATTGAAAAAGCAGTAGGGGGCATCAAGTTTGTGTTTTTTTATTATTATTATGTGAGACCAAAACCAATAATGTAACAGTCTGTCTAACATGTCTGTGACACTCAGCCACAAGCCTACTGGTGCCTATACTGAAGACATTAAATTTTAAGAATAGTGGACAAATATATAGCATCAAAAACCTCCTAAACAAATCTGTGCAGTCATTTTTAGTGAACATTACTCAGACTAAAATAAATACAGTATTTGTTTGGGACTTTTTACAGTGGCAAATCAATAGCATTTTTTGCTGTAGTGAGTATTTATGACAGAAAAACCATGTATATATGTACTGACTCAAAAATAACTACAGCACCTGTATTTACAATAATGATGGAACATGTTGGTGACTCTTTTTTGGACAACAATGGATATCTATGGCACAGAGGAATAAGATACATCAGGCTTTGGGTACACAAATAATACTTGTTAGTAGGATCAGTTAATTTCTGGTTTTGGCCTTTTCATAGAATTTGTTGCCAATAAGAGAACTGAATAAGATAACTTATTACTTCCCAGGATTTTGTCCCATTACAGAAAATATATGGAGCCCATGATAAATATAGTCATATAATCTATCACTGAATCCCGTGGGCCCATGGAACCCACTTTGAAAACCACTGGGGTAAAATATTGCCAGGTTTATCCTTTAATATACACAGTAGACATGCTCTAAAAGTCTCAAGCACATCCAGTGAAAATGGTAATACCAGCATGGCCCAAAACTGTTTGGACCTCTCTTTAGCAGTGACCTCACATTTAAATGAAAGAATGAATTAGACTGTTGTACTTGCTTGTAAGAAATCATAGTTGTTACAAGAAGACTCCCTCATTTGCACCATTTATTTGTTTGTGTGCAAGTGCATCTGCCAAGTGTGTTAAGAATCAGTAAAGCAATATTAGTATGGAATTTAACATTAGCATGGCTTACTTGTCTGCAAATGCCCCAACACGCTGATAACATGAAGTTATGCACCTGTAGCTCAGTTATGTTCATGTGTCAGCTCAGAAACAGGACTTAATGTCCTTTGTTTGCTCTGCTCTCCACATTCTGCAGGTGCACTGGTAAACCCTATCAAGAAGCCTATAACCATTATTGGCTTGTAGCCCAAACTCATATCTACCTTATGATGTTATTGTTTACCAGATAGCATTCAAACTTCATCCAACACCTGTTAGAAATGGCGTTCTGCATGTCTGAATGTTGAACTGTAACAGTGGAGGAGATAATGAATTATAAAAGGGTTTGTCCCACATTTCTTTAGTGTACTGTATATACAATGGATTGTTGGCTCAAGTTACCATTAATATGTGAACTTATCAGTAAAGGTGAAAGAGCTAATGCAGCACTTGAAGGCTTCGTTATCAATAATGGAACATGTGGTGGTTAACTCACTGAACTTAATGTGTGCCTCCTTTCAGTTATTCTTCCTCCTTCCTCTTATTATTTGAACATGATGCAGTTTTTGTGTTAGTCACAGATTTGCAGTCATTGCTCATTTGGTTGACTGACTGTGATTCACTGTCCTCAGCACGGACAGATTTGAGCCATGCAGGTCAGTTGATCCTGAGCTTGCTAGCTGTTACACGCTGCTATCATTAATGTATGTAGCACTGTTAATTAGTTGTGAACAGTCAGAGATTAATACACAAAGCTTTAGGCACCATGCATAACATTGGTATGATGTGTGATGTGATGTTGGCATGACCCTTCCTGAACAGACAGAATGACTGGACGTTTTAAATGAGACTCCTGACATTTGTTATGGTTAGTCACAATGACGTGATCGATCTAATCTGATAGACTAGACTATGACACATTTTGTTTAGTTTAGTATACACATGTTACTAAAATTAAATTTTTGTCTGTATTTGAGTCTCACTGTCTCAATATTTTGTGTCAATTTAGTCTTTTGAAATGATCAAATATGTAAGTATTTGAGTAATTTTTTAAGGATTTTAAGGTTGGAAAAAGCCCTTGAATGGACTACACCACATGGAACAGTAAGTCCTTTGGGATAATGTGTAAAATTTCACATCTATTTAGCCCACAATCACATGTTTGTGTCAGAGGGCTTTTACAATATGATCAACATTCAACACCCTCTTTCTTTCGACTTGTGATTTTAATTACAACTGTTACATGGTGTTGATGCATTATCAATTGCATAAAATAGCAAAGACAGAGCTAGAGAGCAACTCTGAAAATGACGAAACATTAATAAACAAGTGCATGCTGATTTCGAGACACTTAGTGCACACTCAGCTACCCAGCTAGCCACACCTTGGCATGATAAAACATTGAGACTTATAAGGATTCCTGTTGAAGCAAAATGACTTCCATAAAAGCTGTTTCTCCGACTCTGATTTTGCGATAACCACAAACTGATGAAGTAAATGCATTTCATTGAGTTTCTCTAAAAATCAGATTAAAGAGTTTGGTCTAGACCTGCTCTAAATGGAAACTGTCATGAGACAACTGTTATTGTGGTTTGGCGCTATATAAATAAATTGAATTGAATTGAACTAAATGCAATAATTAGCATGCTAACATGAGAATACTGACAATGTACCATGTTGGTGTTAGACATGCATAATCTTTACCATAGTCACGATCTTAGCTTGGCATGTTTACATGCCAACATTCATGTTAATATGAGTCTATGTAATAAACAAATTCACCTAACCTTAAGGTGGCACTAGAGTCAGGGAATCACCAAGGTTAGACTTCATCTCTTGTGGACCATGACTGTGCATGCTTAGTTACAATTGAATCCATCCAATAGTTGTTTCACTTAAAGCCAAAAAATGTTTTTGTGGCTGCAAATGTGGTGGCTCAAAAGGAAAAGTCAGTTTTTACCCACTTATTTCTGAGTCAAAATATGTGCAAGCAGTTATTTCTACCGTTAGAGTAATCATCATGGAATGTATTGTCCAGGAAACCTGAATGGCAGGATCTTAAGCTAATTTAGTAGATGTTGAGATATTTTACTAGATAAATGAAAGCTTACTAAAAACCACAAAAGTCATTCTCAGTGATGTACTATAGAAAAAGTCCCAGGATGACCACACCAAAATCAGTACAATTCATCCTCCGGGGACCACGCATTTCCGTACAAAATTTCATGGCAATCCAACCCAACAGTTATTGAGATATTTTAGTTGGGACCAAAGTGGTGGACTGACTGACAGGCCAATATTTTCATCCTAACAGAGCCACTCCTCTAGCATGTCTTAAAAAAAGTGCAAAAAGTGAATTGTCGGGTGGTTTGTATAGACTGCTGGTTTAAGTGTCTCCAGCAACAAACCACACCACCACCCACTTTACCCTATCATTCTGTCTTCCCTTCTGTCTGATTTGCATCTTTTACATGTGCCATTTCCACAGCAGTGGGAAGTTGGTAAGACAAAGCAGCTCAGTTTCCGTCTTGCAGCACTAATAGTGCTGCTGGGTAATAGCCTCCAGAGGGGTAGCATTTCCTCCACTGAGGGAAGCACACACACTCACACAGAGTCACAGCAGTTCCGCTAGCCCACCATAAGCAGTCCAGTCTCCTTCCCCCATTTTGGCTTGTCTCCATCAGTTAGCCCCAGATTATTAAGAAGGGCCAGTGGGGGCTTGTTAGTGGTCTAGCCAGGGCATTTCTGGTCTGGTACAGCATGTGTTCCTACAAATGCAGCAAAAGAAAATGTGAAGGTCATGGGAAGAATTGGCTTTTCTTAGTTATAAAGAATGTGATTTAAATTTTGTGACCTTTCTTACTTTTCAACCTCCAGTAAAAATATATCAGAGTACCACTTTTAGAAAGACAGTTTCCAGACTACTGTTTTATTTTTTAAAAATAGAGTTAAATTCAATTGAACTCTTTGATTCCATAATTTGCTCACTTCAGTGCAACTGATGCTGATGCCAATACTGCTACTGCACTTATTTGAGCATCCAAATGTTTTTAAATGTTCCTTGACACTGAGGATCAAAGATGTCTGAGGCTGTGAGCAAAGTGTTTGAGGGCCTCTTGAATCTGGGGTACACAAGTCAGGGGATTCGAAGGGGTTTTCCCTCCACTTCCTACCTCCATGGTTGAAGTGAACAGCGGAGACAGCAGTGTGTGGGAAATATTTCTCTCACTCAGACTAACAGAGTATGTTGTGGGTGATGTACAAAAGATTTCATGAATCGGAGATCATATCTTTAAACTGATCAGATGAAGAGTGAATGATTGAGTTCCTGTTTAGTCTGCTGTTTATTTTCTTGATTTATGCATGGGTGAGGGAGTACTTTTTTGTGTTTCTTGTGCATGATTTTTGTAAATATTAAAATGATAAGAAAACGTACTTGAACAGATTGTATGGTAAAAGATATGTGTTTGTGAGAGAAATCCCACCCTGTTTCTCATTAAAATAAATTGGGAGGTTGAAATCCAGTCTGACCTCACCTTCACACACTAAAGATGAGATAAGAAGAGAGAAACTGCATGCATGGTGGGAAGGATGGGTTGAACTGACAAAGTCACGCTGAGATTAGACTGTACAGATGAAGTATAAAATGATAAAGTTCCTATTAACTCTAAAACAATAAGGCAGATTGATTTGAGATTTTTTGGACATTTTTTTGTGTTGACTTTTTGGAAAACAAACACCTGACAACTGTCTTTGGATCGACAGAACCTTCTGAGAGGATTTCATCTTAACTAATATACAATAGCTTGGGATCAATAAATTGTTCAGTTTTAAACAACAAAATATGTCCTTTGTATTCAGTACAAATGATGTTATGGTAAAGGTTTGGTTAGGTTTTAGACACAAAAAACAACTGCCCTTTGTTGAGGGCAGTCTGCAGACAGGGGGACAATACGGACAACTGCAGGGGCTGCATTTTCGGTCATAGGATAGGACAGGACAGAACTTTATTAATCCTGAAGGAGATTCTTGTGCCAGAGGTTGCTTAAAAGAGCACATTGCAGTACACTATTTACAGTTACAGAACAGATTAAATTACAAAGCAAATGACCAAAACAGCAGCTTTGTACAAAATAGCAAAGTAACAAAGATAAAAATGTTCAGTCACGAATTGAAAGTTTTGGTTTCTGCACATTTTGTGTGCTTACAGTTGATTTTCTTACACTGCTGCATTAGAGCAGCTCTTGAATTTCCCTCAGGATTAATAAAGTATCTATCTGTCTATCGATCTATCTATCAGAGCGAGCTACACAGGGATATGTAGAACCACTTCTGTCCCTTGGAAACATCATATTCCAAATACTCATGACTGTGCATGTGATGTAATGTCAAGGTGTGTCCTCAATTTGGTTCACAAAGTAGTTTGCCAGTTAAACAAAAGATTTGATGACAAGTTTTTCTATACTTTAATATGAAAACAAGAGTAAAGATGTCATGTGGCTATACAGGCAATCATATTTAATTTTTTGACCTGGGGAATGGCAGCTGTGAAAAATGCACACTGCAAGTTGTGTTGTTGATTTCTGTGACATTTATGTTTTCATATCTCTCGTTGTTTATTATAGGGGTAGTGAATGTAAGTTGATCACAATCACAATGAGACACACACAGACAATAACCAGGAACATTTTATCAGATCCAGGCTATGTTTAGATGACTTGCAACATTATACACAACATTAGATTCCTCAGCTCACAGGGGCTGGATGGATTTTCACTACACAACATTGCACACTGCCACTTCATACCTCGTACTGTTTACAGTAACTGTTCAATCTGCGTTTTATTGTTGTCTACACAGCACATACTCCACACAATCGCACTCTGGTTGGTGCTGCTCTTCTTTTATGTTTACAGTATCTTTGCGCACTTTGCAATATGTGCAGTTTTCTTGTAATAGCTTGTGTCTTCCTTGTGTGACACTATATATAGCTGTATAGTTGCGTAGTATTTTTAGACAAAATCTCGTGTTGACTTTTTTTGTCTGGTGTTCCATAGCACCTGGTTTTTGGAGGAACATTGTCTCATTTCACTGTGTACTGCACTGACTTTATACAACCAAAATGACAAAACAAAAAAACACAACAAGACTCAAGACTTGACTTGAACATGGAACACAGCAATACAGCATTTGAACATAAGAAAGTTGCTGGTACTTAAATAAATAGATAAGCTCTGTCATAGTCCTCGTACCAACTTGTACTCGCTGCAGTCAAGTCAAGTCAAGTCAACTTCCTTTTCTGCTTGCATTATATCACCATTAAGTTCTATAAACAAGTAGATGAAGATCAGTATTCCCTGACTGAGGGGCCAACAGGGGGAAATCAAGGGGTCAGAGGCAAATGTGTCTCACCCCTTTCCCACTTTAAATAAATTCATCGACTGCACAGATATTGTGGCAAGGACAGAGAGGGAGGAATGCTACTGTGATTCAAAGTCATGCTGAGATTGAGCTGAAGAATGAATGATAAAGTTCTTGTTCATTTTAGACTGATAAGACATATTTTTTTGATTTCCCTACAGGACTTTGATAGGTTGCTGTTTTTTCAGGTCTTACTACTGAGGAAATCAAAAAACAAAAAAGAAACAAACAAAAAAAACATCCAAGATGTGTAAATCAAATCAAATCAACTCACCTCAGTATTGAGACAGATTACAACTTTAAAATGTATTTTACTATAGTTTGAGCACCCAATTTTATTTCCTTATGCTCCCTACAACACATTTGAAATACAATTTTGAAATATGAGTGCTCAGTTATAGGCAGTCTTTTGCAGTTCCCTTCTTCCTCCAAAGGTGTGTATGGACCCAGGCTTATTATGCAGCATAGTTGATTACAATTCAGATACTGATCCTAAAAAGTAATTCACACAAGTTCATAATGAGCTATCTATACTTGTGAAGTATAGATAAGTAATTCAGATGAGGTAAGGTGAGTCTGGAGGCACTGATATGATGGAACAAATGCTATTTCAAACCTCAGAGACTAGTGAATGAAGTAAAGATAATTGTTTAATACAGCAAATGATATGTAATAATAAGTCTTTGGCACTCAGACTCTATCTATCCATTTTCTATACCGTCCTGGGGGGGCCCGGAGCCTATCCCAGCTAACTATGGGCAAGAGGCAGGGTACACCCTGGACTATTCACCTGTCCATTGCAGGGCCAACACACAAAGACAGACAACCATACGCACACACCTAGGGGCAATCTAGAGTAGCCAATTAATCAATTAATGTACATGTTTTTGCAATTGTGGGAGAACATGCTGGGATTCAAACCTGGAACCCTCTTGTTATGAGGCGACAGTGCTAACCACTGCACCACCATGCCGCATGACTGTGCTGATGAGGCTGATGAAATGATCAAAAGGGTGAATGTGTGAAGACTGGGTGGTGAAGTGAAGGTAGAGAGGCGCTCATAAAAGCAATTGAATTTGCTAAAGGCAGAGAGAGAATCATATTTAAAAAGAACAGCAACGGGATGATAGGCTACTGGAAAGATGTAACCAGCTGACGAGAACAGCTGATATCTCAGTTGACAGCCTCAAACAATGACAGCAAGAAATTATGAGTTAGTATGCGTGAGAGGAGTGAATGACAGGATAGTATGAGGCATAAGCTACATGCCTAAGCGTGCAAGAGAATAGGCTTCCTGACTCAATTTTCACTAGAACAGGTGTGTTTAGAGGTGGACCAGTCTCTAGGATGACATACTACTTAAAACATAACAGGTGATTTTCAGTGTATTAGTAAATGAGATTCGTTATTAACTGGTATATTTTTCTGGCTGAGCCTTTTTTGACCGCAGTATTATTTAACCACACAATCTTGTTGTACATGCTGATCTGGCAGGGTACACAGTCAGTTCCTCTTCTATAATTGAAAGTTGATGCTATGTTATGCCAAGCACACTTGGCATGTGAGACAACTTCTATTTTCACAGCAATTAATCAGATGTACAACAGGTTTTAAAGCTGGTTGATGGATGTCATATCAGTATCAGTATATAAAAAAATAAAAAAATAACTTAAACTGCACGGCTTTGGAAAGATTTTCTTTATTTTTGTAGTCTCCTTGCTGATCTTCTTCCAAATCTGTGCTTTGTCTTCTGAACTCATTAATTGTCCTTCTAAATTTCAGTTTGACAGTCGACTCCCCCTCTGGCTAAATCCCTGAAAGCTGTTACCAGTGCTGACTCACTTGAACTAAACACTGTCATTGTGTGTGTGGGTATGCACTAATGTGTAAGCACCAATGGGAGCGTCAGAGGTAGGAATTCCAATTGGCACAGCAGGGGATGGGTGTTGGCTGAACTCAAGGCAATTCAGTGATACCTGGATGAAGAGAGGTGCAAAAACATGTCGCCAAATGAATTCTTCTTGTTAACAACTTTTCTAATGACTGATGAGGCTAACCGTGATTCTTTGTGTCAGCGACAAAATGATCGTGACATATTTGAATATCAAAAAGCAATGTTTTCTCAGGGTGTTTATGGAAGCAGTTTAAATTAATAGCCATGTTCAAATCTGCTCTGACATTGATTCACGTACTAATTCATTTTCTACTAATTCATGTGAGAATTAGTGCTTGGAGGACCAGGAATTTTAATTGAGCAGGGCCATTTAAGATAAACAGGTATTTAGATTGAAATGGCAGAGTAATTATGGCATAATTATAGCTCAGAGTAAAGGGTGTTTACTTACTTGGTACCTGCAGGTCCTTGGTATATGTTGTGTTGTTGAGTGGTTGAGAAGTGAAAGAACTTGAGTAATTTCTCCATGGACAATGAAAAATAAAAGACTAATTGAAGGAATCACATTTAAAGAAGATGGGTGATAGGTGGGAACTGTCCTGATTTTGATAAATATATCAAACTATGCTAGCATCTTCTCAAAAGGTTGAGACATACAGAAAATGGCTAGACAGAATTACATTCTATTTTTCTTTTAGCTATTATTTCTTTTTAATTGATGGATGAAGCTTCAATGGACTTCTTGCTCGTTTGCATTAGGCAACACATGTTGCATCAGACATTCAAATAAGAAACATTCATGACACTGACATTTCACTGGTAAGGTGCATCATGATAGTGTGGTAAGAAAATTGCTCAACCAGAGAAACATGTTTCTTCCATCAGATCATTTAATAAAAAATGTGCTCAGGCTGACAGGCTGGTTTTCTTGTGATGTGGCAATCTGCCACTGTAAAGTGTAGGCCTAAAGTGCCATGAGAAAATGAAAAGCTTGTCAGCTCTTCATCTGTAACTTAGTGATTAGCAGGTTTTCACTTATTAGTCCCACATCAGCATCTAACCTATGCTGTTCTGAAGTCAAACTGAAGTCAAACTGAACAAGTGCAAGTGCAGTTGCAAGTCATTTTTTCAGTTGCTTTGTTGGCCTCTCTGTTTTTTCATTTTCTGTAAATGGTGTAAATTAAGGTGTTACACTTTTCTTCAACTCTCCCTGACGTCAAACTGATAGTGATAAAATGTAGGAAGGTGAAGGCATTAATGTCATCCAAGGTGGTGAGTGAAAAATGTGCATGATGCTGGTATGATCTTTTAGTTTTAGCCAAGAGCCACAAAACAAAGGAAACCACACCAAAGTCCATCTTCAGCTTGCCTCTGCGCTAAGATTTCCAGTGTTGAAGAGCTCTCTGCCTCAGTATACTGTACCCCAAGCTGTAGTCATTCAGAAAAAACATACAATCAATCCTTCATAAGGAGCTTATTAGGAACTACACAATTGAGTTGTCATTGATAAAAGATCCCAAATGAAATGGTTGGTCTTTGCTCTGACTGAAATATCTCCATAGCTTCAAACTTTTATACAAATATTCATGGTCCCCAGAGGATGAATCTTACTGACTCTAGTGATTTCTTGACTTTTCCTTTAGCGGCACATCGAGATTAACTTTTTGTTTTCTGTGGAATGTCTTGACAACTGTGGTATTGTTATAAAATTTGGAGAAAACCCTTATGTCCTTCCTCAGGATAAAGTTTGATAACTCGATGATGTTGATCCCAGATTTCATGCCAGCATCTGGTCAAAGTTTGAATTTGTTCAATATTCTGATGACTCATCCATCCATGGGTCACAGAGGGGGTTTTGTAGCTTTGATTATTCCCTGACTTTACATTCTAGTGTTTCCATCAGATGAAATTTTGAATTTGTCTACTTTGGTTTATGACTAAATACCTTAAATATTCAAAATAGTTTATTGTCATTCATACATATATATACACACATACATGGCACATTGTGGATGCAGGAGGTAAGGACTGAGGGGCCCAGTCCAGTCTGCTTCAGCCTCCACAACAAGTAGACATTGGTGTGTCTTCTTAACAATGCTGGTGGTGTTGTAGCTCCAAGTGAGGTTGTTTGCAATATGTACCCCCAGGCACTTGAAGTAGGTGATGACCTCCACTGCTTCTCTGTTAATGTAAAGGGGAGGGGGAGGGGGAGGGTGGTGGTTTCTGCAAAATACCACAATCATCTCCTTTGTGCACCATGCTTCCAGTTTTTCCACTTCTCTCCTGTTTGCCAACTCATCGTTGTTGATGATGGGTCCTACTACCGCCGTGTCATCTGCAAATTTAACTATGTGATTGCTCACATAGTGATCAGTGCAGTCATAGGTCAGCAGCATGTAGAGGAGGGGGCTCAAGACGCATCCCTGTGGGGAACCGGTGTTTAGGGTGATGGAAGAGGAGGAGAAGTTATGAATTCTGACAGTTCAGGGCCTATTTGTCAAAAAGTCTGACATCCAGTTGCAGAATGTGAATCTTAGTCCTAGCAGTGCCAGTTTATTGTATATTTATTATAGTGTTTGTGGGATGATTGTATTAATAGCCAAACTAAAATCCAGGACAAGCAGTCTGACAAAGGAGTCCTTTTCCTCCAAGCGAGTGAGGGCCAGATGAACCACTGAAGAGATGGCATCGGCTGTGGAGCAGTTCTGTACACATACTGATGGGGGTCCACTGTCACATCAATGGTCTTTGTTTTATCCCTGCCGTTACCAGCCTTTCACAGCACTTCATGATAGTGGAAGTGAGTGCCACCAGGCAATAGTTGTTCAAGCATGACACTATAAAGCTCTTTGGTAGTGATGATGATGGCTGTTTTGAGGCATGTGGGAACTATATCTGTCAACACCTCAGACAGCTGGAATGCACAAACCTTCAGAGCACTCCTCAGGATTCTACCAGTTTTGCAAGAGTTAACCCTCAGCACAGAGCACCTTACCTCTGCTGTTGTGATGCTGAGAAGCAGCTCACTGGGTAGAGGGGTGAGCTTGGAGGGGGCAGTGGTGTTAGAGTCCTCAAAGAAGGTGTTAAGGGCATCTGGTAGAGATGGGTCCATAAGGCACTCAGTCTCTCTGTTGTTGTAGTTGTTCTGGAGGTTATTGGTGGTGAAGTGACCC
Organism: Scatophagus argus; assembly: GCF_020382885.2. Classification (NCBI taxonomy): domain Eukaryota; kingdom Metazoa; phylum Chordata; class Actinopteri; family Scatophagidae; genus Scatophagus; species Scatophagus argus. Next base: position 18,696,404 of record NC_058505.1, on the reverse strand, counting down.
TCAGTTTTGAGAATATAGTTGTTTTTACCCCTCTGTATGTCAGCTGTCAGTTCCTCTTTTGCTGCCTACTTATTTAGCCATGGTTTCTGGTTGACAGTAATTGTTCTGGTGATAGTATCATCCTCAACACATTTCTAACTTGTGACTGCTGACATGTACTCTTACAGATCCACATCCCCTCTCACGCGTCTGCCTCTCTGAACATCTGCCAAGTGTATTCAAAACAGTTCTGAGCCCTAACTGCCTCTGCACCACAGAGTGATTTTTTTTTGTGGTTTTCTGGACTTGAGAACACAGCTGTAGTCATCATGATGGAAATATGGTTAGAGAGGCTGAGGTATTAAAGTTAGATTAAATTCAATTAAAATATTGAATAATTTCCATTTTACCCATAGTGCAGTTTTCTATTGGCTGGTCTTGATCTGTATTAAGTATTCAAATTCAAATATTGTCTCTAATCTCACGTTAACATAACCTCTTATCAGCTATGCGTGTAATTGTGTCAAAACCACAGGGGGACTTCTGTTATCTTGTCTACAATGGACATAGTTTGGGCCCAGGAGCTATTATTGATTTGTCTCATGGAGCAGCGAGAGTGGATGCTGAGAGCTTGATGCAGTCTTGTGATAGGATAGTGTCAGTGTTCATACAACCCGTGGCCCTAACTCAACACAAACTGAATGTTCGTGACAATACAGATAACTTCCACAGTGATTTTCATCGGGCTGTTAGCACTAACTCAACATGACCTGTTGGACACCCGAGCTGAGCTTTGTTCTGCCACTCTGCGGCTTCCAATAGGATTAACATCCATCCACACCTAGACACACATACTTACACACACGGACATGTATACTCTAATAGAATGCAGAAATGTACTGTACATCCACCTCCAAATATGAACGAACAATTTAAGTGAATATTTAATAGTGAATATAAGCATCACAAATGTATACACACATACAAACTCACATTTATAAGATGAAGTTATGAACACACATAGATGAGCTTTGCTAAGTACACACAGAGAGGACCCTGCCCTCTCGTACCGACACTACTTACAGTATATTGTTTCTCTTCTAACCTGACTGTTGCTTTAGCACTTCTTTACAAACCTTGATCCCTACATGAGAGATTACTGCCAGCGTTTGCTGTTGACTTAGTGCTGTCTTCTTTGGTAATGACAAGTTGGTTTACACATCCTGAGTTGTAGTTTCTTTGTTATCAGTGGGTGTGTAAATAAGTCAGATCCTCTGTGGGCGAATGTGGAGGGACAAGTTTGGGATTAAGTTGCCCTGTGGTGCCCCGTCAGGCCATGCAGGTTGTGAATGTAGGGAGAGAGAGAGAGAGAGAGAGAGAGCATGACTTTGTGTGTGTGTGTGTGTGTGTGTGTGTGTGTGTGTGTTGGATTTGATTTCTTGAATGCTTTTTCTGACTTTCATCTAACTATGAGATCAATTCACACACAATTGACTCATTTGGCATTTTGGCAAATATGCTCATTTGCTGTCTTGTTGAGAGTTAGATATAATATAATACAATAATAATAATTATTATTATAATGATAATAAACTTTATTTATACAGAAATTTTGTAAACCAGGTTACAACAAAGCAAATAGCAACAGCACAGATGAAGAACATCAGATAAAGAGCTAAAACGCAAGGATTATAAAACAATGGGGAGGAAAGTTTTTTTAAAAAAAGTGCAAGGGGAAAATGACAAAACCCAGTAACTTATATTTAAGAATTCATACATGCCTGTCCATACAATAAAGCTCTAAGAGAGGTGCTAATGAAGTGGCCTGTCTGATTTCAGTAAGCAGCACAGTGTTCCACAGTCTGGGCCTGCTCACTTTCAATAACAAGTAGAGACCTTGGAACAATCAGGAGAGCTGCATCCACGACCTTAAAGAGAGTCCAGGCACACAGATGTCAATAAATGTTTCATGTAATTTGGGGTGAGACCGTTTCAAGATATAAAAGTGATAAGTAAAATTTTAAAATTGATATATATTGATAAAACAGGTAGCAGCCCATGTAAGCTGGCTTGAACAGGAGTAATGTGCTTGTATTTCTTGGTGCCTGTTAAAACTGATTCACTAGTGTCACCTGCATCAGCTGGAGTCACTGAAGGAAGCTCTGACTGATACCGGAATAAGGTGCCTTACAGCAGTCAAAGCGTGAAAACATGGATAACTTGCAAATCAGAAGGCAACTCTCTTTACCTGACTGAAACAAGATTGCACAGTACTGTTAATATGAGCCTCAAAACAGAGATCTGCATCAGAGATTACTTGCGGTCAGCTTAATGCTTTTGTTGGATGAACCAGGCTTACAGCAGAGCAGGCTGGTGGAATGTGTTTGTCCAAAGATTATGACCTCTGATCTATCATCATAATGAGTATTATAGTGAGTATTAATACTAATTAATTATTTAGTAGGTGAATTTTGGTACATCTGGATGGAGCAAAGGTAGTTGTTTTTGCATTTCCACTCCCTATTTTAAGTAAGGTATCAGGGTGCCGGATATCGCATGGCAAGAAAACAAGTAAGCATGTTTTGAAAAAAAAAATGTATGAAAAAATGAAAAAAATGTAAAATATTCCTTTAAAGGTTAAAATGAAAAGTAACATATATGACTGAAAAATACACATCTTGAAGACAACAGTATCGAGCCACCTGACCATTTTGCAGCTGTAACAGCTTCCACTCTTCTGGGAAGGCTTTCCATAAGATTTTTCTATGGGGATTTTTGCCCATTCATTTGTGAGGTCAGACATGGCCTCAAAGGTCTGGCTTGTCGTCTTCGTTGCTGTTCATCCCAAAGGTGTTTGATGGGTCTGAGGTCAGGGCTCTGTGTGGGCCAGTCAAGTTCTTCCACGCTAAACACATCCAACCATGTATTTATGGACTTTACTTTGTGTGTGTGTGTGTGTGTGTGAGAGAGAGAGAGAGAGAGAGAGACATAGAGAAAGAGACAGAGAGAGAGTAAAATATTCAGAACAGTTGCTTTTGATGAGTGACACTGAATATATTGTGATTGTGACATTTATTTCAACATTTATAGCATTTGTGCATGCTTTGCACCAACACAATGTGATATAAATCAAGATTTTTCAAAATAAATAAATAAATAAATAAATTATTATATTTTGTACAATAAAAAAAATCTAAATTTTCACTTGTTCTGATTCTATATGACTCACAAAGTTAATAAATCAACAATATAAAGAGTCACAGAAGCAAGAAAGGACAAACCCTTTAATCCCCCTCCTTTTATGCATGCCATTTTACTGAGCACAATACATTATTCACCACAATAAACAAGTCCTGACAGACAGACTGACTGTGTGTCAGTGTGTTCTGCTGGTGTGTGTGTTCTCTCTCCTGCAGTGTCATATGCTGTTGTCCTGGGACTCTGGGGTGTTTGATATCATCCCATGCTGTGCCCTCTTTAGACCCTCTTTAGCTCCCAGTGGAGTGGCCCAAAGGCTAGGGCAAGCCTGTGATTGTAGCCCCCTGTGGTGCTGGGAATGAGGGGCCTGCCTCCCTCCAATTACACCCAACCCAGCCCCATGAAACGCAGGGCTTTACGGCTCTTATCCAATATGAACCCCAGGCAATAGAGGGCAGGGAGAATAGGGCAGCAGCAGGTAGTAATGGCGCTTAAATGGCAATAGGCATTCCATAGTGTGAGGCATCTCCCTCTGAAGAAGACAGGTAGGGCGAAAGGTGAGGGATGGATGGTATAGCCTCAGAGAGGGTTCACACACAGGCACACATGAACACAGTCACCACAAAACATGTCTGTGCAAGCCAGGGCACTCATATAAACCTCTTAGGGCCAATCACAAGATGATAAAAAGGCATTTTACTTTACCTGAGATATATTCATGTTTCTTACAAATATTAAAGAGCAATCACAAATATATTTAAGAAAAAACAATATAAAGAACTTGTAGTTTGTTGCAAATGTAATAATGTCTGATAGAATTAAACATACTTTTACCTTTAAAGTGCTGAATGTCAGATGAAGTGATCAGCAACACCGGGGCTCCACAGGGGACCATCCTCTCTCCCTTGTTCTTCACCACACCACAGATTTTAAGCACTGCACAGAGATCAGCCATCTTCAGAAATTTTCTGATGACTCTGCAGTTGTTGGGTGTATTACTGGGCAGGATGAGAGAGAGTACAGGACTGTAGTGGACAACTTTGTCACATGGAGCGGGAAAAACCACCTACAGCTCAATGTGACAAAGACCAAGGAACTGGTGGTGGACCTGAGGAGGACCCCTATCAACATCAAAGGGGTCACTGTGGAGGTGGTGGAAGAGTATAAATACTTGGGGGTGTACTTGGACCACAAGCTGGACTGGTACAAGAACGTGGACACTGGCCAGAGTCACCTCTATGTTCTCAGGCAACTGAAGTCCTTCAACATCTGCAGGACGATGCTGAGGATGTTCTATGAGTCGGTGGTGTCCAGTTCCGTCACTTATGCTGTTGCCTGCTGAAGCAGCTGCCTGAGGGTGAGGGACACTAACAGACTCAACAGAATCATTAAGAAGGCCAGCCATGTTGTGGGAGAGGAACTGGACTCTCTGACAGTGGTGTCTGAGAGGAGGATGTTGTCCAAAATAAGGACTATACTGGACTTTCCCTCTCACCCTCGTTCAGCAACACGCTCTCACTTCCATGATGCACCACAGAGTGACACAGGACATCATTCCTGCCTGTCGCCATCAAACTGTTAAACTCTGCACTGTGACAGACACACATACTTTTATACATACAATGTATATATGTACACATGTAAATACCCGTATTTTTAGATTTATACTTATCTTGTTGTTTATTTTATTTATATATCTTTCACTTTCTTTCTTGGTCAGGAAAACTGCAAACGCAATGTCTGTACAACAAAGAAGTTCCCCTCAGGGATAAATAAAGGAATTCTGATTCTGATTCTTTTAGTCAAAACAGAATAAATGCACTCATAAGCACAAAAGCAATGGAGATGGCTTGGTATTGTGCCAGCAACCCAGGGGGAAGGTTTGGTCAGGTAAAACATCTAGTGGAAAGCATACTTTGGCAGCTTGGGAAGATTGGTGCCATCACATACCTGTCATCTCCTTCCCATTGTTCCCGGAGAATTTTACAGTATTTAAACCACACGAGATAGTAAATTAAGCTGTAGGCCATCCATAAATAATGATTGTGATTTTATGGTGGGAGAGACCTCAGGAAAGGGGTTGGCCAGGTATTGTAGCTCCTGCTGTGAAGCCCACTGGGCAGCCCCATGAGGCACAGTGGCAACAGCACAACATAGGGAAACTTTGACTGTCAGTTATAAATCAAAGCAACTGAGATTTTTAGTATGGGTCCTTTTTAAATGAAATCACATCAGTTTTATTTCTTTGTCCAAATTTCAGACGGGAAGATAAATCTTTGAAGTTAACCACACAACCACAAACATTTCCATTAGATTACTTGTTAGAGGCCCAACAAAGAGTTTAGGAATGTTTTAGTGAAAACTGGGCTAAACCAGAGACAGAGAGACTTGTACGTTGGGTGTTGTTTTTATTTTTTCTCATAACAATTCATGTATCGTGCAGGTTTAATAAAATAGAATATTTCCTCATACACTATTCTGAAATCTGCAAAAATATTGTAAGTTATTAAACATTCATGAGTTCATCCTGGTCAATCCACATGTGGGAAACAGTATACTAGGTATAGTTGCTCCTGCTGGCCAGCATACTGTGTAACCCCAGGTGGTAAACTAATCATAACCCATCCATACTGGTATGTCTCGGGTGTGGGTTTAATTAAACATATTGTTCACATTTTAACAGATAAATTCAAAGAACATTCCAGTCCTGAATATCTGATGGTAACTTGAGCTGCATGCCTTCCATGGATAATGATTGTGATTTTATGGTAGGAGAGACCTCAGGAAAGGGGCTGGCCTGCTATTGTAGCCCCTGCTGTGAAGCCCACTGGGCAGCCCCATGAGGCACAGTCATGGCAGCACATCCAAATGAAGCTATGACTGTTGCTTAAAATTAAAACTGCGATTGTTTTTTCCTGCATGAAACATACACTGTCACTGTAATTTTTTTTTAGAAAATATTATCTCCACAAGAAGTTTTAAAATTACAGTATTTTGTTCACCAGGCTGTCCTCTGTTAGTAAAGACTGGAGGAAGAAGATTGACTGTTACAGTGATTGCAACATAGCATTTTGGGGAAAAAAAACAAAAAAAAAACAGTCAGTTGTTTCATACTGAACAGAGCAGAATTAAATTTTAAAAAGGGATTGCAAACCCCATCTTATGCCGTGTAATCAATTCAGAAACTTTTTATCAATCCAAAAAAAAAAATCCTTAAGGAAACCCTATATATATATAAGAAAACTTATATATGTCACTAGTGAGTCACTATGAACCTGATTCACTGACACTGTACACACCCAGAAAAAGACAGTGGTATGCTGCAGTTTGAACTTGTAATGCCACTGTACGTGACTGTGTAGTGTCCCAGTTTAAACCAGCACTGACAGTACTTTAATGTGGACAACTTCGCCCACTCAGCAGATTTCAGCTTCAGGAGTAATTTAATGGTAAATAAGAGGGGCGTTCAATACATTTATGAAAATGCAATAAATATATATTTGAAAATAAGTATAGCCATTTCAATGGTCATGAAATACTTTATAGCACCTGTAGCATATCTGCACACTCCTGAAGGTGCAGCTGCTGCCATTCCCTCTTATACTCTTGACTATTGTAAAAATAATCCATCCCTCATAGCAATGCTTTTCTATTGTAAAATAACACCCAAAATGATATGAAAACAGGATATGGAAAAACAAGCACAACTAAAACATAGGCAGTCTTTAACTTTCCACGGTTAAGTTTCCAATTGAAAAAAAAAAACAAAAAAACCTCCACATATACATATACAGTATTTTGCTGTACAGAAACAAAACAGCAACATAGTAGCAACATATTAGGCATATTGTAAACCTGATGATCCAGTCAATGTTTGGCTCCTTCAAAGATGGCATCTAAGGGAAACTCTTTTTACGGTTTTCTTTGCCATCGTGGAGCCACTGTTGTTTTTGGCCTGCTTGTCTGCCTGTGATCATTTTTTTAAAAACATGCCAGCTGACCCCTGGCATCTGATCCACAGTCATTGAAGCACTTCCTCTCTACCAGGAATTCAGCGAAACAATTAACAGAAACTCTCTCTGATGTCTTATCAACCTCTGTGTGCATGTGTGTGTGTGAGAGAGAGAGAGTCAAAAATGGAAATTAAGCAGAGGTGTTATTATAAAGGTTATGGTGTGGCACAACACTAACAGTTACTTTGCCAGTCAAGGAAATCTGGCAGGTCTGCTTGTAGAGCTATGGGCTACTTGTGCTAATAAACTAAGACAAGATCAGTTTGTTTATATACAAGATATACTTCTAAGGTGTAAACTAAACCTTATCTCAGAAAATGTTAGGGTACATGGAAACATTACATGAATTTCAAAGCATATTTATAGTTAGCCACTATTAATATACAGTGCATCCAGAAAGTATTCACACTGCTTTGCTTTTTTCACGTTTTGTTATGTTGCAGCCTCATTCCAAAATGGATTAAATTAAATTTCTCCCTCAAAATTCTACACAAAACACCTCATAAAGACAATGTTTGTTTGATTGTTTTGCAAATTTATTAAAAATTAAAAACAAAAAATGTAACATGTACATAAATATTCACACCCTTTGCCATGACACTCAAAATTGAGCTCAGGTGCTTCCTGTTTCCACTGATCATACTTCAGAGGTTTCTAAAACTTGAGTTGTGTCCACCTGTGGAAAATTCAAACCAAGCCATGAAGTCAAAGCAACTGTCTGTAGACCTCTGAGACAGGATTGAGTCGAGGCAAAGATCTAGGGAAGGGTACAGATAGATTTCTGCTGCATTAAAGGTCACAAAGAGCACAGGGGCCTCCATAATCTGTAAATGGAAGAAGTTTGGAACCACCAGGACTCTTCCTAGAGCTGGCTGCCCAACTAAACTGAGTGGTGCTTTAGTCAGGGAGGTGACCAACAACCCAATGGTCACTCTGACAGAGCTCCAGCTTTGCTCTGTGGAGAGGGGAGAACCTTCAAGAAGGACAACCATTTCTGCAGCACTCCGCCAATCAGGCCTGTATGGTAGAGTGGGCAGGCAGAAGCCACTCCTCAGCAAAATGCATATGAAGGACCATCTGGAATTTGTCAAAAGGCGCCTGAAGGACTCTCAGACCACGAGAAACAAAATTCTCTGGTCTGTTGAAACAAAGATTGAACTCTTTGGCATGAATGACAAGTGTCAAGTATGGAGGAAAGCAGGCACTGCTCATCACCTGGCCAATACTATTCCTACTGTGAAGCATGGTGGTGGTAGCATCATGCAGTGGGGATGTTTTGTGAGAGTGCACTGGACCTCAGACTGGGGTGAAGGTTTATCTTCCAACAGGACAACAAGCCTAAGCATATGGCCAACATCACAAAGGAGTGGCTTCAGGACAACTCTGTGAATGTCGTTGAGTGGCCCAGTCAGAGCCCACACTTGAAACCCACTGAGCATCTCTTAAGAGATCTGAAAATGGCTTTGCACTGACGCTCCCCATCCAACCTGATGGAGCTTGAGAGGTTCTGCATTAAAGAGTGGGAGAAACTGCCCAAAAATAAGTGTGCTAAGCTTATAGGATCATACTCAAAGACTTGAGGCTCTAATTGCTGCCAAAGGGGTCTCAACAAAGTATTGATCACAGGGTGTGAGTACTTCTGTACATGTTATATTTTTGTTTTTAATAACTTTGCAAAAAATTCAAGCAAATTTGTTTTACTTTGTCATCATGGGGTATTTTGTGTAGAAATTTGAGGGAGAAAGTTTATTTATTTTTAAAGTTTATATTATTGTTGTAAACTTTAACATATCAGACAGGTTCTTATCTGATGACATTAGTATACAATCCAAATCAGCCCTGTTTTTACTGCAAGCTGACCACATTTAAATATGAATAACCCCCTGTAATCAAGGTGTATAAACTCCATTGAATTCCCCTTGTAAAGGTCCCGTATATCTGGGCTGATGTTACAATCACAGTGAAACAACCCTAGTTGTAAACTTTTAGATTCACCTGTCATTTGGAGAACTGCAGCTGTAAAGCTGAAATACATCCCAATTCCAGCATGTCTTCTTTAACCTTCGGATTCCTTAGAAAAGTTTCTCAGACTCCTTTCATCCAGACAAGATCTTGCAATATTTATCTCCATTGCAATTTGTCTTAGCAGTGAAGAATGACAGAAAAATAACAACATTTGTCTCCATAAGCAATGTCGTAGTTAATCTGCATAAAATTACTCACATTACTGAAAATCCATTTTAATTTCAATTTGCTGTTTAATGACTTAGCTTTTCACCATCTTTCCAATGAAATCTGTTAGCAACTATAAAATATTCTGTGACCTAGTAAACAACTAAACTAAACAGGACCAAATTCATACAGGATAAAAACACAACTGTGGAATGCATTTTAGCACATATATGATATACCTATTTGTGTTGTACACATTTACCACTGAAGGGACAGACAGGAATGAGCATGGTATTTGACCTATAGGCACAGAAAGACTGAAGCTGTGTATTAGCATCCCACTGTTTTCGGTGGAGTCCACTTCCCTCTACTTACTAGGTTTGATGAGGTGGGGCACTGGCTCCCTTGCTGGGTTCAGGTGTGTCCAGGATGGGTGGAGAGCATCAACCCCCCAATTCCCATTGAGCTCTTTGCTCTCACTCTCACCCTCTGGGTCTCTCTTTTTCGCACTGCTCTCGCAATGATTTAAAGAATTCAGTGGAAACCTAATTGATGTGCCTGATTTAGTAAAGAAAATCTTAAAACAGATTAAACTTAGTGAGGCCGAAAATTGTCACAATCATACAAGAGCATTTGAATTTTCTGCCTGACATTCAGCTTTTTAAGAATGAGCTGGAATAAAGAACTTTTTGTTCTAAGCCAGTTCTAACATGTGATCAACACCCATGGAGAGTAAACAATAATAATAATTATTATAATAACTTTATTTCTATAGCCCCTTTCAAAAAGCAGGTTTCCAGAGGAATGGAATAACCAGAATAATATAGGAGCACACAGAAAACCTCTGGCTGAATGAAGCAAAAGAACATGAATTTTACTCTTAGTGCGTATGCTGAATGCCAAGATTTCACCCTTGGGGGATCTCATAGTCCTGACAGGTGTGTCAGATTTGGAAACACATCTCTCCCTTAAAACAAATTAGGGTGAGATTGGATCAGTGCCGGGCGGCACGGTGGTGGAGTGGTCAGCACTGTCGCCTCATAGCAAGAGGGTTCCAGGTTCAAGTACATTAGGTTAATTGGCTACTCTACATTACCCCTAGGTGTGAGTGTGAGAGTGTGTGTGGTTGTCTGTCCTGGTGTGTCGGCCCTGCTGTTGACTTGCGACCCCACCTCTAGCCCGTAGTCAGCTGGGATAGGCTCCAGCCCCCCGTGAACCTGACGGATAAGCGGTATAGAAAATGGATGGATGGATGGATCAGTGCTTGGTATGAACAAGAACAAGTTGAACACCTTAAAGCACACGTGCATTGCATTCGAGATCAGTAATGTGTGATTTGAAATGCTGACCTGCCAAACCTGAGTATGAATCAGAACAGAAAGATTTGAGTGTCTGTGTTCTTGTGAAAGTGATGACAGTCAAGTGATGGAAACATTTTCGCTTAAACAAAGGAGCCATTCTCCTAATGTATTACCACTGTCACTGTTTGCTGTTGTAAAGAAAGATGGAAAGGAAGAGACAGGATGCACAGAAGTAACCAAGCAGTTTGCGTATGGCAGAAATGTGCAGTGTGCTCCAAGAGTGGTTGGTCTCGTTGTAAGTCAAACATTAATGTGTGGGAATCCTCAAAGTAATCACAAAGTATAGACATCCCACGCTGAGGGGTATATGTTTGCTCATAAACTTCACAGAGAACGGCCCAGACTGGGATTCTAACCTGGAACCCTTGTGCTGTGCACCACCGTTGCAAAATAATTTATTATTGAAAATAATTCTTACTCTGCATATTTTATATAGTGTTTAGTTACCATCAGTTAAACTCAACACTACCTGCAGATGTCTCAAGTTAAAGCCTACGTGGAACAGGAGGAGGAAGATAATGCTGCACTCAACTCAACGCCTACTGAATGATGTTTGAGCACTACATGCAAAACTGTTTTCTCTTCCGAACACTTCGAACAATCGCACTGTGCCAGAGAAAGGGCCAAAATTAGCATGTCCAGCTGTCATGTTTCCAGCACTGCCAGCTGGATTACTGCGGAATCATTTGACATGGGAATGAATGTCGACCGTACCCTTTCACAATGAAGGCAACAGACAGATGTTGGTGGGGGTTTATTTGCAGTGTGAAGGGGGTTCAGAGGAGGAGAAATTCAGAGCAGTGTAACTGTGAATATGGCATTGCTTTGTCATACTGATGGAATTAGTGTTGTAGAAATGTACTTTTTACTGAACTTATTAAGATAAAGGGAGGAGATTTTGAGTTTGCACAAAGAGCATAGAGCTTCAAAAGCTAATTAACATTAGGAACTTTACGAGATGTATCACTATGAACCTTATGTTAAAATATACCTGCAGCACAACGAACCCTGCAGCTCAATTAAAAAGAGGATGTGTGCACTCACAGTGAAGTTACTGAGAAAAACAGTCAGCACAGGAACATTAGCAGCTGACACTACTTCCAATTGTCCCCGTTTCCTTCCACCTATTACAGACGGCATGCAGCTTTACTGCATTACTGAAAACATCCATTTTAGATGGATAATACTAATCTTGGAACTGACGTAAAGGGTAGGAAATAATTAGCAGTCATGTTATTCAGAAGAAAAATATAAAATCTAGATCAGAACTGAATATGCTTTTTCATTTCAGTGCGTAAAAAATGGGATGGAGTGTGCATCTAAACAGAGATCGAGATATAAACATGTTTGACATCAGTCGCAAGCTTGTGAATGAAAGAGAATAGACAGATTCTGATTAAAAAATAAGATGTGCTAGTCTCTCCTTGAAGGGAGAGAGACATGATTGACACTGCATCCACACATACACACACACACACACACACACATATGCAAACAAAACCGGTGTGCACCTGAGTGCCAAGTTACACAGTCTTTACTTGCACACATTACCTACTGTGTAAAGACTAGTTATATGCAAATAAGGTTCCTTTGAAGTAGTGGTGTCACTGTCACGGTAGATGATCATCCAGCGTTTTGCAGTAACCCTCAGAAAAAAAACTCTGTGTCTGACAAATCAACAGTGATGTCCTCTTTATGCTTGGCAAGAAACAGAACCCAACAAGTGATTGTGTTTCACTTGCATGAGTCATGTACTTCATAAATCTCTGTGGGAATTTTAAACCCCCACAGAATGCACAATAATCAATGGAACTGTAAGTTTATATTTGTTTAATCTATTCTGGGCTTCACTAACCTCTGAACCCTGTTGCAGGTGAGTAATTGTTTATGTCATCAGATGACCTGTGGTAAACTCTGCCAACTTCCTCTTTCCAGTAAGAGTTTCAGGCTTGCAGGAAATCGTTATCACTCAGATGAAATGATTTTCCATGGAAGAAAGTGTATACTGGAACACACACACACACACACACACACACACACACACACACACACACACCCTGGATGTAGTCAAATTTTTTATTGCACTACTACAACTACTCCCACATGCTGTGTCTAAACTAAAGTGGCACACATTTGGATAAAGCTTTCTAGTCACACTTAAAGTGTGATCCCAGTATGTTTAAACCTAGACTCTATGTTTTCATATTTTGGTTTGTAAAAGTTCCATTAAGTGAGTCTATTTACTTAATTTATGCCCCCAGTGTTTTTTTAAAAGCAGCAATGAGTCCTGCACTGAAAATTCAAGAGCTAAAGCACAAGTGCTTATTAACAAATTGTACTCAAAGTATCAAAAGTAAAAATACTCATTACACAAAGTGTTAAATTATGGTCCCAAGGGTCTTTTGTGCTTTGAGTGTCTGCCTGGAATGTCCACAGCTTATTTCAACTTTTACCACTGCTTTCCATGTAATGATATCATGATGATATCTGTATTTACAGTTAATTTCTTTTTGTACACATGTTAAGTCTTCACCTTCATGCAGTAAAGCCTGATATTCCGTTGCTGTACTTGATGTCAGTCGATTCACTCCTCACTCAGGGTTTTGTCTTATGCAATCCCCTCTAGCTGACTGAAGGGAGTTGCACTGTACATGATTATTTTACAGTATGAAGCTCTACTTGAAAAAAAACCTGTAACTATCTGAACTGTACAATCACATCTAAATACAGTTATTATAATGTGAAAAAGCAGGACATTTTAACTTTATGCTGCAATTCAAACAGGACTTAGAAAAACTGTTTTTGAATACTGCAAAGGTCAAAAATACGCATGATACAGAAAGTCATTTATTTTGAAGATAATTATACACAAATTTTTTGAATGCCACTTGTAGTATAGTCTATACTTCATGTCTTATACTAAAATGTATTTTTTTTCATTATGCTAGCTTTGTTTGTTTACACTGAATCAAACAATGCTGGTATAACGCTCTCCCAGTGTGTGATTTTAGATAGCATGTTGGCGTTCCAGAAGCAAAAGAGATATGACATGTAAACACACAGCTCCTGCCATTAGTGTTGCCAACTTTGGGACTTATTCAGACCATCAGGAAAAAGGTGAGAAATATAATACGTTGTAATTCCTTTCCATGCGTGCTGCTCTTCTGCCAACAGTGTCTGAGTTGTGTGCAGGCAGTCAGTAGGTGTGGTGTGTGGGGCAGGTTGGAGGACGCTGCTCACTGCAGGAGTGGGGGTTCAGTTTTAGTCTTCTGTGTTAAGTTCATGCTCTCACTCTAAACTATGATCTGTAAATACTATAGCTTGTCAAGAACTTCTCTGTCGTTTGGATTAGGGTGGTCCTATAGGTTGGAAATATTTGGATTATCATTTGACCTTCTCCCTCCTCACTGTTAATTTTTTAATCTTTATATTTACTTTTTGATCTCTCTCTCCCACTGCTACTGATACAGACAATTAGGGAAATGAATGTGTGATAACAGCATCATATGCAAATTAACATAGGGAACCCATGTTTATATGTTTAATACAGAAGAAGTTGGAATAATGACTTAGCACTCCTGACAAGAAGCTACTGAGGCAATGACATCTGTTCCAGTAAAGGATGATATTATGAAACAGTGGAGTTCATTTTAATGCTTTAAACATTAGTGTTATTGTGTTATTTGTAATTTTACATGTATTTGCCCTAATGTAATATATATTTATGTCAGAAGATATCCCTACCACTGTTCATATATTCACTCATCAATCTAACTTTTATCACACAAGAAAAAACATGTAAATAATAATAAGAAGAAGAATAAGGAGAAGAATAACAATAATAATGATGATAATGTGTGGTTCTCTGTTAATTTGCTTTATTTTAATAGACAAATGTGACTGTATCTACCAATGTAATCTGGTGAAACTTACCAATATGAACTGTCAATTTTAATGTAAAATAAGGGGATTTAACTTAATTACTTAAACTCGTGTGTGTGTGCATTGACACTGGAGTTGTATTGATGGATACACAACAGCCTCAGGTGTGAAACTTTAAAAATACAGATAATAACACATTGCCCCTGCAATCAGTGAGGTTTAATGACTCTATTATTCTGTCCTTCTCATGATGCTATTCATATGTAACACCATGTGTTTTGTTAGCATGTAGTGTCCCCATTAAGTGTTTCTATCCATCATTTCATTTGCAGGAGAGGGAAGCACTTGTATGAAAGGTACCTGGGTGCAAAACTCTCGGGAAAATTACAGTCTGAAATCTGAATGGATTTTGTTCAGCTTGCTTTCATCCAGACTGCAGCTGGACGTGAGAATGTAAAGCATATGTTTTGTTGAGAAAATTGCCCTGTGAAGGACAAGAGGGCCAATTTGAGACATGGCAGTTGTTCCACTGTCTCCTAACACCAATGGATTTTATTTGAGAATCCTTGTGATTATTGTATTTTTTAACATTTTAATATTGTCCAAGTACAAACTGGAGTTAAAAAGTACTGAATAGATCATCAAACAGTTGTACTAGACAGGCAAACTGCAAATGGAAAGATTTCAACTTGTTGCCAGGCTGCAAGTTTAGGAAATAGGTCCTTTTGTAAAGAAACAATCAAACATACATGCAAATATTATTTTTTAAAAATCACATATGATTTAACTGTGAATAGAAAGTACAATACAGCCATGATTTGAGAATATTAAGTGACAACACTAATGACAATCGTTATAACTCAGGCGGAAAACGCTGAAAAATAAATTCCCCTGCAGGCCTACTGTAACGGCTCACATGCTAGATCCAGCATAATGACATTTACTCTTTCATTAATTTGTCAGCATAGTCAGATCGTTCTGCTCTGGGCTTCTCTTAATACCAGTTCCAACAGTTTTTACATTTTTTTTTTACATTTTCAACTGAAGTGAACGTACGTTAAGAAACAGCTGGAAGACTTCATTAAACAGCAGAGGGAAAATACAACAGCACACAGCTTCGGCAGCAAATAACGACAGACTTGTTAAATATCACCACATATACTCACAAGGGAATATCTGTCTGTAGGACTCAAACACAACGCCTGGCCTGGTTTTTTTCTTGAGTTAAATAAAGGTTTGTGTTTGATAATGACACACTGTGAGAAGCTGAGCTGTTGTAAAAGTTTGAATTGTTGCGTTTTGTTTCCATCTTTTTCTTCCAGGTTTGTGTAAAGTTTTGATGTTTTAACAGTTTGAGAAACACATTATATTTCTGTGTTCTGTGTTTATTGTTGCTAGTTTTTGAGGCAGGCTAGGTTGTTTAGTTTCCCTTTGAGTATGTTTCCTTTTCAAAACTTTCACTTTTTTCTGCTTTCATTTGCTAAAGTTTTTGCACTCCTCATTTCCATTTTATCACAAGGCATGTTTTGACTCTATGAAATTCTTAAACAAACTCTGCCTTTAAACACGACGAGGAATCTAACAATCCTCGTTTTCTATCATGATCCAACTCATCTAATTCAGAACCCTCATCTCTTCTTTATATTTACAAAAATAGAGCTGAAAAGCTCCACATTAAAATATCTCATGATATTTCACTAAAAGACAACTGAATATAGCGCCTCCATACACGTGTGTGCCCCCATGCTTCCTAAGACTTTCAAGGAAGTAACCAGACTGTTTCAGAGCTTTGGGATTCCTTCACTTCCGACTGGTTTGACATGTGAAAGCAATTTCTTTGATCTTGGGGCTCACCCCTGAGAATCCAGCGTAACAGGCGTTGACACTGAGAGACAGAGAGAGGTGCAATGGAGAGCGACAGGGAAAAGAGGGAAAAACAAAAGGAAGTAAAGCGAGTAGCACAGATCATAGTGGTGAAAGAGAAAAATGAAGAACGGGGAGGGGGTGGGGGTTAAGGAAGTGAGGGGCTACTCTGGAGGGCTTTGGTTACGTAGGTAGAGAATACAAAGTGTCAAGAAAACAAGGAGTATGGAGGGGTCGCCTCATCCAAAGAGCTGTGTTTCACTGTCATAGGGTGACAGGTGAGAGGGCTTGGGAGCGGAGAACGGGTGTAACACAGGTAATGGATGACATGTCAGTGAAGGGTTGTTCTTTAAAAAAACAATGTAAGGTCAGTACCTTTGCTCAAAGAAGCACTTCATCAATAAGAAGATGGAACATGATCTTACATTTTAGCTTTTGTTTTAAGATATGATCGTGAAAGAGTCTCTGCAAATTCTTTCTAGTCGCCAGAAAGAGGAGGATTCAACAGATGTGTCATCATTCAGTCTTAATCAAAATTATTTATTCTTTTTCTTTTCCTGTTTATCTATCTATCCATATGACTGTATACTTCTATCATCTGACTAGTAGTCATTTTCTCACTGCTCTCAGCTTTTTCTCTTTTGAGACCTCTCAATAAACTTGTCACTGCCACCCTTCCTCTTGCTCATGATTACACTCACTGTAAATGAAAGCTGTCAGTAACAAAACTGCACTGTCTCAGTGTATCAGCAAATTGTTATTGATTGTGAAGACTAAACATGAACTGCATGAACTGACTCTTTACTGAGATTGTTGCAGTAAATACGCTTAACATCAACCAGTCAGGGCAACGTTATGGCATACTGACAGAAAATGAAGTTATTATGTTTACATGAACCTTACTGCAGTAATTTCATGTTTTTTATTTTCATCATGATATCTTCTCCTCCCGTTAACAAAGGAAACTTGTTGTGTCTTGTAACTACTGTGAGTCGACAGATAGACGTCCTTCAACCAGAATCCTCCTTTACTACACATGGAAGTCATATGAAACTTCCTAATAATCACCATGTTTACATGTTTTCTTCAGTATTTAAGTGTGTCTTTGCATCGGTGGTTACAGTGAAAACAAAAAAGTGCATATGCCTGTGAATAAAAGCATTAAAAAAACCAAGCAAAAACAGAGGGAGGTTTAAAGAGTTCATCGACGTTTTGGGTGGTCAGGTTTTTCTATCTCATACATTTGAATGAACTTGTCTGTGTAAGAGAATGGAGATAAGCCATTTTAATCCTTCTTCTGCATTAATCTGCTGCTCCTTGAATCACTGATGTTGTGCATGCCAAGTCGAGGCATGACCGTCACAACCATAACCAGTTCATGATGTTAGTCAGATCAAGTGTAGGTCTCACTGCAGTCTTCAACAAGGAGTGGTCAAGCCCATTAAAGGCTTATTTTTTAAGCTAAAATGACTTGCAACAAGCAAGCAACAAGCTATTATGATTTTTTTTTCAAATGTAGTACTGTTGCATGCACAAATTGAAATATGAAGTAATGAAAATATCCTCTTCTGAGACACCTTGAAACAAAACCCTGCTAACATTTGCTCCAGCACTAGTTTTGAGAGTGTCCAAAATAAAATAGAATAAACCACATTGAGGTGTCCTCTGACTAACTGCTCCTGTCCTCAAGGAGGTTGAGGGGTAAAGATCGTTCAACATACACCTCTTCTCACTGGAGACACATTGTACAGTGCATGTTGAACTAAATAAGCATTACTGAGACATTTCTCAGAAGCTTTGATGTTATTACCTTTATTAAACAGGTACGCTTGTCGCAGAGTGTGTGAAGCAGTTACAATGGTTACTACATTCTTTGCCTGACAGTTATGAGGAAGACATTCTTGGTCTGGTCTGACTTTGCAGAGATGAATGAATTCAAAGAGTGTCACATTGTAATTATGACACTTAAACAGTTCCAAAACTAATAAATAATGCCGATGATTGGGAGTGCATGAAAGATAAAGTTGGTGTACTGCTAGAAGAGGGACAAAAGACGTTGTCACGAATAGGATCCTCTAAGGATCCTCATCAGAATGAACAACCTGTAAATATAGGAGCAAACAGTCTCAACAACCACCAAGCATATACACACAGACACACAAACACATTTTTCTCACAGTTCTGAAAACCTACTTAACCTGGTTATCCAGTCCTAACATTTGGCCTGCAGTTACTGTATCTCTACCTTATCTACACACACACACACACACACACACACACACACACACACACACACACACATGCAATTAATTCAAAATCAGCTCATCTCATCTTACAAATCTTCACCTTACAAAACAACAACAGTGAAAGGCTTGTGTTGCAGTGTGTATTTGTGTGTGTGTGTGTGTGTGTGTGTATTCCCGTGGTTGTTTGCACAAAAATCTGTTTACACAGTCACAATGTGCGGACCCGCCCTCCTTATGGGGACAAAATGCAAATCTCCTCAACATAAATCATTAAATATTAGGGTGAAGACTTGCTTTAAGGTTAGGCTGAGGTTAGGATTAGGTTAAGGTAAGACTTAGGATTAGGCAAGTAATGTTTATTGTTATGGTTAGGTGGTGGAAATGAATGGAAGTCTATGTAATGTCCTCAGAAGTGATGGAAACAAGACTGAGTGTGTGTGTGTGTGTGCGTGTGTGTGTGTGTGTGTGTGTGTGATAACCTGTCTGTTGTAAGGTATATGGTTTCCAGTGTGGATGAGCTCCTGTAGGAAACCGATGAGTCCCATCTGTCTGGGGAAGGCCTGAGGTGTTAAACCAGAGAAAGGTTCCAGCCACAACAGTTAGCTGTTGTGCCTCTGGGGAGAATTAATGAGGTTGCAGCTCGAGGCACATATCACATCTGTGGTATCAAATGTGTAATGTACTGCTGTTACACCTGTCTCTCTCTGCTGGGGGTGTCTCCTTTTTTAAAAAAATCAACAGATAGTAAGTAAGTTGTAAATAAAAAAGTCTTTCCGAGGCTTTTCTCATGTTCTGTATTATTGTCACAGTAGTTTGAGCCTCTAAATACTTTAATTTTTAAAGCTGTATTATTTAATATGTTAGAAATCTAGTGACTAACACAGAAACAGAACATTATGAGTATATTTCTGGCCACTCAATTCAGTATTCACTCTTTTTAGCTCTGATTTGTTCCTCTCAACTCTTTAGCTGCTAAATGCTCAGCAGCTACTCATTAACATTGTCTGTCTGCTGGTCAGGAGCATAAAATGGGTTTGTCAGAGTTTTTTCACTGAAAACAAAACATGGTTGATGAGAGCAGTGAGAGTTGAGAGTGAAAGTTGTGAACTGTAACTCCAAAGCAACGAGCTCAAAGACTTGCTAAACCACTTCAAAAATGTCGAGGGGAGCCTACAGATTTGATGATCATTTAATGCGAGATTGTAACCAGTAGTGACATTTTTCATCATATTGCACATAATCAGTGTTTACTGTATCAAAAAAGACTATGATATTTGCAGCTTTAAATTTCGTTTAATCTGTAATCTGTATCTAATGGTGTCTCTGTATCTATTTGTACATTCTTGATTTCTCTTAGTATCTTTGCACAGCAAATATAGTTATGGCTACTACTACCTGTATATGTTCTTAAAACGCTCATTCTGAAAATTGATTATATTCCAAAATAAGCATTTATGACAGTTATAGTAAGACAACCATGCCAGTTACTCTCCACTATAACACATATTCATCTATTTTCTATGCCGACTTGGCATGTTCCTGATAGAACCTGTCCCAGCATTGCATTGACTGAGAGGCAGGGAAACATGCTGGACAGGTCACCAGTCAAAAGTTAGCATAGCAAAAAACACTGTCACACTCAAAGTTAAGCCTACAGGCATTTGTTGGGCCAACCTACAGTTCTGCAGAAGGAAACTGAGAAAACCCACGCACAGAGAATCCTGAAAGACCTTCCTTCTGTGAGGCAACATGACAAACTAATGAGTCATACCGCTGCACTTACTGTAAAACACAACTCAGCAATTAACTGTTTATGCTCCCTAAGACATAGGACTTGAATTTAATGTCAGAATCTGGACTTTTATTTTAAATTCCCCTGAGCACAGCCATTATAGTACAAACTCTGGTTTGCAAGTCATTTGGAAGTAAACTAAACAAAAGCAAAGTAAAAACAAACATAAAACTAGAACCTGAAACACTGAGTAATAAAACTACAGACACAAACATGCACTGTTTAACATGCAGTTATTCTTAGCCCCTGTCAGCCACCAGCCTCCTCTCACTCCCTCTGGGGTGGTGTTTGTCTTCCTTCCTGGGATTTTGAGGGTTCTGTGCAGTATCTTAGGACTGCCCTCTTCAAGTTTTATATTTATACTTATATAGTATAGTAATAGAGAGAATATATATATATATATATATATATATATAACTCTTAACTAACCTATAACCACAGTTCTGATGAGGCAGACACTCCCCTGAATTTTTGAATTTCATTCATTCCAAGAGCATGGATGAATAAATGAGCACTGCACAAAATACAGCGTGATAGCTGTCATTTCCACTCACTTCATCAGTCTTACACAACGTGTGCACTGCCTGCATAGTGAAAGGTGCATGTCAGCATGGAAGCTTCAGTATCCTGTTGGTGTCTACACCAGATGCATTTGTGCACACTACTGAGTGTATGTCAACCAGTGTTTTTGGTAGCACTGAGAATGTGCAGTGTAAATACACAAACTGTGTTTATGTGTGTACAGTGTGAATGAATCTTAACCAATACACACAGCTGTATTGATTAAAGTAGAAGCGTATTTGTGTTGTGAAAAGTGCCGGGAAGTGTTTGTGTGTAAACTTTGAGGTGTATTCCACAGCTTTCAGATGTGAAAAAGGTATAAATCCATCCCAGAAGCATTCAACATGGAGTCAAATCTGGCTTAATGTGGAAAATGTGTATGTATGTGACTCTACAACGTGGATACATACCTTTCCCTATGTCAGTAAGCAGTTGGTGGAAGTAGTCTCTTGAGGGTCCATCCCCTGTGATAATGGACTGAAATTACAATTAAATTCACTGTTAAGCTCCCTGCGCTCTTACAACTGGAGAAGAGTGGTTAAAAGCCAGTTATTCGTGATTTGGATGTATGGATTCATGGATTTCCACTGGAAATATTTCCTTTCATCAAGACTTTATTATTCTAAGTTCTGTCAGTCATTCAGTTTCCTTAACATAGGCTGATATAAAAGATAAATGAGTTCAAACAACAAACTGATGACATCTTTCCTTACAGGACTAGGCTCAGTCCAGGTCCAGACTTATCTGATTTGTATCGTTTCATAATGATGAGGTAGAAGTGTAGAAACAACCACATTTTAAAAAAGTCATATTCCACTTATTTTTGACTTTAAAATATTTACCTCCCACGTCTGGAATGATTCCCACTCCTGAAATGAGTCAATATTGACAGAAGACTTAAGAGAGATAATAAGATACTGGAAACTGCTATCATTGTTTATGCAAAGTTAAAATAAATGTAGTTCTTTTGAAAAAAAAATATATGTAAGCATCAAATTTGACATAGGGAGAGAAAGATAGACATAATCCAAAATACTGTTCTGCAAGAAACAGCAATTCTCAGTAAGTCAAGGTGACTCATTTTTAAAAGCAGCTCTTCTAAAAGAGCTCTTCTGTTAATTGTTCAATTTTCTCTGACACTTAGCTTACACCACCCAATAGTTTGGCACTACAGTGTGTTAGTGATGAACATTCTGCACTATACTGTGATAATGCAATAAACTGAGAGAGGAAAATTCCAAATAATTGATTTGATCTCTCTCTCTCTCTATCTATCTATCTGTGCCTGTGTATGTGTGTGCATGTGTGTGTGTGTTTGTGTGTGTGCCTACTGTGGTACTGCAGACTTAATATGTTTGGCAAATGGCTGTGAACACTGACATCTGCCTTGCTCCATCAGTACTAATGGTATAATTGAAGTTTTTTTTTTTCTTCATGTGGTTGCAGCAAGTGACGCTATCAGCAAACCACAGGCGCCATTTCTGGTTCCAACCAATAGAATCAAAGAAAACAAATAGGAAAAATAAAATCACTACCAGTATGCTCTCTGGCTAAATGTGTGGTCTTTTAATGAAGCATTTGTAAAGTACTGCGCTGGACTGAGTCCTGGTGGCTGTTGCGGTTAATGCGTGGGTGTGAGAAAGAGGTACTGTACATGGCCTCTTTGGACAGGCAGTATTATATTAGTCATTGTCAGTGACACAGTTTTATCATGGTCATGAAACTGCAAACATTCTTTGAGTCAAGATTCCTGGAGTGATCAGTTTTTTTTGTCTCATTGTCTCATTTTTATATACCTATAAATTGAATATGTTTGAATTTTGGAATGATGGTCAGACAAATTGAAAACATTTGAAGATGGCATCTTGAGCTGTGTGACAGCCATTTTTTATTATTTTCTACCATTTCATGTAGACACATAAACAAATTATTGCAAGTCTGCTTGATGCAAAGCAAAAAAGTAAAGATCAGACAATATCAGTAATCAAGAGCACCAGTACCAATAAGATTGATGAGCAATGAAATTCTTAGTGTTTAAATTCTTAAATTTTGAATAACCTTCTAAATAACCTACAGAACGGTTTATATACTGAACTGACAGTATGGACCACATGTTATTCTTTCATGACTGAATCCAGAGTGGAATGAGCGTCTGATGAATCTATCTTTCAGCAGTATGTCATTGGTCAGCTAATTGGTCAGTTCTGGGTGATGCAAAACATTTAACAGTTTGTATGTTGTAGTATGACATATGACATATGACATGAATGTGTTCAGCAGTAGATCTGTTCTGAAACCATTAACTCTCATTGATTATGTTAAACCTAAATGGGTGGATTCCAATAATATCTTATGTTTTGTCCAAAACCAACACGGCCTTTGGCATTCTTTGGTTTTTAAGATCTAGTTAGGATTGCAGGCAGGGTCATTTGTGTTTATTTGTGTTACTTGCTCAAGTTTGACTGTGGATTTGTCCCAAACAACAGGAACATTTTACTGTATATGAGCTGGAAGACAGTGAGCAACAGCAGGCACTGACATGTTAGTGTCTGCGTGTCTGTGTTCAGTTTAGCCTCTGACTAAACTCAGCATTCATCTGAGATTCAAGTTCTTTCTGTTATCCTCCAGTGTTGTTTTTATTTCCAACTCTTCTCTGTACGTTCATGAAGTAGATTGCATTCCCTTCCATTCAGCAGGCAAATAAGGGAGAATTAAGTTGTACTACATTGCAGTGGATTTCAGCAGTTCTACGCAAGTTGACAACCAAGACTGAAGATAAATGTACTTTTTAACACTAAAGTCGCAGAATTGCAACAAGTTGTATTATTACATTAAACAGACGATTGAACTAAATATAGTGCCAAATCTTGTTTGTCCTCCCTACCACTAGAAGGAGGACAAACAGATGGGAGTGCTTCCCATGCTAACCTAAAATTCCGGCAAATCAAAACTTTCTTTTTCTGGAAGGGTAAAAACAGAAGAAATCAACCTCACAATGTAAAAGTTGGAGAAGAAAAGAAACTGAAATAAAGCTTATTTAGAAATAAAGCAAAAATTTGGTGAGCAAATGGCCACTTCAAGGCAGAGAAACATTTTTCAAGTGGTAAGGCAGAGCTGGCTAATCTGTGGTGGACAGTATGGACAGAGGAGGGGGCTAGGTGAGATAGCGCCTTTACTCCAACGGAAATGCAAGAAGCCAGAGTCTGATAAGAGCTGTGAAAAACTGTCCAGCCCTCTGCATGTACTATGTGGATGAGGCGATAACACACAGGATTCTTAGAAAACATGAATAGAACATTAGATGCTGACAAGCAGAAATCGTCTCATCTATAGGATTTCTGTGTATCATTGTGTCCAAGTACTACGTAGATACATTATTTGCAGTGTTTTTATGCTGATCAGTCATATACTGAAATTCAGGAGAAAAAAATACCTGCAACTTTGCAGTGTTAAGGGCTGTAATCAGTGAGGCAAACAGGAAATGAGCAGGAAAATGGTGATAGATGCACAGAATAAACCTGCAGCTACATAACAAATAAAGAAACAAAATCGATTAAATTAAAATAGATTAAATTAACTTATGTTTAATATCCACCAGTCCATCTGTCTCTTCCCAAACTGATAAAGGAAAACAGTTTCTGCTGTGGGACTTAATACTCCAAAGTATTTGGACACATGACCATTACACCAACAGGGACTTTGGTGACATCACATTCTAAGAACGTGTACATTGGTGTGGAGTTGTTCCCCCTTTGTGGCCGTGGCAGATCCCACTCTTCTGGGAAGACTTTACACAGGATTTTGGAGTGTTTCTGTGGGAATTTTTACTTATTCATACAGTGGAGCATTTGTGGGGTTGGGCACTGATGTTGGACTTGGGGACCAGGTTCCCAATCTCTGTTCCAGTTCATGCTGGGGGTATTTGATTGGCTTAAGATCAGGGCTCTGTGTGGGCCAGTCAGTGTTTTTCCACACTGAGCTCATCCAACCATGTCTTTGTGGACCTTACTTTGTGCACAGGGACGTGGTCGTCCAATGCTGAACCAATTACACACACGTGCGCACAAATACACACACACAATCAATTGACAAGTTGATCTTTTAATTTATTTTGTGACTTTGTATCAGATGTATTATTTGGAGAAGAAATGATTAAGTATAGAATATCACACTAAATTGCTTAACCTACCAGAGTCATTTGTCAGGGCTAATGTGGTCTCAGACTGCCTCAAACAATCAATCAGGTGAAGATTTTGCGGGGTTGACTGAAACCACTGAATGACCCAAGAAAACACTTCACCAGCATTTACAGATATATGTGCCTGTGTGTTTCTGTGAGAATTTCTGAGCGTGTGCAGCCATGTGATAGCTCTGTGCCTATTAACTCTTGTCAAGTTTGCTTTTGGTTCTATGCTTGTTGAAACAGACTATTAAAGGCTGGAGGCAGACTTGGTCAAACAGCAGTTATCTGAAGTGGACCCCATTAGCCCTGCAGATGTGACAGGAGAGCGGTGTGAGTGTCTAACAAAGTCAATGAGCACATATGATGACAAATTAGGGGGTGAGAAAACTTGTCAACCCCATTTGAAAAACCAAAAGATGAATGTATGTCAGCTAAGCTCTCTGCAAAACATCCAAAGACCAACTCTGGCTTTTCAGAGAGGTTCACACAGCAGACAGGAATTATCTTGTCAGTGCTAACACTCTGTGGGAAATTACATCACAGCAACAAATAATGACAAATTAAGACAAAATTAGTAGCTGTTTTGAGAAAGACAAACAGACTGATGAATGCACACAGATACCCAAAGATAAGTCCACAAGGTAAATCTCCCTTTCATCGTCAGTGGAGCAGGTACATGGTTTTCTCTTGACGACAGTGCAGATAAAAGTCTTAGCTGTCTACTTCCTTCAGAAAGAGCAAAGCATACCAAGAAGGAAAAAGAAAAAGTTTTCACCTTTTAGATTCCACTCAACAGTACTGTCTACAAAATCCTCATTCACCCAAATACAGTGTAGACGCATGGAACCTCCATAATTAAAATTAGATGAAGCAATTCATTTAGTTTATAATTATCTGTGTTGATTCCTTTAAAGGCATCAGTGGCTTAAATTTAAATTCTTCACAACATTTCTTCCATCACTTAGATGGGCAACACCATGGCTCTGAGGAGGGACTGTCCACAGGCGTTTGTCCTTATATCAACTTGTATGTCTTGTAGAATCACAAAAGAAAGTTGTGCTCCCTGGCCTTACCAAATGGTGTGTGAAGAACATGCCAGTTTCTTCAGTCGTTTTGCGTGATATCGCAACACATTTTTTAGCTTATGTGTGTCGTTTACCGCTGTATGCTTTAAGCTTTACTTGTGTCATTTTAGCCACGAATGTCATGGAGATAAAGTCGGCACATGAAGGAGGTTCGGATGGCTTATAGGTCAAATTAACGGGACTTTCATTCATGAGATCAATTTTCATGTCCCGTGTGAAACCAAAAACCAGTGTTAGTTGATTTTAACTCATGTCTTTAAGTTAATTTATGGTATTAATGCACATGTTCAAAATTCACTAAATGTTCCGTAAACGTTGCTATGCTATTTATATACCTTCCCATAAGATCATGCCAAAATACCTCTTCTATTTAACAAGAACTTTACTAGTGTTTCCTTTGTCTTAGTTGTTAGTGAAAGATAAGCTGTCATTACTGTGCAAATGTGTGTGTCTGTCTTCAGTCCATCTGCAGTGGGAGACTGTATTTTTTGTTCTTTTCTATAATGTACTCTCAAAGAATAGAACGCAAAGAACGTTTTTCTTTACTTTGTTCTTTGTCCTTGCATTTATCACCCATCTGTATCATGCATGCATGTATGCGGTTTACCATGTTTTCTCAATTGAACAATTTTCTAATAAAGAGAAAATCCTGTCCAAATGATGAATACTGTAGATTGTAATCTATAAAGCACACTGTGTAATTAAAGTAAAACTTGTCAACTTCAAAGATAAGAAATTTCCCATTAACCAAAAAACTAATGATAAGTACTGTGGTATGGAATATGATGTATGTGGAAGTGCAATGGTGAATCTGTGAGTTATTTATGACATTTATGCACATTCTAAGTTGTGTGCATCCTCAAATGCATGTTTATATTTACAGTGTGATTTGTAGATATGTCTAGAGAAGTCTGTGGGTGTGTGTGATAGCATGTGTCAAGCTGGAGTCATTGCGTGTGAGAAGCTAAACACTTGCTCTTGCTCTCTTTGAAGGAGGCCTCCAGGGCTATTCAGTACCTAAATCTCATAATGGCTTCAATGACAGCTCCATATCTTTGTGACAGCTATTTCAAAGGCCTGGCAGGTTTAATGTACTGCACATCACAATTCAAACAGGCAGCACAACACAGACAATAGGTAGTAGATTATAAAACGCATCACATCAAAAAAAACAACAAAAAAAAAGGATCTTAAACTGCCATGTTTTCATCAGGACATGCTTTATTTAACAGCTCAGTGCTGTGGTTAAAGATGGATTAACTTGTTAATAACTTGTTTACAATATGATCTGACAGCCTAGTGACAATAAAAATGGTGGCCAGGGTAGCACTAGTAGGTAACTTTATGTTCCCAGTCATTGGGTCCTTTCTTGAGACACTTGTGTCATTGGTTTCTTTTTGGTTCAGTTCTTTATTTTTTATTTTTGTGTGTATTATATGTGCTTTGGTGTGTTTGCTCCATTGATTTTCTCTGTGAAGCTTGCAGGTTATTTAAAAAACAGCCAGATTCTTTAACAGGCAACTGCACCGAGTTTTACACATTCAAAAATGTTTGTAGGTCTTGAGTGATACAACAGATCATGTAAAAGAAAAGGGAGCTCAGATAAACTGAAGAATGTGTGGGTTAAAAAAAATTCTAATCTGTTAATTACACTAAAGACTGTAACTAGGTGGACAGTTACTTCATCTCACAAGATGATAATGATACATATCCCTAGCTATTTTTAAATAAAGGTAAGGATGTTTCCTAAGTGATTGTTTGTCCCTTGAAGAGAAATCCTTTCATTCAGGCTATGTTAAGCTTATATTCCAGCTATGCTAGTAAAAATGTAATTTCTTCTAACTTAACTTAACTTCGACAGGTTTTTGCACCTCAAGTGATGTTGCCAGATGCCTTCAAAATGTTCTGGGCAGCAATGAAAAAACGATGAATTGACAGGTAAATCAGGTATTCCACAATCACAAGGGTTATGTGCTCCAACACGTAAAAGACTGAAAATGATTCACCAGACCAAAAGTTTTGCATTGTATGACATGACATAAAAGTCAAACAAATGTGTTTTCAGTGTGTGTGTGTGTGTGTACATGCAAAAATCCCTCTGTGGTACATCAGTCCTCACCTGAGATCAAATGAGCTGGACATAATGTCAGTTTCGATGTTAGTTGTTAAGATATTCACACGCTTTCACTGTCACAGAAAAGACATTTCAATTCTCTGCCAGAATGTGGTTTGAAACACATTATGTGGTATGGTGCCAGCCCCTACAGCAATACCAAACCTGTGCATAAAGTCTTTAACCACTTGTGGCCAAGTCTGAACCTGTTCACACACATGAGGGCACAGAAGAATGCCATTTAGCCAAACCTAACCTACTGGGAGGACATCATGAACCAGAAATATGTCAGCGCTGCTCAGATTTTATTCATGAAACTTACCAAAAAAAAGAAACAAAACATTAACGTAAACAAAGTACTGAAAGAAAAGAAAACTTATTTCTATTTCTAAAATATCCAAATTTTGCTCTCTATCCAAACACACTCCTCACCCCTCCTCTAATGAAGAGGCTTCCAGCCTGGTCCCGGTCACTCATCCCACTCTGCTCTCCTTTGTCTCTGCGCGGTGGGGGGTGGAGCGTGAGGGGGGTTGAAAGGTGTAATTGGCCGAGCCTGCTCAGGTGAAAGCAGACCTCTTGTCTGGGGAAACAAAACCGACTCTCTGTGTGTGTCTGCAGCACTGCAAGGTCAAAAGGGCATGCTGTTTTTGGACACACACACACACACACACATCCCTTTTCACTCATCCTCCAGCCCCCAACAATCACTGCAGCTACCTGGGAAAGGTAATTATTTGCTCTTCTGTCTGTCTTCTTCATTTCAGGGTACTCAACTGCCAGGTCTGAGAAGAAACAGAGACAAAAAAAGTTTGTACTTTGCTCTCAGTTCCCTGTTGGATACATTTTTGTCCCCTTTCTCAAAGTTTATATGGAGCTTTAAATTAAAAGGTCTGTGTTAATGTACTCAAACCATATGCTCCACAGCGTTACATCCTGCAACCACTCTCCATGCTGTGTCCGTCTGCTCTCCTGCACTCTCCTCAACACATTGTAAGTTGTTCATCATCAAACAGAACATGGTGTAAAATGTCATGCCATCTGATAGAGGTACTGTTTGGCCTGCACAAACATGATCTGCAGGCAGAGCTGCAGAAAGGGCAGAAAAATCCCTGAACCACAGTTGCATCTAAGCTGTTATGGTTGACAAAGAAGAGACTTTACAAGTTGACACATGTTCTGTTTTTATTGAGTGATGATTATGTCAGTTATAACTATCACATTGATAGTTATTGATAGGGGTCTTGGAATGGCTCTATCAGTCAGGCCACCACTTAGATCCCATAGGAAATACCTTAACAACTATTGGATGGATTGCCATGAACATTTGGACGGACATTCATGGTCCCCAGAGGATGAAGTTTTCCAACTTTGATAGTCTTCTGATTTTTCCTGCAGCACCACTAAAAGGCCATATTGTAAAAATGCATTCTGTTAAATTTCTCAACATTTACTGAATGAATTGACAGAAAATTTTGCATGGCATGACATTTATGATTTCCAGAGCCTAAGACATTGATGATACTATGACTGTTCCACTTGTGCCCCCATGAGGCTGACATTCTTTTAGCTTTTTGTCTTGACAACCACTGGATGAAATGGAAACTGTGCAAAGACATGAATGTCCCCTTCAGGATCTATTGTAGTTATTTTGGTGATCCTCTGGATTTTTTTGACTGAACTTTGGTTTTAGTGTTAATTAGCAAATGTTAGCATACAAATACTGAACTAAGATGGCAAACTTGGAAAATGTTAATAGCTAAACATCAGCTGGTTATCTTTGTGACTCTATTAGCACTTAATTGTGCCACTGTGCCTAACCACTGTACCTAAATACATTCTCTTGGAGCTGTTAGCATGGCAGTAGGCTTAAAATGGTATAAAAAATGGTATTTGTAGCGCATCACTCTAAAATTTCTCTGTTTATTGTTTTGCTCTGAAGGATAATCAGCAATAGTCCAACATGTCCATCTTTGCCGCCTCTTCTCTTCAGTTTTACTGTGAGCGTATTACAAAGTGTTCTTCTCATCACAGGGCTGCACAGTATCGTTACTTCAGTAAGAAAATATGTGGTGTTATGGTTCCGCCCACTCAGGTATTAGCAATGGGTCGATGTGGTAACAGTTTATTTTTACAGTGGTGATACTGAACAAACAGACTGGAAGATACAAAGGTTCTTCCACAAATCACAAACCACAATGTTATCCAGACCCTAAATCAAACCTGACATAACCCACACCTGCTAGCCTGTCTGTTGACTATTTATTGTATCTCATCATTGTCTTTATACAACTGACATACAATAATAGCTTTGCACAAAGTTTACTGTCAGCACTGGAAGAAGGGCATGGAACTGTGATGCAAGTTATTAAGAGCACACAGTATAAATAAAAACAAAGCAATTAACAAGTCGTGCCCATTGACAACTTTGGTGACTATTTATGATTCGGTTCTTTTGGTGTTAGTGAAAACGTTGCTCTAATTTAATTTCACTCATCACAGTCACAGTCCAATTATGACACCAGGAAAGATAGAGATATAAGCATATAAACAAAGTTGTTGACCTCATATTTCCAGTCAGGTGTAGACTGAAGAAGCTCTCTGATGATCCCAGTCTCATTCTCGGGGTATCAAATGCTGTTTTTTGGGGTTTTTTTTTTTTTTTTTTTTGGTTTTTTTTGGCATGTCCCTTGATATCTCATCCACAATACTTCTTAAGGCTTTGAGCATCAGCCATTAGCATCAAAGGTTGCTGTATGAGACATATGCGACAAGCTGGGATGAGAACCTTTCTGATCATACTATAAAAACACATGCTGCAGTCAACCAGACTCAAGACTTTGATATAACATCTAATTCTAGTGATGTGTTTTTGTCTATTTCCATATCTTTATATATCCAAAGGGAAAATGATGCATTAATCAAACATGCAAAGTAATATTTTAGACAATTTATTAGAAGGATGTCAACTTTAAAGCAGTTATATAGTCCACAAGAATAAGAGGCAACA
Organism: Scatophagus argus; assembly: GCF_020382885.2. Lineage (NCBI taxonomy): Eukaryota > Metazoa > Chordata > Actinopteri > Scatophagidae > Scatophagus > Scatophagus argus. The sequence continues at coordinate 18,664,949 of NC_058505.1, read as the reverse complement.
GTCACACGAGTGTCTCTGTGAGGTTACACAGAGAAGTGCCTTGAGCTAAATACTAACACTCCTGTGATGATGACCTCTCCCCAGTAACTCAACCAAGTAATCCACAGACTGAGATTCTAACCTGATGAGAAGTTAAAGGATCACTCAAATTATTGCAATTTATCCTGAGGGGAACATGAACAACTGTGCCAAAATTCATGGTAAAGCATGAAGTAGTTTTAAAGACATTTCACTTCTCAAATGTCATCCTCTGTGTTGCACTAGAGGAAAAGTCAGAGGATTAAACAAAGTCGTTATGATTCATCCACTGAGGCATAATAGCAAAAGTCTGGGCCAATCCATTTAATAGAGTAGTTCAGATATTTCATTAGATAAGTAAGAACTTTGACTTGTTGGCGGCACTAAATGATAAGGGAATCACCAAAGTAATTAGGATTCATGAAAATCAGTCCTACAAGTGTTTAGATATTTTAGTCTGCACCAAAGTGGTGTGCTGACAGACAGACAGACCGACATCTCTATAGACATACAGATAGAAGCTTATAAAAATAAGCAGAAAATTGCTCATGTCTTGTGAAAAGTCTACAATCACAGCGTGCAGCAATAAGCCATTAGAACATTGCATATTTCAGTGGCAAAACTCTTCACTCACAGATTTATGGTCTGCCTGGGTGGCCCCGCTAGAAGTTGAACTCAAAAGCCTGCCATGAGACACCGTATTGACACAGAATAAACAGCACGTTATACACAATACATCATCCCTTAGCCTTTCACTCACCCATGATGTGCACCAGCTTTCTTTAGTTTCTTCATGGCCCATGACAGGAGGCAAAGAAATGAGACATTTCATAAAGCACTACGTCATTTTACATCCATCAAAGATATTTGATTTTCTCTTGATTGCTACGGTATCAGCTTTCTTAAAGTTGAACAGGTTGGACCATCGTCATTGAAATCATGGGCCAAGTGTTGAAATGGTTCATCGACTAAGTCTATGGTACATTATCATGTCCCCACACAACAAGTACTGAGATGTTAGGTCCCATGGCAACAAATTTTGTCATATGTTGATCCAAGGGTAAAACTGGTGAACAAATGGTGCAACAGCAAGATGGGTAAATGTAATTTGATAAACACAAATGCAGGAATGAACACCATTATGTGTTAAAAATTACCAAAAATGTCAAGCATCATATGTTTTCCTTGTACCTTTCACAAAAGCTGAACAATGTGCACGATTATGTCCCTTTGTCATGGGTCTATCTAGAGTATCACGGCTGTTAAGAAAGTTTCACAGCTCAGCCACTGAAAGATGAGCTAAGTGGAGCAGCTAAGATGGAAGAAGAGCTATCGCTTATTGCCCAAGAGCACAAGGATTGCCCTCAAACATATCATACAGACACATAGACACCGTATACCATCTCCCTGTTTAAGCACACAATGTTTCTTCATATTGCGTCTTTAATGACGCACTTATTGTCACTCATTTTCTTTAAACAGGAACCCATTTGTAATGATATAAGCAGTTATTTATGGCACATAGCTGAACAACCAACAGTGGTGTCAATTCCCAGTTTATGACTAGAATACTTGTGCTTCCTGACCTTTAGAGAACAGAATAAAATAGAGAAGAAGAGACTGAAAAGGTTCATCATTGACCTGAGTAACAAAATTTGACACAATAATCTCACCACCAAGTCCATCAGTAAAATCAAATTGCAATACTGAATGTTAAGACATTGTGGACTATAAATCCTTACAATGGTCAGAAAAAATTTGACTTTCTATAACCAGACAACCTCACCTTCTGAGGAATGTGATACAGTTCAACAGCTCCAGAAGACACGGAGTAATAATAATAATAGACTGAACTGACAACAGTGTCTCTAAAGATTATTCACAGTATGTGTCATATCAGGCTTTGCAACTTTACAAGCATTAAAGTGTCATTGATCCTCATTATTTTATAATAATTCATAGGTCTCTCTGCCACCAGATTTTATAGATAGACAGCATCTATTAACTTGATGACATAACTTTCATTGACAATGAAAGTTATGTCGTCACATTCTTTGGCTAAGTTCATTTCAAAGTCATATCGTTCTGAAAAACCAGTTTACAACCGCTTTAATTATGAATCTAAATGAATGGTTTCGCTACTCTTCTTTGTACTGTCTGTAACCTCTTGGTATGGTGATTGTTTACACTTGACACCATTAGCTGTATGTCAGGGCTGCCCATCTATCTGCATCAGTCTGACAGCTGATGAAATCAGACGAAATAAGAGCACATCCACATTAAGCAGGTTTTTGTATTTGTGTTTTTCCTGTCCATTTCAGTCCTCCACAGAAACTAAGCCCAAAACTGCCTCCAGAATGCTTTGGACACAATAACCAGCTTTGACACGCAGTGAGGACTGTGTGTCAGTAAATGTCAGTATAACCAATCATATACGGCTATTTGCATTAATCTGTATTGGTGTTTTCTTGACTACGAAATAATATTTTGATCCTTCCCAATCCTATTTAGGAAGGTATTTGCAAGTCTTTCTTTTTAGCCAGTTTTGCACTTTCACTTTGTCCCTTTGCATTTAGGTGCTCAAATGTATGTAAACCAAAATAATGATAAACTGATTTTAATAAAGTAGCATCTATTATTATATATGACACCTTATTCAATATGTTCTCCAACTTCTGCATTTCTTTACTATCATCATACAGTCTGTGGTTTGTGATAAACATAGTATACTGGCGGGGCAAACACACACACACACAAAGAGAGAGAGAGAGAGAGAGAGAGAGAGAGAGAGAGAGAGAGAGAGAGAGAGAAGTCCCAACAGGTGGAACAGGTAAATGGCTTTTGAGCTAATTGCTACAGGCTAGTATAGAGAGATAAAGAGCTGAAACCGAGACAGAAAGAAGTGAGACCGGTTCTTTCCACTACACTTGAATAAAGTGCAAGATCAGGTGCTGGCCTTTAAATTGGTATTTTAGCTTAGCAGACCCAGATCCTCTGCTTCTCAGTCACATGCACGAAGAAGTCTGATGAACTGTGTTTTGTGCCAGAACCTTGATGTTTATAAAAAGTTTTCTTTTTCTCACAATTTCACAAGCAGATGATAAGAATTAGCAGAAAACAATAGTTTTTTGTTTAGTAGCATCATAAAAGCTATTCAAGCATAATATTTTTTTCTGGGTTGCATCCTTGTATTTTATAGCCATATCCTTATTTGTTGATGTGAACTCATAAACTGTCCTATTTGAACAGCAATGTTACCTCAGCAGGCATATAGCTGAGTTGAGGTTGAGATACAATAACTAAAGAGTAAAAGAAGCATATACCAGTAAAGCAGACATTTCTGCCACCCTCTGTCTGCTTACTGTGCATGAATAATCCAATTTTCTGAGGTACACAAAAAAATAAGCTACAGTGTTACTAGCACACCTGTGTAACTGGATGTGGCTGGATACATTCTGAATAGGCTGCAACTGTATATTACACATATATGTAATATACTTAATGAAAGTACATTAAGTACTGTGAAGGATTACAATTGGATTTTGTGTATTTTTCATGAAATTATCTTAAAAATTAAAACACAGTATTGGAACACCTGTCCATTACACAACAGGGGCTTTAATGACATCACATTCTAAATACATAGACAGCTTTGCAACAGTAACAGCTTCCACACCAAACTCATCCAACCATGTCTTTATGGACTTGGCTTTGTGCACTGGGCCACAGTCATGCTGGAATAGAAAAGGGCCTTCCCCAAACTGTTGCCACAAAGTTGGAAGCATAGCATTGTCCAAAATGTCTTGGAATGCTGAAGCATTAAGATTTACTTTTACTGGAAGTAAGGGGCTAAGCCCAACCTTTGTAAAACAACCCCATCCCACAAATGAATTCAATAATAAAGAGATATATCCCAATACTTTTGTCTATATAGTGTACCTACTGGAATAAAATGGTGTCAGTGTGCAATCAGAGGTCCTGCTCAGAGTGACAACCTAAGTCTGATTTTAGCATATCCAAAATGGAACTTGGTTGATTTTGACAAATGTCAGTTTTGTGCAAATGTAACTGCTAGAACTGCTAGTGTCTGGCTTTCACAATAAAATTGCACTTTGACTTCTCTGAATGTGTGCAGGCGCTCTTGGAGAGCAGGACAGAATTTGGTTTGTACAGTTTAAGAATATGTTTTTGATTAAGTGGCTTCTGCAAGTCAACCAAGACCCTGTGCTTCCCATGTAGTACATGGTGCCCAGCATGAAGCATAAAAAGCACCAAAAACCTCTCTTGAAACAACTTCCAAATGCAGAGCAATAAGAGCTTTTCTTTCTGACTGATTATTTGAGAACAATGCATGAAACTTACCTAGGAGGCATATGCACATACTGTAACAGGCTAGGATTTGAACTGATTTGATTTTGAATATGGAAGTAAAAAGTAATGGTTGCAGTAAAGTCAGCTGACAAACCCAGGACTAAGGTTAATGAAGAAAATGATGAAGTGATTTTTGAGAGCGTACAGTCTTTACTATCTATCTCTTTGTCTCCCTTTACTCAGTGGGTCGTCGTTATCATAATAGCTCTTAATTACTTCTGATCTTGATCACACGCACCAGATACGTAAATCAGCCGACATGCTGTTAAGTACTGCTAAGTATGTGGCATCCTGATCTCATTAGCCTAACAGCTAGCTGCTAATGGTTGAATGCTACTAAACCATTTAGCCACCACAAGCTTTGCCTGCTGGAAGAGGTTAAACCATTTAGCACCACTGATAGCTAAACACAACAGCAGGGCAACGATCATTTGTTTGACAGACCAGGACACTCATTTAGCATATCACTTTAAAATAACCACGTGATTTCATTTATATGTTTTGAATATTTTGTCAAGGTTAGATTTCAAACATAATGTTAGAGTTATTTGATACCTGCAACATTATTATAAATTTGCTTTCATTATATTGGGAAATGTCCATAATATAGCTATGTGTTATTTGTGAGTAAATAAGGTACAATGTTTTGTGCTTGTTGAGTAAATTCATTGTTTGCCCACTGGAAATCTATAACTTGAAAGTCAACCTATAAATCCCATATCCCATCTAACTCCTATCTAAGTCCTATCTAGTCCCACATTAAGAGCCTTCCACCCTTGCAGGCAGACTGTTTGACCCAACAGGCGTCAAACTCTGGCCTCAGGAAGAGCAGAATTACTGATTACAGGGCCTTAGGCCGATGTTATTGCTACCCTTTTTTCCCCATGATTCTCCTCATTGGCTTGTGCTTGTTCTTATTTCCTCTCCTCTCCACCTCCGTTTTCTAGAAGGTAACTAGCCTGTCTCCACGCTGTAGTTTTACTTTTTTTTCTAGACTCTAATCACTTTGTTTCTTTTTCATGCCATGCAAGACAGCATATTTATCTAAGATAACAGCTGGGTTTCCCCTCACTTTCTGGGTGATGGAGGATAATTGCTGTTGGTGTGCGTGTTTGTCTCAGTGTCCCCATGTTCAAGTAGATTATTCCTGGCTGTTCAGAGTACAGCTACTGTTTGGACAGGAACACAAAAACAATGCGTAAGCACGGACATGTGGGTCTCCAAATCAGAGAATGGCAGTGATTGTGCAGCTCATTTGCCTAAAAATGCCTGCACACATTTGCATGGAATAAAGAAGCTTCCCATCAAATTAGTGCAGAGTATGCAAAGTTCCTGATATGCTGTTGTGTGGTTCCTGTGAAAATTCCTGCATCTGTTCTTAGCATCAAAGTAAAGCAGGACCTGTAAGAGGCTAATACATTAAGTTAGTGGTTCTCAACCTTTTCGTCTGACTTATTCCCACAAGCCTGTCAGATGAACTCAAGCAGCTTACCTCGTCATCAGTACCATCCAGTCAATTCAAAGGAACATTCAAATATGTCCCTTGGAACTGATTTTAACCTACTGTCAAACTATTACTTTAAAGAAAGTAATAATGTTTGCATTTGTACCACTTGGTGTAGTAGAAACTGGACATTTCATCCATTTATCTATCAGGGCCTGCTTTTAGCTAACTACGCTGTCGAGCAATGCAGTTTAGCTCCAAGCTTACGCTGTATTTTGCACCATGCATCCCTTTCCAGCATTTCCAACTACTCACAGGCCTACTCCTTTTAACTTTTATCTGCTAATTTATACTTTTATCCTACTAATTTATACTCTATTCAAACCTTTATATCCAAATCTTTTCATATGGAATTCAACATTTAAATCCTATTCATACTTTCCCACTTTTCCAACTCTTATGTGTTCTTCAGCTGCTTTTCCATGCAAATTAAAGCCAGCAGTGTTGTATAGCATCAATTTTTCAGCATATAGCATTCACACGGCAATTCCCACAGAAACTGCTTGTTTGGTTTCATGAGCGTTGAATCAAAAAAAAGGGACAAATGGCAGTGAGCTGGCCTGACCCATCACGAGCAATTTGGCGTTCAGAATCTTGCCTGAGGACACATGTGGACAGTAGGAGGTGGGGATTGAACTATCCCCACCTCCATATATATATATATATACAGTATATATATACAAATCTCTACAAATCTATCTCCCCTTCCACAACGAAAAAGAACATTTGAATTGAAAGCATCTAAACAGGGTAGAAAGTAGAAAACTGAATGAGACATATTTTTTGCAATGCTTAAGTTTCCAGGCAAGATAACATTGCTTTAGTGAACAAAAAATAGACTATTCTAAGAGACAAATTGTTACTTTTAAACTTAGAAACACAAACAATTGAGCAAGATAAACCACTTTTTATCTCTACTTGGAAAACATTTCAGTGTATCCAGGAGGAGATGCCTTGGCTGTCTCTGTCTGCCTGCTTAACTGTAATCTTAAGTAATTGTGTTTAGAAAACACTTGAGCTGGTAGACTTCCTCCCTTTCAGAAAAGAGTCACAAAAAGAGAAACCTGAGCCCAGGGCAAATCTTTATCTGCATCTGTCTCTATTCTTGGTTACTTGTTTTTTACATGAATTGGGGTTGTGATAATTCCTTTGATTGAACAAGATAGAGCATAGCTTTTTTCCACAGTGGAGATCACAGCATTTTTCAGTGGCCTTTATTTTTTACATTTCCCAAATTATAGTTCAGTATATTGAAAGAGGCTTAATAGAACACAATAAACAGGCAAAGAAGACTAATTCAACCTCAAGGTAAAACCACTACTGACAAGGCCAAACACTAAATTTCCTAAATAAGTGTTACAGAAATATGATAAGAGAAACCGTTAAAGAGAAATTTGTCAGGACACGTGTAGCTCCATGTCATAGCCATGTCCACTGCAGAGTGAAAACAGAGGAAGCAAGTGTCAGGTTTTTCCTCAGGAAACAGAGTCCATTTCCATTTGGCTCATGGACAGAACCGGAATTTGTTTTGCGTAAGCCCGGCAGGTTAAAAATAACGACGTATAAAGGCAAAGAGCTGCAGGACAGAGGCTTTCACAACACCTGCAGGAGCAGAGAGAGGCACTGGTGTTGGCATTGGTCTGTTTGGCTTAGTTGCAGTTTGGGGTTTTAAAAGTCCATCCAAATTAATCACTGTAGGACCAGTTGCTGCTTACCAACTTTTTTTCCTTCTCACTTCATTAAATGAGACCAAAAAAAGAAAGAAATATCACATTATTTATGTTATGTTGGTAACATTTGAACAGATAAATATTCCCTTTGGTCGGCAGAAAGTCATGCGCAGTGAAATGTTAAGTGTGTTATCTCACACTGTGAGATGATTTACAAAGACACCAGGGTGCTTTGACTGCCTGTTAGATCTGTAATGTCCGAGCTACCAAGTTAATCATTTTATTTTAGTTACAGCAGATTGTGGTTACGATTAAAAAACAAACACCATTCTAATGGTTGCACTGAGATGTGGTGGCAGACACAACAGATGCTTATGATATTTTTGTGAATTTGGGGTCTTTGGCTATCTGGAAGTTGCATGAAGTTACATTAAGTTTAAAAAATATTGCAGTATATATATATATATATATATATATATATATATATATATATATATATAATTTTACCTGTTGTAATATGGTCACTTTTAATCCATTATTATTATTATTATCATCATTATCTTAGCTTTATGGTCCAAATTGGTGAAGAGTGCATAACTATAGCTATGGCCCTGATTCTAGTAAATAGCATTTGGGACCTGTTATGACGCAATCATATTATTCTGAATATGTAGAATGTATCTGCCATGTAGAAAACTAAAGTCTCTTCACATGAATTTGAACTAAAAAACAACTCATGGCTCAATTTCAAAGTGTGTTCTGCGGCAGCATTCCTCTGTCAGCACCCATCTTCCCCGCACATTACCATAGCAATTACAGGGCTTCTGGGGGAAGATCATTAAGAAACATGTCGTCCTTTGTTGACAACGAGATAAACAGGTTGTTTCGATGAGCCGCCGCTTTACACGTTTGTGTTTGTGTTAAACATGCAGGGATCAAGTCGGGACAAATTAACGAGGTGTGAGCGTCTGCGTGTGGGTTTGAAGAGACTGGGACGAAACTGTAAAATGAATGTCTTAAAGATTTAGTCTCTGCTGGGCTGAGGGGCATTGATGAAAGAATTCCCAAGATACTGAGAGAGGTTTGCGCTGGAGCATAAGGAAACTTTAAGGGTCTTTTACGCACTGGAAGCATCCTGCACTCCAGAACTTTTGCCAGGTTTAGTGTCGCCCCCTGTACCCGCCTCAAGAAAGAAGTTTGGTTTCCCAAGGGACAGCAATAAGATGAATTACTGGACTGAAGCTTAATTTGACACCTTTAGACGTCACACGCTTATTCCCACACGTTCTCACCCAATACTGAAAACACGACTGGAAAGCTGCAGATTTTTAAATATCCCCATGACTAAACTGAAAAGGAGAACCGGTGAAAACAGTTTCGCGTGTGCTTTGGAAGACGTGCCCTTAACCTCCACAGGCATTCATATGAAATCACGGATGATTTTTTTTTTCTCGCCATAGTTTATGAACTTAAGTAACTTACCTGTTTGATGCACCTGAATGCCATTTTCTGTTTGTTTGCTGTACTTGCCATTGAGGGGGAGGTGTGTGTATGAGTGTGTTCGGGGGGGAGTAGAGGCCACACCTCCCGGTATTGATAAAGGACCTATAAGAGGCTTCATCAGCACTGTTGACACTCAGACTCAATCCTGGAACACTCCTGAGCTGTCAACACTACCAAATAGGTTCTATATGGACAGAGAAGAAACTCTCTGTTCGCGATTGCAGTTTTAAGTTGTTGCCCTTTTTAATCTAAAAAAGCAACATTTCGGTCAGGATGGCTGCAGCTGACGCGATGATGTCTGTCATAACATCTTTTCCGAGTGTCCAGCCGATGGAAGGAAAACACGTCGACAATGTAAGTTCATGATTTTAACTTTGGAATTTGTAGTATTTTATTATTTTTGTATGCCTGAAGATCTGATTGTTCACGTTAGATTCTTGGTTCTCTAACTTGGTTTCGATTTGCTCCTTCTGTACAGCTGTGCAAGGTGGCTGAGTGCGCACGGGGCAGCGCAAGAGGTGGCGCAGACCAGCCGCTCATCGAAGTTGAGTTCAGCATCGTGCAGTCTCCTGCTGTGCCTCCCAGAGACGACGACGAGTTGGGAAAATTCTTGGATCTTGAATTCATTTTGTCCAACACCATCGGCTCGGATGTTGGAAGCAACAGCAGCAACGGTAACATTTCTCCGCCGCAGAAGCAGTGCGCGTATTCCCTGCCCGAGTCACCCGACAGTTGCAGCGGTAGCTCTGTGCCGGACTGCAGCGAGCACCCTCCTTCTCACCTGGCAGCGCAGAGCTATCACGGCACAGCGAGCTTCACAGGCCCGGGCCCAGTGCGCAGTCTCATGGCGGAGCTTCTCACGCCGGAGGTGAACTACCCAGTGGACAGTTTATCGGACAGCGCAGGCAAAGTGAGAGACGTGCGGGAGTACACCGAGCTGCAAGCGTTGAATCCTGTCACTATTCCAGTAGTAGCTACGTCTCCGCCACCATTTGGATACAAAATTAAAACCGAGCCTGTAGGTCAATCTTGTATGATGGCTGCAGGTGGAAGGGACTTTATGGGACAAGTGTATGAGAGACACCAGATGCACTCCGTGCAACCAGCTTTTACGCACCACCAGGCTGCAATTCCAGGTTTCGGTGTACACCCCATGCATCACCCCGAACCTCAGGGACACACAGACTGCCATTTGGCTCAAATGAACCCTATGAGCTGTGATTATCCCAATCAACACCATCCCCAAAGCCAATACATGAGCGCGCACTACCAGCAGCCGTACGCACACCAGAGTTTGCCACAGTTTCAAGGACAGTATCGCATGCACAGAGAGCCTGTCCGCGTTCACCAGCAGCATCATCCGGCGTCTGTACAGGGCCTGATGCTCACCCCTCCCTCGTCGCCATCGTTGATGGAGTTCTACGCGCACGATGACGTAGGGATCATCAAACAGAAGCGAGGTCGCAGGTCTTGGGCCAGAAAACGCGCCGCGACGCACAATTGCGAGTTCCCTGGCTGCGGGAAAACCTACACCAAGAGTTCCCACCTCAAAGCCCACATGAGAACACACACAGGTGAGCACAGAACTACAAATGCATTTATTTCAATTGTCAGTGGTTCTTCACAAAATTCTGATTTTGTAAGATTGTGTTGTTCGTGCAATTTAAAGCCTGTAATTCAAACAAAGTCCTTGTCTTGTGTCTCTCAGGTGAAAAGCCGTATCACTGTAACTGGGAAGGCTGCGGCTGGAAGTTCGCCAGGTCAGATGAGCTCACCCGTCACTTCAGAAAGCACACTGGACACCGACCTTTCCAGTGTCACCTGTGTGAGCGCGCGTTTTCCCGTTCAGATCACCTTGCTCTCCACATGAAGAGGCATATGTAGTCCAAATTTAAGTTATGGACACTTTTGTTTTGAAATCCATCATGGGATCATGTCTGGAGCATCCGAGACAAAACGCATTTTGTTCATCTTTCCCAAATCAATGAAATAAAACGTTCCTGTAGGGACTTGTGTGCCTTGACAAAGAGTTTAAAGCAAACTTATCATACCACAAATTCATCTCCATATCCAGAACTTTTCAAAAGTCAAGTGCCTTTCCATCAGAGAAACAGAATGAATGCTGATGGTTTCTGTATATATCTGTGGATATATGAATATCTGTGGCTAAATTATAGTACTCTGTATTTAAGATGTTCTTCATTCTGTCTTTCAGATAAGTTATTAATTGTTAGTGAGTGACTTAACAAGATGGCTTTTGCTTCCCAAAAGGGAAAACTCACTGTGGGCAGGACCCTGAATGTTGTACATATGTAAATTGTATTTTTGTAATGTTTACATTGCTTTTATCTTTGATACCACTCAAATCAGATCAGGGTTTTTACTAAGATTTTTAAATGTATTTTCTCAAGGTTGCTGTTGGTTTACACAATAGATATTTTAAATTTGTCAAGTGTTCAGACCTTGTTCTGATCTGATTCTGATCTTGTTGACAAATTCAGGTACTAAAACTAATTTTCAATCCCATTTTGAGAATCCCAAGCATCATGTGTCAGTGCACCCTCTCTTCACCCAGTTCACATGTTACAGCTCAGTGTGCCTAATTAGTGTGCCATTAACACACATGTATTTTTTTATGGAAGATGTCTTTTTTATTATGAATGAAGAAATCCTCTGCAACCAATGGTTGGAAGTGTTCTACTTGAAATTGCCTCTCAGATGTATATTTTTTCCCCAAGAATGCAATTGTTTTTATGTGCTCAGAAAATAAAAGTGCTTTAACAAAACTAGTATATGTCTGCCATTGCCTTTTTCCCACTCACAAGTCGTTCCAAGTCCAGATCTTTGGACTGATACGGGTTTTGACTTCTTTTCATGCATTCTCAGTGCTGCATCACCAAAGACAAAGTGTGCTGTAGTTGAACACAAAGGCTCAGGAGCCACTTTTGTAGCTGACACTGACTGAAAGTTTTTGTGCTCCTCCCCTTCAAAACTTAAATCCCAAATCTCCCAAAATCCCAAAAGTCCAATCATTTCAGCATTTTAATAAAACACAGTGATCTTTTGTCTGAAGTGATACAACCAATGAATTATATTATTAATATTATTCCCTCCTCTAAAGAAAGCAAGCATCATGGGTCGAGAGATTCAAATAAAGCCATATGCCAATGTGCATATTTAGGTGCCTCTCAGACGTTGGATCACTGCTTATCAGACACTGCCCTCTAGTGGTCAATCATATAACTTTCTCCTGCCATTGGATGTTAACTGTTTTTAAAAGACTTAGAAGTATGTTGTACATCCAGCAGTGATAACGACAATAAGCTGAATGTACAAACAGGTTTGTTTGGTAGCTGGCTTCTGGATCCTTTATACACAACTGCAGAGCTGCCATGCATGGCTACTCACATCAAGCTCACACCTCTGCAATTACTGGGACGAATCAGGTAACACCGCCTGCAGCAGCGCACACATCCACGCTACAGTCTGGTGAGAAAGAGAAAATAATCAGATTGCAGTTAGAAAATACACAAACAAACATTTTCTTCTTTGTTTGTTCATTTTGATTTCCTTTTTTCTTGTTCATGATCAAATATGATCAAAATGAATATCATCATGAAGCTGAGTTATGCTCTCTTGCGATAAAGTTTAAAATAAGATGTGGAATGGTTATTTAACTGTAATTCTTTCTGTAGTATCACAATATATTTATAACAATCCAAAATAACAGTGAAATGTTTATCTAAAATGGATATACCGGTCAGATTGCTAATTGTCATGACAACCTGGATGCTTGCTGTGTGTTAGTTGCTGAAACGGGACCCAAGTGATATACATAAGTTTTGCTCATTTTGCTCTCACCAGTGTCTTCCTGTGTGCTTTCACGCAGAAAACCAGAGTGTAGTAGATCTTCCTGTCTGGAGGATGTTGCTTTTTTCATGTCTTACTTTGTCCACTAGATGTCCTCATTTCCTGTATTTTGTACATCTCTAGTATCGCTTCAGTGTCTCATCTTGTATCTCAGTATTCTCTTTCTTGTTATGACACAATCAAACTGTTCTATGTACTATAACTCCTAGGTGAAATGCATGTGACAGTCCTATGCAAAAAAGCTACAAACATGAACAAAATGTGGTCTGATGGTCAGATGTGGATTTTTTAAAAATGCAGTGCTTAGACCTTAAACATGAACGTAAGAGATAAACTGAAGAAGTATAGTGACAAATAACCATACTGACAACTGCACTATGAGAAACAGTCACACAATATGACAAACTGCATCTTTTCTGTATGTTTCATTTCTTTGATGATCACCTGTTGCCTATCAAATAATTAGTAAATGAAGCCTGAGTTGAAGCATGGCCAGCAGTGCTACACACAGTATGTATAATGTTATACCTGCAAACCTACAGGATGTCATCTCCTGGGACAGTGGTATTGGACTGTAAGACCTTCAACAAATTTTGCTTTTACACGTTTGTGATTACTCAGTAACATTTGCATATCCTTAAGAAGCCTTTTTCACTGCAGTCACTGTGCAATAATAGGAAAAGCACAGGTGTTTCAAATAACATTAACAATGACTCAGTTCTATTCAACTGTCTTGCTAAACCGTGGCAGTGTGACACTGAGCCAGCAGCTGAAGCATTTTAAATGGACTTCATTATTTGCACCTGTTCTTTTCCTACTGTGAGGTGTGAAAATATGTTCTGTGGAAAAGGCTGATAATGAGTTGTGTTCAGCTTCTCCTCTGAAGGGAAATATTTGTTGAAATGAGTAAAACAGATCGCAAAGCAGGTGAGTTAAATATGCTCATTTGTGTGTTATATATTTATCAAAAGACATGCTCTGGAATCGAGTATTTGAGGAATTTCTGTATAGCTGCGACCAGTGACTTGTCATGCAGGTGCTGCTGCTGGCCACACGGAGACGGTATAACATCACTATGACTACTCCTGAGAGCTGGGTTTCCTTTGGGACGGTTGATGGTTATAGATAAGCAATAAACTGTATCTTGTTGAGCAGGAGGGTAAACAATTAAAGAAAACTTCAAGCTTAAAGTAGACACACAAAATCTTACAATAAAGTAGATGATTTCCTCTTTTAATGTGTAACATAAACACTGACAGCAATAACCATGGGAGCATCATGTATGGTCTTGTGCGAGGAAAAAGAAAAAGCACATGTGGAACGATTTACAGTCATCATTAGTGACACCTGTCACTAGTTTTTCCTCTGTGACATGTAAAATTGTTTTCAGTGAAAAGGGACAATTACAGTCCAATTATTAGATCCACAAATTATATTTTAAAATACACTTTCTGCTATATTTTACTCTCACTGTAACAGTTGTAACAAACCACCACGTGCCTTAAGATGAGGAGACACTGCACAGTGTTCACACTGCACTACTTATTTCCACTAATATTTAGGTCACTCATGGTTGTTAACCAGTCGAAAATTTTGCTGATGACACTTTTCTGTCCTTAGTGTGTTTTCTGCCAGGTTCTTTCACCTCCAGTGGGGTTCTGATATAATATTAATGAGTAAAGTTTATGGGCGCTGTAGTTTGTTGAAGGAACTAAAAGCTAGCAGCGGCAAAGCTGATCCTAAAGTGGTCTAAATTAGGTCTTTAATTTAAATGCATTTCTCATCCAGTGAAATAAATGAAAACAAATTGTTTTTAATTGGACTAGTGGGGTTTTGAAAAATCAAACAGGCTGGCATTAATTCTCCTCATTCATTTTCATCATCTTGAAAAACTGACAGGCTTTGGAGAAATGCCAAATTAAATTTCAAGCTAAATGTCCAAGAACCTTCAGTGCTTATCTATCATTCTGCACATAAATCTGAAGACAACGACTGGAGTCATCTTGTAACATGTAGAAAACAGTTACTGGTAAAAACTGTTTTATGTACTTGATTTTAAATACTAGTAATATAAAGGGATAATGATCGGGTTGCTGAAAGTGGATTTTCACAACTTTCAGATTTGAAGAAGTAGAAGGAGTACTAATAAGAATAAATAACCAGCAACTGCTATTACTCTGTGTATAAATATAAAGCAGTGGTCCAGTAAATGATGGTGCAGTCAAATGATTGGACTGTACAACTGTCAAAATGAAAGTGACTAACATTTTGATAAGACCAATCACAAGACCAGGCGATCATTTATTGGGTCACTACTGTCAATTTCTTTTCTCTTCATTTTTCCATTGTTCTGGAAAAAATGTTGTCTTCTCAGTTCTCAGCAATGTGCTTTCAGACATAGAAAGGATTTGAAGGGAGGAGTGTGACCACCTTTGGACACTTTTGTCTTTCCTGGAAGGCATTCATGGTATTTCACTCATTTGTACAGATGGAAAATGAAGAGAAACAGTCATGTAAAGAATGGAAAAGAGCACCAATCACAGCATGAAACACTCAAACCATATATCAGATAAGCCTTATCTTCATGTTATGCCTTCTGAGGCTGATTATTTTACACCTCACATTATTTTAAATAGGCCGCAGACAATCGTCGACAATCTAAAAATGCAGATTCTGTTTTGAGATAATCTTGAGAGAAAGCAAGGGATTTCTGTACTGAAAATGCGCTCCCTCAGCTTTTGTTCTTTCCAACGAGCGCGTTAAAGAAACTATACCTCCAACAATACGGCTTGTA
Source organism: Scatophagus argus (assembly GCF_020382885.2). Lineage (NCBI taxonomy): Eukaryota > Metazoa > Chordata > Actinopteri > Scatophagidae > Scatophagus > Scatophagus argus. The sequence continues at coordinate 18,649,219 of NC_058505.1, read as the reverse complement.
CATTGTGTGAATGGACGCCATTTGTAGCGGTTACAACATTTGTGCTTGAGCAGTGAAAACATTTGACACTGTAAACTCCACCTTAATACAGTTCCTTTAGCATCACAAACTACAAACCCAAGAACAAAAACCTTTCTGGGGCCAGGAAGTTCCTCCTATCAAATGCAAGATGTAAGATTCCCAAATTCCTATAAATCTTCCTTCTTGTTCTTTTATGACCTGGATGACTGAGAATCTCTTAGTTAAACTGATTAAACTCATTCCGAATCTCTCCCTCATGAGTTACTTTCAATATGATGACTTTCGTCGTTAGATGGTTAGATGTTAGATACCAATCTTGTTTCAGAGCCAATCATAGCAATAAAACAATATGGAGAATTACTCACTGATCACTTTGATTTTAGGATTGTTTGATCTCACAGTTGCTGAACACAACATTCTCAACTGTAAGGTTACATGTTTCAGTTGGCCTTGTGAGTCCTATTCTGAACAGATTTATTTTCTTAATCTTTATCTTCTTTATTTGTTTAAAGAAGAACAGAACAGACGTTTTTATGTTTCCATGGATAGTTTTGAATCTGCACAAACAAACAAAAAAAAAGTCAGTCCTCAGCCCTTGGGCCTCTACTTTTCAGTCAGTCCTCACTGATAGGTAACAGGTCACCAGATGTGCAAGTAGCTTATTATGACTCATATGGACATTTATTGGTAAATGACATATTTTAGCAGCAGCATTAATTATAGCAGGAGCAAAGGAGGAAGTCACTTGAAAAAGTATAAAGAGCGACAAAGTCATTATAAGTCTCCTCATAATGAGGAGGTTGGGGTGGGTGAAACACACGCAGACTTTCACCCAGGACACAGCTGTCCATGTCCCAGATCAAATCAGAAGTCAGCTTTTATGTATGTAATGTTATGTAATGTACCTAACTTATGTGGTGTACTTAACTTAAGTTACACATACTTAACTGTCAAACAGATTAGACTACTGTAACAGTATATTTGTGAGATTACCTAAACAATCAGTTGACAGCCCCTGCTCATTCAGAATGCAGCAGCTTGTATAGTCTTGACACATATCAAGAAAACATGAACATGTTTCTCCAGAGCTGAAACCACATCATTGGCTCCCAGAGCCGTACAGAATCACCCTTAAAGGCTACTGAAAGTCACTTGGATTGACTCCTCAGTACATTTCTGGCATCTAGTTGTACCCAGAGACAGGGTGCCTTCACTTGGTTTTGCTGCCTGCTGACTGTTGACATCACCAGTGTGTCCACATTCAAAAGCAAACTTTCCTGCTCATCCCGATTAAATATTAAAAGACTGAAATATTAAAAAAAGAAGAAGAGCATTTATATCTCGGACTTGTTTGTGCAAGTCTATGTGATGACCATTTTATTCACTAATTAAAACCACATATTGCACATTGAATTCTTTTGTAACACAAGCCTGTTACTAGCTCAGTTTGCTAGGAATGATGGATTGGTATTCTGTGTGTGTCCATATGCATGTTGTCAAGGAGGCAAAGCTATGTGCGCCCCCGTAGTCCTGTTTACCTAACCCAAGGGATTCTGGGTTCTGTCAACTGTCACTAGGTCAGAAGTCATGCTAAACACAGTGTTCCTGAGCAGAATCAAAATTCAGAAGACATTTATTGAACCTGAAAGTGACAAAATGTCTCTAATTGTAACATCGGTGGACATAAAAATAAAGTCAAACAAATGGCTCATGTATACAAATCCTTGTAACAAATATGCATCTCTCAGACATGTCACTTCCTAAACATTTCCTTTAGGTCAAAGTGAAGGCACAGGAAAACCTTGTTGTTGATCCTACAACAGAAACTAGTGACTTTGAGAACCAAACCATTTGTGACCTACTTTTGAGTAGCAGCCCAGTGACCCTGATGAAACATGGGCTGAATACATGCTCAGCTGCCTGTGGCCTGCCATTCTCATATTTGTCAAATGGGAAAACTTGCTCTTCATGTTTTGTGGTTATTGTTACCGTCTTTTACAAACTGCAAATACACACCTTAGCTGAATGTACCAACGCTCAGTCCATACTACAGGGCTGTTTACAGCCATGCAGGCAGAAGTAGTACAACCCAAACTGAAAACTAAATAGACAAGGTGAGGGTAAAGTTGGTACACCTCCCATGTTGCAATTTTGTTTTTTGAACAACAGTTCAGGCTGATTAATTTCACATGAATTTCAGACTCATGTAAACTGAAGATACACACATGAACAGAAATTCCCTACTCTTCCACTGTGTTGTTTATGTTCAGTTTCTGACATTGAGCAACATTTGTTTCCCATAAGCGAACCTCATATGATAATAAATTTACCCTTCACTCACCACGACGTAGGGTTTATAACAGCACCGTGCAGACAGGTTCAGAGGCAAGGTATATGTCATCAACATTTCATCATTTCTTCATTTCGACCTTCTAAATAACAATATAATGGGATTTCCTTTTTCTAAGCAAACATTTTCAAATTATCAGTTTTAGCTACCGTAAGTTAATAAACTATATGCTATGCCTGTTCATAAACACGGTCCCCATCTTGCTGCATTTGATATTGGGGACATTTTTTAATGTTGTGTTATAGAAATCGGAGAACTGTGAATACAAGAAACATGGAATTCTTCCTGTATCTTATTTTACTGTCTTTGCTCAAAGGCTTTTCTGGTGACTTAACTCAACTTCCTGCCGTCTGGGGATTAATGACTAGCTAATGTTAGCCGAGCCCTTGTGTGTATGAGTGTGCATGCTATGTGAGAATCTGGAGGGGTGCAGGTAGCAGTGAAACATTTCTGTCGGATATATCTGGTGTAATGTAAGTACACAGTTCAACAAAAACATAAAGGTTGGGTCATTTTAAAGCAGAAATGTTGCATATTTTATCTTTAAGTACAAGATCAGACAGAGTTGTGTCAGAAGTGTCTCCTCCACACAAGACAGCAGCACTCTTTCTTTGGCACAACCATGAATACTGGAATGGACTTTGTCATACATGCTGCCTGTAGTCTGCATCTGAACCCCTTCAATGAACTGAAAACATGAGCCCTGCCTGCAGCGGCCTGAAGGTTGCCCTCACATCAGCACCAGCTTTGGGCTTTCTAGCTGTATGTTCAAGAGACAAATATCTGCACTGTGGGCATCTTGGTTCAGAGTCATGGCTGTCAATATCACACCAAGGCTTGTTGTTCTTCTAAGTTGCCTCTTGTAATACTATGTGAGCTGCTTTACCTACAGTGATTTTAACTGAAAAATCAGCCCTATTGTTATGGGCTCCAATCACTTTATCAAATACATGTTGCACAATCTGAGCGTTTTTGTCACCCAATATGCCACATTAATTCAATTCAATCCAATTTTATTTATATAGCACCTTATACAGTCAAACTTGTCTCTAGGTGCTTTACAAAAACCCAGAGCCTGAACCCCCGAGCTAGCAGACAGTGGCAAGGAAACAGTCCCTTTTAACAGGAAAAAACCTTGAGCAGGACCCGGCTCACAAGGGAGAACCATCCTGCTGATAGTCGGCTGGGTGAAAGGGGGGAAGAAAAGGTAGACAGAGACAGAGAGAATGAAAGAGAGAGATAAACATGCATGCAATAAATATCATATATTACAAAGGACAAACATGACAGGTTGTTATTACTGGAATTCTGAAAGACTATGCATTGTATGTATTTGTTTTTTAGCTAATATGTTGTTCAAGTTAGTTACATTAGAACTACATAGAAGAACGACATGGGCAGATGCATTTCATGCCATGCTGTTTTCTGGACACCACCATGACAGCCAGCGACGGAGCGATGACATGCGGCTAAACATGTCATCACTGGTCAGATTCGGGAGGGGACCAGAGAACGCTACAGAGGCGGACACAGTTTTTGCCAATGTGAACATTACAACGTGAACTTTGTGTTTGTCTAGTGAAAGCTTTCATATACAGCTACATTGCCTTTACTTTCACTTTTTACTTTGATTATAAAGGCAAATGATTGTCAAAGACCGAACACGTAAACTCAGCCAGGTTTGAAGCAGTTTGCGGTGACTTTGTGGTGATTTAGCTCAGACACTAAGACACTCACTATATTTTTCAGCTAAACTGTCAGTACAGAAGCAGCTCATGCTTAACCTCATGGAACATCTGCCCCAGTTTACACTGAGTAAAGACATGAGTAATGAAATGCAGGTAAGGTGGGACAGTGAGACTGATGACGAATGGAACGGAAAACCTTCAGCTGCTAAAACCTCAGAAAGTGTGAAGGAAGTTCTGACAATAGACGTTTCACAAACTTAGTGTCATTTAGTTGCAGGAAGTGAACATAATGATGTTCCAACAGACAGTCTAGAGCACATTAGCTTTTTCATGCACTTGCTTTTTTCATGCATGTAAGGACTCTTTTTACTTTTGGATTATGTATCTATTTATTTGCTTTCTACCTGTAGCACAATGATTTAAAATGCTGCCTGGAAAGGTTACTGTGTCCTCTTAGCACAAATTCCTAAACAATCTTTGTTTCGTGGTTCAGAATTTATTTCTCAGCAGATCATCAGTTCTGTTGCACATTTTTTTTTCTAGTAGTGGTTCAGGAGACTGTGGTAGAAGAAGTAATAGACCTACTTTTACACACAATTCCATACATTTACATGCATCCCTAATGCTAACATACAGCCTCACACATATAAAAAAGGAAGGAAGATGATGTGTTCCAAACCCAGTTGCTCACTACCAGAATGACTGGGATAATGCCATCATTGGTAGGTGGATGCATGGTATGCATGCAAAACAACAGGTGCAGGAGGAGTTAACTCATGCCAGTATCTCAGCCATTTGTAAACATCCCTAAAGTAAAACAAATATCATCTTAGGTATGTTTTTAAAACAGATTGAAGGTTTTCCTTCCCTTTCTAGTAACTAAAACTTATTATTTCCATTAATTCAGTCATACTTATCTGTAATTTGATTCCGTTTCATTATACAGACCTGTGTTGTAGAGAAATAAATGGACCTGGTCCCTAATGTAGTCTGTTCTTTACCAACTGCTTCTGGGACATCAGATTCGACCTGCAATAAACGTCTATATTAAAGTAAGGACAAGCTGAGTTTTTGATCCTCTGTTCATTGAAGTGAAGACTGACCAGAAGCTTTTCCACATCACCGACTACAAACTGGCTACTGCAGTAATGATCAATTGCCCATTTATTTCTAGTCTCACGGCAATAACTTTATGGTACTTTATGTTTTTTAATAGCCCAAATTCCCATAATGCTCATTACATTTTCTCAAAGATAGCACTGGATTTTGTGGGAAACCACAGCCTCACAGATAGCAGAATTTTTGACCGCCACCCAAGTGTTTAAACTCCTCACCTCCCTCCTCTCACCCCAGCATCTGACCATCACCGCGTCTGCATGCGTGCCTGCTCCACCTCCTCCTCCTCCTGCGCCTGCCCAACAGCCCTACAACCTGATCGGTCCAAAAACAAGGTAAAACCTACAATCTGCATGCCAAATCCTCCGGAGAGTGCCATCATCCTTTTCCTCGGTTACATCTGTCATCCGTCACACATTCTCTGATATCTCTCATGCCCCGACGCTTCCATCTATCACCAGTGGCACATTGGATCCGAGGCTACCACACCTGTCTGGAACATCGCATTGACTATACCTTTGCATTGACTGTGCTGTCAGAGGATTGAATTCGCGTTATTATCAAAGAGCACACTGCACAGCTTATCTGGTGCATTCACATTTGATTGCTCTGCTTACAAATTGCCTGCAAATACACACCATAAAGCCAAAATCACACGGGTCTCTGTGAAGATTCGTTGCGGCGTGCTCTTACAACAAAAGAATGAGCGATACTTGCATTCCATCCATTCCTAACATGTTCACAGGGACACATGAAATACATTAATGTGGTGAAAGAGTGTCACTCCGCCAGTAATACCTCTGTCATCATAGGGAAATTACTCGCACAATATCGCTGCGTCTTTGGCACTCAATTAAGGTTTTAGCCACTTTACAGATGCTTTTGTTTAAGCATGTACATGATTGATAATTAATTGCTTTAACTCGACTCGTCATCTCAGTGCTACTGCATCGGAGAGTTTAAGACACACACTGATACAGCAGTCGGTCATTCGGGGTAACAGAGTGTCTGTGACAGGTCGTGTGTGTGTGTCGGCACACAGGGAGCCCTCACATGTTGCCGACCCCCCGCCTATTTACAAGTGGAGGAAGGCGGGGCTTGGAGTTCACCGAAGGAGGACGGCAGATCAAGGTGATGCAACTTCCAATAAGCCAATACTGGCGGAAAAACCCATATATGTAAAGCGCACTCAAGGCAACAAGACCAGCGCTCACCTCTACGGTAAGACTACCCCCTTTAACCAGAGGGAGAGAAACTTTGTTGTGTTTCAAGCCTAATTTCCTGTTTTCTAACTGAATAATGAGCAAGGGGCTCAACACACTACTACTGCTGTGGGTTTATCCTCTTAATGGGGCGAATTTATGCGTCACGTTCAGGCTGTAAATGCTTCAAAAACTGATTGGACGCATGGAGTGGACGCTTAATTGTAAGAGGCCGAAGGTGGTTCCAGGCGGAGTGATTCATGTTGTGATGTAGAACGTTACAAAGCTGTAAGTTAATCCCAACAAGGAGAAACACGTGGCACCATATGTGCCCCCCCCCCACCTCTCAACACACACATCGCTTGTTGTGGCAATACGTAGTCTGGAGGAAGAAAGAGGGAGTTCACATGTTTAAACATTCTTCTTTGCATATGTCATGGAGGGAAATTGGTTTTCAAAGGTGATATACATAGCAATGGCACACCTTTCCATTAGACAGTTAACCACAAACCTCATACCAAAGTATATATAGTATATATAACAAAGCATGTAGCGCTCATGGGGACTAGCTGTGTTCTGTAGCCTACCTGACAATACACATGCTGATATTATAGGATGAATTACCAAAAATGACAACATTAATAATTCCAACAATGATTTTATTGATAGTATAGGCAGAAAATATTGGAATTTTAAGCACTGTCTATCAGATATCGATGTTTGAAAGTGTAAAAAAATCAAATACATTGGTTATTTAAAAATGTAATGTAAAAGGAAATGTTTCGCCGAACATAGTATGGATTTGTACCTGTACATCACTACTTTACTCACTTTAACTATACACACTTTAACTCTAAGTGGAGATGTTTGTACACATTCTGTTAAAGTTTGCACAATTATTTATTATGTTACTTAAGAAGCCTGTCTATGTATGTTAGTATTTGGCCTGGCTATTTTCCAGTTAGACTATGTCAGCAAATACATTTCCTTATGTAACTACGGCTTATAACCAAGGGGTAAATCTGTGTGCAGCTACGAGTTTGTAAACTTACCTTCTTTCATTACTTTGTACATAACTAGTTTTAGAGATAATTAGTTGAGCAAAATAGCAAAAATCCTCTCCTTCAGGCTACGCTCAGTGATATAAACATTGTCATTTGAGTATGTTATGGTTTTGGACTGTTGCTAGGACAAAACAAAAGAAACCAGTGGGCTCTATTTTCAGTACTTACTATAATTTTATAGTACTAACTGATAATCAAGAAAGTAGTTGGCAGACTAATAGATGATGCATATAATGGTGGTTCTGTATGTTTCACTGTTGTAATCCTGTAACATAACCAAATTTGTTGCTTGACTGAATGGTAAAAGTAGGGTATGTCAACAGAGGTTGTGCATGCATGAATGGCAGCCCTCAACACACACACACACACACACACACACACACACACACACACACACACCTTCTTCCTAGTTCACGCACAGAAGGCCCTTTATTTCAACAGCCTCAGAGTTCTCGCTTTGCTTTCCTTATGTGGGACTGTGTGGATAAAACATAATTTTGCACGTGTCAAAAGGGCGGGGACTCCTGTAGACTAACCACAACAGCTTCATCCTCCATATGCGTGTCTTGAACTGAAGCAGCAACTGAATGGAATGTTTAAACTGTAAAATGTTAAAGACACTTTGAATGGTCACCACTGATTGCCAGCTTTTGCACTTTAAGAGGTGATTCTCCTCACGTTGTCATTAAGCTGCTCAGATCAACAGTAGATATTTCGAGGTTGTAGGCTTTGTAGCAGAAACTTGATGAACAGATTTATCAGCACTTCTCCACACTTAACTGTAACGCTCTCTCGCTGCATGAGCTTTGTAGGTCACGTACAGCACCTATCGACAAGGACAGAAACTCAGTCGTGGGAGTCTCTGACAAAAACAGAGAAAATCTATGGTGCCAGTGGTTGTGATGAAGATCTGTTTTTCTAAAGTAGTTGAGCTATGGCTGAAAGTATTGCTTATAGAATATGAGTAATTGGCAGTGAGGCTGGGGACATACATCAGCTGCAGCTTATCGATTATTAGGAAGTTCCTCTGCAAGTGAGGAAGTGAACAAAGAAAGAACCTTTTTTGGTGAAACTGTAAAATGCCTCACTTCCACCACATTGTGTTGTGTGTGGGAGGCAGTGAATGCCTGAGATTCAGAAATCTTTGCGTCTTGCATGATGCAGGAGCATGTCTGGACTGCAAGGTTGGGCTATAAAAATGTGGTTACAGTTAGGGAAATATAGAACCTATAGCACATAAATTATAGCAAAAAAAGAAAAAAAGAAAGAAAAAAAATCACAGGTTGTGGTTGTTACAACTTTATGGGTTGTTTTAGTGCTTTACAGTGTATTGTTTTGGTGAACGTAGTGGAACATTTAGTCAGATATTGTTCTGAAGTGATCATGTAGACCAAAACAAAGCTAAATGGGTGAATACTGGACTTAAATTCATCAGGTGCATCAGGAGAAACAGAAACACAACTCCAAATAAACTGTTGTGTTAATTTGTGTCTGCTGGATGTGTAAATGGACAACTGTTTGACAACACATTCATCATATAAAAAAAAAAATGATGCACGATAATGTCAGTGTTTACAGCTTGTTTGGATCACGGCCATACGAGAGTGAGGGCATGATGAGAGTTAGAATTAGTTGTCTGTCTGTGGTGGCGTACAAATTTGGTTGGCCAGCTTGAAATGTGGATGTGGACATTGTCCATCCACTTCCCCACTCATTTAGAACATTTAGACATAGACAGACTTCACTGTCATTCGGTATGCAACAGTGTACACAGAACGAAATATCATTGCGATTTGGCTCAGCACAGAATTAAAATTAATAAAATATATTATAATGTATAAAAAGTATATAAAAGAAAAAATATGTATTGTAAAGTAAGATAGTAAAAGTGGCCTGTGGAGCTAACAGTAGTGCAAACTACTTTAGTAGATTTTAGTAATTTAGTGACCTGTATTGTCAATTTATGGATGCTGAAACAAACAATTTTATGTAAGAAAAATAAAAGATTAGAGGAATCTCTTGCTTTTACACTGGGGCATATTTGTAATACTTGTGTTATGATCTAGCTTTCCCATGGTCTGATCAGACTGCTTTCACAGTGGGTACCGAAATATTTCATTGTTATTTTTATACAGCATTAGTGCAGGCATGGCAGGACTGGTGGCATTCCCAGATACTGTGTGACTCCGTGAGGGTTAGTAAAGAGATAAATTGAAAGGGTTGATGAAAAAGAAAAGGGGCTGGAAGAAGCAATACACTATGCATATCTCCAGTAATACCATGCCACGAGTCAGTCAGTTGTACATTTAGAGGTCTCTGTCCCATGTAGTAACTATGATGGCACATCTTCAAAATTTGACAAAAAGATGGTGCTGCTTTGACAGGAGAATGGTCAGAAAGAAAACAGGGCGGATGCTGCAGCCACTAGGGGGCTCTGTAGAGTCAGGATTAACTGTTAGGTATTTGTTCAGAGGTGCATTAGTTCATCATTTTAAGGATGTTTCAGATGTGAAACATCAGGTAGATGAGTAAAGTGTATATATATATATATATATATATGTGTGTGTGTGTATATGTGTGTATATATATATATATGTATATGTATATATATATATGTATATATATGCTAGAACTGCTAAGTGAATACCTCAGGCAACAACAGTAACAGAACAACAACAAATCTGAGGATGATAAGGAGATGAGCAGCAGGAAGGTGAACCATCATGGAGGGACAAGCTGCTGTATGGCATGCATGTTACTGACAGGTAGAGGAGGCTGGATGAGATGGAAGAACAGCACAGAAGCACTAATCATGGCAGCACAACAACAGGCACTCAGTACAAGATCAATAGAGGTTGGGGTCTACCATACCCGACAGGATCCCAGGTGCAGTCTGTGCAGAGACACCAATGAGACAGTTCGGCACATAACAGCAGGGTGTAAGATGCAGGCAGGGACAGCGTACATGGAGCGACATAACCAAGTGGCTGGCATGGGGTTTGGGCTTTAAGTCCCAAGCTCAGAATGAAAGTCACCTTCCAAAGTGGTTGAGAATGACCAAGCTCCCCTGTGGGACTTCCAGATCCAGACCAATCCAATGTTGATGGACATTGTGGTGGTCGACAAGCAACCGAAGAAGGCAGTGGTGATAGATGTAGCAATCCCAAATGACAGCAACATCAAGAAGAAGGAACACGAAAAGCTTGAAAAATACCAAGGGCTGCAAGAGGAGCGAGAAAAGATGTGGCGAGTAAAATCAACAGTGGTGCCAGTGGTAATCAGGGCACTGGGGGCTGTGACACTTTAACTGGAATAGTGGCTCCAGCAGATTCCAGGCACAATATCGATGGTCTCTTTCCAGAATAGCGTAGTCCTGGGAACAGCTAAGATACTACACAGAAGCCTCCATATATATATGCATATATGTATACATATCTATATATCTATATATCTATCTATCTATAGATATATATATATATATATATATATATATATATATATATATATATATACACTGATGAATTTGCTGCTATAGATGGTGTTTTTCAGCACTTTCCTTCCTTTCCAACTAATCTGCCACGGTAGTCCATATCATTGGAATGCCACTATTAAAAAATCCTGATTAAAACCCCATATCTTCTCATTCCCAATGTCACTGCCTTACTGTGGGAGTTCTTATTTGTTCATCAGTCCAAAGAGATGCATAGTGTGACGCCTCTATTTACTGCATGCCGAACAAAGGCCTAAGCCCGTTTAGTTTTCCTTTTCGTACTGCCATATTTATCTTTCTGAACGCAGTATAAGAACAAGTCTCACTCATACCCCTGCATATTGACATCATTTCTAACAGACAAGCCCAGTGAAGTGATGCATTGTGAATATGGCTAGCAGTTATGGACACTATGTTATGTTGAAGCCACTGTGTTGGACACTGAGTCATATAGAGAGCTAAGGGTCCCAGCACTGCTACAGAGTAGAACTGTGCAAATCGAGAACAGCATGTATGATTGTGTGACTACAGGAGGTTGGTGTTGCATCAGTAAAAAAAAGTAATTAACGATCCCTCTTATTTTTCTTGGGGTCTGTTTATTTTTTGCAAAATTAAGAAATAATAACAATATCTTTCAGCTGTCTTTCAGTTTTTCAGCTGGATGCCCTGTGACTCGCAGCTCTTTGGCTTAAAAGGTTACCCTGTCATCAAAAACTGTGGCCCTGACAAAGAAATACTCACGATGGTTAATGTATAACTATGTGGCGTCCTCCCATTTCTTCTTGCCATTAGCCTAGGGTCAGTAGGGCTGACCTTAAAATGCTTTATTTTTTATATAAGAGCTTGAGAAAGGACGATTGTGTCAGCGGGATGCGAAAAATATTGAGGGGTGGACCTTTGCGTTCTTTACAAAATTAGTAGCTCGTTCCCACATAGTGACCAAACAAATATACAGTGAGTTGTCACTAAGGTTATGTAACCTTAGAGACATTCAAACACAATGGGAGACAAAGTGACATCCCTTGAGTCACACCACCACTTTAGCAAGGCAAGAAACATTTACAGTACTATCAGTACACTTTCAATACCCACCACTATAAAACTATTTATTTATCCATTCACGTATTTATATTTTCAGCGATTAAAGTTATACTATGCAGGATTGGGGTACACAGTTATTGCTCAAAGTTTGACATCCATAAAAGTAGAAAATATAGGCAGAAAGAAGGGTTTCTGCAAACACAGACACCATCACACACCTCTAGTGGGTCACAAGGGATAATTGAGTTCGAGTTCGAGTTTTTACATTTGTAGATTAAATGGTGAGCCACATGCAACTGTAGTTGTGCCCCTTAGTCAACTGATCTCGCCACTTCCCATCACACTTCCAGGAAAAAACAAACACTCAAACATAATCCACTGAGGAACACGCACAGCCCAGAAAGCTCTAATAACACCTACTTTCTGAACAGAACGCAACAATCCAAACCAGGTCAAAACCAAACACTTCTAGCAGAAAAATACAATGTGAGTCTCCTCAAAACAAGAAGATAAAGTAAAAAATAGAGTGCTGGCAGATCTGACAACAAAGCCAACAACAAACCAGCGCATAGCTGGACCGAAAGCATTTAATGTCTGCGTAAGCAACACAACGAGTCACAGTAGCCCTAATGTGAGACCCAAAGCAAAGCTGTTCAACAAAAGATCCCAAATGAACAATCTCCTTTAGTCACAGTCTGCCTCAAGAAGTCACAACAAGACGAGAGAAGGCACATTTAAAGAATGTTTTTAACTGAATGTCTGTCAAACTGTCAAGCTGAAGTTTGTGTTAAATGTACAGAACATTGGGTGTGGACATCAGTAAATCAGTGTTGTGTGAGAGAAGGTGGGGATGAGTGTGTCACTCGGTGCAAAAGGATCATCTAGAAGGTAGTATAATTAACCCAAGATGTTGTGTGCCTGAAGCACAGTGTTATAGAAGAAATCAGGAAAAGATAGAGCTAAATGGAAATTAATGAGTTTGAAAATATGTTTGTGATTTACTGTGCTTCTGTCGTGTTTAATCAAAGTGTGCATGCATAACGATGTCTGTACAAAGTTTCTCACACACACACACACACACACGCACACACGCGCTCACACACACTCACACACTTCACTACAGCCTTGTCACAGCAGATATTAAGAGCAAAAAAGAGAGTGTCAACCTTATCTGAATGTTTAATCATTTTTGGACTTGCTGTTCATTTATAAGGTCAACAGTGTACATCTATTTATGTTGGCAATTTTATGTCTTTTGAGATTCTTTTATTTACTGCCACCCACTACACACCTATTTTTTGTCAAAATGTGATTTTTTGACAGAATTGGTCTCTTGAATGAATATATATATCCATGTTCTTCTTTGTTTATAAGGTTTCCAGCATTTAGTATCATATTATTAATGTATTTTGTCTGGTAACCCATACTGATTTGCTGAAGATAATACATTTTCCCTCTCTCTGTTAGATGCATTGCTCACATTTTTAAGTGACGTTTCTGCCTTTTTATCTTGTTAGCTGTGTGGCACTTTGTAAAAAAATTAAGTCATTATTATTATTATTATTATTGGTATAAATGTAATTATGAGATCTGCGTGTATCCTAATGATGGGGCAGTGAGATTACCAGTTTTCATATGCCCTAGGACCATGAAGTTAAACACCAACACCAACACCTGACTTGAATGAACCTAAGAAATCAATAGGAGCTGAAGAGGTTCTATAAAGATCAATTCAAGGCCAAGAGCGGCCTTTACTGTTTGAAAAATACAAAGAATTGAAGCAAGCCGTAAACAAAACCAGAGAGAGGGAGAGACTGGCAAGAAATTGCTTATCATTATATATGCAGATGTAATGAACATTTTCATTATTTACTTTATCTCATAATTAAACAAGGATGTACTTTATAAAAACTGCTTGTATGCTGTAGTTCTGGGAACATCTCTAATAACAGCGACTGCCACTCCTCCTGGGATGGCCCAATAGGCTTGGCTCAACTCTTGCCTCTTGCACATACATTAGTGGAGTCAAACACTGGCATTGTGTCAGAGACTGTGACTTGGTCATAGACTGAAGTCTTCACACCAGTTAATTCCTCACTGCTCACCTGATTACCTGATGTTGAAGTTGTCGTTTTTTTTCTTCAGAGATCATAACATGGATGGTAAGGTTCAGTTTTTAACCTAGCTTTGTTTCTTGTCATCTATTCACTGATGTGCAGCTTGCTGTGTATAATTGACATCCTGGGGCATTTTGGAGACCCAGTAGGGTTGTGTGTATGTGAGAGGCAGAGAGTGTTCATGTGTGTGTTTGCATGGTTATAACACTGAATAGGAACTATATTTGGGTCCTTTTTCTGGTTTTCCTGGGATGCTTTTAGTACAGTGTGGAACAGTTTTTATTCACTGAGGCAGTGATAGAGTGAGATGAAGGGAGACCTGCAGCAGAGTGGCATGACAGCTTACTGACTTTACTGCAGGGTGTACAAAGGAGCTCGGTCGTGTAATCCGATTACTTAAAATGTTTTTACAAAATCTAAAACAATTGATTAATCAGTTAGCTGATCAGTAGAAAATTACTCAGCAGCTAGTTTTGTCAATATTAATAGTTTAATTAATTAGAGTTTTTCATCAGCAACATGAAACATTCTTTTCTCAATGTTTGAGTGGTCCTGTGAGATTGGGACATGTATTGATCTCTGTTTACTTTTTTAGACCAGTCAAGTAACCAGATGTTTAGTTTTTAACAAGGCAAAGATCTGCAATGCTGAGGACTACACAGAGATGCCAAGAATAAAGTTCAATACTTTAATGCAAAATCTCACGGGAGAGACTACAACCCCCTCCCCAAACATCCCCCCCATACACAAAATACAAAACTAAAGCTGGAAATCCCAAAGAGTGTAAATTGTACAAAATGCCAGCATACCAAAGTGTGTGTGGTGTATGAGGAAGCGTGGTCAGAAACAGCAGAGGAAGGCAAATGGACCTGAGTCAAGGGAGACAAAAATTACTGCGAGAAAACAAAACACTAGAGTAGGAGCTTTAAGTGTTATTATGACTAAATGATCTGCGGAAGATGAAATAGATCAGCAGTCAGGAGGTGCAGCTGATTGGCCGGGAATTGATTGCAGGTGTGCAGGTTAAGAGGCGGAAGGAGCCCTTGACACAAGGCTTGTTCGAGTTGAGTCGGACGAGAGCAGGCGGCAGCAGCAGGCGGCAGAGACAAAAAGCACCAGTCAAGTCGGACAGTTTGCAGCAGCCTTCAGTCTACACAGGAAGCCACTCACAAAATACTCACTTGCTGTTAGAACTGATTCTGATTTCTAAAAATGTTGTATCAGACCCGCATATCAGTTTGTATGCAGTCCTTAACCCACTGAAATACTATACGAGACATCTGGGAATTTAAGGTTCATGTTTAAACTCCATTATACACAAATTTCTGTAAATCGGAATATCAGATTACTGCTGTATGTGAATCAGCTGAGAAGACCCTATGCTCATTACATAAATAATTAAAAAAAACCCTCTAAATATCTGATAGATAATCACTAATGAAAACTGTTGTCTTGTATATGTCTGTATGTCTTGTTGTCTATATTGTATGTGGATGATAATATGAGTGGTTAACACTGTCGCCTCATAGCAAGAGGGTTCCAGGTTCGAATCCCGGTCTGGGCCCTTCTATGTGGAGTTTGCATGTTCTCCCTGTGCCTGCGTGGGTTTTCTCTGGGTACTCCGGCTTCCTCCCACAATACCAAAAACATGCACATTAGGTTAATTGGCTACTCTACATTGCCCCTAGGTGTGAGTGTGAGAGTGTGTGGTTGTCTGTCTTTGTGTGTTGGCCCTGCGATTGACTGGCGACCAGTCCAGGGGGAACCCCGCCTCTCGCCCGTAGTCAGCTGGGATAGGCTCCAGCTCCCCCGCGACCCTGACGGATAAGCGGTATAGAAAGTAGATGAATGGATGATAATATGAATGTATTTATCCACTGTTCTACTACTAATGACTACTAAAAGTCACCATGAGCCACCCAACATGCATTCTGTTAATGAAATAAACCTTCAGAATCATTCAAATAAAATTTAAAATCTCTCCAATTCAACAAAAAAGAAAAGACTGAAGTAACTAAAGCAATTCAGATACATTTCACTCACTATTTTCTGCCACTTTTTCCTTCTAAATCTGGGCCTTTTTTTTTGCGTATACTTTTCCAGTTTGGCTTTCACACAGCAGCAGTTGTGGGCAGTCTAAGCGTTTCTTTAACAGTTAATCTCTGTACACAAAAGAGCACATTATTATGGCTGCTGCTTTGTCACAACATGCAAATCTGTCACTATACCGAATTCTTTTTCTGTATTCACTGCAAATTCTTTCTCTCCACCTCACAGCAGGTCATGTAGAAAGACCAAGGAATTGTTTTAACTAAAAAATGTTTCCTTGTACCCCCCCTCCACCCACCCACCCTTCTCCATTCCTCTCCTCCCCTCCACCCCCTCTCTGCCTGTCACATGTTCTTTTCACAGCATAGAAAAGTTTCTGGATTAGAGCAGAATTAGCACAAAGCAGCGACGCCACTCCAGCTACACTCGCAAAGCACACAGAAGAGGCACGAGAGGGACCGAGACACTTGAGCGAACGCCACCTCAGAAAACTTCCAACTCTGATAGCGAGAGCTGGACCTGTCCATCCCAGAGAGAGACAGAGGCAGCAGAGAGGCAAGGGGATCTGTGCCGACAAGGTCCTGAAGGATGGAAGAGAAGCAGTTTGCCGGGATCCTGGTAAGTTGACTTTTGTTCAGTGAACACACACACACACACACATTTAAAATAAAGAAATGTATAACTCCACAGAGATGTCACACAGTCTGAGTTAACTGGTGGGATGCAGTTGCTGGACCACCAGTTAAGTCGCTCTCTGCCTCTCCTTTGCCCTCTTTAATTTTCCTGTTTCGTATGATTTTCCTTTTAGAAACACTCAATAGGTGGGGGTTGTGCTCACAGTTTTCTTTTCTAGTTTTTAAGAATGTCTTCCAAACCCTTGGAAACACTTGTTATTTACCCAACAACTTAACAGCTTGGTTATTCTTTGAGACGACAAAACTACATGTTTGCACATAAACTAATAAGCTTTAGTTTTTTCTTCCAAGTATTAAATATTTGTGTGTTGCAGTGCAGTATTAAGCTAACATCATCAACTAAACACTGACCCAGAAGTGTCCAAAATGTCTGTTTACTTGCAGTCATAGAAACTTATCTCTCATCTGTCAGCTCTGCTTTCACGGTACCCAATGCGATCACATCTTTGCATCTTTGGCAAACAATAAACTGTTTTCACTGTTCTTGGGCTGCTGATAAGAGATGAGGCCAAGAGGTAAATGTGTCAGTGTCGAGGCCTGTGCTTTTGCTAAAGCTTTAAATAGAGGTTTGGCATCATTGGCAGTCAGGTCACTTCTCCCCCGCTCCCCCTTCAGTCCAAGTTCTTCGGTCCGTCTTGAGACGGCGATAAACACAAACTCCAAGCTCCAGCTCTCCGCTGACATTCTCACTTATTTGAAGGCTCGCTTTCTTCTCCGATGGTATTTTTTTTTTTCCCCTGCCAGATCCTTTTGAGATGCATATCCACATTAAAATACATACACGCCGTCTGAACTTAAGAGGGAGGAGCGTTATCAGTCTCTCTCCTCTCGCAATCTTACAACATTTGAAGGTGGTTGGAGGATGGAGATTGGAGTCTTTTTCTCAGAGCTTGTGTAGGTTTATGACAGATTGCCAATCACTCTTTTGCAAAGTTAGGCACTGCCAAAAAGAGTTTCAAAAAGAGTTCAGAAATTCAGTAAGTCAGAGTTCAGAAAGTTCAGAAATGGCTTTCTACAGGATTCAAATCTAATTAAATGATAGTCACAAGAAGGACTTGATTTGTCTCCCCTTGGAAGAGGTTTTGTTTAGAAGATGTACTTGTTTTTAACTAGTGATACGAGTGTGGTCACTCTGAGGGGGGTAAAGAAGATGTTTCATCTGGAAACGTCGCAGCCACTGACTGTGGGCATGTAGGCCATGAGTGAATGTGTCATCTAGACAAATGAATCTTTAGTATTTGAGTGTCTTTGTGTCATGAAGTCTTTTACATCTGACAACACTTCCTCACACACAGCATGTGCATTGTGAGAGGGGAAAAAAAGTGCAGCCTATTATTCGATATCACCAAAATCAAAGCTTCAGTGTTCCGAAGTTCAGTCCTTCAGTTAAAAATTTCGCCACCAGTCAGTCTTAGAGTGGATGTCACTGACACAAATGTTGGAAAACTACATGAAAAAGTGGAATGCATTCCGATTCTTGCATTATGGTGAGCTGGGCCTGGTGTAATTTATCTATATTACTACTTTGACATGCTCATAACCACATATCGTGCCCGCTGTCTTGGCTACAGCCTTGTCTTATCACTAATACAAATGATAGCTTGTTTAATTTGGCTGAAGGCATCACAGCAGTGGGTGAAGAATTTGTTTGCTCTCGGAAAGTTTTGTTCCATGGCCAGCGCATAGTGATTTTTTGTTTCAGGTCAATGCTGTTGATTTGGCAGGCAACACAAAGTGAAAAACCCATTAAAACTGACACACAGGGGAAGACGTGTGGCTGAACCTTAATTAGATTTAGTAATTACAATTACATTTAGTAATTAAGAACTTTAAATTGGGCTTAAGCACAGCGATACTTCCCAGATGATTAGGGCATTAAGTTGCACTCTTTTCTCTCTAAGGTCTTGCTTTCGTACCATTTCCCATTTTTCTTTTCAACAAGTTGGGCAGAGGTGAGAGTGTAACAGGCCCACATTTCTAATCTTTGAAGGTAAACATGGCAAACATGGTAAACAGAGCTGCAGCTAGGTTGTACAACAACTCCAGCAGTGACAGCAGAAAACTGCTCATGCACACAACTCGCCCTTTGTGATTGGTTGCTTCTCATGGCTGGGGCCGTTGTCTTCAGCAGCAGTAAACAGTGATGTCAGTCGTGGCTTAGAGACGTCAACAAAGAGTGAAAGAAAGTGTGTGTGTGTGTGTGTGTGTGTGTGTGTGTTACGGACAGAGTCTTGCTCTCCCATCACCATGTGTTTGCTCTAACCCTCCCTCTCCTTGACCTCCTCTCTGTCTTCCTCCTCATTCATTTGTAAGAAGACTTGATGAATTTATGAATATGTAGAACTTTCTGTTTAATCCTCGTAATCTTTTCTTCGGTTTGGATAGTGGAAAGTACCCTTTCCTGGTTTTCCTTTTTCTGGAAGTCCCTGCCTTTTCCTTTACAGTGTGGTTAGACTTATTTATGCTGGTCCAGATGGCTGGTGGATGGACCCGTCAACGTAAATCTTGTGACACACAAGGCGCTCACTTCCTGCTACCGCTTGGCTCGGCCGGTAGCCTTCTGCCGGGACTCTTTCTGTCCAAACTTAATTCCCCTGTTCGTTCACAGCGTTCAAAGGGAGCCCCCAGTTCCTCAATCTTCCTGCGCTGTCTTTGACTACCCTGGAAGCTGCCACTTCCACTGGGCGGATGAGCAGATGGTGCCCTGGCACTCGTTTTTACTGGACGGATAGCTGTCTCTTTGTTTTTACTCCTTAGTTACTTCTGTTGGACTCGTCTTTAAAATGTGTGCTGTTTTGGCATATCTGCAGTGATGTGAGAGGAGGAGGAGTTGGACAAAGGTTTTGCTTATTTGTCTGCTGAGTGTTGTATTTATATGTCTGGCTGTGCAGACCACTTCTACCCCTCCATCAGCCAAATGGTCTGAGTCTTTCATCCTTACAGTAACACTTGACCCTGCTGAGTTCTGATTTTTTTGCACATTCCCTTAAGATTTTTTGACACAATATGACAGGATACGTTACATGCAATATGTACTGTATTCTCATTCTCCACAGTTCCAAAATTTAATTCCACTTGTGCTTATCGGTTGCAGTTTTTATCAGACCATAGTAAAGTTATTTTGTGAGAATGAAACAAACATGGAGTGGTTTAATTATATTAACCTAAATGTGATAAAATATGTATCAGACATAATGAAATAAGAGCTATGGCCTACTTCATCTTCACAAGCTTCTTGATACAAATGATTAAGATCCTGGTACAAAACTATTAAATTGATCATGTTGAATTATTGATATGATCCAAATGAAAGATTAACTGGGAGAGGTTTGGGGTTTCACTAATTAGTAGATATGCTGTGAGTGACATTTGTATTTTTGTTCATTTGTTTCTTTTTGTATGCTGCTCTTTGCTTAGTGAATCTGTGTATTTTACCACAGATATTATTTTTATTTATTTATTTTTTTTACATTCAACGTCACATTCACACACTTCTAATATTCACTTGCATATGCAGCGAATTGCTTTGCCATAGAGCCCTGCTGTCATAATGGGAAGCAGTGCTGCATCTTTATTGCAATGGCCAACATACAGTTCAGGAAAGAGAGGATTTGACGCCTTTATTTTATCTGATACAGACTGATTAAAATATACCCAATGCGTTGTCTGTCTCAGTTGTGTTCATTATTGATAAATCTGCCAAAAAATATTAGTTGATTTTTGTTTTTGGTGAAACATACAAAAACAATGAAGAAAAGTTTCCCCAATGTGATTTCTTCAGATGTCTTGTTTTGATCAGCCAACAGTCTTAAATCCACAAATAACCAGTTTGTAATGGCCTAAAGCAGATGAGCAGCACGCTAGAAGCTGCTTGGACAGGTACAATAACATGGAAACAGTCACTGTGTCATAATGCAGGAATGTGGTTACAGTGGGGAGCCTTTTTTTCGTGCGTTTGTGTGTGTGTGGGTGGATGTGAATGTGTCCCTCACTGTGTGTGTCAGCCTATGTGCGCGTCATTTCCCAGGGGTTGTGTGGCTAATGTGTGCTGTAGGCTGTGAAGTGGAAACTAACTGGAAAGAAATAGTGGAACCCACAGCCACAGCCCCCCTTGAGGTCAGGACCCACACACACACACACTCTCTCTCTCACACACACACACACACACACACACGGATAACACTTTTATACATTAAATCACACAGACACAACCTGGATGTAAACACAATCTGTTTGACTGAAAGTTGGATGTATTCCACTGTTCCTTTTCATTATAAATTACAAAATAATAAAAATTTTGTTCACCTGTTTAGTACCTCAGCGATGTGACAAACCTGTGCAGCCCAGACTGTGGCCCATGGGTCAATATTGGACTTGTCAGGGAGGGTTGAACCTTGTTTTAAAAGTTGGATTACTGTGGTATCTTGGTGTGTTTTTTAGTCATGGTCCATATTCAGCTCTGTGAATTTTTTAATAATGATTGATATTTATTATTGCTTATGCCCTCCGGAGCTGTGCTGTGTATTGTTCCCAATGAGAGTTCCCCATAATCAAAGCACACTTATGACAGGTGAAACTAGACAGCATCTCCCTCTCTCTCTGCCCTTATGTAAGAAACATATTGAGTTGCCAGTCAGCCAGTTTAGTTAACAGCAGTGTTCAGCAACCGTATTGACTGCCTCTGGGGCGAGAGGCCAACAAACAGATGTGAACCAAGAGATAGAGAGAGAGAGAGAGAGAGAGAGAGAGAGAGAGAGAGAAAGAGAAGGCTGTGAAGGCAGGTGGGGGGGGGGAAGAGTGACTGACCAGCTGAAAGACGGGGGAAATAATTACAAGTAGCCGTATGAGGGACAGACAGAGCCAAATGTCAGCTTAATGGCAGCCACTGTGGCGAACATACAATTGACAAACAAGGGCCACAAATGCCAAACACGTTCACTGCTGGGCACTCTTTAAAAGGTAACCCACTACCAACCCCCCCCCCCCCCCCCCCCCCAATGTAAGAACACACACACACACACACACAACACACACACTCATACCATAGAAAAAAAGGACTCCATTATGTTTCGGACCTTAAGATTTCATTTGGAAAAACCACTCAGGCAGAAAATTTCGTTTTTCTGATTTTCTTCCTCTCCTCGTCTTTTTCTGGTTTAATGGTTTCCCCCCCCCCCTCCAACTCCACAAAAAATACAAGCAAGTTAGAAAGAGGGGGACTTCACTCTTCCTCTCTCGTCCTCTGAAGTCAGTAAAATTATGGACAGGGCTCTGACATTGTGTCCACTCAATGAAGCTCTTAAATCTCTCCCCTCTTTTTTGTAGTATTATTATCATTTTCAACGGTTTCCAATTGAACTCTTCTCAAAGGCCTTTTCAGAACCATATTTAGGTAATTTGTTGCGCTTGAACCCAACCTGCTCCCTGGCTCTGTGTGTGTATGTGAGCATTGAATGGCAGCTGTAAGCCTGGGACGAGGGGGGATTTGCTTTTCTCAGGGCCGGACAGCCCTCTCCTGCTTGGTTTCACACCTCCCCTGTGTTATTTATCACTTTTCTTACTCTCTTGGATTCTTCCCCTCTTTAGCCCCTTTCAGACATGGAATCTGTAACATTGCTGGGTTCATCTGTCTGATAAAATGATCAAAACATCATGGAAAAGTTCTGTGTTGACTGTGGTCAAACATGACCGGGTCATTATTGATGCAGGTGCAGCGCTGCTGGAGAGCAGCTGCTATTTGGAAAATAATTTCATCAAGGAAGATGAGCAATCAGGCTGTAAAACTTTTTGATGTTGACTGCTTATTCTCACAGCTTGATTGCCAGCTTGATTACCAGCAATCCACAGTGCAGGGTGGAGGCTCTCCCTCACTACGCTCTCATTTCATGCATACACTTCCTGACTTATTTTATCATTTACTGATAGGACATAAAATACTCCTGATGTAAACACTTTGCTACATCAGGCCATTCAAGTGAGGCTTTGAAAATGAATGAATGTTTTGTTCTTATGTTGTTGATTTCTAGGTAAAACCATTTGCAGAATTTTCCTCTTGGCATTGATATAAGTTGAAAAACTAGCAGCTGGTGAACAAATTTTCTGCTTTGTGTAGTCACACATAAAGGCAAAAAAAATAAAAAGCAACTTTGCATTAATTGTAGAAATATCAGAAATAACTGAAAAGATAATGTTGGCATAATTGTTGTACTGAGCTTGTTCACAGAAAATGTCTACAATAGAAACACCTGACACAGAGAAACAGGATTCAGTTGGTAATACCAATATTCACTTTCATTAGCTGTTAAGTGCAAGCAGAGTTGGTTGATAACTCCCTGTAAGTTTTGATTGGATTTTTATACTATTAAAATTGTCACTCAGTTTTTCTGTTTTTTTTTTAATTCAGTAATGCGACTGCATTGTATTCTGATTTGACAGAGAGTTCAGGTAATCTTGCTGGGTCCTAATTATTCACATTGCTGTGGTGACTTTAATAGAAAAATGATCCCTTTTGAAACGAGACGCTGGCATCTTAGAAGCACACGTCTGAAAGGATCATTTGCTTTTGAACATCCTGCTCCCATTCTGAGCAGAGAGGATGAAGTCACCCATTGACCTCTGGTGTCTGACTTGATAGCGACATTTAGAACGAGCTAAACAAAAAAAAATTCTCACTTCAAGGTTCACTTAGCCGCTGCTCAGGATGATATCACATGGCCTTTATCAGCAGAGGGAGGAAAGGTAGACATTTCCATTTCCATTTAACTGAGCGCTTCAAGGTCTTCTCGCTTAAAAGTTTCTAACTTTGGAAATAGCAGAAAGTAGGATTTTAAAGAAACTGTTGTTCAAGACTGTCTTCCATTGTTTTATGTAAAGATATGTATTTAATTTTCATAGAATTACTCATTCTTCTTTCATTCTGCTTCTATGTTTCTGTCTCTACATTCAACTTAGAAAAGGGGTGTTTGTTTTTATACACAAAGTGTCTTGGACGGTATTTCAGTGCTTTAATGAACGAAGAAGATACTGTCGCTCATATCTCTTTCTCTCTCTGCTTTTTGCTCTTCCTCTCGTCACATTTCCAGCACAACGCTGACTTCTGCCACGTGAGGCCAACTTCAGTCACATGTTCCTCACTTTCATCCCCAGCAAAGGTCCCATATGTTTGTCAAAATGTGTATGTTGTGTGCTTTTTCCGGCCCGATTTGTTCCCATGCCTTCTCTCCAATGAGCCCCGCTCTCCCCGGGGGGGGGTCCAAGCCGAAGCCTCACGCTATTTATACAAACCGAACAGCTGGGGCCCTCCCAGCCAAAGCAGTGAGGGATGGGTAGAGAAATTATCATGGAAACTTCAGGTTAAATCAAGCGTTGGAAATGCCTCTCTGTTCCCTCTTTTTTTACTCTCTTGTCCTCCTCTCCATCATTTGTCTTTGTCCCGTGGGTGTCCAGAATGCTCAGGTCAGGTTGTGTTCAGCTCAGGTCAGCTGGACCACCGGACATCACTTATCACTTATTTGGATCTCATTCGTCATCCCATTTACAATCTCTTATTTATCTCTCTCTTCTCTTATGTTTTTATTCAGTCTGCAACTGATGTTTTTCCTCCATTTTTCCTCTCTGAAACACACTTCCTTCCCCAGCTTCCAATTAAAGAGCTGGCTGTTTGGGACTGAACAAGAAAGGTTGATTTTCCCTCCAACTGTGCCTCAACACATTTTGTCCTTTTGTTGCAGTGGACAAAGCCGACCTGCTGTTGCAAAGCTGAGCTTTTTGTGTTTCTTCCCTTTTCTTCTGCTCTATGGCTCCTGCGGTGCTTGTCCTTTATTGTGAATCTCAGCACTGTGAAGTTCCCTCCTCATTGCTCTTCTCTTCACTGATTTCAGCCTGTCTTCACTTCCCTTCTCTTATCATATCTTCACTTGACGGCTCTGCCCTCTCAGCTTTTCCTCATGTGAACTGCTCAGGAGGAAAGAGAGATTCGTGCCTGTCGATACTTTCTTCAGTTCGTGGCCCCTTTCACAGTCAGACATCCCATCACAGGCATGCTGAGCTAATGAGAGGTGAAGAGATATTAACCTAATTGCTGTAAAAGACAGATATATAGATTGAGGAGGATGTAATAAGCCTAGACGTGACTGCTGGCTCCTTGTGAGATTAGCCTTTCAGTGTAAAAGCAGGTTGATCGACAGATACTTCTTAACAAGAAGTATTGCCATGAGGTTTTATGTATCATTTCAAATATTTTACATGTTTTTTTTACTTACTTACTATTAATTAAAGGCCAAATTACCAAGAGCGCACAACGCAACAATATATATTTTTTAAATTTCCCTACTGTACACTATATGGACAGAAGTATTGGGGCACCTGGCCACTACACCATTCTAAATACATGGACAGCTTTGCAGCCATAACAGCTTCCACCCTTCTGGGGAGGCTTTTCACAAGATTTCAGGGTGTTTCTGTCGGATTTTCTGACCGTTTATGCAGTAGAGCGTTTGTGAGGTCAGACACAGATGTTGGACTCAAAGGCCCTGCTCACAATCTCTGTTCCACTTCATCCCAAAGGTGTTTGATGGGGTTGAGGTCAGGACTCTGTGTGGGCCAGTCAAGTTCTTCCACACTCAACTTATCCAACCAATGTCTTTATGGAGCTTTGCTTTGTGCACTGGGGCACAGTCATGCTGGAATAGAAAAGAGTCTTCCCCAAACTGCTGATACAAAGTTGGAAGCACAGCATTGTCCAAAATGGTGTGATGAAGCATTTAGATTTCCCTTCGCTGGAAGTGAGGGGCCGAGCCCAACCCCTGAAAAGCTGCCCCATAAAGCCCCATGCATGAACATGACAAGTCATTTCTAGATCACACCCTGCAGGGCTGCATAAGACTGTCCAGTAAAGTGTCTTTTTGTAAGTAAACTGTCTTTTTGTAAAGCAATTATTTGAATACTACAATTTTTAAAAATCCAAGTAAAACATGTTTAACGTCTCCCCTCTAATGTTTTTTTTGCCTGAATTTGTTGTCTCTTTTCTCTCTCAAGGTTAGAAGGTGAATTAATTAATAAACAGTAAAAAATAGCACTAGGTTAGGGTGCGGTGAACAGTAAGCCTTAAAGTCTCTTTTCTTGGAAAAGACAAAGTACAACAGAAAGACTTCTTGTTCCTTCAGATTTGACTGCTCTAGTATAAAGTCAGCTTTAGTGCTGTTTGCCACTCTTTCAGTTCAGTGACCACCAGTAAGGATGTTTTTGGGGGTGAATTGTGTTTGCTTGACCTCGGCTTTGGAGTTTGCTCTCTTTGGTGGTTATATATGTGTGTGTGTGTGTGTGTGTGTGTGTGTGTGCTCACTTCAAAGTGAACCAAAAGTTGCATAAGCTGCTTGTTTGTTTGATTATAATGTCATGTGAACCGCTTGACAAATCTGTTTTAAAAAATGGTTAATATTTGCTGGAAGATGGATAAGACATGAGCAAATCTAAAAGCCCTCTTGAGATTTATTCAAAAAGTAAAAATTAGTTAGATGGAGACTTTTCCAGTTTCTACTAGATGGAAGACAAGGAACCAGCCCTTACAGGCCTAATAAAGATGGGCCTACAGTCCTGCACATACCTTCGGACTATGGAAGGAAGCACAAGAAATAAACACTGGACAACTGGAGTAATACAGTAATACTCAGTAATACTCCAACTGAAACAAAACTGTGCACAATGATGGAGTTTTGTAACTCTTCATTGAATTTTAATTGTATTTCATTGGATCACACAACTTTATCAATCCATAAAAGAAAGGCTTGGGGGAGATAAATATTTCACCTGTATGCCATGATATTTGAATGTATTTGTCCACAAGGATAAGAATGCTCTGAAGATGGAGAGAAAAACATGAGCAAAGAGATGAAATGAAATCATTTCAAAGAAAAGGAGATTATTTTCTTCTTCAGACTTGTGGATGAGTTGCATATTTTTGTGTCACCTGTTTCTTGCTTTCCTCTGCCTCATATATGCTGTATATTCCACTGTGTTGAAGGACTCATGCAATCCCAAAAATCTTTGTTCTTTGTGTTCTGAAAGACATCTTTTTCTTCACGTTCCCTTTGCTCAACCATTTAAACACTGTGACAAGCAAACCCCGGATCTGTGAACTCTGTGAAGGGACAATGAAAGTGAAGCAGCTACAGGAAATGCATTGTGTTTGTCACCGAGTTAGTGAACTTGTTAATGCAGGACTGCTGTTAAAATAAATGTTGCTGTGCATAACAAGAGAAGAAACAGTTATAACAACCACCTTCCCTCCATTGTTTGCCGATTGAAATGCGTTTGCCTTATTTGCTTCTTTGCTCTGACACATGACATGATGACATGATGTCCTTTTAAAGCAGTTGACAACCCTGAGTGTTAGAAAACCAGCAGGTCAGGGTTCAGGCAATTGTGTTGAATTGTGTTGCCACCTCATCTGTCTCTATCATCTGCTTGTATAGCTAAAACTGGAACCTGTCTCCTAATTACAGCGTGATGTGCATGAAATTGTGCCGCAAGCACGTTATTACCTGCTTGATTTAAAGGTCTAGTTAAAAAGCTCAGTAAAGAAATGTGAGACCCAGGCTACATTAATCTTCAAATTACTGCGTATTTGTTACGGCCGTCAGTGAGGATATTGGTTTGCCAGTGCTGGAGCTTACAAGGAAAGTGGAAAAGAAAGCCTCCCTGGCCTTATATTTTTTTCTTTTATTCCTCGTTCTCCGTTTCAGCATCTTTAAAAGTTGGCATCTGTTGTTTGTGTTGTATGCTTAGTGATGAGGTTTAGCATCAGTGTCTGTGTTTGGCCTTAGATTCAGCTGTAATAAATGTTGGCATGTGCTTTGATGTTGACAGGAAAGCCTTGAGGAAAGAGGTGATCCATTCTGACCTTATCAGTGTATCTGCTCTGTGCCCTCCTGTTTGTTTGTTTTTCTGCTCTTATCTGTTGATGTTAACTTCTCTAATGATGGCTAGTAGAACGAGGAACTAGCGGTTTCTGATCTCACATTTTTAAAATCTGATTCAGGGGATGATTAGTCGGTAACTGGCCAACAGTTCTATCATTGGATGTGTTTTTATGCAAAAATGACAGCATTGGTTTTTCAAAACCTGTCCGATCAAGAAAATAGTTGTCATCTTAATTGTTCATGAAATTAACTGTTTGTTGCTGCCTTAGTAACAGTTTCTGCAACTTTCTGCAACACCTCATTTAGGAAAAGAGTAGTTGTATCACAATGAGCGGACCACCGTTTTCAGATCTGCACTCTCTGAAGAGGGTTATTCAAAAAGCATGCTCTTTGTCATCATCAACATTTGTTTGGAGTGAAGGGAAGCTAAAAGGGTATGATAAAATAGTTGTGATCTTTGTTAATCCGTAGGCAGTTGTTCTGGTTAGCTATAGACCCAAAAGGAACAAACCCATTCCATCACACAGAAATGCTTGATTAATTTTAGTTCCCCAGCACTTAATAAGCACTCTTTTGTGCACAATAAAGACATGCTCATATGGTGTGGGCGGACACAGAAGTGCACTTAAGAGTTAGCTATGAGAACAGTCCAGACTCTTGTTGTCAGAATCACAAACAGGACCGAGTACCTTTGAAAATGGGGTGAATTTTTCTTCTCTCTCACACAGGTGGTTATGCTATCGCTGCAAGGACACATGTAAAGAAACAAGTGAGAATTTGAACAAGTTGCTGTTGTTATAAACAGCAGCATCTGTGCTTCTTTAATTAGAGTTAAATGACCTGACGTAATAGGGCAATTACTTCAAGAAACAACCCCCCCCCCCTCCACAAACAGCCAACTTCAGCCACAACAAGCATTTATTTTAGGATCTGTTTGTCCCCAGCAAATTCATACTCAGTTTTCAGTGAATGCTCCCACACTTAATGCCTGCATGATTAAAGTGTAGCTCTGTGTGTGTGTGTGTTTATGTGTGCGGGTGGGTGCATTTGTTAAGCCTTTCATTAGATTTGACCTAATCTGAGGCCAGCAGACCCCCTTGAGGCAGCACTAGTAAGAATTGGCTGGATCCCTGTGGAGGAACTAATGATCTATCATGTACACACACATAAACACACACATAAACACACACATACACCCCTGTATTATTAGTAGCCCAAATATAGTGACTTTAAGAAGTGAGCACCAGCTTCAGTGGCCTCATGTCACAAAAAATGTTCTTGCTCTGAGTATTTAAAGCAAATTTGGTCTCACAACGACTGGAGAACATGAATACACACGAAACAGTGTCTGAAAATCCGACGTGAAAGGATGTAGTGACACATGTATCCAGGCTCACAAGCGCACATACAGCAGGCTTAGTTTGTATTCTTCAGTCACATCAAGCAGGTTTCCTGTGGCATAAATTTACTAGATCCAAACATAGATCTGATGTTGATGCAATGACGATGCAATGACATTTTCTCAACTTTCTTGATGTCTTCTCCACAGTCACCAAGCTGAACCGAAACCTGAAATTTGTCGGTGATGCAACAAGTCCAAACTGACCAATCTCAGTTACTGAAACCTCCACCTCTGTGTAGTTGTCGTGGCTCTGGTTTGTAGTTAGATTTTTAATGAAGTGCACATTAGCTATGGCATAGCCTGTGACATAGCTCTGTAGGGTACATGTGAAGGCTCTGTTGTTATGCTAAAAGTATAGCTCTTGACTAATAGTAAATTTTTTTGTCATAAACATACAACATAAAAATGTATCATACAAATCACTTGAATTTGTTTTTGAAAGACTTGTGACCAAGATACATGCTGAGCTGGACACTCACTGGAAGACAATCAGTAAAGGATACACTGTTTCGAAATGACCTCAGACCTAGTTAGCTATTTACTGACTCAGTAACCTTGTTAGTAAAAGCACTCAGACCATAAGTTTCACCTAAAGAAAGGTCTACATACCTAAAGTAAGTGGGTAAACAAACCAAATCAGCATTGTTCAAAAAATGTGCTTTTTGAAAGTCCTAATGGAGAAAGAGCAATAGTACCCCTGTTATAAATGTGTCAACGTGTGTGACTATTTGTTGGGTGTGCTTGTTTTCATTACCCTCCGTACTTCCTCTCAGCACACTGAATAGGGCGGGTATATGGTAATGATTCCTTTATTGGATCCCCTGTGAGATTCTAATCCTCTGAATTGATAGACAAATGAATAGCATCCTGTCTGCGTAGCTCGTCTCGTGTTAAACATAAATGAAGGGGCTCCACTCAAGCGGCAGCAGCCATTGTCCCCAGCTATCAAACACCCATTAGGCTGAATGCCAGTTGCTTGTCAACTTTTGACATTATTCGCACTGCATCCAGTCAGAGAATCGAAGCTGAGTGACACGTTGAAAGACGGCTTGTCTCGTTCTACTGCATGAGTGATGCATTTGTTGATCTCTCAATCGCGCCCCTATTGTAGATGCAGTTTTACCTTTCTCTTTCACAAGCTCACTTCCTCACTTTCTTCTCGCTCTTTTTGTTGTGGGTAGCCATTAGCCATATGGTGGCAAACAGGCACAACAATGCGTGTAACAAAACAGTGGCTCAGGAGGGAAGCGCTTGAATTGGAAAGGGTGAAACTCTGTGAACGTCGTGGATGAGGCGAAGTAGGAGGGCTTTGGCTTGACCGGCCTCTCGGTGTGACACTGCAGCGGCGTGGTGGGGGAGGCATTGGCAATGTCAGGGTGTAGAGACGGACGAGGATTTGGAAGAGTCAAGTGCTGCTGAAAGCAAAGTTGTTGGTGGTCTGCAGAGTTGCTGCAGCTGCCTCTGAAAACAAACGGAAGAAATAGGAGAGACGGGGGGGGGCGGCAGTGGAGTCCAGTGCAAGGCGTGCAGGCTCCTCACTTGTGGGCTCCTCACTTTTTTTGTCTCCTTGCTTTAATCTGTTAGGATAAAGACTGAGGGAGAGAGAGAGAGAGAGCTTGGCCAGAGCCCATGGGTGCTCCAGACCTCCCCCCACTTTACTCCGGCCAGCTTAACTAGAAGTTCAACACCCCCCTGTCCCCTCCAGCACCACCACCACCACCATCATCGGTCCGTCCTCTCTCCCGCTTACTTGCTCTGTATTCAGCCTAGGTGCTGGAGTGACAACGAGCCATTCATTGTGGAGGTAGAGGGAAAAGACTGTGGATCTCTCCTGTGTCTTTTTTGGGGAGGTGGTGGGAGTTGGGAAAAGGGGTGGAGGACAGCGGAGGAGAAGGAGGGAGGGCGCATATTCCTGAAATGGTGAAATACGACAGAAAAAGGGGACAGAAAGAGAAAGTAAAAGGGCTAGAGGAGAAAGGCAGGGAGGGGTGAGTAAAAAGTAAGAGCGCAAAGGAGGGAGGGATGGATGGAGGGGAGGCAGAGCTGGAATCGCAGGAGGAAGGGGGTGGGTGGAGGGAGTGAGAGGGCTACCATGCCGAATGAGCAAGAGGGGCGGAGAGGAAGCAGAGCTCCATCAGATGAAATGAGGTGAAAGTAATTCAGGCATTAATCAAGCCAGGGCAAAAGGGAGGGTGTACTGTGTTTTCTCCCCCCTCTTTCGCTGCGGAACTGAAAGGCAAGGTGTGAATGAAGGAGCCTACAGTGGCCAGCAGAGCAGCACCACTGGGTCACAGCGTCAAATCATGTCCGATTCGAACACCGTTGCCGCTTCCACCACAGACCAGGTCAGTTCAAGCTGTCATTGAGTTTATTCTGTTTTTGTTGTTGTTGTTGTTGTTTGTTTGTTTTGTTTTACTCCCTCATCAGAAGCAAGCGTGCCGTTGTTTCCTTTTTTATTAGTTGCACCTCCCGCCGGCTTAAGCTGCCAGAAACATTTGTTAGAGGACTTGGAAGCGAGCCTTTGAGGAATAAGAAAACTGAACGTATCCCAAGTTCCGGTCATACGTATGTTATCTTTAGATCCTAATTCGGAAGTAGTCGGAGGAAGTTTCTAAGAGCAACTGAGTGAGTTTCTCGGACTATCAAAGCAATGATTGTTTTGCCCGGAGCTGCCTGGACAACGGTACAGGGTCCTGAAAGAATTGAATTCATCAAGACGAGCTATTGTCTACGCCGCCTTATTTTTCGGTGATCATTCAGGGGGTCTGTGACGACTCAATACCCTCCGCACCACGTGAGGAGGGGGATGCAGCTCTTTAAAAACCAGACCACGTGTGGCGGCCCTGAAAAGTTTTTATAAGTAATTGCAGTGGGAAGTCCGGGCAGCACTGTGAGAGATGGGGTTGGTAAGGAAGTGGGCTGGTCCGCCGTGTGTGTGAAAGAGAGTGACAGAGTGGAAAAGCAGAAGTGTCCAGAAAAGGTCGATATTTATGCCCCCTTCCCCAGCCGGCAGTCCTCCTCCCCTACAAGCCGCTTTAATCGCACGCTTTGGCACATACATCCCTCACTCGGCTTTCTTTTTTCTCTTTACTGGCTTTGAAACACTTAGAAACAATTAAATCCTCTGCTCTGTCAAAGATAAGATATAGTCAGTCATTTCCATTATGGCAGGTAAAGAAAAAAGCGTGTGTGTGTGTGTGTATCTGACCTTGCTGCTGGCTTATGTTGTTAGCCAAGTCCTTGTCTCCTGTTTCCAATTGCTACTGTCAAGGCTGAGTCAGCTTGGTTTAGTTCTGTAGGCAAATACACACACACGCACACACACACGCACAGGAACAAAAGTTTTAGGTACACACACACACATACACAACTTACACACCAACACAACAGCTGCTCGAACTGCTTGCACACAAAAATCGGAGATGGATTGTGGGTGGAAGGTTGAAGATATTTAGAGCTGCATTGTGTGTGTGTGTGTGTGCGTGTGTGTGGACTTAGAACAATTCCCAAAAACAGCATTCACAACAGACAACTCTTCCACAGTCCACACGCTAATCCGTTGATTCTGGTCCATTTAGATTTGTTAACACATGCTCACCATATTTCTCCCAACGCTTTGATTGACAGGACTGTGTAGACTAAACGTTAATTAAAAGCGGCTGCACGTGCCTATGGCTGCAAAATGTGCTCTATGATTACTGACTATGATCAAATAAATCTCTGTTTAAATTCAAATTCCTTCAGTTGCGGTACCAACCTTATCTCTCTGTATTTTTCTACACACAAACTTCTTCATCTGGCTTCTCCCCTCAGAACAACCACTGCGGATGACACGATGTTACCTGTGAACGCTAGTCGGAATGTTTGTACTTTTACGGTATTGTTGTGTTGTAGAACGGAAATGACTGGCAGAGGTCTTCATTAAAATATACACATCCAAAGGAAAAAACATTAAAATAATCAGCACTTCAACACAAATCCAGTTTTGCCATCAATGAGGTAAGTTGATACAGTCAAAATCAATGATTAGTGAAGGTTTATCAAAGGCATTTTGCTTGTATGTTTGGCGAATTTTAGCTTTTTTTTTTTAATCCGTCCAAGAGAATGACGGTTTCCCCCTTGCTCTGCTCGTCCTGTCTACTGACAATCACACCTGCAGAAACACAGAGATGGAGGGACATTCTCTGGTGTTGTCTCTCCTGTAAATGTGCTTATTGTGATGTGACCTCTCCTCTTTAATATACCCCTGCGTACCTTTGTAAAGGCTTGTAAGTGGTTGATGAGATGTCATTTGGTACGACTTTGGCTTTGATCATTTTGACAAGCTAACTCACCAACAATGAGCCTCCTCCACATGTGGCTCGCCTGCTGTTGTGAAAACAGAATTGTGGGTGAAAAAATTCAAAAAGGAAAGAGGGGAAGCTCATGTACGTGCAGCCATTTTAGTGCATTTTATTCAGACAAGAACACTGAGCAAATCTCTCCCACAAATATATCTTCATTCTCACCTGTGGATGAATTACTGGCATCCAAGTACTTCTGTTTGCCTAGCAGGAGGACCTTTATTTTTTCTGAAACACAAACTGTTTTGACAAATCAGCCCTGTGCTACTATGCGTGCATCTCTGCAGGCTT
The DNA here is from genome assembly GCF_020382885.2 of Scatophagus argus. Classification (NCBI taxonomy): domain Eukaryota; kingdom Metazoa; phylum Chordata; class Actinopteri; family Scatophagidae; genus Scatophagus; species Scatophagus argus. Next base: position 18,615,431 of record NC_058505.1, on the reverse strand, counting down.
TAAAAACCAATGTGATATAAAAAAAATTCAGCCGTGATAAAATGAAAAACGTTTCATGACTATAAATGACAGTCTTGAAAGCTAAAGTTAGAGTGTCTGTTAAATTAGGTAAATACATCAGGTTTTGCCAATTGTTTATTTCAACACATTTTTGTTAATTTGCACTACGCTGAGCCTTGATTATCAAAAATGAGATTGCAGTGCACTTTTTGGCTGTGGAAATGGAGAGGTTTGGGAGAAACCCCTCCAGGTCGATTACTGTGGGTTGACTCAGCTGATAAAGCGGAGCGATCATGATCTCTCTCTCCTCATACAAACACACTCTATTAACGGCCGAACCAGGTCCACAGTAGGGGTGTAAATAAGCGGTACATCCCTGACTTAAATTGATGTCTGTCAGTCATCAACAGTCTGGTCCTGCAGTACTCCACATATCTTGTAGAAGATGAAGTGAAATAAACAGATGGAAAATGGTTCAGTGGTCAGCACAACACTGATTAAAAAGGAAAGGCGAAGAGTGTTAAGTTTTGCCACAATGCTAATTATCATTCTTATGTTAGACTCCACTCCAGATTAAGTCTTAACTAGAAACAGTCAAGGAGGCATTACAGAAATATTATATGGTTTCTTCTATTATATAGTTTCTTCTATAGCTTCTTATTTACCTTAAGCATTTCCTTAATTTCTGTCACTATACACAGATACTTCTCCCATTACTAAAGTCAACCAATATCCTTCCGTAAAAAAGTTTAATTGTAAAAAATGAAAAAAATAAATTCATAATTGCAAAGTAAAAGTCCTGTTCCTTCATTTCCTCTATCATTACATGGGTCACATCCCTCCTCACAGCGGGAGACTGACCTCACAGTGTTGGGACAATAGTCTGAGGTCGTGTGTGAGTTTGAGGCATGCTTGACTAATAATTGGAGTAATAAGGAGCTCAGATGGATCTGGTAATTACTAAGAGAGTGCTGGTGATTGGCTTTGACATCCTTTCACTGAATGAAAGTATGAGATTGGATACCATCCATATCCAGAGAAAAGAAATTGTCATTACTTTGACATTTCAGGAAATTTAATTATTTCAGTGATTTATTCTACACATATTTATGGTAACTTCACATTTACATGGACTCTCCCTACATTACAACACAGTTTGACGTTTGACTGAATGGTAATGAGTTTTCTCTTATTTTTGATAGCCGATCAGTAGCAGTCTGAAATAGCCATAAGTCTAAGAAACCAATGAACCAATGGCTTTAACAGGCTAACCTAAATTATTGCTTTGTATACAGTGATTCAGGGACCATGCAGAAAAAGTTTGAGAACCACTGGTATATAAGATGATTTTCTGGATCATAGGGCACTGTGCCAAGATGTTAATGAGGCCTTACATGTTCTGCTGCAGTGGTGTTCATCTAGAGAGCTGTTGCAACACCTACCTTTTCTCTTTATGTTTCCTGTAAGATTGTAAGTAGACATATTTAGCCCGTCTGCCCTACAGGCACTCATGGTTTTTGTACTGGTTTAGCAGATTGATGCCATATTCTCCTCTTTAAAAACACTGCTTGTTTAAACATAATGAACATAGTTCATACTTTTTATATGTCTTTTTCTTTTTTTTACTTTTTTTTTTTTACTGAAATGGAGCTGTGAAACATCCATGGGTGTCACATATAATGTGGCAGTAGTTGCTAATATACAGTTCAGTACATCTAGCATAGGAATCCAGCAGGGGCCCACACACAGGCATACACACACATACATATACTCACACTAACTCTGCACTCTGCCCATCTGGGGGCAGGTGTTGCAGTTTATGGAGCGGAAGTGCAAAATAGCTGTGTTTACTCACTGCACTAAGGCTTAGCAAGCTAGGGAACAAACACATGTGAAAAAGAGAGACAGAAATAGGCAGAAAGTGTATTCATGTGCTTCTGTGTAGTGTGTGTGTGTGCGCATGTGTGCCCCTGGTCTGTCTCCCTGTGGTGGCTCCAAGCTTCGGGCTCCCTTTGACTTCACCAAGTTAACCTTGCGGGCTCACAGCTGCCTTACCGAAGCACACAGTCATAAAACACACAGACAACTGAATATATGTGTAAGGATGGGTGGACTGATGGATGTAAAGTTGACTGATAAGATGGAAGAGTTTATGATGGATAATGGCTTGCTGGAGAGTTCTATAGGTGGGAGCTAATGAGACTGGAGAGATATGTTACTGACCTCCTGTGTGCATAAATGGATGTAGATATGCAAGTTAAAATCTTTGGTGGGGTCAGGGGCATTTGGGTCAGGGGTTAGGATTGTGAAGTTGGAGGAGCTACTAATTCCAGAAGCATTTGAAAGGTTAAAGAAGGAGAGAAAATAGCACCCACATGAAACTGTTCACAACAAGGTCTGTGAATTATATTTGATTTTTGGAAAGAGACATTGCTGTTCATTATTACTATTGTTGTTGTTGTTGTTTGTTCTTTGAGCACCACAAGCTGAGTGCAGAACAGATTCATTATATTTAAAAAAAGGCAGGCATCTCTATAGCTGACATCTCTCGAACTCAAACTTATACTAAAACAGTCGAAATGGATAAATAACTCTTCAGATAAGAGGAGAAATATGTTTTGATTTTGTTATGGACTGTCCCTAAATAAATAGTTTGGCACATTGTCCAAAAGTATTAAAAGCCAGCCAATTGGTGCCTTTAAAGCTCACCAACTAACCAATGACCTTGTTTTTATTCATTTTTCCCCATTTCTAGTGTTATGCTAAACTAACCTATATTGACCATTGGCTTTTGATCAGCTCATCGTATCTATCAGACCACTGTCTAGTGTGTTTTTCTTTTTGTGGTAATTTGTTCCTCATTCCTGACTATCTCGAACATATATGATAAAGAGGTTCTCAAGGCTGGTTAGGCAGTTAAAACAACAGTGCTAAAACAAACAAACAAAATATGGGTTATTCATACATTTATTGAACCCCATGGACTATTTCAAAATCATGAGGAGAAGCAGCTCCTTCATTTTCACTCAGAGGCTATCAAGACTCACTGGGTTAACATGCTTTGTGTTAGGAACAGGTCATGGTTTGTTAAATAAATAGCAGAACCAATATTTAGCATTTAACAGTAGGGAGGAAATAGTCAAGTCAAGTCAGTTTTGTTTATGTAGCCCATTAACATAAATATACTTTGAGGAGCCAATCAATCCAAGATTCATAAATACCAAGTTTATTGTTTTCTTCAGTTAGCATGACTGGCTGGTATTGGTGGTTAGAATACTTCTAAATAAAGGTGTGTTTCATCCAGATATAAACTCTCCATACATGGGGATGTGTAATAGGGGGTTGCGAGCAAAATGCATATATGGATAAGTGACACTGGACAAAGCTAGAGTTACCCTCCTCAGGCAAAAACATCAGACTGAAGAATGTTGGGGTCATGGCAAGAATGAACTGCTCAAAGCTCTCAGTGCCAGAGGGCAGCGTTTTCCAACCTGAAGCCTGTGGCCACAGGGAGTGACATGGCTAGAGGTTATATTCAAGTATGAATAGACACTTCAGGATTAGTCACTTTGGGTTTCCAGAAAGTAATCAGGATCATATCCGTCTCAGTAAAAGGTATTCACACAAAGATAATCATGGTGCTGCATTGCTTTAGGAGCCCTTGGCCTTTGACTGTACCACACTGGTGAGGTTATCCAATTATTCAAGTTCCTGGAACTTAGAAAACTGAAACTAACTGGGCCACTTTGGTAAATTCAGATCTGCCTTTCTCTGTAAGATGGCATTAAGCCAACTGAAATTCAGTTAGGGAAGTACTAAAGTGGAATTGTGGCACTGTGGGATGTTAGCATGGAAGGTCATTGTGACCCTACCTATGTTATTGATATAAAGTTTTCAGCTGAAATGAACTGACTGTGCATGTTCTTTGCTAACTGGCTGACTTGGTAACTCACTTGTGGGAGAGTAAGTCTGGGAGACTGCTCATTTTTCAAGTTGGGCACAATCACTGGCTCACCTTCTGGAGACTAATAGTGTTTGTTCATCTTTTAAAGACATTTATCTATATTGTGCTGCCGTATTGTCTTTGCTCTTACCACTCTGCTCTTTTTCATTCCACTCTTTCATTTTCTGAAGTAAGGCTTATCTAAATTTCAGAATATCAAAACCACGCCACCAAATCACCACAAATATGATAACCACAACACTATTGTACATGTAAGCATACTGATGGGTTTGTTGGTTTTTTTTCCAGTGCTGGAAGGCCTGTCAGTGATGTCTTTCACGTGTGGCAGCTTTTCTTATACTAACGACCAAAGTACTGTATGCTTGTGTAATAGTTTCTTTGGTGAGACATCTTTTGTTGTTGGGTGCAACACAGAGGAAAAACACAATATTAGAGAGTTTGAGTTGCATATGCCCTCAGACATTGTGAAAATGTAATCTTCTTTTATCTTATGTTAGTGCTCTTGGCAAAGATAGCAATAAGTTATCTGGAATCAGTTTTCACATTTCAAATATTCTAGAATTCATCAAAAGTTGATTGAATACCAGAATATACTTACATCTACATGGGTGAGGGGTTTGAAAATAGACTTGTACTTGAAAATAGACTTAGACAGAGCCTAATCATTTTGTGTTATTACAACAGTCCAACATTCTTCAGTAGTTAGCTGTGATGTGCAGCTCTAACCTGCTCACATTTACAACTTTTTACAAGAAGGGGAAGTTTAAGGAAAACTGTGAAAGGAGGTGAGGAGAAAGGGCTGATGAGGCTTATTCATCAGCTTTGTCATGGATTTGTAGGAAGCAAAAAGCAGAGGAAAAAAAGAGCTGATGATGAGGCTCGTTGTGGCAGCATACTCGCCATGTTAGCAGGGAAAAACGGAGGGGTTGGGGGTAATGCTTGTCGGTTGTGTGTGTGTGTGTGTGTGTGTGTGTGTGTGCGTTTGCACACTCTTGTTGAAGCAGCACACTTGCTTGTGAGGATTGAGGGCAACTCTACTGAGATAGTGCTGTTTAAAGCAATCTCAAGTGAAGAGTGCTCAAACAATGAGGAAAAATAAAGGCAAACTTGAAAAACATAGATAATGGAGTGTGATGTTTGTATTGGGGGACAGTAGCAAAGCAGTGAAATTCAGTAACTCATCAATCACAGCTACAGTCACAATTTACATGCTGTAACTGAATTAGCCAAAATAAGACCTTCTGATTCATTCCTACTTCCTAATTCCTACTCAGAAATCAGAACTTCAGATCTATAAAGATTTTGTTCATTATCGATCATCTGCCTGTGATCTTTCATGACTAAATGAATAACTTTTTGATATGTAATATGCCAGGGAAGGTGTCATGGAGCAAAGAAATGTGTACACTTTATTAATTCCTTGTTAAGAAAGTTAAACAATCGACTGACTATCAGAATCAGAATTCCTTTATCAAAGTAGTTGCTGGCACATTTGTGCTGTTTATACGTTAATTAACTTAAGATTTGCGCTCTACAATCAGCAAAACAAGCCATTAAAAAAAATTTAACTCAGCTCCACAGCTGATATCGTGGAAATATAGCAGCTTGAACCCAGTCTTCACACACCATTTGCTCACACTACTGGCTTTATTGGATGCCAGTTCTGTGAGTGTGATGGAATATGTGTGCATTTGCGTGTGCGTATGGGAGGATGTGTGGGGGTGAGAGGGATGCAGGTGAACAGCTTGCGAGGGCCAACAGTTCCGCAGGCCAGTCTCGCGCATCACTTGACAGCCATACCCGATGAAGGCCTACGCACAAATGAACTTGTTAAGCAAATGAGTGAACAAGCAAGGGTGGGTGGAGGGGTGGAGGGGGGTGCACACGGCTGCGGATCCAGCTAGACCTGCCTCCCTGTCTGCATACATCAGCCATCGCTGCCCCTTGTCTCTCTGTCTCCAACTCTTTCCTTTTTCCCTCGTTTTCTGTCACCCAGTCTTTCTCTCAAAGAGCTCTCCCTATCCATCTCTATTTCAGTCTTTCCCTTCTCATTGCTCTCGTTCACTCGTGCTCATGTAATCCCATTGTTTTATTAGAGAACAGCCTATTTCCGCATTGGATTGGGAGATTATCTTCACAATGCTGTCATCCTATGCTCACAAACAATGGACAGCAAAAGAGACTGTCAAAACAGAGCGGTCATCTATGTAGAATCGATGTGGTTACCAAAACTGTAATAATAGATCCATGGTATTTACATGGATCTTGCATGTAGCTGACGTACACAGACAGGACTGAAAAGCCAGTGACAATGATGGAATCTGTGATAATCATTCCCAAAATAAATCTCTCCATTTACAGTACCTGCATGCACGTGTAGCAGCATGAGTAGGATAATCTATGACACGCAAATAGACATGTCCACAACCACATGCACATGTCGAAACTCACAGTTACATGCACACACCCTTGTCAGTGCAGGAATGTGTCAATCCCCATTGATTGCTGACACTAATGCCCTCCCCTTCTCTTTTGCCCCAACCACACCCAGCCTCCCTGCCCCTTCTTGGCCCTTCATGGCCCTTCTAGCCCCCTCCCCCCTTTTCTGTCTTACAAAGATGTTCGCGAAACTAGTCCTCCTCCTCCTCCTCCTCCACGACCACCCCTGGGGCAAGCATTTGCAGAATTCTGCCTAGTAAATTTTTGTGCTATAAGTATCATAGACACAGAGAAGTTGGTCAGTCATCAGGGTATTGGGACTATTTGAGGGGCCGATGCTGATCTTGCATCAAGATCCTCATCATGGAAAATCATGCCAAGGTAAGGAGCTGGATCACACGATTTATAGGGAGGGATCTATGCTATACATTTTTATTCACAAAAATTCTTCGTTAAAGTCTCTCACATCAGTGCAGTTTCTTTGAAAACTATATGTAAAATTTAACAGGAAATAGGTAGGTTGTTCTCCAAATAAATGTGTTCCCTTCGGATTTCATTTTGACCAACTAAATCGCATTTTGCATTTGTACTTCTGAATTACAATCTGGCCTTCCAACTCTGTTTTTATAGCCATGTTTTTACTTAATTCACTGATAGATAAAAGACCAATATCCAAGTGACTGACGAGTTTATTGCTTATTTTAGCTTACTGACGTCAACAGTCTTTCTTAACTGACTGATTGATGACCTGTTCAGCACACTGTCTTATGCCTACAGTAGATATTTTGCACAGATCAAGTTGAACTGATTTGATTTAACATATCAGACACTTTTGGGCATTTAGAGTGTTGCATTCTGTTGCACAAACAAAAAGTGAAGTTAAAATCCTTTTATCTCTCTGATGTAGCCCAACCAATTGTAACATTGAAAAAGTTTCGATCAAGGGATTTCAGACCAAGTTTGACAATGTAACAACACTTTGTTTGAAGCTAATTAACGAGTTCCAGCTGTGCTTGGGATGTAATCTCAATATTAATTTATTTGAGGGCCCTTCAGTGTGCTCAGGCGTGCATTTAGCTCCACATTAAACTTTGAATAAAGTGCATCCTAAAGCATTTAGCTCCCAGCTGAGGTGGCCAAGCATTCGTCCATGACTGCAGGAAACTTCCATCCTGTGTATGGGTAGATTTCCACTTGTGGTCAGATTACCTAGGGCACTTGCATCTGACACTTGCAGTGCCTTTCTGTGTACGGTGTGTATACCTGAAGCAGTAAAGGCTACATCAGAACAACGGATCAGGACTGAGTTATCCCTGGACAATGCTAGAATATCTGTCTGAAGAACTTCATGTATCTACATGTAGAGACACTCGGAAAGGTTTTTAAATTTGACTCTGTGGAGCACGCCATTTTTACATATGAGCCGGCGTCAATGAGTCTGGAGTTCCCCTATGACTCATGTAGTACACAGCAGGAACCTGTCCGTGTCAACGCATTTTCACCTGCCTGAAAATATTCTTGTTCAGATGAAAGATGGTGCCTGGGCAGAACATGTCCCTACTGTTGTCTTTTTTCATCATCTGCTTCTGATTTTAATTTCCATTCTTATATATGTACATACCTCAAGGTTGCAAAATGCCAAAAGAAGCACGCAGACAACACATTGAAATGGAACTTACACAAAAGCATAATACTTAAAAACTTAAATATAAACTTTAAAAACTAGCATATCATCACTCTAGGATGCATTTTAGTCTCAAGTGTGAACTGGAGATATTTGACTTTCTGAGTGACTTTCTAAATGTGTGGAGTGATCTAACCTGTAAGTGACCCCTTGCTTCTGGACGGCCATCTATCAAACACTTCGTCTCAATTTTCTCTCGTCCTCCACCTCCTTCTCCTGACACCCCATCTATTGGTTTCAATTAATCAACCGTGGAAGGGAGTTTATTCAGTCCCTGCCCAATGGGATTCTTTGGTATGTGGCCTCAATTGTAGCAGGTTGAGAAGTCACGGTTTGCACTGTCTTTAGGCCTATTACTCTCACCTCACAGCCCACTCATAAAGACAGCTTTGAGCGGCCTGTTTTTGAGGGGATCCGGTGGGCTTTTTGTCCCATAATAGCCCAGTGGATTCAGTCACCGCAGGCAGACATGTTTACTAAACTCTGTGTAGGTGGAGTGAGGGAGATTACGTGTGCCACTTTGAATAACTGAGGCCTGATTACTGTCTGGGGAAAGTGTGCAAAATAACATTTTTTGCTTGACTCACAGAAAATTCACTTTGCAGTTATCGTTTTAAGATAGCTGTTTTGTTGGACATAATGGTCTCAGGGGTGGCTCATGTAAAAGAGAGATTTACACTTTCTAATTGCACATATTTGCATGTTTTGTCATTTAAATATATAAATAAAATATTGAGCAAAACTGAATGGAAGGCATGGCATTATAAGAATTATGTGTTGCTTATACCCTGACAAGATGTTAAACTTAAGTATTCACATGAATGGCGTTGAATAAAACTGTTTTTCACATTTGGTATTATAGAGTGTCCTTGTCAGAAGACACAGAATTTGTCCATAAACCAGCTCATCCTGGTGGAGAAAACTGGGCACATTTAAGTTCAAAATGTAGTGAGTTTTATGTTTTGCATAAAACACTGCACTGACTCATTCTGATGTGTTTGACATGTTTTTATGTTTGATACGTATTGTCAAGAGGCTCTTGTGACATTTCCTGATGCAAGAGAAGTGCATACAGCAAAATATTCATCAGAGCTCTACATAGCACCTAAAATGCAGTAGTGCATTGAGATCAGATGCATTTGCAGCGGCTCATAGGAATGCAAATGAGTCCCTCACTGCATTAAAGGTCAACATTTTAGTGTGCATGGAGTGAAAGGAGCAAATCTATATCTTTCAGCAGACAAACCTAATACTGCAACCCCATTTCTCACCTTCAGTCATATTTTCATTTTATAAGCAGAAGATGCTGGCTCTTAAACATCAGTGGCAGAGCCATGGGGTAGCCAGGATGGGACATTGGTCATTTAGGCATGGATGTCTTGTACTTGATGATTAATGTAATGATTACACCACAAACAAACCTTAGGAGAATCCACTTGAAATTGGACTCTGACCCACCTTGGCAAGTGGTCTTCACCAGTCTTTGGTGAAGTCTTTCACAATAGCTTAAACAAACTGCACTAACCAGACAAACACACCGAAGTCGAGTTATCTTTCCCTTAGGTTTCAGCCTGTTTCATAAAAACTGTTTGCAGTGTTTTCCTCCTGACATGCTAGGGGCTCTAAACTTAATAAAGTTAATTAAGAGTGTCAAAAAGAAATCTTACCTGTAATTCCTCATTTGTTGAGAGAAGGCTTTCTAGACTGTAAAGCTGTAAAGTCAGTTCTGCAAATATGGATATATAATGAAGATACTCCAAGACACTCATGTGTCCACCTCATCACACACATGCACACCTAAATGCATCCCAGGTGCGTTGGGGCTGCACAGAAATGGTTCCTCTTCATAAAAACCCAGTGCCACAGAAAAATACCCCAAAAAGGCGATTATGACTGGGGCAGCCAAGCTTCAGTCCACAATCATCCCTTGCCACACCCCAAATTTGTGTTTGTTAAAGATAAGATCAGTGATGCTATGTGTGAACTTGAGTCCATCTGAGTTCATCCAAATTTCCTGCAACGCCCTTTTAAATTCCTTCGGACACCATGCAGTTCCATCTCAGTTCAACATTGCATGTCAATTTTCCAGTTCATAATTCCAAAAGCAATATTTTTAAATCCAAGTTCTGTGTAGTGACCACAACTTATTAAGGCCTGTTTGAAACATAATAAATTAATCAGCAGGCAGCACGTTGCATAACACAGGTTGAGTGAGGTACATAAGCCTTTCCAAAAAATGATGCAACTTTGTGTCAGGTGTGAGCTTTCTCTCCTCTCACAGTCTTTCAAGTGAGAACATGAAACCAAACTCAGCTACACATTATCTGGTGCTTGTTTTGTTGTGTCTAATTAGCAAATCAAATATAGCAAAAAAAACAAAAAAAAAAACAACTTCAGCACATGAAAGTTTTTTCAGCTTCCACTGGAGGTGTTGTAGGACTCTGCTGGAAAGTGACTGCAGATGTGCAGAGGTATCAAAGATGTCAGATAGAGCAATTATCGGCCTGGCTGATTTATGGTGATTTATGGGACTGACATTCAGCCTTTTTTTCCTGTAAAAAGTTGTTGTTGTCGACTGCTTTTTTAATTAATTAATTTAAAATAATTGTATATAAATGGTAAGATATAATACATAATGTTTGTATTTTATATTAAATATCTTAATCTGTATCTGAATTGTAAGTTTAAAGTAGCAGGAAATGGAGAATCCAAGTACCTCAAAATCATGGATCTCCTCGATTACCAATAGTCAATGTCTCTTTTGGCCCTGAGAAAATGTTCCTTTTGTGGGTTTGTGCATACATCTATATGTGAAGACACTTTTCTGTATGTGTGTGCTGAGCTTTCACCAGTATTCCCAGAGAGCAGCTGTGAGACGTCGTAGATGTAATGAATGATAACTGGGTAATTACCTGTGGAAATCAGATGTACACATGTGGAAATGCCTATGGAATGCAAATATCACACTCCTCCCTTAGTACAAAATCCTATTTATGACATGTTTTTCTTTCTAAAGCCTTCTAATCTACTAGTAACCATTTTTTAAAAAAATACATACCTTTATTCTGATTCTTTTAGTCCTCTTTTTCCCTTGACAACTGGGTATCCACCAAAAAATGCATGTGTTGAATGTTTTATTGCTGACAAACTTTTTGCTTGAAAAGCAACTCAAACTTACAGGGATGGAGACTTACACGTACAGAAAGAGACAGCTTCCCCTGAGAGAGGAGGCTGTGAGCTGTCAGTGTCCTCCACCCTATAGGAGGTGTCACTAAATAAGATTCTGTCAGACAGGAAACAGGACACACAGTCAGCCAACTGCATGATATTAACAAATCACATTTTGTAAACGAGAATGTTATGCCTTAGCAGAATGTCAGACATTCGGTCTACAAATGTCTTCTCTCTTTGTTGTACTGTCCAAATCACATTTTATTTTCTAACTTAAGTTTAAAGATCATCATCAACGAGGGGAAAGGAAGGAAAAGTAACATCAAGAGTATTGCCATAGGCTGAAAGGAAGTTTGTAGTTCTTCCAGTGGATAGTGTCTCTTACAGACATGGCTGCAGCTGTCAAGAGGCATCACTTTGAATGATTTGCTGCTGTCTGTCAAACTTCTGTGTGTGTGAACACATGCAAAATTGTACCCTCACAATTGGTGTATGTGTGTTTGAGTGCCCATCTATGGCGGTAAAGTGCTCTCTTTGTACTGTGAGAAGAGGGAGGATGAGAGGCAACAGCATCACGAGGAACCACAGGATGGAAAAGGTGCATCTAGAATAAAAGCGAATCATTGTTTCTGACCTATTGTTCATCTTATTGTTCGTTCATAGCAATTTTACAAAGTAATACAGTTGAGATTCTTGTCTTGACCCAGATACTCCTCCTGATGCCTTCTGACATTTCTTTTCATAATTACGTATCATCAGAGTGCAGTTTGAGTTTGAAAACATAGGGTTAACTGGCTAATCTACATTGCCGATGGGCGTGAGTGTGTGCGTGTTTCTGTCGTCGTGTGTCAGCCCTGTGATTGACAGCTCACCAGTCCAGGGTGTACCCTGCCTCTGGCCCGTAGTCAGCTGGGATAAGCCCTGCACAGCTAAAGTGGTATAGAAAATGGATGGATGGATGGATGTATTTAGGTATTTTATATGGTCTGTTTGTGAAGTAGCACTAATCAGTACATTATGTTCCCACATGGGATGAAACCCAGTGCTAATGTCTGTTGTGCATTATAAAGATGTCTGATATAATCACTGATGATGCTCTGTTAAGCAGTGTTAATAATTATGACCTGAAGTAGATTTTCTTTACTTCAGTCTTTTCCTTTTGATGCTTAGTTTCTCAGGTATAACTACAGCCTTGGTGTCGAGCAGCTTCTTCATCAGAGCAGTTTGACAGTATAGCTTAAGAGAATCTCAACAGTAAGAGTCCACCTCCCAACCTACAAACAGATGAGCATTAATTTCCCTCAAATTACACCCTCAGGCTTTTGTAGAGCGACACGTTTTTTGGGTAAATCGCCCTGATCCTACCTTATGTCACTTCCAGTCTGAGCCTGCACAGCACAGATCAGCGTTTCTCTTTGCGTTCGCGCCTCAGGCACTGAGCTGGCAGACTTTTCAAGCTCAGCTTAGCAGAGTTAGGGACTCTTTTTCGTCAGCGGATGTTTGAGAGATTGTTGGTGTCTAACCTGTGAGATTACGAATAGTGACTCAGTACTGCTTCTGCAAGATTGTACTGTTTGTGCCAAATATACAGCAGCCGCGGATTTCTGGTTCTACTATAATGAGAACCAGAAATCAGGAATTCTGTGTTTCTCAAAGTATGAGAAAAAAACATATCAAAATAATCAGCAATTCACAGTCTCTTCCACACCATCATTCCTCAGCTGTCAAATAGCAAAACTGAGTTGAGTGATTCATCGAGGGGTGTCGGGATATACCGGTATCGACAATAAATGTGATATACTTTCAACATGCTAATAATACACATAGTAATGTTAATATCATGTAAATAATCCCAAACCTCTTAAATAATTTCATTTTCTTTCTGTTGTTGTATGCTTTTGTACTCTTATAAAGACTCTCCTCAAGTCCCTACACTTGTAATTCATTTGCCAACAAAAGATTAAACGCACAATAAACAAAGTTAAAGATTAATTTGACTGATAGCATGATTTCTTTTCTGATTTTCTGTAGATATTGCAATAACGTGGTTTCTTTTGGCCCAAATAGTCATGCAGTGAAAATATGCAACAGCCTTACATGCTGCCCGTCAAAGTGTTCCGACACCAGTTACCCATTTGAATACCAATTTACCTTTTAAACTTTGTTATTTGATGCAGAATGACAGCATCATGTGTATTCATTTCCTTGTTCCCTTGACCCGGGTTAGTGTCCTGCCATGACAACATATGTTACCACTACAGCCTCACAGTAGGAGACAGCTGTCTTGCTCTCCACCGCTGTCCGCCCACGGTGGTCTCCTGCCTTTAGCTGTTTCTTCATCAGTCAAACGGGTTTGTCTGTGCTGGACGCTGGGGCGAAGGCTGTGTTTTAAAAGTCTCGCTGTGCTTGCTTGTCAGTTTTTTATCACTCTCTTTGGAGTGCAGTTTCACTGTTGTGTACCCGCTTTTACTTTCAGATGTCCGCCCTTATTTGCTCTTTCTTTAAGCCATATGACGGGTTAAGTTGTGACAAATGCTAAGTGAACCTTTTCCGCCGTTTCTGTTTGTCGTTAGAAGTGTTAAATATTAGAGGGAGGAATAGCGCAAATAGAGACGACTCCAGTGCAAGAGTCACAGAGTCAATGCTGTGACTCAAAAGAGACCTTGGAAAGAAAGCGAAGTTTCAAATTAAAAAGAAGGAGACAGGGGGACATGTGTGGTCTTACATAAAGCCCAGATGGTCCCAGAGAAGCACATGACAGAGGAATGGAGGGATATGGACAGAGTGTCTGACTGTCTGTCTGACTGACCACGGAGCTCCCAGGAGCCTCGGGCTACAACACCTGGGCAGAGAGAGGCAGACATCAGGGTCAGTTAAGGGAGGTCATGAAAAACACAAAATTGAAATTCTATCCAGAGGGTTCCAGCCAGTTCATGGTGTTTGACACTGCTATGACTTCTACTGGATCATGTTGACCTATTCAGCATCTGTGTCTGTGAATTTGCTTTTTGGGATAAACACATTTTCCTCGGTCTGTACTAGTTTCCAGTTAAACCAGTTAACCACTTATGATAATGTTTGAACTTGAGGGTCATCCTCTACCTGTAGCTGGATGAATCAACAGTAACAGCACAGCAGAGCTTTTAAAGATGTGTCTTGTGACAGCTGCACTGCTTTCTGGTCCAGTGAGGCTGAACTTGTGGGATAATAGTTGTGTACCTGTAGTTTTGATTTTTAGGGGGCACGGATTTTACATGTAATATGCAGTTTGTTTCTTTAGAAATGTATGTGAGTTGTTGACCAGAATTTATGGTGGAAACCTGGGATACACCATCCCAGATTCTTCCCTCTGATCCTCATACTGATCCTGATACCAAAAGACTCAGCCAAGTGCCAATACCTTGCGTGTTATGATAAACAGGGCACTGTGGTGTACTTGCTACAATGACATTTTAGGACTCCAAGTAATGATCATTTTTATTATTGATTAATCTGACAGTTATTTTCTCAATGAGTCGATCATTTTGTCTAAAAAGGCAGACTGAACATCAAGTTGAGTTTTTGAGAGTTTACACAACAGACTCAGGGGTCATCACTATCGCCGGTGTTTTCTCCCCTTCCTGTTTCTGTCAGAATGAAGACCTCAGCAAAGCTGCCAACCTTTGTGTTTATGCGTGTGTGTGTATCTTCTGAAGGCTCACACCTGGTTACTGATAGGGAAGTCAGATGTACAAGATGTACAGCTGGGTGCAACAAGAACACACACAGCTGCACACTGTGTGTGTGTCTTTGTCTTTTTCCCTCTAAAGTCAACTCCAAACGGAGACGTTGTAATGCGCGACCCGCTGTGATGGCAGGCTCTCCGCTGGGGGGTTTCTACGCACACACTGCGGTGACCGGGGCTTCACTCTGATCATCTCCTCATCAACAACACGTGTTTGCTGATCTTCCTGTCTGTCCCACCTGCAGCCTCCACTCCTGCACAAAGAAAGGTCGAGGAAGCTGGAGAAATGCTCTTTGTTTTGCCCTCCTGACATGCAAGCACAGCCGGACTCAAAGATAAACTACGGAGTGTTGGGGGAAATATGGCAGCTGTTTGTTTTATGTGGTTGTTGCTCTTTTGTTGTCCAGTATTTTTTCTCTCTCTCGTTAGTCACGCTTGGTGCTGCCTCAGAGTTGAACTGCAGCACCATGGGGGCAAAATGTGGAGGTTGTTTTTAGTTGTTGTGTTGTGGTTGATATTTTTTGCTGATGAACAAGACAGTGCACTTGCTCTGTTTCAGAAGCAGTGTATTTATGTGGGAGAGTTTCTGTGTGTGTGTGTGTGTGTGTGTGTGTGTGTGTGTGTGTCTTGCTATTATATAAACTAAGATACATGTACACTGATCAGCCACAACATTAAAACCACTTATAAGTGAAGTGAATAACATTAATTGTCATAACCCCCCCCCCTCGCCACTCACACGCACACACACACACACACACACACACACACACATGCACACACCCCCATGGCAACAGCTCTTCCTGTCAGCAGCAGCCTCCCCCCAGCTGGACCCCATCACATTTCCAAAACAGCTCAGGAGTGTCTCAAGGACCACAACAACAGTCTGCAGATCCCCCAGATCCCAACCTGATCGACAATCTGTGTGATGCAACGGAAAAGTTGAATCCACCCTCCCACCTGGAGGCCCCACCCTCAGTGCACAGGACCCAACATTTGATACCAGTGACCAAACTACCCCCAGAGGTCCTGTGTCCCTTTATCTGATAGGTCGAAGCTGTTTTGACAGCACAAGGGGGACCTACAAAATATCAAGCGAGCGGTTTTAATGTTGTGGCTGTGTAAATAAAATAAGGCTATTAACCCCAAAGCCCATGATGGGCAGATGAATAGTGAAATTTAACTGCCAAAGTATGTTGTTATGTGTTTAAATTGTCTGACAGGTTGAAAATTTTGTCATATGAAAGATTTTTTTTCTTTTTACAGCAAAAGGAGTGTTTCTGTCACCAGTATTCACTTTTCTGTTATTCTTACAGAATATTTAAGGCTATTCACTGTTTGAGCCTCTGAAAACCAGGCCCTGTCATAAACAGATAACACAGGCAGCATGAGTGAATGAATGAAGTTTTTATTACTGTGCCATGCATTCAACAACATAAATTCATATAAATCAGAGCCAGCACTCTGGCTCTGATTTATTTTTTTATTTTATTCAAACACAAAAAAGTCCATAATAGAAAAACAGCTTTCACAGTCACATCTTTAGGCCTTTATTTTCCACCACAAGATTCATTAATCACTGACAGAAAATACATGTATCACAATAATGAATATTAGCATATACTAGCATGTACCTTGCCTGCTTTTTAGACCATGGGGACAAAAAAATAAATTAAACATTTGATGAACATGAATCATTTGTGTAGCAGAATATTTCAGGGTTTAGTCAAGCCAATTCCTGGAAAATGAAAATCACCATAATTTTTCTATATATATCTTTAAATATATCTTTAAATCCTCCCAGCTCAGTAGCTTGTGGAAGAATAAAAATTTCTTCTAACTTTAATATCAGCTTACTATTAACAGAGTTAACATTATAACACAAATTTATCTTGTAGTTATGCAGCATATCCACCTGAATCGGAGTACTAAGCCTCGTAGTATTTATTTTTCTGCAAGAGCACAAGTGTCTTCACGTGTGCCCACAGTAACATACACGGACGGACAAACACGCAGACAGACAGACAGACAGACAGACAGACAGGCACAGCTGAGGTTATGGAGGAGGTCAGTAAAGAGCGACCATCTGATGCCAGCAGATGGAGTGATGAAGGGAGGGAGGGAGGAGTGGAGAGGATAAGCTCGAAATCAGGACGACACCACCAAATGCTTATCGGATGTTCTTAAGGCGCTGATTTCACTTTACATCCTGTCCACTCCAGTGCGCACACCTTATGCTCGACTTGGGGTAGAGAAGAAAGTATTTTATTGAAAATATCCAGTAACTGTGACTGTGAGCATGAGTAATTCAGTACCACACAAACCCCCAAAAATGTTCACTAATTACCATCATTGCATGATACTGTTGATAATCCCTTAAATACACTCAACATGAGAATCTGATGTGGCTGAATAGAGAAAGTAAGAATGCTGTTGTCTGTCTGTAAAATAGATAGTAGTTAGTTCCTATAGAGCAGTTGTTGGACCCGTTGCAGCAGCACTATCTCAGAAATGCATTTGCTTTCCTGTCACCTGAGCTAACCTCCCTGTCTCTCCCTGTCTTGTAGAACGGAGCAGTTCCAGGCGAGCCAGTGAAGAAGGATGAAAACTCCCGGAGAGGGAACTGGGGCAACCAGATTGAGTTTGTCCTCACCAGTGTGGGCTATGCTGTGGGCCTGGGCAACGTCTGGAGGTTTCCCTACCTCTGCTACAGAAATGGAGGAGGTATACATGTCAATGCAGAGCCAAGCTCATTTCGAATGATTGCCGAAGTGTATGGCATTAGACTATGCGCAGGTCAAAAGCTGGTCATAAAAACACAGACAGTACTTAGCAGGATGATGAACTTAAATTATTTCTGAACACTGAGCAGAACGGATTTGATTAACTGACAAACAGGGAAATGTGAAGTCATAAGAAAAAAACTATTAGGGACAATCAAGATGTTAAGTCATCCACTGGACCTTGGGGATCCAAGTTTTCATTCTGCTCTTCTATTTTTTACATACTTAACATAGCTTGGGCAAGAAGGCCTCCAAGAAGTTGTTATGTTAAGTTTTAAAGGAATTGACTGGATATGTTTTCTTGGAGCCAGTACCGGTTACTAGTCATCAAGGAGACCAAGGTCTTGATTCAAGATGCATTTGCAGCAGAAATGAAAATCTTAGTGTGACTCTTATTTGATGACTTTAGTTACTAGTGACTACAGACAAACAGGCATGACTATATCAGAACCAAAGTACACTATATAGACAAAAGAAAATGCAGCCTCACCGACCTTGTTTGGTCATTTAGTTAATGTCTTATTAGCTTGGCAATTTGTCATTTGAGGTATGTTTTGTATTTTTTGTAGTAGAATATCAAATCTTCCCAGCTCACATTATGAACAGGCCAGATGTGTCAACCGTATTCCATATTAGCATCACCTCTTTCACTCTTCACAGTTGATCATGTCTCATCTGTCTGATTGAACCTTGGATTTGAATCAAAGCAGCTGTCACACATCTTTGTAAGCATCAAATCTGGTTCAGTGTGACTGCATTATTGTTTACTGGAGTGTGAATGCTGTGAAAATGTGTGTGAGTGCTTAGAATGCATCCAGCTGCTGCTTCCTCTGACGCGCTGCTTTGCTTATGGCTAAACCATATATTCAGGCTGTCTTAAATGTGCTCTAAATAGTACTAAAAGACTGAACGTACTAGAAATGTGCTAAAGTAATGAAATGCAGTTTGTTTTCCACAGTCCTGTAACTCAGGATCTCAAACCTTTCCACAGCAAATACCTACTTCAGTTCAGATGTTTACGCTACAAATATTTGGATTAGTGTTATACGTTTAGAGAGTTCCCATGCAATACTGTTTATAGGCCGTACATGAGCGCATACACAGCTGCAAATAAGCGCGGTGTGTACAGGGGAGCTGAACTTTACCAGCAGCCCACACAGAAAGATAAGGTTTTGGTGTTGCATGGTATCAGCTGGTTGTATCCACCTAGTTCACACACAGACACTTGTATAAAAGCACACACACACACACACACACACACTTATACATACATTCCCTATAGATGAGTGTCTGATTCCAGGTTCAGTCTGAACCACCAGGGAGTTGCTGTACCACTGGACAGACTCAGCTGCACAACCAGTGAGCTCTGCTGAGGGGAGGTTATTGTGACAGATGAGGTTTTTGTTTTCTTTACTTTTTTGTTGGTGTTTTTTTTTTTTCTTGTACTGATTGCCATATCATTTAAATGTATATATATTTTTTAATATTTCTTCAGATCACATGGTACTTGACTAATTGATGTGACATTCCCGTTAGAGATGCACTGACCAACCAGCCAGGGACCCGAATTTTCCGCGTTCGGACCAGAGACTGGCCGGTCAGTCTGGTCCGTTTTACACATGCGCATACGCAGAGCAAGACAGTCAGTGACGTCACAACCGCACACTGACGTGTCTTTAGCGTGTACTGTGGCCAAAGTAAACCGTGGAAAACGTTCAGAAGAACAAACCTAACCAGACACTTAAAACACCGTCAGCCAGCTGAACGTGTCCTGTTTGAAGCTGCTAAAGCTAAAGCTATCCAGAGCTCAGTGCCAGACACAAGCCAGCGGCCTCTCCTATGTTTCCTTGGTATGAACAGCGAAAAGACCAATGTAATTACAAGGAAAATTATTAAATAATTGTTCAAATTCATGGCTCTGGATGATCAACCGAAAATAGAGGCTTTTGATAAATTACCTGTTGCAAATCTGTTGCACCTGTTTTTATTTCGGAAAATAAAATATGTCAGATAAAGTTGGATATGTAGCTCATTTTCAGTTAATTGTTATTTGTAGCTCTTTGCAGTTGCAGTTCACTTTATTTTGAGAATAAAATGTGAAGTTTAATAATTTATTTTATTATGAAAGTAAAATTTTGCATTGAAGAAAAGTTGATTTTTGTTTGTATATGCTGTCATTTAGAGTTCGGAATCAGCAAAAAAATGCTAACAGCAGGTCGCACAAAAAATTGGAACGCGGCATCGGCCAAGAAAATTGCAGTCAGTGCACCTCTAATTCCTGTATTTGATGTTTTTTATTTGGTGCTGTATTATACCTCGGTACACTGTGTACATATTTTTCATTGTCATTGTTTTTAATGATAACATGATGAATTTGTCTTACTAATGTGATTTTAGCCAGGTATCCTGTGTATGTTGTATTTAGAGAGCATATCTGTACATCACAGTATTCCTAGCACAGCACGTTTTAAATTAACATCGTTTAAATACACTTGTCTGCTTCCCTTCATCTGTTCATGTGCCAGTGCCAGGTGGACCAGGTCTGGCTGTACAGTATTTATTATCTTTGTCAGAGGATAACATTTGACATGCATGCTAGGCTTCTGTGTTTTTGGACAAACACAAACGTGTCCTCACATCAGCAGTAATAAAGCACTGCTGTTGCACACCTTGGACTTTTTAGAATGTAATTTTCTCTCTTCTTTTTTGTGACTCAATGTATTCACTCCCAGTCTTCCGGTGGTGCACAGACCAATGCTGTAAGTGGGTTCCTGTTCTGCTGTCTGTCCCCTCCAGGTGCCTTCATGTTACCGTACTTCATCATGCTGGTATTCTGCGGCATCCCCCTCTTCTTCCTCGAGCTGTCCTTTGGTCAGTTCGCAAGCCAGGGATGTCTGGGAGTATGGAAGATCAGCCCCATGTTCAAAGGTTAGTGTCAGTGTATCTTTGTGTTTTGATAAGACAATTGCAAAGATGTTTGGAAACAAAACAGTTTTTTTCCATTATGGGGTTTCTTATTTGAGCTTTTTGGCTTGGTTTAGCATTTATGTTTGTTTTGTGTATGGTGTCTTTAGCATGGTGTCTTTAATGGTTGCAGTGATTTCCTATTACAAGTGATCTCAAGATTAATGTGCCTCAGCTCTTCAGTTTTTAATGACACTTTTAACAACAGAGCAGTAGAGTTGTTGTAAGGATTCAGTGCATGATCAAAAGCCTGACGTGAGTTTGAGAGGTGCGTACATGATAAAAGCAACTTGTTGTCATGTTGTTGTTGTTGTCATCTTATCTTTGGTGAGAAAGATTATTCACTGCATAAAATTTTTATGCAGTGAATAATAGAAATATGTGAGGTGAAAAAAATAAAAACTTTGACCAGATACAGCCATGACCAAATTAAAACTGTTAACAGCAGGAGAGGACTTAATGCTTGTGTACAATATGAAGTATATCATCCTATATATCAGAGGCTCTGAGCCCAAAACAAAATATAGATTAGTTCCTCTATCAAAAGTCGAACTTCAACAATTGTCAGGATTTGCTGCTTGATAGTAAATGAAGAGTCTTTGGATTTTGGACTTTTGGTTGAATGGTAAAAGCAATTTGAAGATGTCACTTAGAGCAACATTTTTCACATTAGTCAAATTAAAGTTCCAATGTTCACGTTCAGTTTTTTCTCCATTCTCTCTTCTTCTCCCTTCAGGTGTGGGCTACGGCATGATGGTGGTGTCCACCTACATTGGGATCTACTACAACGTGGTCATCTGCATTGCCTTCTACTACTTTTTCTCATCCATGACAAACCTGCTGCCTTGGACATACTGCAACAATCCCTGGAACACACCTGACTGCAGTGGGGTTCTGGGCAACAACCTTCCACTTAACGCCAGCCTGGCCAATGCTACCAATAGCCTGGTGGCAGGGGTGTCCGAGGTGGTCAACCGCACTAAGAGGACCAGTCCCAGTGAGGAGTACTGGAAGTAAGTCTCTAAAGTACATCAATCATCAAATAATGAATGAATTCAAAACAAGAGATTTTCTCAGTCAAGTCGAGCAGTTTGATAGCACACATTGTTTTTTATTATTGTTTTTACCAAGTTATGTATCCAACTCCTTTTGACTTAGTTTTGTAGCCCTATTGTACTTGACACAGAGGTCAAAATTGACTTGCACCTGTAAGATAAGCTTGCATCGAACCTGCTCCATGTTTGCGGAAAGCATTTAAATATTTGCACTAGATTTGACTGCAAGTAGAGCAGCTTCTGAGCACGTGGCACAGCGCCATAGGCAGTGACGTACAGGAAGTTTCCCATATTAGCACTGTTTAGGCTCCATTTTCATGCTGCAACCAGAAAGCACTCAGTAAATCTCAGTAAAGTGCCAAGTGAGGTATGTAAGATTGATCAGGGTGCTCCCAAGTGCACCTGCTATACATGATCGTATACAACAGGTACAGTAGCGCTGTGTTAGAAAGGGTTTGGTGAAGTGAAGTAAGCCAGAGAGATGTGCTCATCAGTCATCCTCCTAGCCACTTTTCACATCAGATTAGATCGGAAGATCTTAATTGTCATTGTATTGGTGCAGCAGCAACTCAAGTGATGTATTCATCCACCATAAAAACTGTTCTCAAAGACAGGGATAAAGGAGTGAAATGGCTGATGATGATTGATGATTTAACGCTCAAAGAGGGAAGAAAGGAAGACAACAACTTTCATTGTCTCAGGATTTTACACTATCTCTGTTGCTGTGTCTGTCTAAGGTCGTCACACTCAGTTAAGGTCTCCACAGTGGATCCTCATGTGTGATGGTTCTGCATTTCAGATATAACACACAACTCCATCCTACTGCTTACAGCTGCCTTTGAGAATTTAATCATCAGCTGATATCATTCAGATTCAGCCATATAATCTTTGCCTTTCATATTTGCAATCAACTTGTATTTTGTATCAAATTGTGTACTGGTTGGAATGTGTTTCAAGTGTTTTGTTCAGTGTTAGTGTCATTTAAGTGTTTGGTTTGCTGACTGACCAAAACACTAAACCAACAACATGATATGCCAGAAGCAGTCCTGCTGCTTGGATGTCCACTCTTAATGTAAGAGAGCCAGTTACTGTTATGTCTTATTGCATCTTCACCCACCTCTGTGCTGTGTGTGACGCATGTAGACACAATGAACGGCTAAAGTGCATTTCAAGGTCAGGATGTAATGAATGCCATTGTACTGCTCTTACCAGAGCCGTTGCTTTATCACTTTACTACCAGACATGATCACAAATCATTCATCAAAATATTGCTGGGAAGGAACAGAAAAATCAAACTTTCTTAATGAGCCTGTTTTTCTTTGATTAAATCCCGTACAGAATAACGGGATGTTTGACTAATCCTGGCTATCAGCTTGTTCTTTTTATAATGACATGCCTGACATGGCTGTTAGAACTACTAAAGACAATTATGAAGTTATACCATTGAGAGCATCACATTGGAGAGGCTCATGTCATGAACTGTAATACTGAGCAAAACTCCTATAAAATCACCATATCTCTGACAATTATCCACATTGTATGGGCTTGTGTTCATCCCTCTTTCCTTGACGACACTGTAAGAGAAACACTGCAGATGTGAAGATGTGTAGTTTGTATAATATACATGAATATATTAATAATTATCCTCCCTGTTGCATCTATATTGATACTGACATTTTGTAATATTTCCATTTGAAATAACACTTTTAAAAGAGATTTCAAAGTAAACAATGTTTGGGAAATTTAGAGAATTTAGGACATCATTTTTGATTCGTAGTGTCCCTTTTTGGATCCCCTTAACAGAGTTTTCAGCCACATATTAGTTGCTTTTCGTTACCTTTTCTGTTTAGTAATGGAGCAAGACAGGCCACCGAATGGCCGTTAAGAATACTATTAGGTAATAATACTACAAAGACAAACCTTGCCCTGTGTGTTTTGTTTGACACACTTGTAAGTAAAATGTGCATTTCTTTAATCAAAGACAAATAACAGTTCAAGTTAGTCAGTTTTTATGGTTTAGAGGTCCTATAGGAAGTAGTGTTGTGTTGGGTGTTGCTGAGGCTGTTTTCTTTAAAAAATTAAAATTGCTTTGTCTTGAAAAAGAAGAGTAACAACTTAACCTTACCAATCTTAAATTCATCCCTTTTTCTCTGTCTCTTTTTCCCAGACACTATGTATTGAACATCTCTGATGATATTGGGAACTTTGGAGAAGTGCGTCTCCCAATCCTGGGCTGCTTGGCTGTGTCCTGGGTTGTTGTCTTCCTCTGTCTCATCAGGGGCGTTAAGTCCTCTGGAAAGGTCAGCGTCACAAACGCATACGTGCGCGCGCGCTCACACACACACACTACAGCTTAAACGCATACAAGAACAAACATAACATTCAAACTGTCTATGATATGTGTATATTACATATTTCTCACAGACAGCTATTCTTAGTGGGTCCAGTTGATATCATCTGCTCATCTGTGTGTGTGTGTGTGTGTGTGTGTGTATCCAGGTGGTGTACTTCACAGCTACGTTCCCCTACGTCGTTCTGACTATCCTGTTCATCCGTGGCATCACCCTGGATGGGGCAATCAATGGCATCAAGTACTACCTGACTCCACAGTGGCAGAAGGTCCTTGATGCGAAGGTATTCACAGGCACATGGATAGATAAACTGCAAACACAAATGGTTTTGTTCCATCTTTTAACCACTTGTTTTTGCAGGTGTGGGGAGACGCAGCGTCACAGATCTTCTACTCTCTGGGCTGTGCCTGGGGGGGGCTCATTACCATGGCTTCCTATAACAAATTCCACAACAACTGCTTCAGGTTGGTACTCCAGACTGTGGATAAACATAAACCAAAGGAATAGTTCAACATTAAATTGCTCTGTAATTACTCTTCTTTGCTTTCTTGCTGAGGGTTAGATGAGAAAATTGATACTGCTCTCATATCTGTGTGTGTGTAATATTTTAGCAAAGCATAAAGACAGCTAGCGTGACACAGTCTTGAGATAACAAAATCCACGTGCCAGCACCTTTAAAGCTCACTGATGAAACTGTTACATCTGTTTTTGTGGGTGGTAATGAGTGGAATTATTTCTTAAATGAGGCCAGTGATTTGCGAGGCTCCTGTTGTGACTGTGATTTTGCCAAACAACCAGAGCGTTAGGAGCTTATTGCTCCCATCCACAAGATAGATAAGAACTACAGTGACTCATTTTTACACTTCGGATTTTGTACAGATTAAACCAACAAAAAATTATACATTACACATTATTTTGTGAGCTTTAGAGGTGCTGGTAGGTGGAATTTTTATTTTTGAGCTACCTGCTTCCAGTATTTTTAAAATGTTAAGCTAAGAGGCTGCTGGATGAAGCTTCATATTTAACAGACATTTAAGAAAATTAAAAAACTTACAAAGCATTAAAATGAAATAAACTGGAGGTGAATTTTACCCAACAGCATTTACTGTACTGTACAAGTCCCTGCCTCAATATGATCACACTCATTTTGCATCAGGCTGTTTCAGCAGCACAGAGCGGCATCTTATTCTTTGCACTAATCAGTGCAGCTAGGCAGAGGGAGTGAGGTGATGAGGAGGCGTAGGAGAAGAGGAAAGATG
Source organism: Scatophagus argus (assembly GCF_020382885.2). Taxonomy (NCBI): domain Eukaryota; kingdom Metazoa; phylum Chordata; class Actinopteri; family Scatophagidae; genus Scatophagus; species Scatophagus argus. The sequence goes on along the minus strand of NC_058505.1, from coordinate 18,590,037 downwards.
AAGCAGAGGGATGATGGGGAATTGAGGAGAGGAGAAGTTGTCTCAGGTGGTGTAGGCTGTGTGGCAGCCCTCTAATGAGTCAGGACTACAGAGTGATGGGAAAGGGAGAGGAGGAGGAGGGTAAAATAGTCAGGAGCCAACTTCAAGGCTACCTGTCGAAAAGGAGAAGGGGGAGAAGGTGTGATAAGGTGGGACAGGAGGAGGGACAGAGATAATGTTTCTTACAGATTGGTGTTAAGAGGCTGGTTGCACTGTGCGTGAATGCCAAGGGAGCAAGCTAGAAGCCGAGGAGAAGGTTACGAGGGGAGAGGCTAGGGGACAGGGGAGGAGATAAGAAAAGAGAAAGATGTCATTTACTCTCCTGAGCTTGTCCACACATGCTGACGGAGTGAGGGCGTCAGGACATGGATTTGGAAGGAGTGAGAAAAAGGCTGAAGATATCATTTCTTCCTCTGCCAAGAGCTTGAGGTTGTGCTATCTGCGCGTACAGCTGTGTGGCAGCCTAATCAGCTTGTGTTCTGCAGCTCTCTGCACTCATGTAACACCCCCAATTGGTGCATATGCAGAAGTGCAGCGAGTGTTGAACTGAGCAAGGCGCCTGATTGGTGGTCTGTGAGTAGCTGAGAAAGAGACTTGCATCAAAGTCCTCAAAGACATCTTGTGTGATAAGTCTAACAGGAAAATTCCCTTGTTGACTCTGAACAAAGTCAAAGTGAGGTGCTTCTCAGAACAAGCACAGCAAACTTCAAGAAGAAAAGGAGAATAATGTTCTGAGATTACTGTGACTTCATCTGAGTGCCAAACATCTGGACTCATAAAGAGTAAACCCAGCTTATGTCTTGTTTGTAGATGGGGGTGAATTGATGGTGAATAGTAAAATAATAAATCAGTCTTATCAATAGTTATGCTAAGATTGCATTCTGGGGACATCAGAAACCTGCATGTGATGGAGTAATTAAAAGAGGGTAAGAATATTGTTTGGTAAATTGTTTAGTAACCAGTGATTCTGGCTCTTCACTGGTGACTTCAGCCACCCACCCACACTTGTTGGATGATTTGGAAGTAGGGGTGAAGGAACTGCGTGAATCACATAAAGAGCACAATCAGCTTAAAATGTGAACTCAAAGTCAGAATTCATCACATTCTTTCATTTTTGTCATTTATAACTGCATGTTTTTTCTGTGCACAGTGACAGTTGGGTAACAACAATACTTTTCACTTTAATTAATCCCCAGCATGTTTTTTTCTTCTCTTTCTTGCATACAGAGACAGCATCATCATCAGCGTAACCAACTGTGCGACCAGTGTGTATGCCGGCTTTGTCATTTTCTCCATCCTGGGCTTCATGGCACACAACCTGAATGTTCCTGTGTCAGAGGTGGCTGACCACGGCCCAGGTCTGGCCTTTGTGGCCTACCCAGAGGCCCTCACTCTCCTCCCCATATCACCACTCTGGTCTCTTCTCTTCTTCTTCATGCTCATCCTTCTGGGATTAGGGACTCAGGTGAGGCTGGGAAACTGTACATCAAACATAGTTGTGCTTAACATGCAAATCATGTCTGACCATACTGATCAGCACTTGTGCGTGAGTGACCTGTGCGACATTATCATGGGCATGTTCCATAATGAGATTATCAAAACTGCACTTAAAAGACTTATAATACATCTGTATATGTACATACAGTATGTATACACGTACACAGATACCTTTCACCAACTGAGTATCTATATTGATCTAAAGATTGTGTCCTACGTGAAACAAATTCCACTTGATGTCCAGTTTACATACCAGACAGTTATCACTGGTGACTGGCTTTTCTTCTCGTGCCATACAGATCAGTATTTTCACTTATATGGTGAAATATCAAAACTGATTGAGGGGTGCCCTGACATTTTGCACAGAGATTTATAATCTTCCAGAAAGTGACTGCTGAATACTTATTTGTGATCACCTGGCTTTTCATGTGACACCTTCTTAAGGTTTTCTTTCCATATTAGACAGTCAATCTGTACAGATGAATCTCACTGTGTAGTGGATACAAATGTGGTTGCTCACAGAACAGACCGTGGTAAAAGCTTTGGATTTAATTGAATTAAAAGCTTATAATTAGGCTGTACATTAAATGTAGAACAGGAACTTTCTCTCTTCCTATGTCTCATCTCAACTATCTAGTGTCATCTCTCATAAAACTTTTATTCTTGTAGTTCTGTCTCCTGGAGACCCTGGTGACGGCCATCGTCGATGAGATCGGTACAGACTGGATCATCAGACACAAGACCATAGTCACATTGTCAGTGGCCATAACTGGATTCTTACTGGGCGTGCCGCTAACAACACAGGTAAGTCCCAAACACATGTCCTTGAACTTGTTTTCTCTCACTGACATGCAGTATTTGCTTATTCTCTGTTTTCTGTGTGCAGGCAGGAATCTATTGGTTGCTACTGATGGACAACTATGCTGCTAGTTTCTCTTTGGTCATTATCTCCTGCATAATGTGCATCTGCGTCATGTATGTTTATGGTAAGGAAATAAGAGTATCCTGATGTGTGGAGCTTTTAATTTATTGCTGTCATGGTAATTTAGTAAAAAAAAATTCTGGGACACATTAACATAACTATAAAACATACTGTCAATGTGATCTGCAATTTTGAGGTTTGATGATTTTTAACTTTATATAATTAATAATAATTCCAGTTAATTTAATGAAGACGTACTTTCTATAATGGAAGGCTAGAATAGCTATAACAGGATGTGAAAACATAAAACATTTTCTAACCAGTAGGACATCAAGAGCAAATGTCCTTCTGTCTGAGTCAAAGACGAGTGAAATCAAAGACTAGTGCATAGGAGAGGGGAGTTCATGAGTTCAAGAGAAAACTCTTCGTACTCTACACATTCTCAGTATGTGAATTAAAAATTACAAGAATTGCTGTGAGACTGGAAATACTTTGCCTTCTCTTTCTTTTTTGTACACATCCTTGCATCCACAGTGGGAGATAAGGATAGCTAAGGGACACACATTTTGTCTCTGCTGGAAACATGAAACAGCATAAGCATATGTGCAGACAAAGACACACATGCTTAGACAGACATGTAAGCACACAATTATAGCTGGAGATAAAAATCTTTCTCTTTGTCTCTTTGTATACTGGGCTGTACAGATGTAAGTAGGATCACTAACTATGTATCAGTATACAATATTAATGTAAATAATCAGGAGTGAATTCAGCGTCAGAGCCACAGTTTAATATCAGCACTCAAATGACCAAGGCAACAAGAAACACATTGGAATTTACTCCGAGGTTTCCTGAAATGCCACTTGCACCTGAAATAAAAAAAATCCTGATGAAGACTGCATTCCCTATGGGGGTGGTAATCTTCCCTCTCACCGACAGACAGCCAGGTATCTCCTGCAACAGGATAGACTTAGACTTTACTTCATTGATCCCTTTATTGATCAACTTGTTTCAGTTTAATCCGATAAATTTTACTTCATTATGCATTAAAAATAGTACCTGTGAATTACTTTGATTGATCATATTGTGGTCTCAAGGCTGTTAGAACAGCATTTTTTCCAAGGCTTTTATAGTCCTAGTCCAGCCTACTCACCTTGAGTGCTGCTGTTAAACACATCTCTAAATGAAAAATGTCATGGGGGAAATTAAGAGGTTCCCCCCCATATCATTGCATACAGGGTGCTTAACTTTACACAAATTCATCTGTCATCATGTTTACCATTCTTCATCTATTTTTTCTTTTTCTTTTTTCATCTGTTTTGTCTATTTCTTTAAATATAGCCAATCTGTTGCCCCTCAGCAGCAGCCTAGGAAGTCAACTGTGCTAGAAGTGGACAAGAAAGGATAAGGAAACCAGATAGTTTCAGTTACCACAGTCAGCCACAGACTCACTGTTAGAATGCTTTAAAATCAGAGATGGGCAATGTAATCTAAAAAACACACTGTACATGTCGGTATTCAAAAATAAGAAATCAAATCTTGAAGTTCCTGCATATTTTTTTCTTTCATTGCAGGTCACCGGAACTACTTTAAAGATGTCGAGATGATGCTGGGCTTCCCACCTCCTCTCTTTTTCAAAGTCTGCTGGAGATTCATCTCCCCTGTCATCATCTCTGTGAGTGAACACATAAATGTTCTTCTTGTCTCTTGAAACATCAACATGTTGGGATATTTGATTGCTGCAGGAAACAAACCGCACGTTGATTTAGCAACCTGAGGGATGTTGAGTCTCTAAACTTTACTGTGTTGCTGACATATTGTTAGGGACCTGACCTACATTTTAGCTGCCGCCAACACTAATCTTTTTGACCTCTGATGGCTTTGTTTTCAATATAAACCTCTAAAAGCAAATCTTTCACACTGGGAAATGGACACATGTTATCAATAGCCTTTCCCAAGCAGGCAGCAGTATTAGCCCTCTAAGCTGCTGGGCCAACCAAGAAATTCATTGTTGTGGATTACTGGTCAGATTTCAGGCACTTTTGTTTCATTTCTCTGCACAGATTAATGGCCTGGCTCTCCAGGCTAGAACAGTGCATAGCAACCCGCTGTTGAGAACAGTTATGATTCATAATCATCTGCAACTGAAATAAAAACAAATGTCTGTTGTGCTGCTGTCTAAAATGCTTTCACCTGTACTGAGTTAACGCAGGGATCTTGAGAAAAATGCAGTTGTATGCTTTACCTATTATTTAGAAACTTCATCCCCTCTCTTTCCATGTAGTTCATCCTGATCTTCACAGTGATCCAGTACAAGCCCATCACCTACAATGACTATGTGTATCCTGGCTGGTCTCTGGCTATCGGCTTCGCTATGGCTCTGTCTTCAGTGGTTTGCATACCCATCTATGCCCTCTACAAGATCTCAAGGTCCCCAGGAGCCACCTTCAGAGAGGTACGGTGCTTTGAAATTCATGCAAGGCAAATTGCGGAACATTAACCTGTTATCATATTTATACTATGGCTACTTGTCATCAAACTTTGTTGCCAAAAACAGTCATTAATTTATCTAACTAATCTTGACATTTTTGCAATTGTGTGTACTGTACATTCCCTGTATTGAAGAATTTGTTTATTAGGAAAGGATTTTGGAAAACAAGGTGTTTAAAATTGTTTCCGTGTTTAAAAGTTTCATTTCACGAATAAAGAAGAAGTGTTCTTAAATAGTTACATTATTTATTATGTAATTACACGAACAGACTTCTTGGTGATTTTCTCGGTTACCAGGGTAACAAGTCCTACTATGACCGATTACCCGAAAAACAACTTGAACTGCTCATCTTGGAGCCGCTGCACAGCTGCACGAAAACGCAGGGTGCTCTGAAAAAAGCCGCTGGGCGCCTTTTCTCTGGGAGGCCACATGCTGATATTTTGAAAATGTTTTTGGATCTTGCATTTGTTATAATGAATGAGAAAAATGGAGTATATAATATTGTACTTACATCTGCATCATGAGTTGATGTGATTAATGTTGAAATTAGAACGTTGGATGTACGAGGGGTTTTCCATACCAAGGCTGCTTTGACTGACGTGTCCCTCTTTTCATGTCAGCGGTTGAAGAACGCCTGCCGATCACATCCAAAGTGGGGTCCAGCCCTGCAGGAGCATCGGACGGGCCGCTACGCCCCCATGGCCTCTGAAGACACTGTGGAGGCTCGTCCCCTCAAGGAGAAGGAGGAGCTGAAGGAAGAGGAGAAGGAGAGGAAGGATGAGATCAGCCTCACCATCCAGGGAAGCAACGGCTCCACTAACACACACAACAACCCCAACCCCAGCGCATAGACGGCACCCTACTCTTTCATCGGGCATGTCTCAAATGCCCCACCGTTTCCTCCTTCTCTTCCTTCCTTGTCCTCCCTCCTCCTCACCCCACTTTCCCACAGTCCACTGTGGGGAAGATCCCATTCGCTGGAGACCTTTACATATTGTAAGGGCTTATTATATCTACCCTAACCTCTTCTATCTATCTGTGTTGTCTCTAGATAATTGAAGAAAAAAAAAATGAAAGGAAGAAAAAATTGGGTCATCATCCAAAAGATTTGTGTGTATGTTAGTGTGTGAGTGTGGGTGGGTTGTTAATTTGTTACACATAATTTAATAATGCGGTTTGTTTTTCCTTTCCTTTTTTGTAAAACGTGTATTTGTCATCTTCATATGCAGTTAGAGGTACAGTAGATTGTGAAGCTGCATGTGTTTGTTTTGTGCATGCAGCAGCATAGAGACACACACTGTTCTCCTTTATTCTGTTAGCTGGGTATGTTTGGGATTTGGTGACTTTCTAGCAGCAGTGATTTGACAGCTGGAGACTTGTTGTGATGTGATACACAGTGGTGCTGTAACAAAGAGGAGCAGGACAAATTGTGCCTGTACTGGCCATTTACAGTGCGGTGATGCTGAAAGGTGGAACTAGGCTCGATCCTATGGCCAGAAAAAGAGGCAAAAACACTCATTCACACTCAAACACTCATAATATTGTACATTTTACAGCACACAGTGACCTCAACCATAGTTGATCTCAGCTTAAGACTAAGCCTGTTGTTTTTTATGCTGCTTCTTTAAGAATATTCTACAGAGCACAAATATTTAACAAACACCTGAGAGATTTCCTTCATTTGTAAATTTTTCCACTAAAGCTGCTTAAAGTCAGTAGAATGAACTGTACTGAACTCTGCCTACAGGCGCACACACACACACAGACATTTGTTTCTAGTTTTTTTGACAAGAGATCCCAATGCCCGTTTCTCAGGGTCCAAGTGAAGTTAAACTTTATGGCTTGTGGTTGTTCCTTGCCTGTGGGAACTTTGTTTCGAATAAGGTGACCAGTTAACGTTAAATCCAGAGAAACCACCTAACTTTCACCGAAGAAACATCTACACTTATATACAAAACAGGTGGATGCAACTCTCTATGTTGAAGTGCCATCTCTTCTCAAGTCTTCCAGACATTCTTTTTCAGTGAAATGCATCTTGGGATGTGGTCCATGATTGAGGATCCGAGCTAGGGTAGGCAGTTAGTGAAAGGATCATAGATCTGTGGTAGTCTGTCTCTCATGGGTTGTAGCAATCTGCCCAACTAAGGCATGTTACCAAAAGCATTCCCTGAGTCTTGCACATGTTTTTGGTAACATTTATACTGTATATCTCAGAGAGGCTGATACAGTGTCTTTTACAGTCAGTGGAACCTTTAATGTATTTACAGGCATTTATTGTAAAGCTCTGAGCCAAGCTGTGCTATGACTGCTGCAGAGACAGAACGCAGGGAGATGGAGCTTGTTTCCAGAAGAATTAAAATCAATTGAACTGAATTATGTAGTTTTAAATGTAGCTGTATAGTATTGTTCTCTCAGTAGAATTCTCCTTTTTACCTCTCATTATTGTAAAGTAACTTAGTAAATAATTATAAAGACAGCACATGTTTATTTTGTACAAACAAAATCAGAATCACAATTAACCATGTTTACCATTCCCTATCTGTGACTTGATTTGTTAATGTTTTGATGGAGGGTGTGATAGGACAGAGAGGGGTCTTTTTAGCATGCAAAGTTGGGTTCTCCGGTGTCTTACTGTAAAGCATCCAGGACATCTTTGTAACAGTGTGATGGCACTCTGAACACAAACAAATACATGAAGAGTTTTGTTCTTTGTCATCTGGACAGATGTGTGAAGAACTACCTTTGTTTTGGATGCTTGTTCAGGTGGTAGTGAGGTGCAGACAGGGAGGATTTCGGGGATTGAGTCAGGTCTGGCTGTAACTGTCTTGGTTACTGTTGTTCTTTGTTTGTGAGCATCAATAAACTCAAAGGTGTTTGGAGAACCGGGGACTATGTTACCAGTATAAGCATGGGACATACTGTGTTCACTTAGTGTACAAAGTAGGATGGCCTGTCTCCCAAAATGGTGAAGTTCTGTTAAGATTCTAAAAATTCATGTTCATGTTTATCAGACGATACTGAAGCACAACTTCACACATTCTTTTTGTCTTTCACCACTGCTTCCCACAATCGTGTCTCTAGAGGATGATGGCGATTTTGACACGACAGTGCAGTTGCTCCACTGATCCACAAGATGGGGATATGCTGACACTCAGGCTAGCAAAGGCACAACAGAGGTGGAACTGTGAACTAACTGCAATAAGTCCAAGTGTCAAGAACGTATCAGCTTCAGAGGTCAATGCTAAGCACAGAAGCTCTCATATGGTGGAGATAATCAGGATAAGTGCAGTGAGCATTCTGAAACAAGCACATATTTCTATCCAGGTTTTTACAGGAAGGTTCTATGATTATAGAAGCATTTACTGGCTGTTCCCACCATTGGATACTTGTAGCTTTGGTCGGTAGTTAGCCGTCAGTTTTGACCTTGCGGTTTTTATTTCCTAAAGTATTTGTATCACACATGACGTATTTTGTAGTGGTGTTTATTTTTAATTACTGCAAAACCAGGTGCTTTATGAAACAATACATTATCTACTAAATGCTCTAAATATATTGCATTGCTTCCTCTTAGTAGAAATTCCAATCTAGGGAACATTACTCTGTCTACATGGGGTTTTATTTGCTGATAAAGGTGACTATGAACTTCTTGTTCTCACTGTATATTGGGACAGCTTGTAGCTCAGACCTTTTCCTGTTTGTGATTGCCTGTCTTATGTGTTCATGCTGTAGTAAGTGAAGCTTAGCCACCATGTTATTATGCTGTCTCTCTATATATCCCAGCCCTCACCATCTCTGCTGACCCCACAATTCTTTCTCCCTTTGTACAGTAATGTAAAAAAAATATATAATCAGACTGTGTGTGTGTGTGTGTGTGTGTGTGTGTGTTCACCTTTGCTTTTATTTTGGAGTAAGTGGGTAAGTGTGTTTTTGCGGATTGAGGGAGGATGGGTGTTGTTTCGTTTTGTTTTTGATTTGTCATTTTTCTTGTAGTGTAGTGTAGATGATGTCATGTGTACTGTGTACTGTGTATAGTGGATAAGCTCTTACTGCTGAGCCTGCATGTAGAGCAGGTGTAGTGTCAGTATTGATGTACTTCTAACCTACCAGAACTAGTTAAGTCCTATTCTGCTAATAATACGCAGTCTATTTCAGAAAAAAAACAAAAAAAAACATTTTGTACTAAAAGAAGAGAAGGAAGTCTACATATTTTATTTTCAGTTTTTAATCATTGTTTATCCACATTCAGTGACATATATTTTTGTTTTTCAAGTCGTATTGATGGTAAATTTAAGATAAAGCCAGTTAATATTAAGATCATTTCCAAACAAAAAGCTTTGGATCAAAACTTGAACTACAAATCAGTGGTTAGTTTGTGGGTTAGATGGCAACTGCAGCTACATGACAGTACTTTTTTTTTTAAGGAAAAAAAACAGTATGAACCTAAAACTGTTTTACACATTGCTGTGCCAACAGTCATACATTGTTGTTTACCTTTAATATTCTGTGGCCCTTAACCCGAACAGTTTGGCTTTTTCTGTCTAGTTGTTACAAAATGTTATAAAATGAGTAAAATCAAAACACCAAAATTACTCTTCAACCAAGACTCAATTTGCATCAGGACCCATTAACACACTTACATTCATCAGAACATTTTACTGTTTTACGTGGACATTTTAGGTAAATTTACATCACTTATGTATCAAGCAAGGGTCCATTATATTTGGATTGCTTTCTTTTGTTGGTAAAGTAAATCTTGAATTTTCTGGCTACCAAAAGAGACCCATTTGGTCCTACAGGAAAATTAAAAGCACACAATCTGAGTAGTTAATAATTGAAATAAACTTTTCCTTGCTATCATCTTTTGCTGAGGTGGTTGTGCAGAAAGTGACTGTTGTTGAAGAACTTGAATTACATGAAGGTTCGGACCATTTTTTATACACAAATTAACAGCGCAACTGCTCTGCTGTACTAAAAACTGTGATTTTTACCTTGTTTCTGTGGTTCTCTGTAAATTGCAGAACATTACCTCTGAATTTACTACTGCTCATATAAGTATAATCCCATGTGTCAGCACTTTAAAGAAATCATTTGTTTTTATAAGCAACAGGATTTAAAATAATAATTCACACACAGTTCTTCTGATATTCTCTATCATAGCTATCTGTCTATCTATCTAACCATGTCTGCTCTTCTTGTTCTTCAACCTTTAGGGCCAAAATCCATTGAAATGTTTTAGTCCTGTCAGCTGTATATCGTAAACTGTTGAATTACAAAATGGTAAATAAAATCTATTTTAAAGATCAGTGTGCTGCAGTGTTCTTGTGTTGTTTTGTTGTGGTTTTTAATGGTTATATGCCTTCAAACTGCACAAAATACATAATTTGGAATTAATATCCCAAACTGATCAATATTGGGTTTACATTTACCTCAATCACATCCAGTTATCCCTCATGTTTGGTTGTTGTCAGAAAGGCAATCAGCAAGTTGACGAGTGAGAATTAAAGCTGTGTACTGTGAACTGTGAACTGGAGCCAAGATTGGGAGCCAGGCCCAGGGGACGCTGCATTATGATCTACAAGGGTCCAGTCAAGACTCTGAGGAAAGCCAGGAGAAAAACAAACAGTGAGAAAGGGGTATGAGTTACATGCAGTTAAAAACAGTTAACAACATGAGATGTGGGATAGATGGGGAATGTTCAGTCAGGGCAGAGCTGATGGAGGCAGCTCCTGGTGGGCAGGCTGGGCCATGAACAGTGAAAGCAGGAGCAGCAGGTTAGTTAATGAGCAGGAACGGCAGGCAGGGTAGAAGCAGAGGGTGAGAAGAAGAAGAAGAAGGTGATGCAGGTGGAGGTCAGTGCTGGTGGATGGAGCTCTGGAGAAATCTGTGCGAGACACCAAGGCCAGACTACAGTATAAAATGTACTGAGATTCATTCCAACAGTGACAATACAGAGTAGTAAAGTAAATAAACAGAGTAAATAATTCTAAATTACTTTCAGGAATAAAAATGAGTAAATGTTGGGATACCCACGAAAACACAAAACACCATAATACAAAACGTACACAAAGGCAGTCAAAAAACTACTACTTGCAAAAAATTGTCACAGGTTGAACACACATGTTGTGTCAGTTGTGAACATTTAAGTTTTGTGATATTCCTGACAGGTTTGGAATGACCGCTCTAAACAATATGATAATATTTGTCAGGATACTCTTGCCTCATTATGATTCATTGGTTCCTTGTTTTCTCCTATGTTATCCCCTAGCATAGGAGAAGGTGTCTTTCTGTGTGTGTGTGTGTGTGTGTGTGTGTGTGGCTGTCTGGAGTTGGGTGTGCCCTTTTGATTTTTTTCCTGCCAACTGACCTGCACAGCTGACCCTGATTCACTCATCAACTGCCCCACCTGCCTGCAGTATTTAAGGACCAGGTCATTCATCCACTCCTTTCCAGGTTGTTCAGTTCTGCATCTTATTACTTTTCTCTGAGCTTAATTTCTTTGCGATAACCTATTGTGCCAATTTCTCTGTTGGAATCTTTCATTTCCATGTGCCTCCAGTTCTCCACCTAAACACTATATCCTCACTCATTTGGAGCGCCATGTTCTGCCATTCTCCCCCAGAAGAATTTTGCCAGCCCCTGATACTAAGCTTCAGTCAGTCTCAGTCATTGGGATCCACTCCCAGCGACCTGAGCCCAGATACCTTCCTGTGCCGCTAGTCACTGCTCCATCTGCCTCTCTGTGAATTGTTGAAATTGTTTTGGATTCAGCTCTAAACCAACAAAGACTTACTTTTACATGTTCGTCTGCTTCGGTGTGCGTTGTGCACTGAGGGTCTTAAATCTTTGTGTTACACATAACAGTGTGACAATAAAAAAGGAGAAATCGCAGGCCATGTTGCTCAATTCATACCACAAACATTTTTGATTATTTCTTGTTCACGAACATTGTTGCATATTAACTGCGAGAATAGCATGCTATTTATTAGAAATACATACGTTCTGCTGTGCATTAGAAATACATAGCATGCTGTATCAATAAAAGAACAGAGAACAAATAACAATAAAAAGAACAAAGTATATAAATGTAGAACTGAAGAACTATAGAACTAAAGGAAGGAATAGAAAAGCAAAACTAAATTTTATTTACATGCAAAATATACAATTTTGTGCACACTATATATATATATATATGCTGTGCGTGTTCCTCAGTGGATTATGTTTGAGTGTTTGTTTATTCCTGGAAGTGTGATGGGAAGTGGCGAGATCAGTTGACTAAGGGGCACAACTACAGTTGCATGTGGCTCACCATTTAATCTACAAATGTAAAAACTCGAACATAATGTATATACTGCGTTCCAAATTATTATGCAAATTGTATTTAAGTGTCATAAAGATAACATTTTTTGTTTTTCAATTAAACTCATGGATGGTATTGTTTCTCAGGGCTCTTTGGATCACTGAAATCAATCTCAGACACCTGTGATAATTAGTTTGCCAGGTGAGCCCAATTAAAGGAAAAACTACTGAAGAAGGACATTCCACATTATTAAGCAGATCAACATTTTCAAGCAATATTGGAAAGAAAAAGGATCTCTCTGCTGCTGAAAAGCATGAAATAGTTGAATGCCTTGGACAAGGTATGAAAACCTTAAGCGTGATCATCGTACTGTTAAGAGATTTGTGGCTGATTCAGAGCACACACAGGTTTGTGCAGATAAAGGCACAATGAGGAAGGTTTCTGCCAGACAAATATATCGGATTAAGAGAGCAGCTGCTAAAATGCCATTACAAAGCAGCAAACGGGTATTTGAAGCTGCTGGTGCCTCTGGAGTCCTGCGAACATCAAGGTGTAGGATCCTCCAGAGGCTTGCAGTTATGCATAAACCTTCTATTCGGCCACTCCTAAACAATGCTCACAAGCAGAAATGGCTGCAGAGGGCCCAGAAATACATGAAGACTAATTTTGAAACAGTCTTGTTCACTGATGAGTGCCGTGCAACCCAGGATGGTCAAAATGGATGGAGTAGTGGATGTTTGGTGGATGGCCACCATGCCCCAACAAGGCTGCGACGTCAGCAAGGAGGCAACGTAGTCATGTTTTGGGCCAGAATCCTGGGGAGAGAGGTGGTCGACCCCTTTAGGGTCCCTGAAGGTGTGGAAATGACCTCTGAAAAGTATACGGAGTTAGAAAAATATCATTTGCATAATAATTTGGAACACGGTTTATATCCAACCTTCCATTTTTGTCTAAAATACTTGAAAGAGTGGTTGCAAGTCAGTTAATTCATCACCTACACAGGAACAGTCTGTTTGAAGTGTTTCAGTCTGGTTTCAGAGCCCATCACAGCACAGAAACAGCACTGGGTTTGCAAGTTACAAATGACCTCCTCATGGTATCAGACCGCGGGCTTGTCTCCATACTTGTTCTACTGGATCTCAGTGCTGCTTTTGACACTGTAGATCACAGCATTTTATTACACAGATTAAAACATGAGACTAGGATCATAGGGACAGCACTAGGCTGGTTAAAATCATATTTATTTATTTGTTCACATTAATGATGTTTCCTCTTGGCATATAAGGGTTAACCTCAGTGTTCCACAGGGTTCAGTGCTCGGGCCCATCTCCCTCTAGGCAATATTATTCAAAAACATGGCATAAACTTTCACTATTATGCTGATGACACCCAGCTGTACTTATCCTTAAAGCCTGAAGAAACAGAGCCGTTAGCAAGGCTCCAGGCATGTCTTAAGGACATAAAGGATTCAGACAAAATTGAGATCATTGTTTTTGGCCCCAGACATCTCAGAATTAGATTAACTGATAATATTGTCTCTCTGGACAGCATTACTTTGGCCTCCAGTATGACTGTGAGGAACCTCTTCGTTACCTTCAATCAGGAAGGGTTATTTATCCATCCCATTAAACAGATTGCTAAGACAGCCTTCTTTCATCTACATAATATTGCTAAGATTAGGAGCATCCTCTCTCAGAGTGATGCTGAAAAACTTGTCCATACTTTTGTTATTTCTAAGATGGACTACTGCAACTCATTATTATGAGGATGTCCAAATTACTCTATTAATAGCCTGCAGCTGATCCAGAATGCAGCAACTAGAGTTTTGACATGAATCAGTAAAAGGGATCATATCTCCCCCATCTTAGCTTCTTTTCACTGGTTTCCGGTAAAATTCAGAATAGTAAAATTCTCCTACTTACATATAAGGCCCTAAATGGACTATCCCCATCATACCTGCAGGATCTAATAGTCCCATATATTCTCAATGGAACACTCAAATCACAGAGTGCAGGTTTACTTGCAGTTCCCAGAATTCATAAAAGTAGAATGTGAGGACGAGCCTTTAGCTATCAGGCACCCTTACTGTGGAACCAGTTGCCAATCTGGGTTCAACAGGCAGATGCCACCTCCACTTTTAAGACTAGACTTAAAATCTTTCTGTTTAGTATAGCATATAATTAGCCTCAAACAAAGTGTGTAGGGCTGGTAGGCATAGTTAGTGCCTGGTAGGCAAAGTCACTTCTTGATATACAGCCACAGGTAGAATAGGTCTGACTAACTGTTAATCTTTAATCTCTATCATAGCTACGCTGCTATAGGCCTATGCTGCCGGGGGACACAAAGATGATCCACCTTGCATGTGAGCCGGGTCCTGCTTAAGGTTTCTTCCTGTTAAAAGAGAGTTATTCCTTACCACTGTCTGCTTGCTTACTTGGGGGTTCAGGATCCGAGTCTCTGTAAAGCATATAGAGACAATTTTGATTGTATAAGGTGCTATATAAATAAATAAATTAAAATTGAAATGGAAATTGAAATTTTTTTGTGCCAACTTGCAGATTAAGTTGATAATACATTGCGTTCCAAATTATTATGCAAATAATTTTCAAGTCATTAAGTATAAATTGAATGTTATTGAACAAACCTCCCAATGATAACAGTATTTTTTTCAAAAATAAAAAACTTAAAATGCACTGTTCCAAATGATTATGCACAACGGAGTTTTGAAACATTTTACAGATTGTAAAGAACTGAAAATGGTCATTTGTTGAATTTGCAGCATTAGGAGGTCATATTTACTGAAATAAAAAGCTATTTCAATCAAAAACATCTTAACAGGTCAAGTTACATTTTAACATAGGACCAATTATTTGATAGCAGCTTCACAATTCTTGCATCCATTGAACTTAGTTTTTGGAGAGTTTCTGCTTGAATTTCTTTGCAGAATGTCAGAATAGCCTAGTTTGGATGTGAACTGCCTCCCACCCTCATAGATACTTTGCTTGAGGATGCTCCAAAGGTTCTCAACAGGGTTGAGGTCAGGGGAGGATGGGGGCCACACCATGAGTTTCTCTCCTTTTATGCCCATAGCAGCCAATGATGCAGAGGTATTCCTTGCAGCATGAGAAGATGCATTGTCATGCATGAAGATGATTTTGTTACGGAAAGCATGGTTCTTCTTTTTGTACCATGGAAGAAAGTGGTCAGTCAGAAACTCCACATACTTTCCAGAGGTCATTTCCACACCTTCAGGGACCCTAAAGGGGTCGACCACCTCTCTCCCCAGGATTCTGGCCCAAAACATGTCACCTCCTTGCTGACGTCGCAGCCTTGTTGGGACATGGTGGCCATCCACCAAACATCCACTACTCCATCCATCTTGACCATCCTGGGTTGCACGGCACTCATCAGTGAACAAGACTGTTTCAAAATTAGTCTTCATGTATTTCTGGGCCCTCTGCAGCCATTTCTGCTTGTGAGCATTGTTTAGGAGTGGCCGAATAGAAGGTTTATGCATAACTGCAAGCCTCTGGAGGATCCTACACCTTGATGTTCGCAGGACTCCAGAGGCACCAGCAGCTTCAAATACCCGTTTGCTGCTTTGTAAGGGTATTTTAGCAGCTGCTCTCTTAATCGGATATATTTGTCTGGCAGAAACCTTCCTCATTGTGCCTTTATCTGCACAAACCTGTGTGTGCTCTGAATCAGCCACAAAACTCTTAACAGTACGACGATCACGCTTAAGGTTTTCATACCTTGTCCAAGGCATTCAACTATTTCATGCTTTTCAGCAGCAGAGAGATCCTTTTTCTTTCCAATGTTGCTTGAAAATGTTGATCTGCTTAATAATGTGGAATGTCCTTCTTCAGTAGTTTTTCCTTTAATTGGGCTCACCTGGCAAACTAATTATCACAGGTGTCTGAGATTGATTTCAGTGATCCAAAGAGCCCTGAGAAACAATACCATCCATGAGTTTAATTGAAAAACAAAAAATGTTATCTTTATGACACTTAAATACAATTTGCATAATAATTTGGAGGAATAGGCCTATAGTTTGCTAAGATGTCTGGGTCAAGTGAAGGTTTTTTTAAGTAAAGGTCTGATAACAGCAGTTTTAAATGCCTGTGGTACATAACCTGTTGTTAAAGACAAGTTGATCTGATCTAAGAAGGAAATGCCAATCAAGGGAAAGACTTCTTTGAGGAGCTTAGTTGGGATGGGGTCTAAGAGACATGTAGTTGGGTTAGGTTTATTAATGCTGGAGGTCAGCTCAGGGAGGTCAATGAAGAGGAAGCTGTCCAGAGATGGCTTAGTACTAAAAGAGGTTTCTAAAGATGGCAGTATATTGGCTATTTTGGGAAGATCTTTATTGATTTTTTTCTCTAATGTTGATGATTTTGTTGGTGAAGAAACAGAGCTGTGACCCTTTGTCAGAATGGCTACAGAGAAAACATGGGTTGTTCTTGGTTTGCTCTATTAATGATGAATAATAAGCTGTTCTGGCTTTACGAAAGGCCTTTTTATATGTCAATAGACTATCTTTCCAGGCCCTCTGGGATTCAACTGATTTGGAGGAGTACCACTTCCACTTCCTCTCCATCCGAGAAAAAGCTTGGTAGTATTGAGAATGAGGGTAGAGTAAAGGCAACTGCACGGTAATGTATACGCCAGAAGAATACCAACATAACAAATTAATTCAGTGTAAAATTCACAGGTGTCATGCAATGGTTAGAACTGTGTGTCTAGAACATACAATCAAGCCCGAAATTATTCATACCCCTGGCAAATTTTGACTTAAAGTTACTTTTATTCAACCAGCAAGTTTTTTCTTGTTTGGAAATGACACAGGCGTCTCCCAAAAGATAATAACACAATGTACAAGAGGCATCATTTTGGAAAAAAAAATCTCAGCTTTTATTTACATTTGAACAAAAAGTGGCATGTCTGAAATTATTCATACCCTTTGCAAACTGTCACAGTCTATGGGAAAATTCAAAGTTCTATACCATTCCAAATAGTCCAAGCTGTTCTAAAGCATCCTAATTACCCTGATTCATTGGAAACAGCTGTTTTAATCAACTCAGCAGGTGAAAAACAGCAGCTCTGTAGCTGGTTTGTGGACAGTCATGACTGAGACAAAGGAACTCACTGAGGACTTGCGGCTGGGCATTGTGGTTGCTCACAAGTCAGGAATGGACTATAAGGCCATATCTAAACTAAATGTTTTCAAGTTCCAGTGGCTACAGTGTTATTAAAAAAAAATACATGATGTTCTGCACTGTGGAAAATCTCAGAGGGTGTTGTTGGAAGCCAAAAGTGACACCTGTGCTGGACAGGAGGATAGTGAGGAGGATAATGAGAGTGGTGAAGAAGAAGAAAAAAAGAATCCAAGGACCACCACTAAGGCCATCCTGGTGAATCTGGGTTCTGCTAGGGACACTATCTCAAGGCAGACAGTCCAACGGACACTGCACACTGCTGGATTCCACGGACGCAGAACAAGAAGGACGCCACTTCTCCAGATAAGGCACACAAAAGCGCACTTGGCCTTTGCAAATGTTCACCTGGACAAAGAAGAAGACTTCTGGTCTTCTTTTTTATGGTCAGATGAAAAAAAATTAAATTGTTTGGCCACAATAATGTATTCTTCATTTGGCTTGAAAAAGGAGAAGCCTTCAACCCTAAAAACACAATCCCCACTCTCAAACATGGTGGTGGGAACCTAATGCTTTGGGGGAGTGTTTCAGTCAGTGGACCAGGGTACCTAATCACAGTAAACGGCACCATTAAAAAACAGCAATATATCAAGATTCTCGACAACAGTATCAAACAGTCTGCAGAGAAACTTGACCTTGGGCACAAGTGGACATTTCAGCACGACAACAACCCAAAACACACAGCAAAAGTGGTGAAGAAATGGTTAGCGGACAAAAGCATTAACGTTTTGCAGTGGCCTAGCCCAGATCAGGGTGATGGCAGGAAGACCCTCCAACCTGAAAGAGTTGGTGCTCATCGCTAAAGATGTATGGGCGTGGAGACAGTGGAGACATGCGAAAAGCTGGTCAGCAATTGTAGGAAGTGTTTGATTGCTGTAATAGCCAATAAAGGCTTTTTTGTTACATTCACCAGATTATATTCAATACAAGTTTAAAAGTCATGGAAGAACTTCAAACTGGTCAAACAAGAATTGACAGTGTGGTCTTTTATGCAATATCAAGCAGAATCAGAAGAGGGCAGCATGACTGTATCTGTAAGGACCACCAGGCACAGCTTCTCCAGCCAAGCCATTTTATCACCAGGTCATAACATCCATTATGAGTGCCACCAGGTTACAGGATTAAGCAACATCATGAGCACAGTGATGTCAAATAGTGTTTTTTTTTTTATTTTTCTCTCTGTCTCTCTGTGTTGGCTTGCTGTTTTTTCAGTTACATAAGTCCGCTGTCTGCAATCTCATCAGCTACAGCAGTCCTGTTTGGGGAAGATAGGAAACAGCAAGACTCAGAGAATCACTCCATAGAATAGATTAGTGGTTGAATTGTAAGTGCTGATCCAAACAGTGACAGACAGAGGATAGCTGTGCGGTCTTAGTTGTCGCTTGAATGCTGTCCATATTGCCTTCAGAACAACACTGCTGCAGTGTGGTACAGCCTGTGTGTCAGGGGTAGCTGAAGGACATTTCCCACACTGGAGTTGCTGGGTTTTTTTTTCTGACAGAAAGCAATTTTCCTGCTTGTGACACTATTGTTGTATTTTGTTAGAAAGGTGACTCCACTTCTGGGAACCCGACCTTTTTACCTTTCCAGAACTGAAATACATCCACCACTCAGTGTCACAGCGAGCAAGCTGTCAGTCCTCCACTTGTTTCAGTTGTGGTACACAACATATCTGCAGTGTGACACCACAACATAATACTTTCATTAATAAGACTGAGGGGAGAGTCAGAGCGGCTGTCATTGCTATTCAGATCATCTGATACTAACCAGATATGAATGAACAAACTGAACGATCCTTCATCCTGATGTCGGCCTGTCATTGATCAATCTGTTTGTTCCATGTGGTCATGCAATATGCAAAACAGCACAAGGATAACACATTATTTTAGAGCATAGCTCGGATCTTTCCCATCACAAATTCAAGCTTAAATACCAATTCAGAGAGGCTTACTGCAAGGGATATATGCAAACTATTTTTATTGCATGTCCATAAAGGTCTGGAAGAGACAGCTTTGATTAAACAAAAGAATGGTCCAATGTTGAAAAGATCAGCTGATTACGAAGGACTGATTATTCCTGATGACTGCTTAATGGTTTAAGTCAAAAGGTTTATGCATCACCAATTACCCACTTACACACAGGAGCTTGGGCCAATCCTAGCTGGTCAAGAAATCATCAGTCATTCACAGTTCTCACACATAAAGACAAAGAAATATTTATTCTCACTTTCACACATACATGGTCTCTATGGTTTCCAGTCAAACTAATTGTGGGAGGAAACCACAGTTCCCATGCAGGCACAGTGAGAACATGCAAAATCCAGGCAGAAAGGATCCAACCAGCAGGCAGGTTTAACACATGTGAAGCAACAGTCTGGTGACAATGCTCACCACTGCATGACTGTGAATTCCTGTTTTTAAATTTGTTTCATTTTTCACTTTGGGTCTGGAAAAACAGGTAAATTATGGTCATTACCTTGTGATCTGCTAAGTGATGATGGGCATCTGTGCACTTGTTGCAGCACGCTTCAACAGATATTGCTATTGTAGTGTGTCCTGCTTTGGCAAATGCAGTATTCTGGTACAATGTGTGATTCTCTTGCAGTATTCCAGTTTCACCAGCTTTTTTAAATGTAGTGTATATTTATGTATGGATGATGGGAGGGATGCATGGCGTCCAAGTGAACAATATAAGTTATCTAACCTACTAAACATCGATATATTAACTGCAATGTGATGAGCATGTAGCTCAAACAGCCAAGTACTTCCTCACAGAACCAGCTAAAGGCTGTAGCTCTTGGCCATTTTTTTTTAGTCTGACTGTATTTTTTGACACTTGAATGGCTAAATGATTAATAAGTAATTAAAATAATCATTCGTTTTGTTAGTTTCACCCTGCCTGCATCAAAAAAACGAGCAAGCTTCTCAAGAACAGCTGACATTATTTTCATCGCCTTATTAGTATTATTAGTGTTGGTCTAAATGTTGTAAGTGGTGAAAACAGTTGAATCAATTTTCTTTGATTCATTCAGTGAATTTCCATATCACAGAAAACAAACTGAACTTCATTGAACATTATGGATGTATTTGCTTTGTGTTAGCTCAGCTAAATGTTTGGCTGCATTCCTGTCAGTCACTCACTAATTGTTTTGCCACTATGCATTTTTTTCAGATGACACAAAGATAGTAGAACTTGTCAGCTGTTAAATTGAAGGAAAATAGTTCTGGAGTGAGGTGGTTGCACTGGTTTTATTAAATTAACAATGTGCTGCCTTTGCCAAGGTTTTCACAGCATGTCCATCTCTAAAAATTAGTAAACTAATCCCTGCTTCCTGAGGGGTGACTTTGCATTTCCTTGATGAATTAAATAACAAGTGTTTTTGTCAGCTGGTGAGCAAGGATACTCATATTTACTGAGAATACTGTGGGGAAATATTTTCACTTTGCGCTTTACTTTTACAGGAGCCAAGTCAGTCACATTGTTGATGCCAGAATGACAGTCCTCTGGATTTTGGTCTTTTGAACCAATATGATGTATTGTTTCATCTGAAGAAACAAAAGAAAATTATCTTTTACCCCACACAAATCACCTTGTGTTAGGGTTCTTTTTTTAATCATATCACATTATCTTGATACTTGAAAAGTAATGTGGTGTGTGGTTTTTTTTGTTTTTGTTTTTTGGGGTTTTTTTTTTGGAATATAAAAATTTGTCAAAAAATTCAAAATGTTTACCTGCACTGGAAAAAAGATGATAGCATATCTCAACTCCCACAAAGAAAGCTGCCAGTAATAGAAAAAATAGCTTCAGAGACTAGACTTACACTATCAGTTCAAATGTAGTCATTGAAATTACCTCAAAGATAAGCTTTTACCCTATCTGATGGATAAAATCCCTCTACATTTGAAAAATGTAACTATATGCACTGACTGCTGTTAAGGGAAAGGACAGCATGCATTAAACAGGGATGGAACAGTTACTCAGACTTCCCCAGGTCGGCAACTCTCTTTACCCTTCACATTGCATGGGTGTAGTGCTGTCATGCCCATACTGACTGATTTGGATCAGTGGGTCCTGAGAATTTGTGTTGACTGTAGAGGGTTGGGGAAACAGACCGTTCATCACCTTAATGGAAGAGTATTGATTGTGGTGCAGAAGCACGATACCCGTCTGCAATAGTAATAGACTCACTGAGAAATCACAGGTGAAAAGGCATCAGGGGATATCCTGGAAGAGTTAGACACCCCTGATCTTAGCACCTTGTTACCTGTTTGGATGTGTGTGTGTGCCTGTGCTTTTTTTTTTGTCCATTAATATAGAGCGATAAAAGCACAAAGACACCACTATGTTCACCAGCTAGTCACTAACTTTTTGTGACTGATGAGAGCAGTAAGCACATTTGCAGGCTGGGGAAACCGAAAGAATGAGCTGATCTTCAAGATGAGAACATGCCAGCACAGTATTTTTGGAAGTAGCAGACAACAAGGCCAGTTTTCATGCAGGAGATCACACGCCATCACAAATCTGCAGTGACCTTTTTTTTTTTTTTAACCGTTTAACCAAGTACCTTTTAGAGGACCAACCTCAAGCATACACATTACACATGGTCCTGTCATCTGTAGTTAATAGAAAAATATTGATTAGCACAGCTTTCTTTTCTTTTTTAAAACAACTCTTTCCACTGTTGCCTGAATAATCCATCGAGCATACTGTCAACAGTTTTCTTTTGTGGAAAGCAGTTGCACTCAAAACTGTTGCCAGTGAGCTCAACAGATTAATCAGGACATTGTTTCTGGGACATGCTGCTGCTGAATTTTATAAATGTCATTTCTCAGTATTGTGAGCACCACATGTGAAATTCCACTCATCTTCACTGGGTGAAAGCCGAAATTTCAAAGACAAATATAACTGGCACAAAAACCTGAAACCGTCTGCATAGTCACATACCACTAGGATAAATAAGAAAATAGTTTTTTGGTGATTTCAATGAAACTTGCCCTTTATTCTGCGAGTGTGCTTGCATAAACCACTGTTGTTTACATGATGTGTACACGCTCAGAAATATCTGCAGGGAACATGCATCTGAACAGATCAGTGTAATCCCTTTATTCTGTCATCTCACATGTCAGCATCACTGACATCTGTCAAGGTGTGAGGGCCGAGGCAAAGGATGATGGACAACGGATTCATCCACAGTGTGTGTGTGTGTGTGTTGTGCAGTTACAGTAGCAGGTCCTAATAACATAAGACTCTCTTAGCCTCCGTGCGGCTGTATTTGACAATCCCCTCAGCGATTAGTGGAACAAATGTCTGCCTGTCGCATTACAGCTGTTGTTTGGGCGGCCATTTGTAAAGCTTTCATGTCCTCCCGCGTGCGTGTGAGTGTAGGTATGCTTTAAATTGCTGTTATCTCCACAGCATCTGTCTGTGCGTGTTATTGATTCTAACCCATGTAAACCATATTGTGCACAAAAAAGGCAATTTCCTCACCTGGGTTTGTGTTTTCATTTCTATTGTTGTGTAAATTATACAAATGGGAATTATACTGCCCTGTGGGTAATTTAGCTTGTATCACTCCATCTCCATCTGTCTGTCTGACGGTGAATCAAGTCGTCACAGTTTATCTGTGCCTGCCATTTGAAAATAGCTGAAAACCATCAATTTTAGCAACAAAAAGACAAATGATTCAGTCATAGTTACATTTCTCACAGTGACAAGGAGCTTTGTGGTTCCATTTTGCTTCTATGACAGTTTGTGTCTCTTAATTCAAGCATCTCTTGCATGCTGTGATTCAAGTAAAAGAAACTCCTGATTTGCTATTCGAAGTACCTGGACAACAAAGGAACCACATGCTAACAAAGACACATTTCAATATTAGAGGTGGAAACACACAGCCGAGCAAAGTGTTCTCTCTTTGATATAGTTCAGAAAGAGAGCATTCCTAATTACAGCCAATCCCTATGGGAGTAGCTGCAAAGGAATGAAGGGATTTTACTCAAGCACACACACACACACACACACACACACACACACACACACACACACGAAAAGCCCAGGGAACATCAGTCTGACCACAGAGCAGCTAATGGAACTGTGACTAGTTAAGTGCACTTAAGACAGTTGGACAGTGTAGTGAGTGCAGATGACTGATTTTCCTGCATTTCCAGGGATTCAAACTGGCAATCATGACGTACGCCCAACTATCTAACTCAATCTAATAAAAATAAGGTGCTTTTGTTTTTATGGTCTGAAAACACAACTTGTTAGCAAAGTTTATGAACCAGTTTACATGCAAATAAAATGTGGATGAGACTGTCTTGGGCATACAAATAGCCTGGATGTTGTAATTTAACATTTGTTGCTTTTTCAGAGAGCAAAAAAAGCAAAAAAGACAGAGCTAAGAGCAGCAGGATGAGAGAAGCGATGGTGAAAGGAGCCCTGCTCTTGCAGACAGCAGCTGAGTGTGATGTTAATTATCCTGATGTGGGTCGAAACAGGCTCGTGCTGGCCCAGAGGGGGTAGGAGGAGATCATTAAAATCCGAGCTACAACACCCAAACACACACACACACACACACACACACTGTGGCGCTCTCAGCGTCTCGAAGACACACAACTAGACATAAACTGATGTACCTGCTCACGCATGGGAACTTTCTCACACTTCGCGACCCTTTAGTGAGGGGACACGCACACAGGCGTTAATCAAGCGACGCTAAATGTAGGTCAGCGCGGTTTAGCTACATTACCGTGTGATTAGTGTGTGTAATCATGTCATCATAACTACGAGCTGATACAGGTGGGTGTACTGCAGTGGTTTCCAACGGGTATGCAGTAAGATTGGAACAGAGTGTTAGCTGAATTAATTTAAAAAAGCAGACACTTCGCTCTGATTAGAACAAAAGGGACGCATATTGAATTAGCTGCAACAAAGCTAAAGCTAATTTTTCGCAAAATTTTCGCAATCAAGCAGAAGTCTGAGCGGTTACCGGAAATTAATGCTTAATTAAATAAATTACCTCAAAAGTAATGAATAACAGTTAGCAGATACTCAATAGTTAGCTTGAACAGTGAATGGACAATTAAAACACTTACCAAAAATTAGCCTAATGGGTGAATAGTTGAAATGGTTTACTAAAAGTAATGGGTAAATGATTGAAATAGATAACATAAATAAGCTAATGGGCAAACTAGAGCTACCCCTTTAAGCTAATTCGCTGGCAAAAATGAACGGATAAATAGATGGCATGTCGGTAGCTAAATGTACTAAATCTATCGAATAAAGCGTTCAGTATTAAATCATCCGAGCTAAGTGAAAGGTCATGGATATATTGCTGAAATGTCCAGGTTTTCGTATTACAAATGCTGGACAGTAACCAGGGCCCTAAGAGTACTGCAAAATATAATGTAAACTCCGCTCAAATTCATCTTCTTCCCCACAGCCAGTAAATGAACTGAAGCCGCCTGCTATGACTGAGAAATATAGTTTTGTGGAATATTGCAGGGGCGCAGTTCAGCTTGAATTCACTTGCCCTTGGCTGGACAGAAATGGTACTTTTTCAACTCAGTCCTTTCGCGATTTTCCACGTTTATTCCTGCCGTTACCACGGCAGGAAATATAACGACAAGCGTCACCCTGTCAGTGGCAAGAGTGTGGAGGATCCAATCTTACGCCCTTAACCTTTCATAATAAAAGACAAGGCCGCTGTCCGTGGTGCTGAAATCCCCCTGCTTCCCTGCAAGTATCTTGTTACACAATAAAGTGACGGTGTCTACCGTGGTTCATTTAGCGGCGGAAATTACACTCAAAGTTTAATGTTAACAACCGGTTCCGGATTGAGATGAGAAAAACTAATTTGTGTTTTGAAAGTGATAAACAACAATAAAGAACCCTCTCTCTCACACACACACACACTCCTTCTCTCTCTCTCTCTCTCTCTCTCTCTCTCTCTCTCTCTCTCTCATGCACAGAGGAGGAGAAAGAGGGGGAGGGAGTCAGTTCAAGCGGGGATTATTAGGAGTGGGTCACTATTGGAAGACAACATTCACGTTGAGGGAAAAGGCAGTAAAAACAGGGCATCAAAGCTGCATAACAATATCAGAGGAGGGAGATCAGACACTAAGTCGACCACCATCAGCGCTGACGTCCGGCGTTGGCAGATACGAGCAGTTTCCTCCGGCACTCAGCATCCAATTACAATGGACGAGCTCAGCCTGTGTGGACTCTAAACCGCTGCCCAGTCAAAGCAAAGGGGGGAAAGCCGACGGAGCGGAGGAAGGGAAACAATGATGTGGTTCATCTGTCTGCAGTGATTTGAAGTGGGATTTCTCTTATTTCTCTTATTTATTTATTTATTTGTTGTCTTGCCCGAGCAAGTGAGCCGACTGCTGCCAAGATCAAGTCCACTCACGCAAGGAAACGGTAGGTTGCAGTTGTGTGTTGGGGGAAAGGGGACGGTGTGCGCTTGGGATAGTAGCACCGAGGTTCTCAAATGTTTGTCAGGGATCCCACTTCTGTAGACACGATTTAAGATCACGTTCGCTCATTTGGTATAATCTAATCCTACAAACCACGTTTTGTGGGTGTGTATTGAAGTGTACTGTGGGAGATTATGGCACGAGAGAGGAACAAAACATCGGAATTCTCTTATGTTTTGTCACGAGGATTTTATCGTGATGAAAGAAGTTAAAGTGAAATGAAGCATTGTCGGGCAGTTGATTGTAAAAAAAAAACAAAACAACATATACATAATTCCGTGGATAGTTCGAAATTTAGTATAAGCTGATATGAACAATGTAACAAAATACTACAAACAATATAATGCAATATAATAAAACAACGACAGAAACTACAGACAGGCTGCCTGTAGTCTATCGTTCAGCAGCATACACACACACACGCACACACACACCCTTCTTTATTATTGATGTCATGGTTAAAGATACTGAGAAGTGTAAGAAGTGCATTATGCAGAGAAATGTTTTTAACAGTTTTTGTCCTGCTCATTTACATAGCAGCCAGATTATAATGCATTCCAATAGAAATACAACAGTACACTACAACCTCAGTACTAAAACATGAGTCAATGAACAGTTCTGTGGCAGTGTCAATAAAAAACATTTGTTGTTGGTTTCTGTTACATGGCACAGGTGAACCTTATAAAGTGAGTGTATAGCTGCATGTGTGTGTGTGTGTGTGTGTGTATTTTACAATTCAACAGCAAAACAAACAGCAGCATCAAGCTGAGCCAAACCTCTATGAAACAACTAACCCATTATAACCATTTTGAATGTTGGATTCAGTTGATGTAGCTGCTTTGCATTTGTTTTGGCAGGGTTTACCTAATACATACTTCATACCCTATAACATGAACTACTAATCCTGCGGCTGTGTTTTGTTTAATGGCCTGGCTGGCTCTCTTACAGCCAATATTAAAATGATACAATTGTAATGGAAAAAAATGAAGTATGATAATGTCACTGCTGAGCACAGCACACACCCTATAGGATCCTGGCAGGAATATTGCAGTGACGCTATGGGAGGGGCTAGGAAGGATTAGGTCACTAAAAGTTAATTCTTCTTATCTGCCCCTACAGTTAGACAGTCAGTTAGACAGTTTCTCTTTCTGGGTTCCGAGAGTCACAGTTTCTTGCTTAATGTCAGAGTGCTAATGCATGTCTGTCTGGTTAATTGTTATTCTGCACATGCAGCCCCATGGAGCCAAACAGCGAGCCCCTAAATAGGACCTTGTTTGTTTAACTCTGAGGGTGGGGTATCTGATCTGTCTTCTGTGGACAGATCTGTACGGACAAGTTGACTTCTTATGCCTGCAGAGATGTTGAATTTTTCATTGGCTGCTGTCTGCCAGACAATGATGAGTGAAATCTCTTTTGGCCATAATTACATAGTGCCTGCAATTCTGGCCTGACCTGAAAACAATATGGGCAAGATGGCAAAGATCAGCTGATATAAGAAATGCATGAGAAAATAGATGAGAAAAAAAAACGGATTACTTTCCTGTCTATATGCTAGGCTGAACAGGTATCCACAATGCAGGCAACATGCCTGTGAGTTCAATTTGACATACATCTGATATCCATCAATTGCAGTCAACAGATGCTGACACTTCCATGGCAACAAAGAAACATAATTTATGAGGTTTCAGTGACTCCTTTTGCAGACACCACTGCGCACCCAGTATTACTGAAATACAATATAGCAAGATGATAAGCAATCGTTATTGAAGCATTGCAAACCATTCATTTCATTTTTAGACACGCACACACATACCTACATACACACATCACTTTCCCACTCGCTGTTATTGCTGCTTGACTAATACCTGCACTTTCAACTGAACTGCTGTAAAAAGAACCAATATTTACAATTCAGATTCACCCATCTGGAACAATACAATAATGCAACAGCTTAAAAGAAAACAGAATCAAATACAAATTCATTCATGTGAATATTTGTATTAAAGCTGTGGAAAATATTAAAATGGAAGGGGTTGTTCTATTTCTCAACAGAGGAGGAAGCGATTCCCCTCTCATCCATCTTCCAACCTGTCTGATCTCATTCATCCATTACAATGTGAACCAAAACTACTGAGCAGCCGTCACATGTGATTGGTGTGTGTGTGTTCACTTTTGTTCTCCTCATTACAGCACATTCCTCTCAGTGACACATAAGAATGGGCAAAAAGAGGTCGGGTGCAACCAGATTGATGAAAAAGGAGCAAAAGAAATATAAAAATCAAACCACTCACTCTGCTCCGGCATAATCGACTGGCTCATAGATTCTGCAGCCAGTCAGATGAAGCTACTGTGAATGAAATTTCTCTGATCGATTGCTTCAGCCAGCTTTAACAATTAGTATGGAAAGTGTATGTGTGTCTGTATGCTCAGAACAGGCGGGCAGAGACTAGAGAAAATTGACATTTGAAAAGGAGCGGCACAAGAAATCATGAGGAAACACAGGAGTTCATGTCAGATTCAAATTTCTGGATACAGTGACACACCTATACAAACACAGGCTATGGCTGGCGTCTCATTCACTTTCATTGGTTGTCTAACAATTTGCTTAACTATCACTTCAAAGGAATATTCTTGGCTTTCTTATCATCTTCCTCACTCTCTTGTCTGTGTGGTAAATGTGAAACTACACCCAGCAACTGGCTCACTTACGCAAATGTCTACAGGTGAGAAAATCCAACTAGAATTCCACTCTCCAGAGTCTCCACTGGTTGCCTGGCAACCTCATGTACACAACGAGACTCTGGGATGTCGCTGAGTTCATGATAAAAACTCCTGTAGAAACTGTAGCAACTTTTAGTTTTTGGGGATGCAAGATATGCTATGTTAATGTAAATTAATGAGCTTTAGAGATGCTGGCAGGCTTTTTTTCCCCAGGCTTAATGCTAAGTCAGGCTAACCAGTTGTTGGTTGTAGTTTTAGATTCAATAGAACTCATTTGACAGTGGTGTGGATGTTCTCATCTAAAGCTCCTCGACAAAGCAAATAAGCATATTTCTCAAAATGAAGATTACTCCTTATAATGCACGTTTATAGAGTTTAAAAGCTGTATCTAATAACTCTATTAGTGGTAAATACTTCTTTTACTAATCCTTTTTAATCAGTAATCCATCGTTCAGATATTCTGCAGCCATTTTCCAGATGATAAATATGCTGCCCATAAGTCAGCCAACCAAAAGCTGTCCTTAATAATGGCTTCTCAGTGATCTATAAGGCTCCTGTCCATGACTTATTGACCATTAATAAAGCCATTAAGTAATATTTACAAATCATATCCAAAGGTTACATACCTTAATGCATGTGTGGAGGAAATGTTTAAGCTGTAAGCAGGGATGGTGCAGTGTTACAATCACCCTTCTTGGACACTGAGTGCATAAAAGTAATTCTTGCAAGGGAAATGGATATTGATTATGCAGTCATGCACTTTCCATTGTGCTTTTACTTCTCAATTAACAGTTGCAAATGGAATTGGACTTCAAGAATTCCAACACAAATACTTGTTGAACCTTAATAGACAATACAAGATAATTTTTCTAAATCATTCTTAAATCAATACACTTAATGGTTGGTCTCGCAGTGTTGCTGTTCATTGTGTGTGGACTAAGTAAATGAGCTGCAGCTGCAGTCTATAGAGCATCATATTGCTCCAGAAAAAAATTTGCTTTGTTGCTGTGAGCCTCTGTGCAGTATATATCAATAACCTTTGAGCTTTTCTGCAGGCCAGCTTACATTAGCAACAGCGATCTCTACATCACAGAGAGACCTGTCACTGCAGTTTATCACGTGAAGATCTAAAGATTTATAGAGTTTGTCTAAGCAGGAGGAGACACAGTGAGGGTTTTAGACTAAATGCTCCTGTGGGAGAGGTGGCATAGTGCTGCTGCTGCTGCTCAGAGGGTGATTCTGCTTGAGGCAGCATGACAGCGAGCTACACACGCATACTCATGCACACACACGCATACACACACACACACACAAAAGGATCTCAGCCATAAGCAACTCATTTACTTTGTTTCTTTTCAACACACACATTTACAAATGCCACCCCAAAATTCCATCCCAACCTCCTCCACATCTGCTTTCATGCTGAAAATCAATGACTGCCGAGTCCAGCTGCACAAAGTAGTAGTGAAAAAATAAAGAAATCAATGCAGGCTTATTAACTGAGCACAGCTTCCTTCACTGCTGACACAAAAAATATGTAAGAGTGTGTGTGTGAAAGTGTGTATACAGCTGCCAGTTTGTGTCCAACTTGTCCTGGGTCAGTGAATGTGCAGACTGCTGCCAGGGGTACCGGTATGTGTGAGTGCATAAGCATGTGTGTTTGTGTGTGTGTAAGTCTGACAGTCAGAGTTTGTGTCCCTGAATGCTGGTGACTAATGCTTGTGTACAAGTGCCCTGCATGTTTATGAGCCTTCATATGTGTGTGTTTTTGTGTGCATGGTGGCAACTATTGCTCAAAGTCAGTGTGTTACTCTTGGGTTAGTGCCACTGAGTTCTCCCTTTGCCTTGGCCTCAGTCTATTAGTGGACAAAGGGATGCTTTGAGACAAATGATTTAGCACCTGTCATTCACAGCAGAAGGACAAGAGATGAGAAAAGAAAGAGGTCATTGATGGGGAAGGGGAAATGATAGCAGCTTTCTGACAAACTGAGAAGGAAGAAGGAGAAAAGAAAGAGAGAAAGGGGAAAGGAGAGGAAAAGGTTCAAGCAGGGAGAAAGAGTGTTGAACTAACAGAGAATTTATGATTTTGCCCTGGGTCATCACATAGCTCAAGTTCCTGTAAGCAATTTTCCCCTGGAAATGACAGCTTCTATTTCTGCGGAGTTGTTTGCCTAACGCCACCTCACAGGAACTGTGCCTGGCCTTCGGGCACAGACCTTCCCTCATAACAAGAGTTACCATAACAACGAATGAAGCCGACCTGCACCGGTGGCAGCACTGGGATGTGGACTTTGCTTCTGCCTCCAGCACTCTGGCTGGTTGGCTGCACCTCCGACACATCAACACCTACCCTCCTTGGAAGAATGAAGGAAAAGCACAACAGCACTATGCAGATAAATTTCTGTGCTGCAAATTTCTGGCCAGCCAGGCTGTGGGTGATTTGTGTGGGGAGCGAAAGCAGTTAAGAATACAGAGACAATTGTAATTTGTGAAATTCCCAAACAAACAAACTCCGAGCTGCTCTGAAGTCCAGTGTAAAATGATGTTTGTCGAGCCGCACCATGTGGATGCATGTTAGGAGAGAGACGCTGATACTGAATGTTGAACAGGCTTTGGGTGATGTGCAGTTTATTAGATTTCCTTTGGCATTTGTTGACTGACATCTGGCCAGCCAGGTCTTTCCAGCTGCTCTCTTTTAACACTCAGATCTATGTGCACAACACTGGGCTCTAATCATCCTATTTACACATCCTATTTTTCACACAGTCAGTAGAGATGTATTGCTGACCTCATTTTTTAAAGGCAAACAAAGCAGCCCTCATCTACGAAAACGTCGACAGTGCCGAGAGCGGCTTAGCTAACAAGCATCTGATTGTGCAGATTACGCATGTTCCGCAGAGGATTACTGAGACTGAAATGAACAAATTGACCTCTTACCACTGAAATCCCACATCAGCATGACAAAAGATGGGAGTGAGGGCAAACTGAGTCTGAAATAGCAGAGTGTATATGGTAAAACAAGTTGCAGTCCGCAGCGTTATTTAAATAAACCGCTCACCAAGTGGTGTTTTATTTTTGTCATCGTCTTCTTTCTGTTTGCAGATCGTGAGTACTCTGTAGGTTACCCTTGTCTCTACATCTCATCAGCCTTGTACCAACAACAAATGTGTGGCAAGATTGCCTCTCAGGCTTTTTTAAAGACAGAGTAACACTGAAATGAGCAGAAAAATGCATAAGCTATTTTCTCTACCTGGCAGGGTGTCATTTGCATTGAAGTTGGTCTCATATTCTGACAACAAATAATAGACTGTGCATCCTGTTCTGCATGTATTCTTAGCCAAGGGCAGGCAAGTGTCTTCCTCTCTGGTTCCCTTCTGACACTTTTCAAAGCAAGTCAAAGCTATTTAGAAGTCATCTCACTGTGAGAAGGAACAAAAGCCCAATGACAGACCAAGGCCTTATTCAATATTCAATTTTTGTGCTTTCTCTCCCCAACAATGGAATTTCTCTCCATGCTTGTTTGGAGAGCTCTAGAGAGGAAATGGCATGCTTTTGTTAATAAGTGTCTCTCTGTTTTTGCTGAGAGAAGATGATTGAACAGCCTATGTAGGTCACATTGTATTAATCTTGCTGGCTATCCTCCTAAATGCGCTCTAAATCAAACACGATGCATTAAAACCCAGTTCATTGCTCATTTGTTTAATAATGTAGTGTGTCTGCACTGAGAATGACTTCTCAGCCCCTGAAATAGTGATCCTACTGCTTTTGCGCTTGGACATTCAATTACTGCTCTGGATTATAACATCGCAAATGAGACACGCTTGATATCAATCAGACAGAATAGTTCAGACACCCTGCAAACTGAATATTTATCAGCCTATTTCAGACACACGGCCCTTTCATCACTTAGCTGTAATGATATCTATGTGCGTTCTGATAATTAATAAACTAGGTGACCTCCAAGTCATTCAAAACCAGATGTAAATGCAGTCTATCATCTGTCTGGGTGATTCCGCAATCTTAAGAAAACTAGAAACAAGACAAGCGTAATGGAATATGGCGACCTGGCCGAGGTGCACGTGAATGTTTTAAACAACGTGAGACTTTAGATTGTATCAATGAGACGTCCGCTTCTCTGCCAGATGAAGACTCTAGGCAGGCAGCTCAGCAAAGCCAAATAAATCTACCTGCTGTCACTGGAGCAGAATGACGGGCTCAGTGTGACATTTCAGCATGTATTATATCTCCAGCGCTGTGATATCTTCATAGGACCTGCTGCCAATGAACTGTTGTGAACACTGCCGGGCTACATGATGTCGGACAGCAAGTCTGAGGCCGTTTTGATGTGAACATTCAAGTGGAACAATAAATCCCTTCGGGGCTGTATAGAAATAAAAAAAGTGCATGGATGAGTTGCTCAGTGATGGGTTTATATCAAAGGAAGATATTGCTGCAAGGTGCAGCAAGCAGCCAATGCTGACGTTTTTGATCAGATGATTAGAGCTTGCTACCACTTGAGATTTGCTTTGAGGATATAAATGCGGTTTTTGAGATTATAGGGGTCAAAACGGAGCCTCTTTGCTGCACATTTGGACCTGTGAGTGTGTGTGTTTGTGTGGCTTTGTAAGACAAAGAGAGACAGAAATAGAGGGAGAGTGTGAGTGTGTATGCGCATGCATTAAAAAGACAAGAGAGAGGTCCTTGAGGCAACCTGCACATCTTTTATCACATCTTTAATTAATTGAAGCCCATAATAGAAGCTGCTGCAATTTCACTGAATAGATACATAGTTGAATAGAAAACATGCACAGATGCAGAGGCACTCTAATGTTCTCTTGCTTTCTTATCAGTCCTTCCTTGTCATTTCATAGTCATCTACTTATACCACACATCTACAGCTACTGTCAATCTTTGCTTTGACAATGAAATAAAATACTGTCAAGGTGAAAGGTTTGATGTTATAATAGAGTTGAGTGACTGATGTCTACTTTCATCTTTTCCTCCATCTTCTTCCTCCAGGTTTTGTCTCTGTGGGCCTTCTGTAAAACCACCATGGTCCTTTTGTGGTTCTCCAGACTCACCCTAATCACCCTGGCCTGCATCCTTCGATTATCTGTGGGCTGCCCCTCTGGCTGTCGCTGTTACAGCCTCACTGTGGAGTGCGGATCTCTTGGGCTCAAAGAAATCCCACAGGGTGTGCCCTCTGTCACTGAGGTCTGTTGGCCAATCAACACTAAGTTAAGGCAGTATCTACCAGTGCATTGCAACTGACCCCCTACCACATCACTGGTTTTGTATCGGTTGACTCTCCCTCTGATCCATTTTTATTACCCTGAAATGATTGTGGTTAATCAATTCGCAGTGACCCTCTTTGATGTAAGCCTGAGGGAGGGGTTGCGCTTTTGGCTCTGTAATTATTCATTCTTGCTCTGAAAGTGACTCTTGCACACCCTCTGATCATCTGTAGAGGAGATGTTTAACATTACACCATCTTTTCCTCTTGGGTTCAGGCCTCCCAACACGACTGCAGCTGATGAATATTAATGAAAATCCTGTCCCGGATAAATTGTTCCATTAACCTCAATCAGCAGGTCTATCTCGTCGATCATGCTTTACCTCACGGCCTGTATTTGCTTCTTTGAAAGCATTGCCAGTCTTTACCAATCAAGAAAACAGACATGTATTATGGATCAAGCACACACTCTTGTGTAGTTCCAGTCGGTCTTTGTTTGAAGATGTTTGCTGACAATTTCAGTGGTTTCTGCAGCATTTGGAAAAAATAACTAAACTACTCAATAGGAAAAATGCTGCACAGCCAAATTCTCAGTTATTATTATCATTATTATTATTATAGGAGTGTTATACTATAGGATTATAGTATCACAATCCTCAACTAGCTCAATCCACATTCTTTGTATTACCTACGTTAACGTATATCCAAGGTTCTGCAGAGCCTGGTGAGTGCAAATAGCTCTAAAGGTGGCCCCATTGTTAATGTAATCCCTCTAGAATACATTATTCTACCTTGTGAGAGCACCGCACAGCAACAGGTCATTCTCAGGTCCAATTCAAACATCACCTCCCCTCTACTGTGTCTTTAATACAATCAGTTTGTGACCCCTCTATTAATTTCATTTTCCCTGCCTCTGCTGCAGACCATCTTCCTCCAGGACAATGCTGTAGTGCAGATCCGTCTTCAGGACCTAACTCGGTTGGACAGTCTGCATTACCTTTATCTTCAGAATAAC
This sequence comes from Scatophagus argus, assembly GCF_020382885.2. Classification (NCBI taxonomy): domain Eukaryota; kingdom Metazoa; phylum Chordata; class Actinopteri; family Scatophagidae; genus Scatophagus; species Scatophagus argus. The sequence continues at coordinate 18,555,132 of NC_058505.1, read as the reverse complement.
AGCATCTCAGCCCTGGAGCCTGGGGCGTTTCTCAGCCAGAGGCACCTACTGGAGCTGGCACTCAATGGGAACCTCATCCACCTGGTCACCCCTGACATGTTTCGGGGTCTAGAGCACCTCCGGATCCTGTATCTGGCTGGGAACCAGATCACTAGAGTACAGGACTACACTTTCAGGGGACTGCAGGTTGGAAAACTAAAAAAACAGAATGAACGGATTGACAGCGATGTTAAATCTGATTTTTCTTTACTAGTATTAGTATTTCCAAACCTTTACCACCGTCCATTTTTGGTAAATTGAAAAACCAGCTTACCTTTTGCCTGTAAAGCTAAAATTATTCCAATATGGAATGTATTTTTTGGATTACACAGAATAGCGCCTGCAACTGCAAATCCAATTTATGACAGCATGTCTGAATAATCCATACTATATAGTAATACGGCACACGCTGAGTCAGGTGGAAATGAGTCATCCTGTCTTTACATTTGGCACTGCTTTCTCTCTTTGAATGTGTGTATTTCACATTTTTCTTGCTTTATGTCTCCATCTTGTCTGCAGCGCCTGCAGGAACTCCACCTGCAGGAAAACAGCATAGAGCTGCTAGCAGAGGAAGCTCTGTCTGGCTTGTCATCTCTGGCTCTGCTGGACCTCAGCAGAAATCACCTCCGCACCCTGGGACCCTCGTCCCTCAAGCCTCTCATCAGCCTACAGGTGCTCCGTGTCACAGGTAGGAAGAGCAAAGACAGAATTCCTAGAATACATTATGTCCTAGTGTCATATATCATAATCCTCCAAGACTGAATTCATGTTGAAGTGCCTTGAAAAATATTCTGCACCAAAATGTTGAAGGACTGACACTGCCTTAAAATGCACAGCAACAGCCTCAACCATCAGCATTCTTAATCTTGGAAGCACCTGTTGACAAAACCACATACTTGGTTTTATCTTGTCTGTTTCCTTTCTTACTTTCAGAGAACCCATGGCGCTGTGACTGTGCTCTGGGCTGGCTGAGAACCTGGATCAGAGAAGATGGACAGCGTCTGTTGAGCTCTGCTGAACAGCGTCGGCTCATGTGTTCTGAACCACCTCGCCTCTCTCACCTCAGCCTGGTGGAGGTGGCTCCAAACAGCCTGGTCTGCATCCCTCCCGTAGTACAGCTTGAGCCCAGCCACCTAACTGTGAGACTGGGGGAGAGTCTCCGTGTCTCCTGCCAGGCCTCAGGATATCCTCAACCTCAGGTGACATGGAAGAAAGCCTCCCATGGCAAGCCCCAGTTATCTCCTCGAGGCCTGGTCCAAGAGCTGGGACCTAATGGTGAGCTCTTCAGGCCTGGGTCTGGAGGAGTGGTGACAGCTCTGCCCAGCAGTGGAGCGATCAAGGTTGGAAGTGGTGGAGGAATCCAGGGGCTTGTGCGTGGTGCTGAAGAGGGCGGCGAGAGGGACAGCTTTGATCCAGACATGGGCAGCGGCATGCTGTTCCTCAGCAATGTGACTGTAGCGCATGCTGGGCGCTACGAGTGTGAAGCCTGGAACCCTGGTGGTGTAGCTCGAGTTACCTTTCATCTGGCTGTCAACATGTCCTCTTCCTTATATTCATCCCAGTTCTGGCCTCGTTTGAACACACACTCCTTTGTTTCCTCTTCATCTAACTCCTTCTATCAACCTGAGGTTCTGGATGTCAGTCAGGAGCTGCTCTATGAACAGGACAGCATGGACTTCAGCGCTCTGGGTCCTGCCACGCAGACTGCCATTGCTATTGGTATCTCCTTGCTGGCACTCACTGCCATTCTGCTCTTGATTATGATCTACACTCGCCATCAGCAGTACCACAAAGAAGAAGGTGGTTCCTACTGTAACAGCAAGGAAGAGAGCATCCTCTATGTGAACGACTACTCCGATGGACCCACCACCTTTGCACAGCTGGAGGAGTACCGCGACAACCATGGCCACGAGATGTATGTACTGAACAGGACAAAGCCTGTCCTGGGCTCCACTTCATCCAGGTGTCCTATGATGACCGGGTTTGCCCAACAGAAAGGTATGAAGGAGGCTCTCCTGGACCATGAAATGGTGCAGACACTGACCAGATCAGGGGGAATGGGGCTTCGCAGAAACCCAGCAGATGGAGGAGAGGGACCCATAACAACAGAACCAGAGGAGCTCTTCCTCAGTCAGAGTCTCCTCTTTGGATCACAGGTTGCCTACGAGATCCATTGCTAAGGGAATTGTGCTTTGACATGATACAATAAATTGATGGACTTAATTATAGACATTAAAGGAAATCACCTTGGTACAATGATTTGAAGCATCAGAATATCATTTGCTCTTAAAAAGGGAGAGCGCCAGTTAGTGGTTGCTAGGGGAAACCTGCCTCTAAGAGATGCTCATCTGATTGATTGTATGACATTAAGATGGGTCAGGAGCACAAACAGTGATAATTAAAGGGAAAATAACAACTGGACCATACCTTTCTGTCTCCACGTCAACCCTTTAAAAATAATTGTTAAGTGGCTAACATTGTCAGAAATGGTTAATATGACAGTTAATCTAAATCCTCACAGAGGAGGCTGAAACAATGCAGCGCATAATGGCAACTAACATTATGGATTAAAACAGTGATTCATACTTTGTATTTATTCTTTTCTTTAGGTTTTGTTTTGTGCGTTTGTTCAGTGTTTTGTGTAAATATAATAAAGCTGATTTTCACTGTGAAGTACAGTTGTTTTGTGGATGCTGTTGCAGTTCCCATTAACATTAGACCTAAGCCAATCCTCTTACTGAAACTGCCTTGTCATTACTCATATGTGTGAGTGGGTGTTGGTGGGTTGTTTTGTTTAAAGATGTTCATTTTGAATGCAGCTGCAAGTCTTTTGTTACATTTCTACCACAGTATTGTATTCCTTGGTGTTAACATGTTGTGTTTTTTTTAACTTATTTGTTGCAGCACTAGAGCAAGGGATTAACGTTTCTATTATCTGAAATTGAATCTTTGGTATTATTAATTCTATTAACATTACTCTGTAACAACCATTTAATGTGAATATTGTACATTTTGTCCTTGGTTTCTACATAATAAAATGACTTTTAAAAGACTCATTGTCTCTTTTCTGACAAGGTCAGCCTTTTTTCTATATCACAGCAATTCAAGCTTGTTGTATTTCTCTCTTCAATCCATGAGATGTAGCCCGTAACTGTGAAAGATGTGTTTTTTAGAGAGACAGAGGCTTTCAGTTGCTGTAGAGGTCAGTCTATAAGGGGTGTGCAGTTCACAAACTCTTTATTATTTCCTTCATTATTTCCCAAACAGTGTAGCAGCAGGTGCGCTTCCAGAGCTATTTGTAGACTAAAACTGTTCACACCAAGACCGATAACTATAAGGATAACAATAAATATATTGTTTTAAAAACTGTTGAACTTAAAGATAACTAGTTGTCAAAATTCAGAGTGCTGCTAAGTGTATTTTTGAGACCCAACGTAGCTGTTCTCTTCTAACTTCCTGTTTTTACACCAAGCTGGGCTGTATGTAGTCAGGATCTTCTAATCTGAGTCTCTAATATAAGTCTGGATATTGATAATAATGGCAAATCAGAATATAATACAAATACTTGTCCACAAAGGTGAAAACTGCCCCTTGTTCCATGTTTCATTAAAACATTATAACATACAGGCTACATACATAATGTAGCCATAATGACCATAATGACAATGACAGTATGAGTATCAATAAGTGGTATAAGTAGCCCTTACTCGAGTTCAGCTAAATAGTGAGATGGGAATGTTTTTGAATGACATTGCTGTAAAAGCTTGGCAGGGAGTTTCAGCTGACACTGTATGTACAGGCTGAACAACAGCAGCTTCCCAGCAGCTGAACTAATACCAGGGACAAAATTAGAACATTTGCCATTTATTGAAAAAAAATATAAAGAACAGACCTGACCGAAGCCCATCACAACAGCTCCTTATCACAGCTGGAGATGTACTGTACAGCCTATCTCACACAATGAAATGTGAAATATTCTTATTCCAGTTGTCCTATGAAGCAAATGGATTTCTTTTGTCCTCTGTGATACAGTTTTCAGACTGTGCTATGTCCCGCAAAGTCTTGCTTACAATGGTTGTCATGGGCACAATGGCTTACAATGTCCAGTTTATGGTGAGACTAACAACTTGATTATCATTTTGAGGTGTGTCTCCTCTATCACTGAAAACACAGTGAGTGCACTAAACCGTTGTTTCTTTTTTCATACATGGTGCACCTCCTCTAATCACTCTATTATTTTCAGAAATCCCTGCCAGTGTACCTGCAGGCATTTACTGTTGATTAAAGACCTCTATAATTGATTGAACAGCCAGAAAATTATGCAAAGATAACACCAACTGAAGCATTGATGTGAAAATCAAGGATTTAAAGTCTTGCAGCTGCTAAGAGTACCCCACTAAGAAGCACAACATGTGTTTTATCTTTTCCAAAATGCACTGTGTAATGCCACATAGGTTTATAGGATATGACCAGTAAGTGGATTATTCACTGATACAGGAACACGTCTATGGGTACAGATGAAATATTCTGAGATTCTGGAGAAGATGTTTGTTTTCAAAATCTATATATGTGTTATGTGCTTGTAGGATACAGTTGTGGTTTGGTGTATTAAAATTGTTCAAGGACAGCTGTCTTTTTCATTGAGAAAAGGAAGTAAGACAATGTATAACAAATCTAGCAACACTGTACAATCATAATACAACACATCACACAACATAGAAACTGGATGCTTATCTCTGTCTATATATATATATATTGCTTGGATATTGTACAAATGAGGTTTAGGTTTTTCTTTTTACAGTGGAGGTTGCCTGTGATCCCATCAATCAACATGTAGAGTGAAGATGCAGCAGAGAAGAGTGAGACCTTGTGGTTTTCATACTGATGCTGTTCTTTTTTTCTGTCTTCCTTTTTTTTACCCATCCACTTTCTTTCAAGTATCAGTTCTCATCTCTCGTCGAACTTGGTTCAACACGAGGGAATGAATTTTCTTATGAGGTCAAATATGAGATTCTGGAACTGAATTATTGATGCGTTTCTGTGTAGCCTCTACAATGGATTTTCCCAGAAGAAGGATTCATACAAATTTCTTCCTAATGTTACGTGTCACTGGCTTTGGGAACAGATGTCATTCTTGCATTTTTGTTTTAGATTGGGGCAGATTTGATGGTATGTTGAATCATACTAAAATTATGTTTATATGTTTTACAAGACATATCAGAGCAGGCATCTGAAGAGTTGGATGATTATGTGCACATGCAGAGAATGTGGCAAGAGTGGACTCAAAATGTGTGTGTGTATGTATATATATAATGTTATGCAGAATCATGCTTTTTTATTTGGGGTATAAATGAACAGGATTTAATTTTCTGCCCAGGATTACGTGATTGAAAGCTCATCATTCTGTCAAAGTTATGAAAATCTTAGAAAGCTTTCCCCTTTTTCCCTCACAGACAGCCAACAGGAGTCCTGCAGAGGGAAAAAAAACTGTCAGTGAATCATGTTGAACTTGAGTGTCTTACGTGATTTCCACACAGCATCTTCATTTTGTTCTGTTGTGCTTTCTTATCAGAGTTCTATTCAACACCACCATCACAGTAATTGGTCACCTGTGGAAAACAGTATTTGGTGGAAAACAAAAAGAACACGTTGCTGAAATCTTACAGTGTTCACACAATCATAAAACTGCAGACTAAATGTTTATTGTATATTACATATACCGTAAATATACTCTGATTTTGATTTATGCTGTTTTCAAAAATCATAAAGTAATTCTCTGTGCAATTTCAACTGCTGAACAAAGTTGTTCCATATCTCTCTGTAATTTGTGATTCCCAATTTTGCAAACAGCAATTTGTTTTTTCTTGAGGTGGTTTACTTACATTTTGCACCTCAAGGCACCATGAAGTCCCTGTCCCTGTATGTTTTTGACTCTGACACAGACATACCATAAGACAGATCATCAATGACGCCAAAACACAGTAGAGACTCTCAGCTTTTGTTTTTTTAATGTGACAAAAATTTACCCAGCAGTGTGTCGGCTAGCCCTCTGAGATTAACTCAGCAAGTGGAAATGGCATATTTTGACCCGGGGTGTTAACATAAATTGAAAATGAGTTGGAAATGCAAAGAAATAATACATTGGTGGCGCGCTTTTTAAATAGCATACTTCTTAATCTTTGGCACTGAGGAAAAATATATTATCAAGTACCAACTTTGACTTGGCTCAAGTTCAAGTACAGTCACAAGTCATTGGTGTTAAAGTCCAACTAAAAGTTGAGCTAAAGATTTGTTGTTGTTTTTGTTTTTTCTAAAGTTATCAAATTTGTGATAATTGGGTTGTTCTATGTAATATAATGTAATAGGGCTTATAACAACCCGAGTCCATAAGTCTGGTATATGTAAAGTATTGCATGTAGAGTATGAAACTGATGATTCACGGTTGTCAGTATAGACTATAAATAAAGCATTGGTGAAACCTGTAGCTGTCTTTGTGACAATGACAGAAATGATATTCTAGCACCATTGCATATCCTTCATCCCTCACCGTCACAGTGGCTGCTTCCTTCCCATCATCCCTCAGCAGGCCAATGTCATATAGTGAAATGTGAACGGCTGTGTGGGATTACAGGCCTTGGCACCACCTCTGATAGCTGCTAAGTAACAAGTCACTGAACAGTGAATAGTCATGGCAATAGACATAATCCATATAAAGGTGAATATATTTAGTCTGGTACCATATATATTGCTATTGTCAAAGGACATCTTTAGTATTTTACAACCAGGACCGCATTTTCCCATGTTTTTGTGATTAAGGGACTAATGGGTACAAGAGGGAGAGAGAATTTCCTGGAAGAGTTTAACTAATTTTAAAAAATATTGCTGTCGCCATTAGCCACTTAGATGCACAAATATGTGAAAATAGGGTCCACACTGAAAAATACCAGAGGTACAGTTTATGAATAAATTTTTTCTTTTTTTTTTTTTAGGAAGTGTTTTTGATGAATTATACAGCTTTTTCAGTTTCTGTAATTGTTATGAGACTTGAAAAGGTTTCATAAGAACCGGAGATGAACTGTTTCATTTTGTAGAGCACCATGTCCCTCAATACGGGCATTAGCATTAAATAACAGAAAAACAACAACACTTTCATAATGTTTTGGCATCTCACACCCACTCATCTCATTAAGATAATCCACCCGAATGAAAACCAGTGAACTATTTTGTATGTTTGACCCTTACATTGAATTTGGGCATAAAGTCTTAAAGCATTTAACTGCATTGTTGGCCTGCTTTGAAGGATGCACAGTTTACATGATCATGTAATTTTTCAACAGTGTGAAAGCCCTATACAGTGCTAGCATCCCTCAGGCTGTGGAGGCAGAGGGAGTGGGTGGTGAATCTTTCAGTGATATAAATGCATATGGTATTTAATCATCATAGGCAGAACATTGTTTTATAATGCATTGTTCTATAATCATAGAAAGTTCTTCTGATGTGTTGCACTGTAGTTTTGCATTTAGACAGTGAACCAAGAGCACTGCAGAAAGTGCATTGTCTTAGAAAACATTAGGCCCCCTCTGGCTTGCAGCTGTTCTCATTTTAAAATTACTCTGTTATTTTCTTGTATGTGTATAATCAGCATATAATCAGTGTTAACCTTACCTTAACGTCCACTTATACACTTAGGTCAAAACTGAGTTGTTGCAGCAATAAATTGTACAGTGTCAGTGGTACTACAGAAGCATGAAATAGATATTGATCCCAACGTGTGCTTCTGTTTTCTTCAGTTTCTTCTCTTCTGAAGGGGCTACAGGTCCATCCATCCATTTTCTGTATCGCTTAGCCATCAGGGTTGCGGGGGGATGGGGGGGGGGGGGTACTGGGGTCAATCGCAGGGCTGATACACAAAGACAGACAACCACACAATCACCAAGGGGAAATTTAGAGTGAACATGATGACCTTTTCCCTAATAAGCACACAAGACTCCACTGAAAATATATGCAAAACTTCAGTAAGATATGTTCAGTGATATTGTAAAAGTATGTTTTGAAGACATATGGTGAATATATAGCTTGAACATCATGCTTTTGTTCTGAATAATGAACTACTTTTCACGTTAATCTAATAATTTATTCCACAATACAAAATATTTTAGCACTTTAGCTGTGACATATGTCTGCAGTACACAGTCTTCAGAAAGTTTATCTTCTGTCTGGAGCAGAAAGGTTTTTATATGCAAATAACCAAGATCAGGCATTCATATATATTTGATAGGATTCTGAAATCAGACATTATTGTTATTAGGATTTAGATCAAACTTGCCAAAGTCAAACTCTAAGGCTGACAGTAATCTCTCAGTATTTTCAAAGTCTAATAAACATTTCTCAAGTAATTGATTTATGCTATTCAAGGGCACTACTCAGTCAAGCAAATAGATATCAACTGCAGCATTGTTTTTCGGGTGTTTTTCTGTCTGGGACTATGGGGCACAGCTGTGTGCCAGCATTCAGCTTTTCACTTTTGAAAGTAGTTCAGCAGTATTTTTTTTCCAACAAGATTGCAGAAGCATCTCATTTGAAAAGTTGATGTTTTATTCAATTAAGTTCCAATTTGTGTATTGCGTGCCTGCTAAAATGAGAACTAGGGCCAAACATTTCAGAAACTGTATTTTGATGTTCATGTGTGCCGATGTGTAAGAAAACTGCCAAATTATGGATTACAGATGGTGAATATTTCAGTCGTTATAATATTTCAGGAAAGCAGAGGAGGTCTATATGATGATGTCATATGATAGGCTTCCATGCTCACTGGCCATTGTTATCGTTCTGCATTTTGTGCAGACGATGGGAGCACAATGCTTCTTGACCCAGTTGGAGCACATTGCTGGAATGCTGCTTCACGCTGGCAATGACATTTAAAATCACAATCCTCATTGTTGAAGGAGCTGAACCCTGACGTAGCCCCATCAGTAAATGGTCAAAACAGTTTCATCTGGCATTTTCCATGACCGTAAGAAGCAGTTATTCTGCTGCTGTATAAGGAATCCAACTGAACCTCAATTAAATGAAAAAGCAAAAGGAATGTGTGTAATATATTATAGTCATATTTGTATTAGAATGCAACCAAGGCAAAAATGTGCTTAATATTTTTGCTTAACAGCTTAACATTAAATATAAGTAAAGTGCATCTTATGCCACTCCACTCTAAAAAATATCATACAGGAATTTATTGGAATCAGCTGCTCTTTCTTCATTAACCTAACATAAATAGATACAACTTTCATTTCTTATTAATTACACCTAAAATTTCCAGTTTATCTTTTAAGACCAGAACTCACAAACACACAAACGTTGCAGTTCTTAGTTCTGATAGTTCTTAAAACTTTAAGTGATGAGTTAGATGAAAATTCAATCAGCTCATTGCATTAAGTTTACAAAGTAACACAATCAGCACATTAGCAGACATTGTTTAAGAATTAAAACTCTTCTGAGACCCTTCCTTTTATGGTGGAGGAAAACATGTATGATGGAGACGTGCTATGTGTATCCATTTTAAGATAAGTCATGGTTGTTGGGTGAGCAATGAAAACACTGCAAACCACGACAAAGGTTGGTATTGGTATTGAGTTCAGTTTCTATCACCTTTAAGAATTAAAAGAAGACTTTGAACAAATTTGGACTAATCATTAAGCTAAAGTGCATATTTAAGGAAAAAGCTGAACATTTTATAAGTTGAAACAGCACAAAATTATTGCACAAGCTTTTGTGGTTTATGATCTCTGTCAGAACTAACATTTTTAACTTTAAACTCTAAGACTGTAAGAGATAATACATACTCACACACACACACACACACACGCACACACACAAACACAAAGAAATCTTTATCCAAGGACCATTTGCTAGCTTATTCCAGTATGGAAATTTGTTCCTGTCTTTATTGAAGAGCGTGGTCTTTCATTTTGAGAGCGTGACTCATTGATTTGTACGTCCCTCAAAACCCTGCCCTCGCACTCAAATTGCCCCTTCTTGTGCTTAGATTTGTTCTGCTCGCACTGCATGCTTGCACTCAGATATATTGCTGCTCGCACAGATTCGCTCCAGCTTCAGCCCTTCTGCTCGCACTCTCGCTGCTTCTGTGCACTTACGAAACATCTCCTCTTAGGTTTCTACTCCGTTCTTGCCTTTTCTGTACAATAACCCTGCCAAACAGTCCAAATAGGCTGCCAGGTGTGATGTTGACCAGTGTAATGATTTCTGCCATGCCGTGGGTGAGCGTGCTTTACTTCTTAGAGCATGGAGGGTGGAAATGGATGAACCCAGTTAAAGAGTAACTGACAGTAAGGGATGCAAGTTCTGAGAGCAAGACTGAGAGCAAAGAAGAAAATCTTGAGTGTGAGGAGAAGGGCAGAATGTGGAGCACAGAAAATCTGTGCAAGCAACAATATATGTGAGTGAAAGCATACATTTCGAACAGGAGCAGAACAAATCAGAGCGCAAGCAGAAGCTAATTGAGTGTGAGGGCAGGATTTTGTGGGGATGTGAAATCAATGAGTAATGCTCTCAAGCTGAAAGACCACGCTTTTGACGAGAGATTGTTTTGTTGTTGTTGTTGTTGTTAAACTACTGTTTCCAACACTAAGAACAAACTGTCATGCTCAAGAATTTAATAGTTCTGATATTATAATACATCATAGTGACATTGTATGACTCTTGGTTTCATATATGACAGTTAGGCTTAGGCTTTATGTTTCCCTTTACACAAACAATATGATTTCACTGCTTGCTGGACTCAGTTTGGGTTGAGTAAATCATCCTTTCGTGATGTTCCACTGACTCACTGGTTTTTATTTTATCATTCTGCTGTAGTATATTCATGAAAACATTTTCTTTTTCAGAAAGGAGCTAACTATACCATAAAAATATATATACTTATCTATTTACAAATATATAAATGTATATATCATCTGAAAATATATATATATATATATGTTATATCTCTGTACTTGCTGGTTGGATGCTAACTGCATTTCGTTGCCTTGTACTTGTTACATGTGTAATCACAATAAAGTTGACTCTAATCTAATCTAAACCCTATTGTGGAAATTGTTAATAGCTGGATTATGTAACAGTTAAATTAGATAACTGTTGAGGGGTAAAGAATTTAATTCTATAGCAGGTTTAATGTGATGTGTGGTGTGAAGACCTTTAACAGTGATGTACAGTATGCTTTGGGCTTCATATCTGCAGCACCAGAGCACGAGAGGTTTGTGCCCTTCATTTGCAGCCTTGTCATGCTCTCTGAGCTGGGAGGCACTCTGGTAAGTCACAGTGGATCTTATGGTTGTGCAAGATCTGGCAAAGAGGTACCATTTCATTTTGTTTGTTTTTGTTTTTTAATGCTGTTACTATAGAAACACAGCAAGAAATTCTGCCCAGTTTTCCACACAGCTTATAGACCTGTGATAGAGTAACTGAACCAAGACAGAGTATAAAACTAGAATTACTTCCTCACAGTATGCCTCCGCTATAGCTTACATCCACTTCTGTCCAGTGAGAAACATGCTGTCTTCACTTAGAGCCTCCTGTTACAGAGGATTACAGAGGACTGATGGAGAGCTTCATCCCATGGTGCAACAACAATCAGGCTTAATATTAGTAAAACCACCGAGTTTGTGATGGACTTACACTGCATACCTACAGTCTGAAAGTTCACTGAGAGAAGCAAAAAACTGTCCAGTTCCTTTTATGTGTCCACATGTTTATCCAACAAAGCTGATTGTGACAAAACACAAACTGCTCTAAATTAAAAAACATGGATCAGCACAGTTTAAAGGTGGACACCCAAGATTATTGTTGCCAATTTAGTATCTGAACACATGCGAAATATGGTCAGTCTTTGCTTCAGTTCCTGAGTTATGCTGTTGAATAACAGACAGAAAATATTATGATGTCACAGTGAAGTTGACCTTTGACCCTTTACACATAGGAAATTGCTTCACTTCATTGTTTTATCATATTAGATATTTTTGTGAAATTTTGTCATAATTAGAGCATGAATTCATGGGTGATGAATGATCACTGATAATTATGAACTCGTATTTTATGATGTGTTGAACATGAATACGCATGAACAAGTATTTTTGTCAAATAAAATCAAGGTAACAGCTGTTATATGCTGCTATTATAAAGGTTTTTAATTGGATTATGGACAGGGCATACTGTCCCCAAAGCAGTAGTATTGGATCTGTATCTCAAGCTTTTGGGTACATTCATGAATATTAAGTTATTTTATCCTAATTAAGAGGCATCCTCATCCTCCTGTCCACTTGGGTCTGGAAGAACAACAATGCAGTATTTAATGAGGGCTATGCATGCTGGTGCACCACTTGGCCTTCATGACAACTGTCACAGGGTATAGAAGAGTCGCTTGTTCTTCATCCTGGTCTCCATGTTTCCCTTTATTATTATTATCTGTAGCAGCTGCATGAAGTGAGTACAAATGTATTGATTTTTGATGTTCGTAAATGGCAAGACTCAAGGAAACTGTCACAAAAATGTAATGTAATGTAAGTCCTCTGTTTTTCGTGGTGAGAGGAAACATGCTTTTCTTTACTTTTTCCATGGAATGTCTGTGGTATTGCTCAGGAACAAAGGAGCAGTTGTTTTGTGCATGAATAGATACGCATTCACATCAGCAATATATAACAGAAAGAACATATTTCATACAGGGTTGACCTCCATCTAGTGGCAGAAACGAATCCACTTGAAACGCTTTTAGATTAATGACAGTGTCCCTGTAACATCCAGACAGTGTTAAACCTAGACAAGAGGAACAGAAATGAATAGTTTCTAAATATTGAATAGCCTGGATCCAGACGTTCAAATCTGCCCACTTCACAAACTGGCTCATTCTCAATTCTAAATATGAAAACGGTGCAACAAGTTGACACGTCTATCTGATATCAGACAAAAAAATTATTAAGTTAAAAAAATAAAACTAGAAACCATAAGACTTTTTAAAAAAAGACATGATATTGCAGATTGTATACAGTAATATCATCAAATCATGGTACACAAGCAGTAGATAGGTATAGACTAGTTATACAGTATTTTTTCATTTCATCTTTATTTACATAATAAAACTTGTATGAAAGTAAGACTTTTACCATATAAGCCTACCAGTATAACTGCAAATCTTTTATTTTATTAAAAATGAAAAATGACTAAGTATTTAATTATTAATGAAGATGAAAGAATAGAAGATTCACAACTTCCAGGACATTTTAAATGATAATGTTTCCAGCTGGACAATGTAAATAGTCATTACAGCCATAGAAAGTTTCATTTTATGTGAATGAAATAAAAGAAAAATTCCTACCCAGACAGCATGGCTAATGATCCAGTGGTAGCCTGAAGAACATTTTTATGCTGTTGCTCTTGTTATACCTTTAACTATTACATGACACCACAAAGGTACACTCAGTCCTTGAAATTTTATTTTTTCCAAATTCACAAACATGAAAATGGTCTTTACACACATGAAGGCAAGTTGTCCTAAGAAATCCAAGAATTAGTTGGTTATACTGCTGTTTTGGTCATCTCACGAGCTTATACAATTTATAATTCTAACACGTCGTTTGAGAATCACAGACAACAGACAGCTCAAGCATGAAATGTAGAACTGTTCTCTTTTTAGAGTTCATTTGGGAACTTCATCTAATGGTTTCTGTCTTCATTTGCTAACTTCTTTCATAAAATAAATATGGCTCATAACAATTGTCTGAATTTGCTTGCACAACTCAAGTCAGACAGATTGTATCCATTCCTAAATGTGTTAATTAGCCATCTCATTATCTTCTTATGAAATAACACAGCAGTCTAGTTCAGTACTGTCACTGTACTCCTGTCCTATGAGTCTTCATTGTAGACCCATATTGCATCATTAAAATCAGCTTTAATTTTTTGAAACAGTCAGAGGCAACAAAGAGAAAGTTGGAACTGGCATCAACTCCAACCATCTTATCTGCATCCATGTTTAACAGAGCCCAGTCATATGGCCATTGCTTTCATTAGAACTGAAGGGTACATTGTTTCTTGAATAGCATGGCTGGTGTTAACTGTTCATACAGAACAAAATAAAATACATAATATCGATATGTGGACTCCTGAGCAGGGCAGTAGCCAGGAGTTTAGATAATGAGACTATAATCAACTTATGCCCCCCCTCGATATTGTCTTGATGAAGTACACAAATTCTTAAAATTTCTTGTTGATCAGTGAATTTTTGACACTTTGAAATCTGACTTTACATGCAGTCCTGGTGATAACCTAAACCACAGTGGTCTTCAGTGGTTGCCAGTCAATGGCAGTGCTGAAACAGACAATCATACACACATGCCTAAATAGTGTTTTGGAGATATTGGGAGCAAGCCGGAGTACCAAGAGAAAACCCACAAAGGCACAGGGAGAACATGGCAACTTACACTGGGACTCGAACCTGAAACACTCCAGCTGCATCTGATACCCTATCAGTCTCTGTCCTGGGAACCCCCTGGTCTGTATGTTTTAGATGTCTCCGTCTTCTCATTCACACAATCAGCTTGTCATTCAGCTCTGCAAAAGCTTGATATTAAGGCATTGATCAGAATCAGGATCATTGGAACAGGAAAACCAGGACCAGGACTGGGAAACACTGGATTAGAGACACATGATTTGATAGGAATCTTTAATTATTGTCCAGGCTGTCCTGCTGATGGACCCTCATGTATTTGTCGTAACCATGTGTGAAGTCACCTCTTCATTCACAATGTGCCTCTGGTGGCAGAGATTGTGAATCCATGACCCAGGTGATGCAGAGTGAAAATCTTATATAAGATTGCCTGCTGTGTGGAGTTTCATTTTTGGTTTTGGCTCAGTCTCGCTGCTCTTATATGATATTGTTTTTGGCCTTAGATGTTTAAAGTAGAAGCTAGAAACTAGAAACAAGCTAGCAACTACATTTTACACCAGCAAGATATTTCAGTCTTGTCTCATCAAATATGCCATTACTGCCATTTTGTCATGTCTTCTTGAACAAGAAGATGCAGAAGGTTCCCTTCAGAGAATCAATGTGAACAATGTGACGTAATTACCAAAGCTAGAAAATCCCAAGATCAGTGAAGGTCAAGGTTTGAGTGATGTTTCACGCACAGGAGACTGGAGTCAGTGTCCCATGTGAAGCCAAATATGATCAATCTTTTCCTAAACCTGAAATTTTTTATGCCCAAATGTAATGTGCCCAAGTGGTCTTTCAGACACTAAATAATAGTTTGAGCGTCAACATTATACTAACATGGGAATGCATTAGACTCCTTCAGGAATTGCTGTAAACCAGAACACAGCTTAAAGAAAAACTGACAATACTGGAATTACATTCATCAGGGAGAGATGACTCCTCAGGAAGAGAGTAAAATGAAAAGGTGATAGGTCACTTGTGTCTGCTTGTTTCTGCTGCCCTCAACTGGCCAAAAATTAGTTACATTAGTTATTGCAAATTTAATTCAAATAACAATAACAAACATTGTCTCTATATTCCCTATAATCAGTATAAACAAAGCGATCTTTTCATAGAACATAGATAATGGAAGCGTGATTTCTTATATTTACATATAAATAAAAATCTGCATCAGAAATAATAAATCAAATATGTACTGTTTATCTTGAAAATAGAAATATAAATAAATATACTCAGGCTACAATACTGGAATGGGACAAAAAAAGGACAGTGAAGAAGATATAACTTAGTAGTAGTTACGACATTACTTTTGACTCAATCAAATAGAAGACTGCATGTTTTTATTTTGTTAACTTGTTACATCCGTACAGGAAAAATCAACTCTTTAAGATTATCAATTTATACTAGTCACATACGGAAGACATTACACAGAAAACACTACAAATAAAGCATGTCTTCTGTGCAGTGAACTAACATAAAAATTACATTCAAGAGTAACATTCAACGCTGGACTGAATGAGCTCAGTAAATTTGTGCCATCCTAGTAACACCAGCAGCAGCATTTCACAGGTCACCTACACCGAATGAGTTTGTCTGTGGGAGACAGAAAGGAAAATGAGTATGATAATCTCTAAAGTATATCCTTAACAATAGTGGCTATTTTAAAATAGTTTAAATTGAAGTGACACATACTTTCATGGAGACTTACATTGATTCTTGCTTTCCCCTCCTTAACCCCAGAAATGGATATTGGGGTTCTGTAAGCCACAGATAATAATGCAAATACCTGACCCAAATATATTTAATGCATGTATTTCATAGATCTACAAGAGAAAAGATCTGTGGCATGATCCTACCCATATTTAAATTTTAATATTTAAAAAAATGAAAATTGCCTTACTGTGAAGTCTCCACAACTTTGTCACCAGTATAGCTATGGCCATGAAGAGCAGCAAAGTAGTACACATCAGCAAAGACTCCAAGATGTGACTGAAACACAGACACAAACAGACAGTGATCTGAGCAGAATAGGTCAGCTTCAAGAGCAGCTCAGCCTGCGTCTGTTCTCACACAGTAATATGATGGCAAAGATGATGACAGATAGAAAGGTTTGATCATTATCTGTGCTCGACTGAGCTGAATTGGTCATCAAACATGGAGGGTGCGGTAAAGGAGTGGCACTGAAATCTTATGTGTAATTTAATGTTAATGTAATATATATAACTACCACTGTTACACAGATTTTAGGGGCAAGTTTTCGTTATATACCGTAAAACGTTTAAAGCACAGTCATAAAGAAGTACTTACCTGTGACTGTTCCACGACTCCTTGGTGATGGATTTGGGTGGAGATAGGTGTGCAACAGATTGACTTGGTGTAAGCGGAGATGTCACAGATTCTGCTGCTGAAGATAAATATGTAACACACAAACCTGAGAATTGATGTACTATCATCAGCAAAACAGTCTGTATCAACACCCACAGAGTTCATAATGTCAATATTCTGGATGAGTGACTCGTAATAATCGATACTTTGTACAGCTGGAGACCAAAGAGCCCCTGCCATCTGTCACAAATACATATTGATTTTTAAAGCTGTACTTCTCATTTCAGCTGCCACAAACTGATGTGGGGAAAAAGCCACATAGTCGATGAAATTGTGTCGCCTTTCATACCTACAATGCCTGGTATAAAATAGTCTTCAACAGCATTCAAGTTAGCTCAATCCCACATAGTGCACTAATTGGTTTGGATTCCACCTGCTGGGATCAACAGATTCCCAAAAGATGTTTTCCCAGACTGAAATAATAAAAACATGTATTTTTTGTAGTCATGTTAGCACTGAAACTCTAGGGATGGCAATATTATTCAGTCAGTCTGTTGGTGCAGACTGAAAAATCTCAGCTACTACTGCATGGATTGTCAAAAAAATTGATAGTATATAATATCCTTTGTTTGAATTTTTATCACTTTGATGATCCACTGACTTTTCATCTAGCACCAAAATATGGTCAAAATGTATTTTTGTCCAGCATTTCATTACCAAACACTTCCTTCCTGGCACTCTTCCTTTATCGTTCATTCACCCATTCATCCTTGTGTGTAGTGACAGTAAGCAAATATGATAAGAGATGGTGAACATGGGAAATATTATGACTTCTAAAAATCAGCATGTTAACATTGTAACTATGAGTATATTAGCTGTGCCTAAGTACATCCTCACAAAGGCATGACTGTGACTGTAGACTCTCTCCTCATGTTGACTTTAGGGCATTTTACAACCTGCAGATTTACTGTTATATTTCATAGTATTCCAAACCAAAACAGATGACAGTGTTCCATGAAAATGCTCAGTAAACATGATTATCAAAGTTAGTGAGTAGCTGGTCATCATAGTGGAACATTTAGCAGATAATGTGCATTTATATCAGGCACTGGAAACCAAAAACAAAGCTGATAGGAGAGTGAACAGTGGACTTACATTTACCAAACGGGCAGAAACACTATTTTAAATAAATGCTAATGTTTCTCTGTGGATGTGTAAATAGACTAATAAAAAGATATATGTCAATGTTGTTTTTACTTGTATATAATAAATAATAAAAAAAAGACAAAATAATACTGCTCCAAATACAAATCTTGCCTTGTGCAGCTTGTGTAATCAATCAAATAAGAATATCTCCTCAGCTTAGATTGTTTTTAGTCTTAAGAACGACCTACCCGTTGTGGGTCGAGGTGTGACCAGCACATGCACAGCTATCTTCTGCTGTCCTGCACAGCACCAGTACCAGCCAGTATCTCTCAGCTGCAGTTTCTTTAAGGTTATTGTGAAAGCCCTAGTTCTGTCATCGCTGATGGCCACTGAAGGGTCTTCGTAGCTCCCTTCAGAACCTGTCAGCAGACAGGAGCTCCAGTCTCCGCTCCGACACCACTTCTTCTCACTTTCTCTGTTGACAAGCAGTCACAGGGGAGTCAGTGAAGACTGACTGTCCGTCAGAATTTAGCTTGCATTGAGGATGCCAAACAATGTTTCTCAGGTTTGCGACTCTATAAATGTTGAATTGTACAAATGAGGATTCTACTTGGTCTGATTGTAAATACTGTAAAACTGAAACAGTTGCAATATCACGAGTAGTAAATTCTCAGTAGTCAGACCATGACCTGGATGACTGAGAACCTTCACTGACACGTTGCAATATCATGATTGGAAAAGTGATATACCTGTGTCTCTCACTGTAGAGGCATTCAACTGTGAGACTACTCCCTTCTTCTCCACTAAGTTGGGTGTTCACCACTGACATACCTGCAGGAAGGCAATCAAATCGTGGTAAGTATTTTCATTTGTAATGCACAAGCTTTATCAATTCAATCCATGACTCACCATGAATGACCTTGATGTAAGTGAAAGTGACAACATCCGCAGTCCATCCGCTGCCTATCTCCACGCCACACATGTACCACCCAGAGTCCGCCTCCTTCAGATTGTTCATGGTCACAGTGGACACAAGCTGGGCCGGGTCGTCAGAAATGCTCATCCTGTCCTCAGCTCGATTGGTCAAACGAGTGTCATCTGTTCGAGCTAAGCTGGTGCAGAACTCCCTCATACTCCCCTGACACCAGTATTTTACATAGCCGGCGTACTGAGGGTCATAGTGACATGGGACTGTGAGTGATTCACCCTCAAGGACTGTGAGCTCTCCCACCGTGGTTACCGTGCAGAGGATGGCTGATGGGAAAGTGGAGATGAGTGAATATTGAACACTGTCTTGAACTTAAACCTTCACTCATGTTGCAGTCAGAGCAGAACAGTCACCCACAGTGGATACTTATACTATTGGGGAATGATGGAAAATAGCCTTGAGTAATACCACATTTATGGTTTCAGTTTCCTTTCTGACAAAACACTTTTCTCACTTTAACTTCTCTCTCCACACATCTTATTGCAAAATTGGATTATCTCTCTATAACAGAGATTTGTGGGGACAAATACAACAGGCCTTTGGAGGCTTGACAAAACAAACATCAAACGTACTTTTGCCCAGAGGCAAACAGTACAGACACTTAGAAGATTTCAAAAAACTCAAAAGCCTCCTGCAGAAAATGCAGTCTGTTTTCAGCAAATGATTAATACAGAAAAGTAATAAAACAGTAAAGAGAAGTAAAGCATTAGAATGTCACACCAGCATTTGCCCAAAGCGGAACAATAAAGTGAGGGGACTGCAAAATAGATATGAATCATCCTAAGAACTCTTCTTTTTATCAATTATTGTGTAACCTTTGTAGGCAAAGGACCTCAGTCATGACAGTTATTACCTGGGATCCAAGGTAACAGGATCAGTGGAAGTACGAAGAGCTTTGTCATGTTTCACTGTCAGTTTGAGGGTTACCAAGTAAAATTAGCTCCTCTGTGTAAAGTCAGACCCCCTTGGTCATGTGACCATAAGTTGGATCCAGATGTTCCACATGTTAACTCTGTAGGTGTCAGTTAGTTTTTAACAGTAAGAAATACTTTTAGCACACATAACAACCTGTACTCACAATGGCACTGATGTAAAATGACATGGGTTCCTAAGTATTTGCCTATATATGACTTTATTTTAAATAAATAATCCACACAAGCAAAAAGTGTATTCCTTCTCCCTTTTTTCTCATACCATGATGGTATATGGTTGAATTTACTACCAGATGATGCAAAATTGTGTGAACAGTAGTAATACTGAAAAAAAAAAACTGTTGCATTTTCATTAGCTTTTGTAGTCCATTCTTCAGCATCTCCAGAGGATATTTCCGTTCTCAGACCTAAGGGCAACAGTTCATCATTTTGCTTATGAGCTTTCTTGCTGAGGTTAGATGAAAAGATTTATGCTCTTACTTGTATGATAATTTGCGTGAAGCTACGAAGCCAACAGCTATTTAACTCATGTTAGCATAAAGATAAAGGACAACAACAGCACCACTAAAGCTAACAAATTTGCAAGTTTAAAAAGACACATAACATCTTTTAAAACCACAGCTTTTTCCTTAGTTAGCTTTCTGTACTCAATTCAGAAACCGATAAAGGTGTGTTCTAACCTATACTATATTAGCACCATTTTGCAAATAGACAAAAGAGTGTTATCGGTCTTCTCACCTAACTCTTATTTCTGAAAACATAGAACTATTCTTTTAACGGAGGTTTTGGCCTATAAGTTTAAACATGTTATTTTTAGTCTGTTTTAGTCTGTTTCAGGGTTAGCCATATTTCAATAACATATTCTAGCAAACACCCAAATGCTGAGTGTTTTCCCTCCATGAATTCAGAGAACTCATTTGGCAGCCTTCAATGAAATTATTTGATTTTGACGCCGGAAAACTTTGGATTTAGTCCAATGTTCATTTGTTGGATTAAGCTTCTACACACAGCCCCCTCAGCCACTGAATTAACACACAGTTATTCCAAGCCTCTCAATCTGCTCTGTGAAGGGTGTCGAGGATGTCCCTCAAGTTACTTGCTTCATGCTTTGGCTACAAAGCCTTTTACGGTCATCTATTTCCAGGAAAAATGCAGGCAGGACTCAGAATTGAAACCAACTGTTTGGGCAGATTCGAGAATCGAAACTTAAAATTATTTCCAGCCAGTGAAGTCAGATGAGGTATCCCAATATCCTGTTGTGACCTTTCCTTTCAGCTTTCAGTAAGACTGGTTTACATAACTGTTTGTCTCCATTGGAAGAGACTTGAAATAGATTCTGTTCTGGTGAACTGCTGCATCAAACTATTTAGAACTTTTCTCCCTGTGTCACAGGGCATAACTAAGACGTCAGAGTGAAAAGGTATTCTATCAGCTTCTCTGCCATCGTTCTTAATACTTTTCTGAAAGCTTCTGCTCTAAAATGTCATAATGTTTCAAAAGGTAGTGCATACAATGTTGCTCAAACAAAATGGTGTCATGATGCCTCCTAATGTTTGTTTTTATTATCTAAGGTCTAATACAAGTTGTTCAGTGGTTTGAACACAACATCAGTACTTTGCCCACTAGGTTGTTTCTCTAAATGGAGGCTGGTTAATGAGATTGTTCTTCTTCCAGTGCAAGGAAGGGAAAAGTGGTGGTGGAAAAGGACCAATACTGCAGTGTATAAATGCTCTGTTAGAAGTAAAAGGCCTACATTCAAAGTTAAAAAATATTAGCATCAAAATATACTCAAAAGTTAAAGTAGTCACCATGCAGAATGGCCAATTTGTATTTGTATTTTACTTGTGTGTTTTCATTTTATACAACTGTCGCTTCTACTCCACTATAGCTCAAAGACAAATATTGTACTTTTAACTCCACTGCATTTGTTGCTAGTAACTTTTCAGATTACAGTTTTTCTTGCTTTCCAGTGAAAGCCATGTATCTCCCAACTCTTGTGATTTTGAATGTGTGCGACGCAGTGAAGGACGAAGTGTTTCTTTATGTGATCAGAAACTTCATCTATTTATTCAACTAAATAAACTACTTATTACAGAAAAAACAATTTGGATTAATTGTGAAATGCATTGTCATAAAGCTGAAAACAGGGATGTTTTTCTGAGTTCATGAAACTTTTTAGATGCACGTGGTTCTCACAGGACAGTAGCCTAACATATGATGGTCTTGCATTGATGCATTGCTGTAGATTAAACTAGCCAACAGCATATAGTTAAATGAGCTCACCCTCAAATATCTACAGCAGTAAAATGCAACGCAAATATTAATGCAACGTAACACTTTACCATTTACTTGAGTAAGGTTTTGAATGCAGGACAAGGATATAAATATATCTTCCACCACTGGTCATATACACTATAGATCAACTAACAAATTAGTTTGTTCATCATTGTAACGTTGCATGCAAGTCTTTTATAAAAGTGGATTGTAAAAGAGGATTTCTAAAGAGTGGTATTGATATTTCTATTTGAGTGAAACAGCTAAAAATGTTTTCCAGCACTGACAATATGTAGCTTTCGGTTACACTTACCTACCGTGTGCAGGATAATAACAGTCACACAGAAGGTTATCAATAAGTCTATTCTCTCAGTTCCCACCCTCACTATTTCATTTTCTAAAGGGCTGATGCTAATGTTATCCATTGAACATGGAAGTAGGTAGATGGACTACCTCTTTGTCCGCTTTCAAATCAGCAGTGGGAACCGATTTAGATCTGACCTTTACTGAGGAGAGACCTGGGACGCCAACACGATTCAGTCCATTTTTCATCTCAGTGTGTAAGGTAGTTTCATATCCAGTTCAAACTGGCCCACGCATCCACACCCCACAGCTCTGCACGGTTTAAAGCAATTGAGCTGAAATGTTTTTGACTCTATCAGTTATTCCAGAACAAATAACAGAAGCAAAGCGTCTCACTGTTCTGGGCTGTAATGTTCTTGCTTTCCCCTCTGTTAGCATGATAGGCAGTAAGCCAGCTGCTCAAGCTGAAGCACTCTCACTGGCTCAGAATATACTGTAGTCTCAGTTCAACTTTTTACGAATGATGCAATCTGTGAGCGTTCAAGAGATGAAGCCCTTTCCTGGCAGTTTTCACCAAGTTTTCTTTTATGTCCTGTCAACATTTAAACATTCAATTTCTGTAACAATCTCCTGATGTAGCCAATCACAACCACAGCACAACCATTCTTCCTGAATGTGATGATGTAATAAAGAGGTCACCCTTTTAAAGTGGGGTTAGGGGATTCAGCACAGTCTATTTGAGGTATTGTTTCATGTAATGTGTTCTTAATTTGGTAATGAAATGAATTAGGATATATTTAAAAATATTCTTCATGGGTATTTAGACTCAATACATGCAATATTCTTATTGCCTTTAAATATTATTAACTTACCTTACACTGTGTGAAAACAAGGCTAATGCTGTTGAAAACTAAAAGAAATAAGGAATGCTTCATCCACGGACCACTTCATTAGTCACAAGGTCTCCAATTCAGTTTTTATTTCGTCTTGTCAGTGCAAAAGGGAATGCTTTACAAATTTCAACATAAAAAAAATGAAAGAAATCAACCCATTATCTTTAAAAAAAAAAAAAATAAAATAAAATTGTATTGCATCAAACATGACAAGATGCGACCAATTCAGTGTTGATAGTGGGATGAGACTCCCCAGATCAATGGCACAAAAGCAGATGTAGCCTCATGTATTGAAGGAGAGTTCTGATAAATTTGCTTGCTGTGAGCTGTGGAGAAAAAAAAAGAAGAAGTAGTAGTGACATTAAAGTTATGGGAGTCATTATTCAGAAGCAACCAAGAAACAAAAAGATGCACTATGGTCTTTCCACATGCCCGCAAGTCTAAAAATTCAATAAGGCTGTTTACTAGCAAAGCAAAAGCAATATGCGGTATCATGTGAATCTCCCCAGAGAAGTAAGGCTTAAATCTATCTTATCACATTTGGAGCTGTTCCACTGAGAATCAAGTGATGAACTGGCAAGAATGGTTAATGCAACTGAAGAACACCCAGAGGACAAGGATATATTTCTTGTTTTACAAGTATAAACCAATACAGTAAACACATATCTATATAAAAGCCTACTTAACATCATATCAGTTCATAAAATTTCCCATTTATTGTCCACTGAGAGACGCTACGCTATAAATACTGATACACATCACACAAACGTTACCTTAGAAAGAGATTTTGTCGTATTCAGAAATACTAACAGTACTACTGGGAAAAAGAAACACATTCTTTAAACTGTGTGGTGTTCTTCCACTATTCTGGTTTTCAGCAAATTAAATAAATGTTCAGGCCTGATTGATTTGTGGGCTCTGGCAAGGCTCAAGAAAGTTATCTTAACCAAAAGCTGCAGAAAAGTCACATTCTGAGAAGTACAGAAGTGAAGAAAAAGTAAGCACAGAAAATATGTTGAGTGGATGATTGATGTGACAAAAACATCAAGAAATCTAAGCTAAAGTGTGAGTACCCTCACTGTGGTTTGAATTACACGGTGACAGATGGTTTCTCAGCAAAAAATTCATTTTTAAAGAAACAAACTGTGATGTGAAATGTGTGAAAAATATACCTTCTGAGAGGACACTGTCAGTCAGATGCACGTCTGTTTCAACCGATGAAGTTCATCACGACCAGATGGAGGACGGTGTGAGCGAATAGGAAGTCAGCGAAAGCTCTCTCTGGGGAGATGGACAGGAACTCTCCTTTGTTCTGTGGGTTGATCTGGATACGAAGACACACTGTGGAAAAAAGCAAAAGACAAAGGATTTAATTTTAGTTTTGCGCTCCTTACACCCACCAATAAATACTTAAAGGCATTATAGCTATAAATAAATGATCAATTCATTCATTTCTTTTAATCACAAAAGGGAAGACTTATCAATTTTCAACCTGAAATGTATTGATTTCAGCACTAATATAGACAGTTAGGTAGTTAGGTTTCTGAACTGAAAATAAAGATTTGCTATTGTTGCTATGGTTACATTTTCATACACAGGTTGGCTCTGAATTTAAGAATTATGGTGCATCTGTATGTTTGAATCTGATAAAGTCTGGAGAAAAAAGAAAGGAGATTTGTGATGATGCCTGTAATTGTGTCTTATTTATTGTCCCTAGAGCTATGTTGGAGTTCAATATTACAACTTCTCCCTGAGTGGAGTCAGACTTCAAATTTGACACAATATATTATATTGATTGATATTAAAATAAGATAATGTTTTATTGATCCTCAGAGGAGAAATTCAAGAGTTACAGTGCAGTGGGGCTGTAACAATTAGTTAATTAATTTCTCAGTCAATGGACAAAGGAATTATCCAGTTTGACAAATCATCATCAAAATTAATGATAAACAGTAAACTTATTTATCAAGGTCAAACATTCTCTGGTGTAAACTGAATGTCTGTGAGTCATCTTGTCCTCTCAGAAATTCTGATGAGCTATTTTATTATAATCTTTGAGCCAAACAATTATCCAGATTAATGACGCTGCAGTTCAGTGCACCGTACATCATAACCATCATATCAACCCAAATGCTAAATCTCTCCTGGTTAACTGTTTATTGTTTAAGTTCACAACTCATCTAG
Source organism: Scatophagus argus (assembly GCF_020382885.2). Classification (NCBI taxonomy): domain Eukaryota; kingdom Metazoa; phylum Chordata; class Actinopteri; family Scatophagidae; genus Scatophagus; species Scatophagus argus. Next base: position 18,529,548 of record NC_058505.1, on the reverse strand, counting down.
TTATGTCAATATGATCCCAGAGTAAGAGAGTTTTCATGCTACTTAGGATAAATGCTATTCTCACTTATTCTCCAGGTAAATACTGAGGTACACAAAGTTAAAACTGATCCAAATCCTAATTTAATGTGGATTATGCAGTATTTAACGAAACTGCAATTGGAGAGGCACTGAATCAACTTTATGGTCATTTTGGAGGGTGGAGTTTGTGGAGCTGTTGAACTGTATTGCATTATATTTTATAAATTGCATGGTATGCAAGCGTTTCTAATCATTTAGTCTAATCAAAACTGGGTGAACAAAATACTCCACAAAACGCCGTAGCACAGTGTAATGCAATCTAAAAAAAACACAAAGAAAAACGTTCATAAATTGAATGGATGTAGGGTTCGCAGCTGGCCTTTTGAACTGGTTAGACTAAGTTAGATAAGTTTTAGCTAGGTGTGCCTAAAGCGTCAACTGAGGCTTAACTAGCTAGCTTGTGACAGCACACGCGTTCACTAACGGGTCAAAACTCCAGTGACCGACGGGAACAGTCCCATTGTACAGTTCATTGACAAGTCAAAGGGACCATTAACTGAGTAACTATTTTTATATTATTTACATATGTATATATATTTAGATTTACCTGCGAGAATGAAAGAGCCCACACATGAGATGAAGCCAGACAAAAAGCTATTGAAAGGAAAAGTGCCGACGAGCAGACAGTAAAGGAACTGCAGCGCTCCTGTCAACAGGATATACAGCAAATATGCATCCACCACTTTCAGCTTGTTGGGAGTCGTGGTGGTGTACTCCTCTAGAAACCGAGAAATGACCGATATGACTGAGCTCGACATGATTCTGCCGTCTAATTTGTACAAAAATGGGACAACAAGAAAATTTTGCACAGGTCCTCTTCCTCAGCCGAATGAGTGACGTGTCCTCATTAGCCGGAAGTTGCTTTGGTGTTACACAAAATATCTTCCGAGTCGTCGTTTGTAGAAAAGATCCTTGACGAAGAGATCTACAGCGTTGAAAGATGATTTACACTAACAATTTTTCTTGATGCGGCTGCGTCGACCCGAAAGCCCCAGTTCCTAGTTAATTTGTGAACCACATAATCCCACAAAGGTGAAGTTTTCTCTAGTTATGAATTTCCCCAATAATGAGACTCAAATACACGTAAACGTTGTGTATAGCGACAGCAATACACCAAAACAAAGCACACTGTTAGACTGTTTGGCTGTTTGAGACAAATAATCAAAGTGTAACGAGCTCTGTTTGTCAAATGGGCAAATATTTCCTTTTCATAGACTGTGAGTGGCTCTTCAGACTTTGTATTAGTCAGCCGAGTGACGCTTTCTGCTAGCAGTTGATGCATCTTCGTAATAGACCAGCTTTGTGCTAGGTCAGCTGACTTAGGAATGTACTCGTTACAAAACATTAGAAAGCAGTCTGTTGGGTCACTTCAAAGTAGAAATTTAGGAGCGTGTTGTCAACCTCATAACTTAGTAGTCACTTGAATATGCCAACTGATGGATCCTGCTACAACCGCCGACCCGATGCAGAACGATTGTGAGACAGAGTAAGTAACTTAGATAAGCATATAGCCGAATAAAACCTCCTTAATTCAGCACGCTGCTAGTCTGCTTACATCTCATCCTAGCTAAACTTTAAAAACTGATTCTGTTCGTTGTTTTGTTTTGTCCCTTTAAGTTATTATGTGTAGTCTGTACAGAACTGCACAGTACTTTATCTAAATCACACCTAGCTTGTTTACATCATCGATATGCATGTTATGTGCTGTATTTCCGTGAAATAACACACAAAATTAAAATAAATTTTACGACATTTTAGAAATGAAACCACCAAAATGTGTACTAATATAGCTCAAAGCCTGTCACCAGTGATCATTGTGTGACTGGAGAAAGGTGAGAAACGCAAACTGACCATAAAGTGGTCTGTCACTGGCTCACAGTAACTTTCTGCATCAGTATTAGAGTCTTGTGTTATTATTACTAACCAGGACCCTTCAGCAGCGACATACTGTGTTTGATAGATAGTAAACGAGATTGTCTTAATTAGCCTCTCCTAACAATAAGTCTTTTTGTCATTTACTGGGGAAAAGGGCAACTCCAACACTTGGTGAACCAGTTGTGACTCAGCAAATTTGAATTGCCCATTGATAGCAGAACAGGTACAAGGCAGGGCAGTGTACCCTTTTTTTTGGGGGGGGGGGGTAGTTTCCATCCTACAAATAATCATCATCATCGTAATCACAATCATTGTGTAAGTCACACAGTAAACTGTATTAAATGATTATTACCCGTTTGAGGTCAGAGGTAATCATGATATATATTAACCACCGTATCACTGCTGTGGGTCCCAGCCCTGACTTTGACCGCATGATAGCTTTGAAACGTGACACTCCAGGGTGTGTAGCACGGGTGCTACACGCAAATAAATAATGATAATAATAATTAAAAAAAAAATAACAATGACTTTGCCTTTTTTTTCTGTCATGTTAGGTCAAATTCAGTTTGGAACTGGTGGCCCTCCTGGCGTCCAACCTCCATGTCCCTTTTGAAGACTACAGAGTCCAAGATTCTTGCATGTAATAATGTTGTTGTCTTCTACTGGCAGGTCATATAACTACTAGGAACTAATTTAAATGTAGCTAAGCTCATAACAATAGGGTACACTGATCATGACTCCTCATTTTCTGGTCATGATAGGCATTCAGAGTGACCTGTGGGCTAGGTTTGTGACTCTACCAAATCAGGACCGAATATGGACTCTGACCCTGCCAAACAAGGTGGTGCGCAAACCTGCAGAAAAAGGTACCACCCTACTCCTCGCTCTTTGTTTGTTTATGGGAGGCTCTGGCTGTAAATCCCTCAGTGTTGCATGTGTCATGAGGCCTGTGATGTACATCCTGTATTTTCTGTCAACTTCATTTTACTCAAGCCGCAAAGACTCCACTGGTGATGGTCCATGGCTTTGGCGGAGGGGTAGGTCTGTGGATCAGGAACCTGGAGGCGCTCAGTCGGTCACGGCCAGTTTACGCCTTTGACCTCCTGGGCTTCGGCAGGAGCTCCAGACCGCCCTTCCCCTCAGATGCTGCCAAGGCGGAGGAGCAGTTTGTCGACTCTATAGAGCAGTGGAGGCAGTCCATGGGCCTGGAGAACATGATTCTGCTTGGGCACAGTCTGGGAGGGTACCTGGCTACCTCCTACGCCATCCAGTACCCTTCTAGGTAATATCTGAACCGCTACAGGCTTAGCCATCTTTCAGTACAAGTCATTTGTTGTGAAGGCAGAGATCATATTTGAATATGAACGAAGAAAACTGAATTTCAGTCAGGATGTTAATAATTTTCCAAGGCCTTGGTGCAAATCCACAGTATTTTTACGCTGTGGATGTTTTGCCGGAAATTTTTCAAACATTTTGATGATGTTTTATTTGATGGTTATTTAACACAACTACTAGCTTGTTATAGAAATATCATGTTCTGAAAGGAAAGCAATAAGTTTATTTGTTTTCTTGCTGAGAGTTCGATACCACTCTCGTGTTTGTATGGGAAATATGCAACTATTGCCAGCGCCAACCGCTAAATTGTATTTTCATCTTCATCACGTTAGGGACATGTAAAAGACTGCCTGAAATGTAATTAATAAGAAAAATCTTTTTTTAAATTCTAACCTGTTCACACTCAGCCTGCAATAATTTGAGCTATCAGATGGAACCCTGGATACATGAGCCATGCATTCTTACATTGTGTCCATTAGGCTCCTGAAGGGAGTCTAGTTAGTTAGTAGACCAAGCAAAAAAAAAAAAAAAAGTCAAAATGTGAACTTGCCCCTACAGCCACTGTGTGTAGAATTAGAAAGATCCTGACTTTGTTGACTCTTTGTGGTAGTATAAAAAAACAGCGATGGACACTATCTTATGTTGTGCATAAGCCATTGAGCAATAAATGCCAGCTGATAAGATCTTTTAATGTATTTTGCTGTCTTCTTGCAGAGTGTCACATCTTGTGCTGGTTGACCCCTGGGGTTTCCCTGAGCGACCAAAGAAAGAGACCCAAGAGGGTCAGGGGACAGAGGTGGTGAAGAGGCCAGCACCTCCACGCTGGGTAAAGGCTATCGCTGGAGTGGTTTCCTTCTTCAACCCATTGGCAGTTATCAGAGCAGCAGGCCCTTGGGGTAAGATCTGTCACGGTGCGCTGTTCCGCTTTATTCTCTTTGCATTTGTCTTACGGTATGTCGCTGATTCAGGTCCGGGTTTGGTGAACAGATTCCGTCCTGATTTCAAGAGAAAATTTGAAGATCTGTTTGACGACGACACTATGACGCAGTACATCTATCACTGTAATGCACAAACCCCGAGGTCAGTCAACACACACATCACCTCACCACGTATTTAGCAACAGAACATAATGCCTGATCAATATCCTGCTGCCTTTTCCGTTTCCTCTCCTCCTCCTAGTGGTGAGGTGGGGTTCCGGGCCATGTCAGAGTCTCTGGGCTGGGCCAAAAGGCCCATGCTGCAGCGGGTTCACCTGCTGCCCCCTTCCATGCCACTCACCATGCTGTATGGAGCACGATCCTGGGTGGACAGCTCGTCTGGAGACACAGTGGCCCAGATCAGGAATCAGGCCCACACTAAAGTGCTGGTGAGTAGGGATGCAGTGTTAAGGTCAAGAGGGAGATATTATTCAATTAGAAGTCTGAAATATGTAGGTCAGCTTTAAATTAGTTTTATTGTAATTGAATTTGTTGTTTTTCTCAGCAGAGAAACTTTGTGTGGTAGCGGATAATTGCTGACTTGTTAATTTTATTTCCTCATCTGTTACTTTGTGCAGCTAATAAATGACGCCTCTCACCACGTGTATGCTGATCAACCAGAGGAGTTCAACAGAGTGGTGGAAAATATATGTAACTCTGTTAACTGACCACTGTGTGTGTGTGTGTGTATGTCTCTGTGTGTAAAAGGATTTAAAGTATGCAGACATTTCATGGTGGATTTAAAAGTGAAACTTGGTTTTGGTTGGGGCAGATTTCGACCTCATGTAGCTCGTCATAACTTTGAATGTAATTTGTTCTTACTGATATTATTTAGTTAAGTGTTATTGTCATTTGTTAGCAGATATAATGTTTTTTTTTCCATTTAGTCTTGTAAATTTATTTATATCATTCAATTGAATTTATTTATCAGTGTGTTCATACAGAGTAATAATTGAACCTCTTCATTCAGTGCTAACTTATGTTGCTGATCATTGTATTTTGAACAGTGAAACACACACACACACACACACACTCACCACTCTGGATGCTCTGCGTATATGTGTTCGCAGAAAACCCACATGGCCACTGATTCACACTTTTATATGTGCCTGACATGAGCCACTGAGTATTGTAGGATTGTTTTGTTCTTTGACCCCTGCTTTTCTCTCGTCTTTCCTGCAGCATCAGAAAACTGTTTGTATTTTATGACTTGAAAACAATAAAAGCTTATTGGAGAAGCTATTACCTTAAGGTTTGTGGCCTAGCCAGGAGAGGTCAGTAATGAGTATCATTTCTGTTAGGTTTAACGTGTGCTTTACGCTGGAAAATCGATAGCAAAAGTCCTGCATTTAAAATGTTGTATTGATATAAGTAAGTAAGTATAGTATAGTGCTTACAATCCATCACTGCTGCAAGTTCCTTCTGTTTCACCCTATTAGTGGTTGGAGAAATATTTATATTCAAATTTAAAAGTAAATGTATTAACACCTGAATTTACATTGCTTCATTGCAATTACAAAATTGAGATTTAAAAAAAGCAATAATACGGAACTGCAGAAGATCAAAATTAACTTTGAGCATAAAGAGTAATGGTAATCTTTAGGCAGTAGAAAGGCCCTGTCAGTGTTATATTGCTTGATTAGTATTACTGCAGTGTTCATGATTCATTGTAAAGTCCTGAAAGGTTTTCCTTTGTACAGTTTAACCATAAAATGTAGTTGCTAAATGTAACTGCCATATTAATGCAGTAAGAAGTCAATATAGCCCTCTAAAAAGTAGTGGAGTAGAAGGATAAATGAACAGCAGTACTTGACTGAATATACTTAGCTACACTCCAACGCTGGCCTTCATCCCATGCATGTCTTAAGTATAGCTAATGTGTAGTCAGTCAATGAAGCGATTAAAACATTGTAGTATCCAACCAATGAAACACAGGGGAGCTAAACAGGAGATTAATCTTAATAGGGTTGAGAAGAGCCTTGCATATCAAACATATATTTACCTTAACTTTAGCAGCATCATTGACCACGGCATGTCAGCTAGGAAAACAGCCTCTATATAATAATGTATTGCAATCACATATTCAAGTACCTGTAAAAATGTACGTCATCAATGTGCTGAATGATGAAGTGCAGCTAAGGTGTGTCACCTACCTCAGGCTGTGCAGCTGAAATGAGTCACTGCACAGCAGATCATCCCACATGCAGCACAAGTGAAAACTGGTAGATTGCAGAAGTGGAAAAATACAGGTAACCACTTCCCCTGATTGCTGGATTATGTCATGTTATGAAACACTCTCTCCTCCCTCCAGTCGAGGCTTGTTTAATAATGTTTCCAAGATAAACATGACTCAGGAGCCTGGCCATCATTTCAGTGTAGGTTTTATTACCAATGCAACACATACAATTACAAAAACACTCCAGGTAAATAAAGTAGATAAATAGTGTCATGTTATTAAAATGGTTTCCTTCACATTGTACTCTGAGTGCTAAAGTCAAACACATGAGGACCAGTTAAAGCTTAAAGATGAATCAAAGCCACTGTGGTCTCTAACCTGATATGGTTTGCTGGAATTCACAGCTGTAAATACTGTAAAGCTGACATCAGTGTTACCATGAACACATGATGGAGAAACACACACGAGACATACAGAACAACATGTGCTAGAAGGTCTTATAAATTTGCATTTCATCTGATTTTTTAAACAACCTTTTAAGTCCTTGTAGATATATATTTTTTCATTAATAATTGTTCTGATGGAATAACTATATTAATTTTTAATAATTACAAATTCTGCAGTCAAATGTAACAGCAAAAAACATGGAAATTTGAAAGTGACCTTTGCGAAATGTCATTGCCAATTTTGAAATTAGTCCCTTTAAAAAAACATATTACAGTATCTTTCTTAATGTAAGCCATGTGACGTTCATTTTGTCTGGCAATACTTTTCACATACTTTTCATCTTATGACAGCCTATATGAATAACACACATAGAGTATTTACACAATCACCAAATGACTGTCACATCATCAGGGTCTTATAAAGCGCTGGTTTTTGGACATTTGATACAATCTGACGGTTTTATAACTTCAGCATACCAATGCTTGTTCATTAAAGCACTTCATTTGTTGTGCACACATTTAAACCCTTAACTTCACCACAACCTTGACATTTAAAATTAATGCAGAACTGTCAATTTATATTTTTTTCAAGTTAATAATACTGATAACGCTACAGTTTTTAACTGTCTAATAATAGTTTTAAAAATATTTGTAGTATAAAATAAAATAGATAGTTTTAAGATACAGAAACACATTTCATATGATTTCATAGAATTTCTTAGTTTATAATGAAATGGTGATGTTGCTCGCTCCCTCTCATTGCTCAAGAACAACAATATCAGCCACGCCGTGCACTTGTGTGAGCTCTTTACAGTCAAGAGACGCCACCAGCTTCCTGGGTCCAGGCTGGGTGGGGACGAAGTGCTCTGTCAGTGTCACCGTGGAGTGGCCGCCAACGTCACTGAGAGGGAAAAGAAGGGTGGAATATTAGTCTGGATGTGACAGAAAAAGAGGAGGCAAGAAGAGAGGGAGACGTCTCATGTTCTTACCCCACAACTACTTCATGGCCCTTCTGCAGACCCAGGCCCTCCACTCTGAACACCACTCCCTTTAGTGTACGTGGCAAGGGGTTGGTGAAGGTAATCTTGGCTGCCATCTCCTTACCGACCACAGCTTCTCCCAAAGGCTGTCAGAAGTCAATTCAAAATGAGTCAACATGTGTGCGCAAAACATTTCCCTGTAATTTTGTTTAATTTTGTTTCCCTGTAATGTTTTAGACCTGATAGTGTTGCAGCAAATGATCCTACAAAATGTTTACGCAGGCGTTTACATCCAAGCATGTTAAACTATAAGTGCTGGACAGAAGCAAGAGTAAAAATATAAAAAAGTCCACACACTAGAGAATTTATTAGCTCAGGAGGTAATAAATGTTTGTGGGAGGATCATGTAGTGTATTCTTAAAAATGCTAATTAACCCTAAAAATGCCAGCATCTTGTGCGGCTGCCATGAGAACTGTTGCTTTGCTACTAAGTCAATGCCAAAATTGCAAAAAACATGACAGTACTCGTTTTTCTACAGTAAAATTGGTGCTAGGAATGCAATTTTTCTGGACCTGATGGTGGCAGCATAAACACCCACCACACGTGCTCTGCTCTGCAGTTACATGCCAAAAGAAAAAGAAGATGAACAGGTCATAAATCTCTCTTTCTCTGTGTTAGCAGATGGGAGACCAAGCTAAAAACTCCTACTACACATCAGATACATTGTTTCCAAAAGATGGTTTCTGTTATTTCAGGTTGAAGTCATCAATATAAAAAAAAAAGAGTGCATGTGTCTGTACATTTTTTTGTTTTCTTTTCTTTTTACCATGGTAACAAATTGAGTATTGACAAACACGCAATTTCACTGGTATTGGTACTGACTACTAAATTTCTGGTACTGTGGCATGCCTCATGTATTAAACAGTAATTAGCAACCTACCTTGATGCTGAGGTCAGGTGTACGGAGCCTGAATGTGGTCTGGTTGGCTAACACTTGCTGGGTCTCACTGACTCTTCCAGACAAGGTCAGCATCAGAGCAGCCTGATCCACCAGCTGGTTTTGGTACTGTTGGTAGGGCAGCACCCACTCAATGGTCTTTTCTGCGTGGAGTGATACAAGAAAGGAACTGAGCTCAGTATTCGGTAGGTTTACTATGCAGATTTTACTTTCCCTTTCATTATTAGCTTTATTGTTATCATCAGCTTTGTGAAAAAACTGGAAAAGGCAGCAAATGCCAAACTCGCCTCTGCCCAAGGGTAACAAAATCACAGTTACCACAAAAGCTCACTAATTAACTGTTATTTTTCATTTGTTAAAACCAAGCAAAACCAATGTGTTAAAAAGTTACAATCCGTAAAACACAAACATGTTTTTACTCTTTGGCCTTTGTACAAACAGAATAAGCTAACTGGCTGCTGCTTGTAGTATATACCATACAAATAAGGAATGGTGTCAAACTTCTCATTTAACCTTTGACAAGAAAGTGGATATATGTATTTTAAAATCTGTCAAACTGTTACTTAAGTCTGATTCTCCTGAATTTAAAAAAAATCGGTATTTTCTCCATTGCGCACCCCATGACACAGTTTAACGGTTTCTTCGACCTGAATGTACTGCACTAAAGCCACCAAGGAAACAAATAAATAAATAAACAAATAAAACTATTTGACCTAACTCAAATTAATAGCCTGGACTTGTATTAAACCTTTGTTTCAGTGGCATTTAGTTTTTTCTTGGTAAACCTTATTCATCGTAGCACTTTAAAAGCTTAGTGGAAAGCTAACCTTCATTGGGCAAAAGCTCCACAGGTATCTGCTCTTTCTTGATGGCGCCCTTCAGTACACCGGTGTAGTACATGACAGCCACCTGGCTATGCAGGGTGGTCCGACGAGGCTGGGCGCTCAGGTTCTTCACCAGGATGCTCAGCTGGGCATCAGCACCCATCCTGGGCCCCTCACCGTCCATCTTCACCTCCACACTCACATCCTCTGCCATGGCTGTGGAGTAGATATTTGGCTTGCTGCCATAGCGACTGGCGGTCTCGACTGCAATGCGTTCCTCCTCTGAATCTGATAAACAGTGAGGAGAAGGTGAGCGCACCTCTTCCTGTCTGATGTTTCAGGATTTATTGACAGATACAAGAGATACGACCCACAGTCCTCCAAAACAAACTAAAGATAGACACCTTTTTAAAAACTGTCAGGTGAACCGTTGAATCTATGTAGAGAGATATGATCTATGCAGCAAGTAAACATTGAAACATCATGTTTTATGACAGTTCTAGGTAGTGTAAATAACTATATGCTTCTGGAGCATCAATCTGGGTTAGAAATGCAATTTCTAAAAAGTTTGAATGTGCCTCTAAAGTTTAATGTGTCTCTACTACCTTCTTGGTGTTTATACAGGTGTGTGATGTCTGCCCTCTCCTCAGAGCCCACAGCTTTAGTGCTGATGAAGTGGCCGACAGCTTTCTTCTCACTGTAGATCTGGCTGAATGTACCATCTGGGTTCCTCTGCCAGTAGATCTTATCGCTGTTAACCTGAGAGAATGCACCAACAAACATGTTCAGCTCAAACGTCAGTGTACTTGAAACATTTGCCTTTCATCCTGATGATGAAGTTAAACCAAAATATGCATCACTCTTACCTATTATCTATTTTTTCTTTGTATTGCTCTGTGAATAACATGGGTGGTTTTCCGTCTCTATTTGAAAACAATGCATGCCGCTTGAGAAGGTGAGAAGCATCAAATCCTATCTGATAAAGCTGCACACAGTTTCACAGTTTGTGCCTCATTTAGTTATTCAATCTCCAAAGTCCAGCTTTTTAAATCCTCTATACCGACCATGTAGTCTGACCTCCTTGCTCTCGCTTTGAACACAGGGAGAATTACATAACAAAGAACTCTATTCAAGCAGGCTTCACTAAATTCTTGCACTCACCTCGGCAAAGACAAATGGTGTGTCATGTTTGAGGTAGACATGACCAGAGCGGATGGCGTTGACCGAGGCTGGTCCACAGCGGAAGGTGCCTTGGCTCGTTTCCTGGGGAGTAGAGTCAACAGCCTGCCAGCCTCCATGACCAGGGGGCAGGTCTGGTCTCGCCATCCAGCAATCATTCCATACATGGAAGTTCCTAGATGGAATTAAGCTATGTTAATTTGAGATACCATTTAAATACAAGTTTGGCATTTTGCAAAATAACATTTTATTTCTTTTCTTTAATTAAGAGTTAGAGAGGGGGGCAACCATGGCCTAGAGGTTGGAGAAGCGGCTTGAGACCAGAGGGTTGTTAATCAGGGAACTTCAGAGGGGCTGGTGGCTGGATGTCATGCCTGGCGGTTTTTGGTTATGCTTTGTTTCTTGATTTCAGTCCATGTGCCATGTTTCATGTTTGTCTTGTCATGTGTTTCCATGTTTTATGTTCAAGGTTTTTGTCATGTCCTGTTTTATTTTGAAAGTGTCTCTTCCCCTGTGTGCCCTGTTTTCATGTAGCTTTGCTTTGGTTTTCCTGATTGCTTTCTCCCTCCTGATGTGTGTCACCTGTGTCTCGTTGTCATGTCTATTTAGTCCTTGTCTTCCCAGTCACCTTTGTCTGAGCGTCTGCATTTTTCCCTCTATGCCATGCCAGGATCTGCATTTTTTACCCATGACATGCCAGGAATTTTTGCTATGCTTTTTGCCAGGAATTTTTGCCACAGTAGGTGTGTTATTTGAGTTTAGTTTTGTTTAATAAAAGACCATTGTTTTTGGACCTCCACCTCGCCTGCTCCTTTTGACTCTGCATCGGGGTTCAGTAAATTTCTGCGTCAGCGACGCCGAACCAATCGTGACACTGGATTGTTGTGTCAGTTTATTTATCTAACTCAGCAAAAAAAAAAAAAAAATGGGATGCACATTTCACTGTTCCTTAAAGATTACACAGCATATTCTTCATTTAAATGTTAAAAGAGGCATCTTAAGAACAAGATTTTATGAACCCTTTGTGGAACAAATGTGAAAACAATGTTGGATAATCAGATAAACAGAAATTGGCAAGTATATATTATTGCAATAAATGAATCTGGGTAAACATTGGTGTATTTCTGTTCTATAGTTATGGAGAAAAGCCAAAAGGAAAAAAAATGCACCAGTTATTCTAGGGGTATTTCACGCTACTACCAGAAGGCAGATAAATACCACATGCACCTCTGCATTTTATAATTGGAAGTGCATGATGTATCTGGGGTTTCAAGTTAAGGGGGAACTGCTTTCGGAGCAGACCTTAATATATAGTGCATTCCTAAGGTATAGATTTAGCAGCAGGCACTTTTCTGAGCATGGTCTCCTGGCCTTGTAAAGCTACACATCTTACCAGACAGAGTCACTATTGAGGTAGTCAATTGGCTCCATATTCTCATCAAGATAGACGTCTGTAGTGAGGGATACATCAGTGTCATGAGCAGACTGGAAGTTGGTCACACTGCGGGCGGGTATGCCAAGACATCGCAGCACTGCAAACAAAGACAGAGCGAGAGAGGTGAATTAAAACTGAGTTTACAAGGTCATTTTCTCAGATGCTAAAATTTGAACATAATGACTTCAGATATTTCTATGGAGACAGAACCTGCATTGTTGCGTGCACGTTTATTATCTTGGCTGAATGGAAGCAACACATGTGGCTCTATTGGTGGCAAAAGTAGGAGGTATGACAGGAATGTCAATGCGAGTTATTTAGGGTGTATATGAGGTACAGCTTGCTCTCGGGGCAACAGTATGTGCTAAGGTCAGCTAGCTATCATGTGAGGGACCCTGCATACACCCACAATGAAGCTGTTACAGGGCAGTGAGAGCTAATGAATAAAGCCAGATAAACAGGAAGCCATGATCAGGATCATTTGCAGACTGTTAATCCACTTGTACTTTGTTGGCTCCTTTATGGCATATGCACACACATATACTGCAGTTTCTTCACACACTTCTTTCATACAGCATAGCTATCCACCACCCACTTAGCTCCAACCTGTCTCCATAAACTCATATTTTTCTCTGACACACCATCACATGCTCCCTCTGTTTCTCACCTGTTGTAGTGACCCCAGAGAAGACCCAACACTGTCCATATGACACAGGAGTTCCTTCGGACGAGTGGTATTTCTTCAGGATCTCCACGCTGCTGCTCCAAGCTGCAGGAGACACTCCGTCAGAGTAATCCCCAGACCAGTTCCCTACCAGGACTCCAAGGTCATCCTGAGCGTTTATCTAAGAAGAGGATGGTGACCCAGTCAATTGCAAGTGATTGTTCCCATTTACAAATTAAAATCATAATTTTCTGAGCAGAAAATGAGCGCAGGTCAGGGCCGTAACTTTGAACAAAGACACTCAGGCCATGTCCTAATCCAAATTTAAGGGTTTTATTAATGTGAGTTTAGGTAAATAAATAAATAAAAGTAATAACAAAAAGGCCACATACAGCACAAAAGAGTATCCATTATTTTCTTTTCATTATTTTTTGCTGACAGTGTGGAGAAGGGCTTGAAACAACATTAAGGTTGAGAGACAAAGTTTACGGAAATCCCAGTGAAAACTGATAGCTGAAACATGAGCACTGGCAGACTTGGACTCATGACAGTATTTCTAAAATCCTGCCTAACCACAAGGAGATAGTGGCACGTTAATATAGTTAGTAGTTATAGTTTAAACTATATAAGTTTAAACTCACCATGGCAGATAAGACTCTAACCACATTGACAGGATCTGCTCGACCAGATGCAGGCATGTCGCTCTTCTCCAGGATGAACAGACAGGCATCCAGGACTCCCTCATGGAACTACAACAAAAATAAAAAAAAATAAAACAAAAAAACATATTGCAATATTTCAAGACACATCTTGTTATTGAAACATCAATAACTACAATAACTGAGCCATATCAAAAATTACTTTAAAATTTGCAATTTCACTGAAAAAGGGCACGTGTGCCTCAAACAGCAGCATAATGAGCATTCAAATCCAGCTGTGCTCAGCACTGTCAAGTCACATCTTGCCTTTATGATTGCATACCTGCCCAAAGTTCCATGTGCGAGCACCAATTTGTTTCTCTGTGCCATAGTAAATCCTCCCAGTGTCGTTTAGAACATACTCCTTCCTCTCTTCCTCATCATCCAGGAAGACTGTGTCCTCTGGAAAGACATAACAGCATTATATTAATATACTGTAATCTTATAATACTGACAATAATACAAGTTTTCATTACTTCTACTTTGACAATTATCTCAAACGTTGCTACTAAAGCAGCCTTGAAATACAAAGAAGCCCTTTTCTGCACATTTAATTTACTGATATAGACTTCCTTGTCTGTGAAAGTGACCAAAAATCCATACTTCACTCAACCCACCAGTGACTAAAGAACTTAAGAATGCAGAAATGATGTAAAAGTCTCCAAGGTCAGGAAATAGTTAAGAAAAACAATGAGTCCATGGACCCTGCAGTGGGGCCCATGTCCATTATGGGAAAACGTCTGTTTTGAGTGACATCAGCACCACAGAGTTAGGCGTGCACCCCTGCCCCGAGCTTCACAAATCTGTGTCTTTGTTTTTCCACCTCTTTTATCTCTCACTGTTGCCCCAGTGATTTCCGGTGGGTGGGGAAAAGGAACGTGACCAAAATAAACAAAGGAAAAGCAGTAAAAAGTATTCAAGATGGACACAAGAAAAAGCAAGCGAAAGGAAAAGGTTTGACTCAGTCATGAGGGACGAATGAGAGAAAGAGGGGAAATTATGCTTGGGAGGGAAAGGGATGGGGGGAGAGTGGAGCATACCAGAGTGTCTTGGGATTTTACAGGAGAAAGTAGAGGGAGGTGAGCTTGACAGCTTCTGGCAGCTGTGATAATTGTGATTTTCTCTCCTTGCTGAATGTTTAAGCAACGTAAGGAGTAACACACACACACACCCACACACATACACATACACACACTGGAAGATACGAATGAGGGGGAAAGCACAGCATCAAGGAGATGGAGTAAGGATCAGGTCAGCAGATATCAAGAAGGAAGCAAGACTGGGTGGGAGAGGCATATAAAGACAGGAAATACACATGGAGGCAGTAAAAGCAAAGGAGAGGACAGGTTGTCACCAGCTGCAGGATTACTCTGAGCTCGCCCCACAGCATTTTTATCCAGTAATTGAGGGATTTTGACTTTTATGAGCATGAGGGAGGGAAAAAGAGACTGAAAGAGGGCGGAGGAGATTGGCATACTGCCAAAAGCAGCAACCTTATAATGAAATACAGAATTTCTTTTTTTTATCAAATTCATGTTGACAGGTTTTTTGTTTTGCTCTATTGCAACTATTATACTTTTTATAATAGTTGCAGTTTTCTGAAGCTTAGCAGAATATGCAGCCTCACCTCTCAATGCTTTATTAATTGCAAAACATAATATCTTTGATGGCAAGTCTTTTTGTATTGCCACTGAATTTTTATGGTAACATGTACTTGCAACACTAATCTAGAAATCTGTCTCAAGTCTGACGATTATTTTGTTTAATCTATGTCACAACCACTCTGTTTTTGTGAAAGAAGCTCAACACGCTGCCAAAAACACTCCTCCAAGTTAAGGCTAACATTGCTCTGCTTGATGTGATGCCATATTAACTTAAAAGGTGATTTTATATCAGTTGTGTTCACAGCTTGTTTACGCAGCCAAGTAGCCAAGTAGCCAAAATAAGTTAAGTGCAACTTTAATTAAGTAGGATTAAAGAAAATGTATGCTTGGTGAAAAAAAACATTTCTAAAATAAGCAAAGGTTAAAATGTGTTACTATCTGCATGCACAGACATCATAAATGAGGCCACTGAAGATCTTTTTCATCTTACAACTTTGGGTGTTGCAATATACCGTACTGACGATAACGTGTTATTAAAAACGAAATACTGACATTGTGTACATACATGATGATACTGTGTAAATAATCCAGTGCAGATGTCAGACCTGTCTTTGTCAGTTCACCTGATTACCATTTCACTATGCATTAAGGGTGCTTTTTTGTTTTTTGTTCCGTTATGGCTGCAGACTCTCACTTCATCTCCCGATACTCATATTTTGACTGTAAGGTATTGGCCAAAAAAAAGCACAAAACAAAACATAGAAAAAGTTAACGATGAATTAGACTGATAGCCTTTTTTTAAAAAAATTTCTTTAGATGGAATTTTTTTTAAAATTCTCACTGAACGATAATCATGTAATGAAAATCTCTTATCGTGAGAGCCCCAACACGGTCAGTCATTAACATAGTTCAAGTGTTTCAGCTGTCTTGAATCACATCCAGCAGAGTTACATAACTCCCACAGTTAAACCCAGGGTCACACCGCAGCTGTTGATGGACAGAAACACATTCATGGATTTCGCTGGACTTTCTCATCCACATGTAACATTATATCAGGATTCAGATGAAACGGCTAAGCAGACAGCAACTTTGTATCACTATATGCTATCAGAATGATGACGCTTGTAGTACAGCAGTTACGTTGTTGGAATGCTTTCTCTGGTAATTTGGCTGTCTCAGACTCGAGAAATATGTTGACTTTGTGAAGATATTCTGCCTCAAAGCGAATAGTAATCCAAAGTATGAGAATCATTCCAGACAGGTTATGTAACACTGTGTCTTCTCTTCCTTCATTTTTCTCCTCTTATCACCTAGGTCTTCTCTCCTTCCAATGTGATCTGTGTAAACCCTCTGTCCTGTTCACACCCACTGCCAATCTTACCTTCACACCAAGGGTTGAAGAGCATGATGATGTTCTTGCTGGAGTTGTGAGTAGTTGTTGCCTCGCCCTTTGAGGAGCTAGTTGTCACCGTGAGCCCATACAGACCACATACGGCATTGGCTGGCGAGTTGACAGACAGCTTGATTTTGCTGCCGTTCTGCTCTACAATCTTGGCTTCCCAGCGTTCATCCTCCAGGTAATCCACCAGTGGAATGATGACATGGGTGCCTTTGGACACCATGGGCAGGGGACCTACACCACACAAGTCATATTTGAGTCATGTGTCACCAGAATGATACAGTGAAGAAGAAATTAAAAAGGAAACACTGCAACAGACTTTTAATGAACAAAAGCCTGATGTTTAGCAATACATTTGTGCAGTATGGTCTCTGAATTTATGTGCAAATGTATGCACAGTTGAAGGAGCAGCTCAACATTTTGGGAAATATACTTGAAATATACTCTTGTTTAGAGATAGATAAAATAGATTGTTATATGTCTGTTAAGTATGAAATTACAGCCTTGAAACTGTCGCTTAGCTTAGTATTAAGACTTGTTTATATTTTAGTAAACTTGTATATTTTGTGCTTGTGGAAAAGGTATTTTTGACATTTTGCTTTTTATGTGTGAGTGAAAATTCAGACACTGCCACTTGACAAAGTGCTTTCCAGTTCTGTTCTTTTCCTCATTCTCAACCTAGAAAATTTGGATTAAATAGAGTTAGAAAAGTGGAAGGTGTAGCAGTGGTGTGGTAGCTGGGAACAGAGTAAACTCCATCATTCATGTCACAGTAATTGTTAGTCTGCTCCCACAGTGGATCACACAACTGTAGCCAACTCTAAACCACATATGCATCACAGCCCTTCACCCGCCTGTTCATAGTTTGTCTGAGTAAACAAAAGTTCAGGGCAGTAAAACCTCCCACACTGCACATACAAACACATATCTGCAGAAAGCCAAGCACATTCATGAAAGTTTGATCGTATGGCCTTCAATACTTTCTTTTATATGACCTGATGTCTTGCTGAAGACTAACAAATGAAAAGCTAAAACAGCTTTGTACACATTTTAGTCCTAACTGACTAGTTGGATTAAGTCTTATTGGATGTTTTCCTCTATGCTATTTGCTCTGTGGCACCCTGCTGAGCTTTAGCTGCCATTTGCTGAACCAAATAGCACGTTTATCAAGTAACCATTGTTCTCCATCCGACCACCGCCAGGGCTTCCTCTCTCACGTCTAGGTACTCACTGAAAAGGAAATCAATGTTAAACTCTCTTTTCTGTTGGGATGACTATTGAAAATTGACTCAATTCCTAGCTGAACAAAATAACAGATTCAGAGGTGATAATGATACGAAGCCGAGCTTTTAGTGCAGTACTTAAAAACCTTTTCACAAAAAATGCAACTGTCAAAGCAGATTAATGAGATCCTATTGAATCTGAAAGGCTCGGGCTCTGTGTCGATTCTTTTTCTCATCCCCTCTTCCCGTGTAACCACATGTTGCATTTTGTGTGGTGATGTAATGGCCATTTATTTATCCCCAAGTGAATAGTGGATCATTGTAGCATGAGGTCTATAAATACCATTGCGAGGTATCCAGTGTCCTGAGGTCTGGAAACTGTTAACACTGTGTGGTGGTGGGTGGAATCCAAAACTTGTAGTGTAGCTATGGCAGGACTGCTGCTCGATTTACATGTGCTAGTTATGTGTGGCATTTTGGCCACATTTCTGTCTTTCTTTATTTCTTTTTTCTTTCTGCTTTCTTTTAAGTCTGTCATTCATTCCTGAGTTGCACCTTTTACCATTAATTCAGGTTAGTATATTCTTCAGAGATAGAACTGCTCAGCCTGTGGAAACAGTTGTATAATGTCTTCTGTGGCTCAAGAGCAGTGGCTCCCACTCTTTGTTTGTGTGGCGTCCCTCCATTGCCCCATTGTATGAACTCAGCACCACCCACTATGTCATTTATCTGATCTGATAGATATTTAAAATATTTCTCCTTTTCTTTTAGTCCATTATAACTTCCTATATGTTACTTTTAGCCAACTATTTTAATTTCACCATTCATCCATTACTTTTATCTATTAATTAACTTATCTATTTTAATTCTGCATCTATCAGCCCAACTTTTGAGCTGTTACTTTAGCTATTACAAAGGCTTCAGTGAGTGGATTTTTTTCTGGCAAAATATTTATTTCTATTTTTCAATTAGTCAATTAGTCAATTAGTAATTAGATCAGGTGCACTATAATCCTCCTGGTGACTATGGGGAAGAAGTACTCCTGGGAATCACTGGTCTGGAGGAGCTTTGTTAATTCTCAGAGATAACAATATCTTGATTGGGCTTGGGCCTTCACATATCTAACAGAACACCTGTATTATCAGCTTGGGTTTAATTTTGATGAAATGCTAATGAGTTGCATTATTGGACCGATAGGATCCACTGTTCCCAAACAGATTAGGAAATAAAACTCACCCTCTTCTGCTTTGATTTTGTTCATTCAGTACTTCAGCCTATATGGCACAACATTGATTTCCTTTCTGAGTGTGTCTGTAAGACGTTTCTTTGCAGAACCTGAGTGTATTTTTCTGAATTATACATTTTAATGTAACCCAGTATGATATGTTAGATGTGTTTGAACACTAAACCCTGCACTACCCTCGAGCTGCTACTCACCTAAACAGTGTGCCCAGGTCTCATACACTTTTACTGCTGCTAATGAACATCCATCCATCCATCCATCCATTTTCTATACCGCTTATCCGTCAGGGTCGCGGGGGAGCTGGAGCCTATCACCGCTGACTACGGGCGAGAGGCGAGGTACACCCTGGACTGGTCGCCAGTCAATCGCAGGGCCAACACACAAAGACAAACAACCACACACTCTCACACTCACACCTAGGGGCAATGTAGAGTAGCCAATTAACCTAATGTGCATGTTTTTGGTATTGTGGGAGGAAGCCGGAGTACCCGGAGAAAACCCACACAGGCACAGGGAGAACATGCAAACTCCACATAGAAGGGCCCAGACCGGGATTCGAACCTGGAACCCTCTTGCTATGAGGCGACAGTGCTAACCACCGCAGACTGAGAGACAATGTCCATCTGTTCCATACCTGTTTTCAGGTCCATATGCAGCTTGTCAGTGTCAGTACTGAAGGGCTTGTTGAGCTCCAACTCTATCTGGAAGGTCTGTCCTCTGCGGATGATCAGCTCGTCCCCATGATACAAGTCGGTGTGGTGCTCTCGTCTGTTCTGACCCGTCTTGGAACTCAGCAGATCCACAGAACATACTGACAACTTTATTTCTGAGAGAGGAAGGAACCTTTAATTTAATTATGTGTCTTTATCACTATTGCCATCTATTTGATTTTTTCTGTAGGAGCCATTACAATATGTGGCTACATTACCTTCCATTTCCTTTGCTTCTCCATTCTCAGGCTTTGGCTTGGGAGATTCTGGGCCCGTCACGGGGAAGAGAGGTTTGATCAGTTCCACCTTATCTGTAACATCATGGGAGATGCTGCTCTGGCGTTTACAGCAGCATGGACACATCTTCCTGAACCAGCGGCGACAGCCTCCCTCATCCTTCTTTTCGTCCTCTTTGTGAATGGTGAGCTCCACCCTTGTGGGCGGGGCTGCTCCAGGAAAGCGCCCCACCTCTGACGTTCCTCTTACTGTCAACCGCTCACCGGGCATTCTAGGAGACAGATTAGAAAACTGCTATTTCCATTTCAATAATAAAACTACCGGTCAGCATATTAAGCCATGACTTGGTTACATTACACAGATAAGAATAGTAGTGAATAGTTCTGTTTTTCCTGAAACTATTCAGTGTTTATGAACTATTTGAAAGGGCCAAATGGAAAGGAGAGATAAATTAAACTAAGCCTAATAGCAAAGAGATGCAAGCTCAACGACACAGTACAGTAAACAGAAAGAGATGCAAACGGCAGAACAAATGGCAGTTGGCACTATGCTGCGGCACATTTCATATCACTGAGACTATCACTGAACAAAACATTCCTCCAGTTCTTTTTCTCCCCTTTCTTCATCTCTCCATCATGAAACAGCCAGTGTAGTTTATTTTTTTACTTTTTCCCACAATTACCATGTTCCAGATATGCTCCTTGGCCGTCAGGCTTTTATTTTTTCAAAGCATTCTGGGGCATTTAGCCTTTCACCCTTGTCGGCTACACTCCTTGAGTAATCTAACATGCATCATAAGAGCAGCTGGATTCCATCTGCCTCACCCCAGCTGTTGTGAAATAATGCAGTTTGTGTGTGTGTGTCCATGTGTGTGCACATACACCCCAGTGTCCTGTACTGTAGATCATACAAACATTTATCACACTGTCACTTCCCCATCCACATACAGAGCACCAATAATCACAGTTTAATTACTTGTCAAACCAAAGATAAGCCCATCTTTCCAGTCTACGCTTCCCTCTTAAAATCCGGGTCAGAAGTCACTCACTAAATGTTAACATTAGAAAAGTGAAACCAAAAAGTGTTTACCAGAACGAAAGGCAGAGGGAGGAGGACTTTTTCTCTCATCCCCAACCTTTTTCTCAACATCTGCAAGTTCTCCATCGGAACATCATAGATATTACATGGTTACATTGCCAAAGCCTTAAAGCACCTTGGAGTTTTGTTAGTTCTTGTAAAACATCCACAAACTGTAATGAGTTGCAGTAAAGCACATTATCAGGAGAAATGAGGGGTACAAATGAGGTGCACAAATAAAATGTGCCAAAAATGTTATTCAGTTTTGGTCTGACATAAACCTGTTGGATATTACTAAAGAAAGCAGAATTATGCTTTAGGCTGTTGTTCATATTGTCAGTGTGTATGACTAAAAAGTAATGTAAAGCTATGTGTTATCCAGGCTTTGGATAACACACGAAGCTCAGATGACTGCTCTTCAGGTGAAGGGTTTAGCAAATGTTCAGCTCCTTGCCTTACTCAGTGTTATTTGTGTATTACTCAGTGTGTTCTGCATTGGAAAAGAGTCACTGCACCTTTCGTACGAACAAGCGGCAAGTGAGTCAATTTCGTGTGAATATTTGCATGGGGCAGTTTGAGCACATTCCTTATGGGAAAAAGCCGTGATAGTGAAGGTATGTGGAACAGCTCAAAGGGCAAACAACAGCTGAGGAAGTGGTGTTAGGGAGTGTGAGTTTGCACCATCCTTGTGCATAACATTATTATTATTCACTTGTGATTTTTCAACTCCTTGACCTGAGTTCATCTGACGGTCAGATGACATTCCCCTCCCTACAACTGTTTCCAAATCCTCTAAATATTTGGCAGAGACATTCACAATAATCTTGACAGATACAATGGATCAAGTCATCTGTATTGTAAAACTATCTCCACCCAAAAGTCTCACAGATGGGTGGAATGAAGTAAAAAGGATACAACAGTATTCACAAATTTGAGTGGGACAGCAATGAACTGAAGTTCATTATGAAAGAATAAGCTTCCATACCTTTTTCTCCTCACTCGCACACAATGGATGACTCAATAGTTGAGGAGATAAAATGCAAAGCACAATTATAATTGGCCACATAACACAGCACATATGGATTCTTTTGAAATGTAACGACTGAACAAAAGCTTTTCAGATTGTTTTGTTCGTAATTTGTCTTTGCAAGCTTTAAAAAAAAAAGCCTAGATATCTCACTACTGCACCTTAGTTGGACTAAAATTGCCCAATTAGAGTCAGTCAACCCCCTAAAACCTTGAAAATCCATTCCACAAGACTAATTTTTGGCAGCATCGCTCTTGCCTCACACTTTAATGCACAAACTTAAATGGATTTCTAATACTGTCATCAGCCAAGCTTGAAAGCAAGTGTTACTTCATCTTTACTCCCCCTCTGCATATCACTACCACACCTATCATTTCTGCCATTATGCTGCATGCAGACCTCTGCAGCTCTGCACGTCTCTTCAGTCAGTTTGTGTTGGCAGGCTTTGGCATGTGCTGTGCCCACTGGGCCTGAGATAAGTGCTTCAAATTCAAGTCACTGTTTCTAAACAACAGCACTAACTTTAAACTGCTGGACCTGTTTGTTTGATGAGATTGTCCCCATGAAAAATTAATTTATTTGTTGAACTGAATAAAAGCAAAATTGGTCAGCTGCACCTGGGTCGGCCACCAACCAACAAGGCTGAGGACATTAAAATACCTTAACTAATTGACTATGTTCGTTACTCCATCCATCCATCCATCCATGTTCGTTACTGTACATGGATAATAATAAAACATCAAACCAACTTGTTGGAGCATGGAAGGAGAGGAAATCCTCCTTCTCATTAACTGCTGGAAACCGATCTGAGGAACCGTTTAATTAGATTTTTGCTGCAATAAAAAGTTCAATAAGTTCAAGCTTAACTTCTTTCTGACCTACAAGACCGTGAGATAGAGGGAAGATGTTGAAGTTCAATAAGGACACCAAAAAACCCGGATGGAATAAATACATTTATAGAATAAATTCAAATTCTATATTGTGTATATTTATATTGCGTTTGTTGTTTCTTCTTCATGAGACCCGAACCTCCCAAAAACTTTTGATCAATAATATGAGAGGCGCTCTGTCGTCTATAAAAAGAAACCGTTAGATCATGCGCACCGTGACCGCTCCGCTTCGAGTTTACACTTAAAATCTACTTTATAGTGAGAAAAAACCTCGGAGCAGGAGTGACTGAAAGCCTTACTTTATATGTGCGGATTCCTCTCTGGATCAGTGGTGACTCCTCTGCTTCGTCCTGAGTAACTATCTCTCAGCGTCAAACTTTTGGAAAGTTTCCTAGTGCGCTCGCTCCGTTCTTGGATCTGAATGCTCCTGCTCTGAAATGTTCTGCACGGTACTTTAAACTGATACACACACACACCCCTCTTCCTTAGAGCTCAGCCCACCCCGCCCCACCCTGTGCGGGCCGAGGTCTCCCACACCCACCAGGAGATTTGTGCGCGCTGCGTACAAGGCTTCATGTGTCACCGGGCTTACATGATGAGAAACACACTCTCTCTCACACACACACCCATACGCACACTTAGACAGAATGAAGAATGAGGAGATACAGTTTGTTACGCAATGTTTCGCACTATTTTTCCAAAGCGGGAAGGGAGTGTAAGCAGCCATCAGTCACTTAAGAAGTTAATGTGCATGGTGAGTCTGAACATGATCATCAAAAAAAACAGTAAATCAGAGTTAGCCTAACACTGGCCATTTAAACAATGAGCAACATACCACACACCCTGCACCAATAAGCCAGTGATCATAATATCAACCATTATTGAGAAGAAGTGGGGGGATTCTAGGACATGGCAGCACATGCACATGTACATGTACATACATTGTTTGGTTATAGCTGTAACCACCAATAAAACCAAAACCACAGTTTGAGTGACAGGCCTCTGTTCTGTGGTTCAACCTCGTTGACAGGAAACCCTGCCTCTGTCAGTGCCTGTGGAGTCATTGCTGAATACACTGAACTTCCCCTGCAAGCTTTCAGTTCTCCTCTGTATGTCAGCATGCAGGAAAAAAACAACCCAGGGGACAAATCAAATGTGACCTCTTCTCCTTATTGGAGGAGAGGTCATTCTAAATTTAAATCAGTCCAAAAAGACAAAGGCAAAGATGATTACAAGATGGTCAGAGCATGTACAAGAAGTTGCTATTGTATATTATTGACTTCAGTCCAAGGCATTTACTCAGCAAAACAACACAATGTGATGAAACCCTTATACCAGATAATCTGACACATAGATTGCATATTTTCTAAAATAAGTGCCAGCAACCAATGAGAACTGACAGCGTGAATGACTAATGTTCACTAATAACTGTGGTTTGGCAGGGGATCATAATGAAGCTATTCAGTGGTGATGATGATCTGCCTTTCATTGTCAGTCACGTTAAATGGTCACATCATTGTAGCGGAGAAACACAGCAGCAATGCAATTAAATGATCATTTCAATTTCCATGTTTAAGAGTAAACAGCAATACTAGCTGCCTGTGGGGCTGTACAGAGGCACAACAGTAAGTTAAACCTAATGCTAACATGGTGCAGTGACAATGCTGACATGCTGATGTATCGGTTTGCCATGTTCACCATCGGTTTGCCATGTTCACCATCTGATTGCAATGTTTCAGCATTCTAACATTTACTAGTTAGCAGTAAACACAACAGACAGCGGAGCCAGTTGTAATAAACCAAAATACTTGAAGATTTCATTCCAAACCCTAAAGTAGTTTTTATTTCACCAAGTAAGTGAATACTTTGACCTCACGGAGGTTTTAGCTCATCCTCCGGGGAACATGAATGTCTGTAGGTACAAAATGCCACAGCAATTTACCCATTTATTTTGGAGAACTGTTGGTCATCCTGGTGGTGTTGGATTTACACAGTGTGGCTATAACAAGGACACCACTGAATGTAATTACAATATGTGGTACAGGTTTACATTTATTAAATGTTTGCAAAAAGTAATGGATATCAGGATTTTTAGCTTGTAAAAGTTCAAAATTTAGTCAAACACAGATTTACTTTTAATCTATTTGAATATTCATCTAAAACTGATGTAATCAACCATTGCTTCAGACTAGTTGTGAGTTATAACAGAACAAGCACAGATGTGTGGTGGCTCACTAAAATGGTAATCACAAGGGCACTTAAATGAAACACAAGCCTTGAAATGAAGCTCCATTCTAAGAAAAAAGTATTAAGGTAACCTTGAGAAATTCACTGATAAATTTTCTGCTGTATTTATTTTTAACAGTGATTTTTCTCTAATTATAGCTTAGAGACACATATTACATACATATATTACATTTTTGTCATGTCTGTTTTATTGTGAGAAATGCAGACCATTTACCAGCCTTATTGTTCATACTGCTGGCTTGACACTGGTCTAATAAATGACACAGACAATATTTGTGGCTTCTGCAGAGCAGTGGGCGTGAGAGGAAACACAAAGGTGACTCGGGTTCGCTGAGTATCTGAGCATAACAGATGGGACTGGGTCCTGGCTCTCACAATGTATGTGGGAAACCAAACAGCCAGTAGCAGGCCAAAGGAAACTTCCTGACTTTGGGAGACATATTAACACTGGGGAGCAATGTGCCAGTTGTAATATATGCATTATCACTGAGAACAAATGAAAATTCCATAAAGGATTCAATTTCTGTTGTACATTGTGTAAAAAACAGTAGCAGCAATCTTTCTGCAAACATGGAGTACAGTAGGACTTCCCCAGTAAATCTCTGTTAAATAATAACCAAGACCCTCTAGCCTTCTAGCCACAGTCTGTTTTACAGAAATGGCCAAATAATAAAAGCAGCATGTCTCTGTGTTAAAGGAATAGTTCAACATAGTAGAAAATTTAATTATTCACTTCCTCAATCAGAGTTACATGAGAAGACTGATACCACTCAAATCTGAACACTTAATGTTAGCTTAGCAAACTTTAAGTTTCCTGTGTTGTAGTTTCTCAAGCTATGTCTGAGTTAACAATTTAAGATATAGCCTACAATAGTCCAACATATAACCTCATAAATTACGTTTTCATGCTTTGGTTTTTGTACAAATTAAAAGGTACATTACAGACTACAGCATGTTAGTTAGCAAGATCTCGCTGTTTCTCTCTGATTCCAGCCTTAAGTTGAGATAAACTAATCTCCTGGCTGTTAGCTTCATATTTAACGGAAAGACACGTGAGTGGTTGCAGTCATTGCCAGAAAAGAGAATAGGCGTAGTTCTTAATACCACAAACAAAGCAACAAAGCATTTGCAATATTGTTTCCATAACTTTTACGACTAGGCTAATGTAATCTCTTAATCTATTTTACAAAAAAACTGATTAAATCATCCATTGCTTTTGCTCTCATTGGTATGATTCATAACAAGGCTCAGTCTGTGACATCAGGTCCTGTGTGTTTTATACAACGGTGATGAAATGTGTCTGGGTACGTCTGTGTGACTCTTAAAATCTTCATCAGTTTCAGTGTTCATTCACTTTGCTGTGTGGAGGCTGATTCATGCGTTGCAGTTGCTCTGGAGATGAAAACAAAACAGACAAAGCCAACAGGACCCCTCCTGTTGAACAAATGATTTATCTGTTGCTTTGCCTCTCTGCTCTAACACTAAAATCACAGTTCTTACTGTTCACAAATGTCTTGAGTGAAAGATTCAGTTTCTGCTCTGTGTAAAGACAAAGCTAGTGTTCTCTTCTAAACACTAAAAACTGTCCTGAAAGGCACTGCCAGTTTTTCCTCACCACTGTTGCCAAATGCATGCTCATGGGGAAATGTTGTGTCCCTCTGTATTAAAGACTAAATTAAATAGTATGGTCTAGACCTGATCTGTTTGCTAAGAGTCATGAGATAATGTTTGTTGTGATTTAGTGCTATATAACTAAATTGAGGGCGGCACGGTGGTGCAGTGCCTGCGTGCGTTGTAACCAGAGGCTTCATTATTACCTGAAGCTCTTTGGCACCTAATGTCAAACTTATAATTAGACAATGATCAAAATGCATGGTGTGGCTGTTTTGAGAGGCAGAGGCATGGCGATTGCCTATGATATTTTATGAGGAATGTCTGGGTGCATGCATGCATACACACACACACACCTCATGAACTTGCTTTTTTTTCATCTTGCCATGATCCACTGCCATCTTAAATATTTGATGAACAAGAAAGCTTTATTGCATATTATGTAATGAAAGACTAAAGGTATTAATGTTTAATATTTCACAAGGATGACCAGGTCTGGATTAACTGAACAATTTCAATTTTTGCAAACAAGTTAAAGAACGGTCCTCACTTGAAAGCAGCCAGCTGGAATGAGGCTGACCGAGGAGGGGGGAAAATTAAAGGTGCAGTTGACGCATCTCCACTTCTTCCACTGTACAAAAGTGGAACTAAAGCGCGATACGAGCGCTGTCATCTTGCAGAGCTTGTGAGTCCACAGTAGTGATCGAGTGTTGGGGCTGTGGGCTCAAATTCCCACCCATAAACCCTTCTGGCCCAATCCCGAGTAGAACTCATCTCTCAATCATGACAGAGCAATTCCTTTTCATCAAATAACACTGAATAACTAATTAAAACTGATATCAGAAAAACTGACACCTGAGCATACATGTGTGTGATGACAAGTTCCTTCAAACACACAAACCATTTTTGGAAAAAAAATGTACATGTACTTTGAGTTTTTAGTTTGGCCCATGTCCTGTCTGCTAATATGGAGGGGGTGGGGTTTATGAACTGTACTAGAACCAACCACCAGGGATCAATCACGATGTTTTGGCTTCACTATATTTTCATATTTAGAAGAGGGCAGGGGATGGAATGCAGTGCTATGGTTGAATGAACTCTTCTTATTCTTTTACATTTTGGCAGGCTAAATGCTGCTGCCTCTTGTTGTTATTTGTAGTACTGAATGTGCATTAAATGTGAATTAAACTGAAAGGTGTCAACAACATTTTGCATAGTTAAGAGTGACAAATCTTACCAGCATACTTTGATGTCAAAATCTGTGCCTGCTATGTATAATGTGTACAGGTTAGCAAGTGTGCGTTCCAGCTCATAAAGATCTTTACCTCCCAAGTATTGAATGTCCTTTGTTTCCATAATAAACAGTAGTAACATCTCCACTTCCCTCGCCTCTGATTCACTTAACCACAGGCTCAAACACAAACTGTAGCCAGGGTTTGTCACCTTTCAGAAGAAGCAAAATGATGTCATAGACTGTCACAGATAAACCAATACATCATCATTATTACACAAGTCAAAAGCAAGTCATAGGTCAAAAGTCTTGAACTTCACATTCTGAATGCACAAGGGAACAGCCACAAAATTTAGGAGTGTATCAAATTAAGTTTTAGGAGGCTTTGTAAAAATTTTTGTTCATTATTTTTAACTTCAATAGTGATGTCAATACCTGTGCTGTCTCTTTTAACTAAGGGAAGATAATCAAAAAAAGATTTGGACCACATTCCTCCTGTACCTGCTGAAATATATCTATCAGACACGAAATAGAATGGTTTCATACACACAAACTACCATCAAATGAAATCCCACTGTGATTTTATCACTCATCACAATACTCATCAAAACCGATGCTGACAACCTTCAGCACCTACAAATTGAAAAATGTCTCTATTGAAAATGCAGTCGCACCCACCAAGGTTCTTCTTTGTACTCGGGGAAGGTCACATGCCTTGAGTGAGTCCACATGTCAGATACGCATACACTGACTCACATGGTGAGTGAATCCTCCTACAAAGCTGGAAAGTAACCATGCTGCCCTCATGTGGTTACAACCAAACACTTACATTTAATAAATAAATAAATAAATAAATAAAACAATGATTGAAAATTGACGTGTGGACAACTTACTAATAGGACCTGGCAACACTATAGAATTCGTAAGTAACATCAAGGCCTAGAATAAATAATTTGCCAAATTCAAAGCATTACTTTATACCTCCGTCTGTTAATGACTTGACCACATGCATGTTTTTAATGCAAGACAGTTTTCAATGGGAAATAACAAATGTTCATTATGCGAATTCTCTGAATAAAAGTGGACATAACTGTGCACAGCAAAGGCAGATACTGTAGCTATACAAAGAACCTTGTGCCCGGGGTGTGAAGAAACATGGATCTATTTTTTTTGTCCTACTGGCAACATATTACTAAAAACAAGAATTTGTATCAGGTGTCAATACTTTGGGCATGTTTTTGCCCCTGCTTGTGAATTAACTGACAGACAACTGTGTTCATTTATTAAAAGCAATAAGCAGCGTGTATTTGATATCACAAGTTGATACATTAAGTATATAATTCTAAATGAGACATGATGGTTATTCTCAAGAGGGACAAAGTAGATATTTGTCTGTAGGCTAAGTCACAAAGAAAAGCAACACACTACAGTAGTCTTAAAGGGTCCAGCAATAGGATACTACAGCTGGATGAGCTGCTTGTAGTAGCAATTCAAAATCACCACCTTTTGTATAGTTGTAAGTAATTATCATCATTTTTCAGGTCAAGAGTCAAACAGAGTTTTGTGGTAGCCTTTATCATTTTCAAAGGACATAATTATAAAAGAGAATTTTAAGGTTGAGGCTACTTCTTTCTGACGAACAAATGATCATGGTTAAATAAAAATAAAAAAGTAAACAGGCTCTCATGAAAAATGCTGTTGTTAACAACGCGCCGCCCCATGTACGTCATCACTAAGCGCCCACAACACATCGCCTCTGTGAAGTCTACACACGTGAGTTAATCTTGGTTTTGTCGCCTATCTTAGTTTTAGCTTTGTTTTTCTACGGATTAAGCAAATTGTTTCATTAAAATGCTCTTTAACAATCCGTTAAAATGCCGCTTTGTTCCGAAAACCACTGAGCTAGTTTGTATTAGAGTTTTCGTGCGGGGATATAGCATCTTGTAGGCTCGTCTTCAAGCCAAACTCCTTTAACAGGATATGTCAATATAACGTGTGAACGTCTGCCAGGAACCCTATTAAACTATTTTAACGTTACTCATGACATTATCTGAGCCATTATTAGCTAGTAATGAATTCGGGATACCTCTCAAACAAGTAAATACGCCACGTTCACGTAGACCTTTTTGCCCTCACAGCCATCAGTCTCAACCCTCAATCTTTGACCACACCGTTACGAAGGACGTACAAATCAAAGATTAGCTGTTAGTTAAATGCTCAGTCGATGCATAATGAGCTCATCTTGGTCCGCTGTTTCAAACTTAAATGTATTGCTTAGACTGGTGTTTCCTCTAATGTGAACCCGTTTTTGTTTATTTTATGTATTTCTAAGAAAGTTTTTTTCAGATTTTTTTTTTTTTTTACCAATTCACAATTTTAAATGATTAAAATATTAATTATTAGTATTGAAATAAATGGCATAATATCGTTCTTATTTTAAATAATTAACTGTCACTATTATGATAAACAAAACAAGACAACTTATTCAATGTTATCGTACAATATTTGCCATGTTATTGCATAAAATACATATATAACATATATAACAAAATCCAAAATGTTGCTAACATTAATTTCCATTGTAAACCACCCCTGATGAAGATGTTATTTGGTGGATCAGCTGAATGTGAACTTGACTATCAAATCTTAAATGCTGCTTCATGTTTTCACCTCATTTGTGCCATTTTTGCAGCCAAAAAGACCAAACTGAGCTCCCTCTCCAGCAAGACCAACATATTTTTGTTATAACCTGCAAGTTGGAAGGCCCAAGCTATGTTGGCAAAAGCAGAGGAAAGGAAGCCACAGAAAGGAGGAGGAAAGAAGAGAAGACACCCTGGAGAAGATGGAGAAAGAGGAGAGAGGAAGAGGAAGGGGGCAGCAGAAGGAGTAAAGGGTCAGGGAGACGGTGGCAGGAAGCGTCTGGATGCCCTGAGTGTCGGCTATTTCCGCAGAGTCGGGGAAAGACTTAGTGAAGGCTTTGAAGATAATGAGGAGAGAGGTGAGAGAAATATTTTTTAAGCAAAGTTAAAAACAATATACAGAACAGTAATATAGAACTCAAGAGCTGAAACAACTGGTCAGTAAATTGGGCCAACTTTTATTTTTAAAAGTGCATTTCCTGTTTTTCTTTGTCTTGTAACATAGTGAATCAAACATCTTTGGGTTGTTTTTTGGACTAAGTGATTTGAAATGTCACCCTGAGACTTGGGAAGTTGCGTTTGGACAGTTTTCACTATTTTGTGATATCTTACAAATTAATATAAAATAAATGGTGGCCCCATTATCATTTCACGCCAAAAAGCTCAAAGTGGCATTAACCAAACCCAAAGCTGTTTAGATCACAATCATACATGAGGAAGAAAAAAATTCAGACTCTTGACTGTAACTGAGACTAGGGACTCCAGATTTTTCCTGGTATACCTCTCCACTATGTTAACATTATTCTGCTTATTGCACCCTTATGACAACATTTTACCTGAAATATACCGAGTAATTTGCTGCCTTTCTGTCTATCCAGTTTCATTGTAGCTGCATTCTTAGATGACTCCAGCCACTGTTCAGTTTTTCATATCTAGTTTTTCCTTTTGATTAATATTTGTCATTATACATCAAATGTTTTATGTGTAACAGAGTATACTGTAGTTTGTAGAATGCTGTAGTTGGTGTTGATGGTAAACACAAAATAACATTTACGCACCTTTTTTTCTGATGGTTTATTCACTTGTCATTGCACAGTATTTAGAAGTTTTCAAATTCATCTTCGATATTTAGTGAGCACAATATGAGAGTTCAGAGCACAATCTCTTTTTGCCCCCCTCCTCCAAAGGGTTGCCTGGCGTGGGCCCCCTCTTCGTTCCCTCCTCTGCTAAGCGACCAGCATGCTTGTTGGCTGAATGATTATCAAAGTGCTTCAGCATGCGCACACAACCACGAGCATATGAACGTCTGTCAGTTATGACGATTAGTACATTAATGTGTGATGGGTTGCGGTGGGTGAGAGACGCTGTGTGCATACAAGCCACAGCAGCTCAACTGCACCTTTTGACACTCAGACAAGATCAGTCAGGATCTAATGTTAATTAATGTTCTCTGCTCACTATTGACAACCGTTCACACTTAACAGATGATCAGTAAGGAAAGTTACTTCGGTTACTTCATGAATTGATATGCTTGTTTGTGCAAACGTTGAGAATGAGAACAGGTAGGCCTACTGCTCTGTTATTAGCATTATTATTAGTAGTAGTGATACTAGTACTAGTATCAAATATGTATGATTAAAGGTTATAGCTTACCCACCATTTTATGCTACTACAGCGCTGTATATAATCTCTCGCTGTGTCTCTTTATGTTTCTTGTATAGAGATGTTTGTGGAGAATGTCCTCACAGAAGTTAAGGGTAAAGCGACCCTGGTGGCGACCGACCGGACAGGTAGCATCACTCTGCAGCGGCTGCTCCCTCTGTCCAGTCCTGACCAGGTGGGGGAGGTGCTGTCTGAACTGGGCGGAGAATCGGGGTCCGAGTTTAAGACAGTTTCTTGTGACCGGTGTGGTGGCCACGTTGTGGAGAGTGCAGTCAGGCAGATGTCCAGGTTAATGGGTAAGATTACATGTTCCATTTATGTGGAAGAAAGTGGGTGAAATCACAGAAAACCAACAGCAACAGCTCATCTCTGAGTGCCTCTTTTGTATCTTTTCATTTTTAGAGTCATCACAGAAGGAGCCGTCTGCTACCACAGAAGAAGAAGAAGAAGAAGAGGAGAGTTGTGGAGTGCTGGAGGCCCAGGTGTTGTCTTTAAGCCAGGTGGTGAGAGACAACAGCGCAGAGTTTATCAAACATGTTCATGGCTCGCACGTGGTCCGCACACTTCTGCACGTGCTGGCAGGCTGTCTCGGACCGCCGCGCACTGAGTCTCGTCCAGGTACCCTCACGTGCACACACACCAAGTTGTTGGCCTAAAACAGAGGTTTTCAAAATCTGATACTGTGAGACCTCCCTACCCCACCCACCTGCCACACATTATGGAGACAACTGTGCCTTCACCCAAACCACACAATTCTTATGGTAAATTCTGAACTTGAGTGACGTATTTACAGTGCAACATGAAAGTCAGTGCTGGCAGATTTCGTCACTTGTCACTCCTGTCACTTGTTTTGTGCCTTAGTCCTTTTTGCTAGATAATCATACTCCTAGTTTTGGAACTAAGGTTCCATCAGTGTGGGGGCTGTGGGGGTTGTAAACAGGAAGCATAAGTTTGCTTCAGTTGGTTAACTGGCCCTGTTTTTCATAGCCTAAAGTTTGCATCAGCAAATTGTCATCCTTAAAGGTATGCCGAATTACCTATTAGCAGTGGATGTGCATGCAAATATCACCGGATCATTTTCATCACAAAGAAAATTTAAAAGGGTGATGACCCTCAGGCAAGTTCTGAAATTACAAGGAGCATCTTTTCCATGATTTCTAAGAGGATTTATGGGCATTTATTTTCACTGAACACTGAAGATAACGATATCCTCGGAGAGTTCAAGTCACTCTGAATCAGTGTGTTTACTGACTGTGAACAGCTCTCAGTGCAGGTGTGAATGCACCCAAGACTCATTGAGGATGCATTTGAGGTCCGATTGCACAGGCCACATTTGCAGGAGGTCTATGCCACACACGACCGCGTTCTTTTAGCTGTGTGTACGCTTATCTGTAAAGGGAGGGGAATTTGCATCGTAGTGCGTAGCGGGGAAGCGAAATCCGATCACAAATAGTCAATCGAGATGCATGTTGCTTGTGGACACATTATAACTCTTAGTGTGAGCTGACAGGCTTAGAGCTGTCTACTTGTGACTGGATGTTAAATTCCAGATATTAACAGGCTCTGAGTTCAGTTCAGTTTAGTTGAGAGCCTGACATAAAGCTGCAGTTATTGAATGTCTCTGACCCTGCATTGCCTTGTGTGTAGCTCACTGACACTGGACGACCCTTAGCAGACAGACATATAGCACAGCTGCTAGAAAATAAGTCATTTCAACCCGTTCTGTGTGCTTTTTCACCCCTGTCCCCACTTCTTTTTCCTACAACAAAGCTAACAGATCAAAAGCTTTATTTCCTTTCTGTCACTCCTTTGAGGCTTGTCCAGTGTGTAAGGATGTCTACACACACAGGCTTGAGGCTGAACGTTTGTGGTAATCTCATCCTTTGTATTTTGTTATTCTTGTTTTTCTTCCAGGCACAAAAGAACGCAACATTGTTCCTCAGCTGACAGACTTTGAGATTCCCACATCATTTTGGTACGAGCTGAAGAGCCTTACAGAGACCTTGATGGACAACGTTAATCGTGAGTCTTTCATCACATGGTGGAAATAGACAGTGTGTAACTGAATTGTGTTCCCTCTGAAATAAATTGCAGTTTCTATTCTCTGAATGGAGTTAAATGGTTTGTTTATGATGTAAGGAAGCTGCTCCATTGATGTGGTGGAATTGATTTTCTTACAAAATATTTAATGGCTGACCTTTTAATTATTTCTATTACTTCAGGATTTTTTTTTTAAAGAAATATTTTAGTATTTAAGTTTAAAATTAGTATTAGTATAGTAATTAGTAGTAATTAGTATTCTATTTCTTTTTTCCATATTTATTGCAGTTCTTGTTATAATTTTTAGAAACCTCTTTCTGTTTAGGTTTAGCTATTTGGAAGAAAATAAGAATGTGTGCATTAAACATTTAGCATGCTGGGTCAAGTTTGAATGCCCTTTAATCTTTTAAATAATTTAAAACAATCAGGCAGCAGTGTTGCCTCATTCTCTGCTCCGCTCTGACATTTTTCTTGGAATCAGAAAAACATTAAACCTGTTAAATGCTAGCAAGGATTCTGTGGAAAGTCAAAGTGGAAGTGCTCCAGGGCAGCTTTTCTGAAAAGAGCGCTGTTCAGATTTTGTTTAGAATTTATATGATTAAAGCAACCTTGCGGGTTTAATATCAAAACAAAATGAAATAGTTATTAAATAACCTCGGGACGAGTGCACATGCTTCGGAGGAACCCAAGTGGCTTTTAACGGAGCTCTGCTGCACAGGGACAAAGGAGAACTCAGTTTTGTTAAACACAGAAAACAGAACAGTTTTTAATGAACAGAAGTGTTTGGATAGCTGGAGAGAGACCTCGCATGTAGCTCTTCCAGTCTCCAGTGATTAATGCTGGAACAGCCAGATTTATAAAGACATATGTAACAAGTATCATCAAGTATATTCTTTTCAAATGAGAGTCTAAATACACTGTGAGCATATGAGGGTAAATAACAGCTATATTGTAACAATATATATATATATATATATATATGGAGTCTTTTTCTCAGAATTGTGATATTTCCTGTAGACCCATTTTTCAGGAAAACATACATTTGTGCATACGTTTCCTTAACACACCTTGAAAAGTGGGAATTTCATTTGTTAGTCACACATATGACCTGCCTTCTCGCTTTTGTTTGTGAGTTGTCCCACTTGTGGTCCAACTTGTAGTCCCACTTGGGTGACCCAAGTGCCTGATTTTGTTCACCACATTTAGTGCTTGGTCTGCCAGAACGACTGAAGGGAAATTTTATTCCTTAACAATTGTGACAACAATTTAATGTCATACTGCACACCATAATAAGCAGACTAAGCAGCTGCTGTAGGTCAACACCATAAGCAGACAGGACAGACAGCAGTTGGTTAATGAGTCTCTCCCCCACCGTACATCCAGGCTTACACTCTTTTAACTTTTAAGAAAGGTCATCTACATACAGACTGAAGAGAAAAGGTGACAATATTCCGCCTTGTCAGACACCTCTGGTCAACACAGCGGAAGCAGATATACTCTCACCACATCTAAATTGATTCTAATATTAAGCTAACCTGTGTAGTTGGTCTGTAATGCTGGATATTTTTCCTGGTTTGTCCTTGACTGCTGGCACTAACAAGACAGATAATCTGGATTCAAGTGGTATGTCATCCATTAACAATCCTGAAAACACATTGAGATTCTGTGGTTATCATTCTTAAAATGTTCTGCAGTGTTTTGGTCAAGACAACATGCTTTGTTCACTGACACTTTCTCAGTGGTAAAGTACACTTCATCAGGTCTAATAATCACACCGTTGTCAGTGGAGACATCACCACCATTAAGCATTTAAAAATATATACATATAATGTTTTCTCTGTAGTTCAGAAATATTTTCAGACTCCATCAATATTTGATTGCAAGGGCATCTTACTGTTATTAATAATCAGAACGTATTGTAGAATTTGTCTTCATTGCCTGCTTATTGCTGTTAATAAATCGTACAGCGTCCATTAAAACAGCATCATACAACATCATTTGCATTTTTCTTGTGCTTTTACAAGCTTCTTTAGCCTCTGCATGAACTTCAGACACATTCATTCCATCCTGGTCTGAAGTTCTGTTGTTTAGGCATACATAAATCACTAATGTGGTTTTTCCAGACGTCGTACGCTTCACTGATACAATATGTGTAGCTGCCTGCTCGCAAAATCTGGAAAGAACCAACTTGCAAGTGTTGACCAAATAAGGAGTTGTTATTTGAAAAATCAACACTTG
Organism: Scatophagus argus; assembly: GCF_020382885.2. Classification (NCBI taxonomy): domain Eukaryota; kingdom Metazoa; phylum Chordata; class Actinopteri; family Scatophagidae; genus Scatophagus; species Scatophagus argus. The sequence goes on along the minus strand of NC_058505.1, from coordinate 18,492,844 downwards.
TATCACCCACAACCAATATCATGCCATATTTCTTATGCCACAGGATGGCCACCCCCTCAAGTATTCTGCCAAGTATTCACTCGTCCTTTGTTTAGATCTCTTGTGGATCCCGCTTCCACATGTAAATCATTAATAATAAAATTCTTGCTTGGTTAATAAGCCACATATATGATATAACATTAATATAACAAAACCCTGATAGTCATGGATCATACTAATACCAACAAAACAGCAGATGACCCAGCCTTAGGCACATGCACATTCCTCTTAGTAGCGTTTTTACCTCTGCTGACCCTGCATCAGCTCTGTCCTCAAGCACCTCACAGGAACACCATACAAAAGTCCCCCAAATGACTTAAAACTTACAGTACGTTGCCATCTCTCCTCTGCAGCTTTTTCACGTTCCTCTGCCAACACACACAAACACTGATAAATCTGTAATAAGCTCATCTCAGCCTGTCCAGTTTATTAGTGTAGCTACAGAAGGAAACGCACTCAACATGTTTAATCGATCTTAATGATACAGGCAATGTGTTTTTTGTTTTTTTTTGAGGAACAGTAAATACAGCTTCTGTTTTGTCTGCCTCAGGGCGCTTTTAAAATGGCATAATGTTTTAAGAAGTATTTTTCTCTCCCATTTTTTCTCCACGCCTCTGTCCTTTCCAGTAAGTGTGACAGATGCTGCTGCCAGTGCAGTGTTCCAGACCATGCTGACTGTGTGTCACAGAAAACGGCCCAAACTGTGCAAACAGCTCCTCAGACGCGTTGTTGAGTATCTGACAAGTCGCAATGCTGCTCCAGGAGTGAGGTCAGAGTCAGCTCTTGTACTGTTTTGTCCAAGATTGAGCCATTGCCCTGAAATGTAACTGATGCTGTTGTGTTTGCATTCCGTTTTAGTCCACTGCTGGTCTTTCTGAAGGACCATGCTTCCAGCCGACTCATTGAGACCATCATACAGCTGTCCCAAAAATCCCTTCTCCGTGACATCTACAAGAACCACCTCAAGGGTCAGCTGGTTGATTTAGCACTCCATCCCATCGCCAACTTCCCCATTCAGAGGCTAACGGCAGCCTCGGCCAAATACAAACTGGTTGGTCTGCTTGTCACACTGTGCAGGATAAACATATTTCAAAGGGTTTCGTTTGTACAAGGACATAACTCCATTTTCTCTCTCTCCCTTCTGTAGTTCCTGAGGTTATTTGATGAGCTGATCGAAGGTGTGGAGGCCATATTGGCGGCAGGTCACATGGGAGTAATCGTCCAACTGGCAGAAAGCTGTGCAGAAAGTGAGGAGAAGCAGCAGGAGTTGATGCAGTGCCTCCTTCGTGTAAGCACCAAAGAGTGATTGTTATTGAGATGTAACGTTCCACGTGGCTCTTAAATCAAGACAACAATATGCTTGTTGTTTTATGACCGTGTTTAATAGTACAAAACAACATAATGAAACTATTTAATGTCTGATCTGTGGGAAATAAATACCTGTTGATTTGTTGCCTGCCAGGCGTTCCACTGTGCTGAGCCTGGCTCGCGACACGTCAGCTGTCTCCCTCTCTTCCTGTCCCTGCTCGCCTATGAGGTGTATTACCACTCTGACACAGCAGAGGGCAGCACACAAACAGAGGTAAACAACTAAGAGAAAATCTGCACCACAAACATCAGAGCATTGAGAACTGATGCAGCGGGGAACATTTCTGGTGTTCTTGGTCATTTCCAGGTCCCGCTGTCCTCCATCTGTTACCACGGTTCCCGGCTGGTCCAGGCGCTGGCCAGGTTTAAGGAACGCTCGCTCCTCCTCAGCAGCCTGCGCACCCTGACCCCCACTGACCTCCTGACGCTGGCATGTGACCCCGCGGGAAGTCACGTCATCCAGGCCCTCATCACCACATCCAGCGACAAGGGAAGAGGCAAGATCCTCAAGAGACTGGAGGTATTAACACAGTCCTGAACAGATCCTCTTATTACTGTCTGCAATACTCTAGTACCACAGTGACCTGCTGTTTCAGAGAACTCTTAAGCCATTCTTTCTTTTTTTTCCAATCAAAGTATATTTTGTGAGCCATTTTCTTTACATCTTCAGTGGGGACAAATTGGCCTGGGATTCATATCTACTGACAGGCCGTGGAGGTTGGAAAAGATTGAGACACATATTGGGTTTGGTCTTTTAATGGACTTAACAGTAAAAAAAATATGTAGAATATCAGCAGAATATCCATTTAGATATGGAAGACCATGCTACTTTTTGTGGGAATGAATTTCCCAGTAACTGCTGCTCTATATGGACTGAACCTTCTGGAACCATCCGTGGGGAAAAAAGTGAAGTTTCAGCTAATAGAGAGTCAAAACGAAAGTGGAACTTCCAGGTTCTGGTCCAGGAGTAAGAAAGCCCCTTTCAAAATCCCACTGACATCTTCTAACAGTGCAATTACATAATAGAGCTTTCTAACAGCATTTCTCAGCACTATGTTGTGTGGCTCTCTTCACATGTTTAGATGAGGAAAGTAGTTTTTTTGGAAAATGATGTATTATTGTGATTCATTCAGTTTTTATTTTTATTAATTAACACTTACACAAGTAAAAGTCATACTTAACAAGTGGAAATACAGACACAACTGCGCTTCAAAAATCACTGTACGTAACAAAGAATTAAAAGCATATTTCATCATGAGATCTCCACTCATATACATCATGTTTTTCCTTTTAACACACAGCAAGATACATTTTTGTAATTGTCAGGACACGTGGACATCTGTCCTAGTGTCAGAGGTGTAAACATGTAAAAACTGTCCTTTATTAGCACACTGGTATTCATTTCAGTGTACTTGTGTCTCCCTACACAGAAGTCCTCTGTGTGAGATAGGATGTGAAGAAATAAAACTATTTCTGTTGATGTTTGTCTTTGGAGAGGAACACGGGGACATCATCAGCAGTCTCACTTTGTGGTGGTGTACTTGTTTCTTCATGTTAAATAAATTGGTGAGATTTTTTACATTCTTTCTCCACTTTTTGTCCTCCTAGGGTCAGTATGTTCAAATGGCCTGCTCCAGGTTGGGTAGTCGGGTGCTAGAAGCCATTTGGAACAGTGCTTCAGTCAGTCACAGGCAAAACATTGCACAGGAACTAGGTAATACGAATCATCACACAAATCCTCACTTCAAAGGGTGGCTTTTTTTAACTCACCTCTAGACATTGCTTGTAGTTCACATCCTTGTTACAGACTTCCTCTCCCATCTCTCCTTCCCTTCCAGTTGGGAGCGAAAGCCAGCTGAGGTCTGACCAGTTTGCTCGTCATGTGTGGGCAAAATTCGCCCTCTCCCACTTCATCCACAGAAGAGCCCACTGGCAGGAAATACAGACTGGCGAGTCTAAGAAACGCAAGCTCTTCAGCGACATTCTTGAGTAAAACAAATTGCATATTTAATTAATCAGTTAATCTTTATTTTGCTATGAAATTTGATTAAAAATGAAGTAGATAGTATTTGTTTGTGTGAGAATTTTTATCTCGAAAAAGAGTTCAGGTCCATATATATATATACACACACATCATGTTTGTCATGGTTGATGTAAGGAGCGAGTTGGCCACTGGGGGGCACTAACATGACATTTATTTTCTTGATGGTGGTAGACCAGGACTTCAAATGAGTAGAGCAACACTAGTTAGTGTAGTTAGAAAACTGTCTGAAACTCTAATCCAAAACCACAAAGCTGATACTTTTTTTTCTTTTTCTTTTTTTGTGCTATTGGTATATGACAGTTACAAAACTAATACTTTGAAATACAGTGTGCATTTCAGACATTTTGGGGAAAAGGTATCAATCTGAAGTGGCTGTGACAATAATCAGAAAATCTTTGTCGCCGTAATCGATTCTTTTCCCCTGAATGTCACATTTCCTGATAATTTCCCCTGTGGAAACACAAACAAATTGTATCATATTGTCCTTGGCTTTCAGGAGTCGTTATGTGCCTCAGCCTCAGCCTCTTTTGTCACAGGCCTGTTGGAGACACAGAGCTTAGTCACAGTGGAGAACATTGATTACATATTGATTGCAAGGCCTTTGTCTTGACAGATGCTCCTCAGTAGAGAAAGGCGCATGGGGCCAAGAAGCCACGCTGAAAAAAACAACAACAATGGCCACTTTACTTCTTTGTCATAATTACACAAGCAATTCATTTACAGTTTGATTTGACCTCACAAACCGTATGCAGTTTTTCAAACTGCACTTGCTGTACTGACAGGTGTGGATCACCTTATAATAAATTCCATGGCTTGAAGCTTCATTTTTACATCCTTCAACTCATTTTAAAACTACCTGATCTTAATTAAAACTGAAAATTAACTGAAATAAAAACTCATACATGCTTAAAAGCGTAAGCTGCAGCTGTCTAGCTGCAGACAAGAAGGCACTACAGAGGGTGGTGAGGACTGCAGAAAAGATCATCAGATCACCACTACCAGCCATTCAGGACCGCTACACCTCACAATGTTCCAGAAGAGCAATGACCATCATACATGCTTAAAAGCGTAACATAACAAACCAAAGAGGGAGCATTAGGAAAGCAGTTATTAGGTGCAGGTTCTGCATTGCATTGCACTGAATTACATCATAAAAGTGTTTCTGTTTTACTGACCACTGACTGTACACTGATACATCTACTTAGCACAAAAGCCAGCCATGATAGAAGTTAGGGAGACATTTTAAATAATATCTGCCATTGAAAGAATATTTAAGGGATTAGTTTACTAAAATCAGGAAATAAAAAAAGCATTGTCCCATTTTTCCCTTAGTAGTACTGCAATATGAAGATAGTTCAGGTTTTTGTAGGGAGGCTTTGAATGCCTCAGTACAATCAAGCTGAGTGAATTTTGCTCACGGTGATCAAAGCGAGTGAAATCATACTTTCATCAAAAAATAAAAAAATGAAAACTCAACATCAAAATGTCTGAGCTGAAACACTGTCCTTGTTACTCAGGATATCCCACAGATGATAGAACACTGTGTCTCCAGAGGATGAATCTCCTTTTGTTTGTTCTTTGTTTTTGTTTTTAACAATTTCTAAACCTTTGCACTTACAGAATATAGAGCCAAAATGTCAAATATACACAAAAGATATTTGGTCATACTTTATCAAGTGGGTTCAAATCATAGTTGATTCATACATTAGCTGTTATTCCTCCAAATGAGTTTGAATCCAGTTACATGGACAAGGACATGTTAAATTGCATGCATCTGATAAGTTTCTCTGAAAGCAGAATACATGTGTTCATAGAAATATGAGATATTTGTAATCACACAAGTAGTGACAGGCACCAACATGTAGCTGACTGATGCAACAGAAACCTTCTCTAATAATGTTGACAAGCTTAGCAAATGGTATATAAAATTTACCTTACATAGAATAATCAAGCAATTGGTTCACTGGTCAATTATCATGAAAGGTGTCACTTTGAGCGCTGGATATCCGTGATATATGCTTACAGGCTACTTAAAAGCTATCTACATGTGAACAGCAACCATGTTTTTCCACTTGCTTAGACTGTACGACACACATTGCACAGTGTCCCACACATTCCATTACATCCAGTAAGCTAATGTTGTGATCAATATCATTTTCTCTCTATAGTTTGCCTTAATTTTGCAGAACACATGGTTAGCACACCTTTTGGCCTGTGCTTAATCCACATTACCGGAAACGTGGGGAACATTGCACGAGGCGCTCAGCCCATAATGAGCTCGATTTGTGCTTTCCTCCTCAACCCACCATTACAATCACTCGGTACGATGCCTCACTTTGGGCTCTTTGCTTTGACCAAACCAGTTTTAATTACACACGCTTCATTCGGAGCGTGATATTGAAGCGAGGCTGGTATGGCTCATTCTTGCTTCCTTTTGTTGTTTGGTTATTATAGCTCTGTGCATGTATAATCAGCTCTGTGCGCTCGGGAGACAAAGCAGAGGAACAATGACCTTTGGGGTACAATGAGCCATTGCTCCTTCAAAACAAATCATATGTATTCCCTGGGGATTCAGCAGTGGCCATCACTGCAACCGCCACGTGACCTGGTCTATCCCCAGATATACTACACACACCATTTCCAATATTACCTCCTAGCTAACATGCCTACACCCACACTTCAGAAAAACATGCATCTCATTAGTTATGCACGGTGCTCACTGAAAATAGTCTTTCTTTGGTGCAAAGTGAGGAGTAAGTTCGACAAGCTTTCACTGGCACACAGTAGGTGGCTTTTCGTCTTTTAAGCTCCCTCTGTCTTCTCTGCTCTCCAGAAGAAGAAGAATTCTTTTGCCCAAAAAATCACAGTATATGCCCACAGAATGAGTCAGAGACAGGAAAGACAGAGAGAGGGAGGATTTCTGTCACGATTTGAGAGGCTGATAGGGTGTCACAAAAAGAAATTGTATCATATTGTCCTTGTTTTGCTCTCGATTTCCTGTGGGCTTCTGTGCAGCTGTCAAATGTATGCCATTATCTGACAGTTATCTGACCTGTTTAAGTGCGATAAAAACCTTTATGTGTCATTTGCTGTTCTGAGACACACAATGTATAAAATCCAGGCTGTCTCTGTTGAAAAGTTCACCGTATATGTATGCTTAACACCGTCTGTATCTTATTCATCTACTGGGGAGAAAAGGCAAAACAAACAAAAAACCTCCTCTTTCTGAAAATCAACATAAATATACCAGGACATTTGAGATGCCAAAGGACTCTAGGACTCATCGTCTCCTTGACAACAGTCTCCAAGCAACCATTACTCCTCAAAGCATTTCTCCAAGCCCATCTCTCTCCTCAACCCCTCTGTCTGTTTGCCAGTTTGCCTTCCTCCCATTTATCCACTCCAGATAGTTACTGTACCACCATCACAAGCTGAGAGCTATCTGATCTGAGCTCTTGTGGTTGGCTGTGGGGACCAGTGCTCTTGCTTTTTAGCCTGAGGCACTTTGTTACACCTGCTAAAACAAGGGTGGGGCATACAGAGATATTTTTGTAGTTACTTGTGCATTATTTTTTGAATTCTCCAGCCGGTTGAACTAAAAAGCTATTGAAAGTATTGGCGAATGAATCTTTTTATCAAACCACAGTTCCTTGTAGATGGGTTGAGTTGTGTTGCTCAGTGATAACATATTATAATACAAGTAAACAACTGTTTCCCAAAGGACTTGCTTTTAGTATTTTGGAATGCTACTTTTACCACGTGTTGTTTTAAGGACTGTCAATCCATAAATCATCCATGTAACAGATGATAACTTTATTTCTGAGCTATTCTAGGCCACTGCACAGCTATACTTAGCTGTAGACAGACCTGTACAGCCTCCCTCCTTATCTTCCTTTGGAGGGAGAGAAAGTAAAAACATCAGGACAATTTTGCCAGCGTATTAGGTCACTATGGTCACTTTCGTTTAGCTTAAGAAGTGCTAGACAGATTAGATTACAAGGTCTGTTCACCCATATAGCAAAAAGAAATACTTTCTTCCTTACCTCCGATGGTACTTAGCTGTGTAGATACACTAAATTCTAACAAGTTGAGTTTACTTAAAGAAATTTAGGAAACCAATTACTTTGGGGAAAAGTAAGTAAACGAACTTAATTGTGTGAAGTAGTGTGAAATTATTATATTTAAGTGAGCTTTACTTGTTTTTGAAGTTGTAAGAACTTAATTTATCTCAGTACAGTTAAATTCAAATCAAGTTGTTGCAGCTCAAATACTCCGTGTCACATTAACTTAATATATTCTGCCAAAACAAGCGGACATCACTTGAAATTTGTAATATACTTCACTTGAGGTATCTTATTGTAATCCACTTCAATAAAATTGACAGAAACTCAATAAAGATAAGTCACATTAACTTAATATACTGTGCCAAAGTAAGTGAGCAGTACTTAATTTTAAATAAATACACTTAACATACCTTAGTTTAACTAACTTAAAAATAAGAATTCACAAAATGGCATTACAAACGTTTTTTTTTTTAATTTCAGTATCTGTAAACAATAATAATCAACATGCTGTTCATTTGTAAACTTGTCTGGAAAGAGATAATCAAAGGTTGAGTTTGGCTGAACAATTGGGGGGGATAGATGAATAAAAGGTCAGAATATCTTTTTGGCACCACATATACTTCATTTTTAATGGGGTTTACCAAATTTGACCTCTACCAAAAAAATACATATACTGTAATTTGAATAATAGTACTACCATAGTAAAATCTATCTAAATTTAGAATCTGAATAAAACCGGAGAATTAAAACTGGGTTATTACATAGAACTGTACTTGTACATACACCTTCAAAGCAGCAAAATGTAAGTCAGCTCTTTAACAACTTTGATATATTCAACATTTGTTGCAGAAGCACACTACACTAATACTAAACATCATATACTGTTTTCCAAGGTTCAACAATATCTATTACATCTGCACTCACCATCTTCTACAGGGGTGCCATTGAGAGCATCCTGACCAGCAGCCTCTCTGTCTGGCACGGCAGCTGTCTAGCTGCAGACAAGAAGGCACTACAGAGGGTGGTGAGGACTGCAGAAAAGATCATCAGATCACCACTACCAGCCATTCAGGACCTCTACACCTCACACTGTTCCAGAAGAGCAATGACCATCATCAAAGACCCCACTCATCCAGCACATAAACTGTTCTCCCTACTACCATCAGGGAGGCGCTACCGCAACATGCGGTGCCGCACAAGCAGACTGAGAAACCGCTTCTTTCCACAAGCCATCAGACTCATCAACACACTGACGAACACTCCATGAACATTTCATGACATGTCACTCGCACTTTACTCTTCGCACCGTGCATACTGCATCTACACTACTGCACATACTTGTATGTCCATTGACTGTACTTCTGCTGCTGTGACTGTGACTGTGACTGTGTGTGTGTGTGTGTGTGTGTGTGTGTATTTATTGTACATGTTTGTATCAGTATGTTGTCTTTTTACTGCACACTGTGTGTGTTTGTTTGGGTGTATGTGTATGGGTGTGTGTGCGTGTGTGTGTAATTATTGTCACTGTCTTACCTACATGTTTAATTTTAGTTCTAATTTTTAACTGCACATTGGAGACTGGTCAAACGAAATTTCAATTTTCTGTGCTAACCCCTGTTACATAGATTATTGACAATAAAGTACACTTTGACTTTGATATCTCCTGGATGAACTCAAATGTGTTTTTTATTACCTTTGGAGTAATCCAGATGGGGTGCATACATTAAGCCGAACAGAAGACAAAGTGCTTGAGAGGTTGTGGGAATCTCATCCATGACAACGTTTCCTTCAAGGATGATTGCAATGCTGTTAATCAAGGGTGGCGTATCCTCAGTCAGTCTGGGTGAAGTCACATGCAGAGTCCGAATCCTGCATTAAAAATAAAAGAACACAAATGAATTAAGGTAATTATACTGTGTTCACTCTTATGATGCACAACATCACATAGAAGAAACAAGCACTCCGGAATACTCTCAGAGAGCTCTTTAGATTATGAGCAGGTAGAAATGGCTGCATTTCAGCACCAAGTCTTAACAAAAAGAATAAAAAAAATTAAATAGGCTATACAACTTCACCTGGGAAGCTCAAATTTGGCTCAAACTTTGAATGAATTGAAAATGAAAACATAGATGTGTTGTTGCAATTTAGTGATATAACCTTCTAAACCCAATTCTATATCAGGCAGAAATTGAAATGAAACATTTTCACCATAGACTACGATGGAAAATTACTTTCCTTCAGCATCACATGTGAGGCATCAAAACTGTTTGTAACTCCCAACTGATTAAAAATATGTCACTTGTTTAATGTTGTGACATCCCCATTTAATTATGTTTGGTTTGCAACGTGTGAATACAGACAATAATAACTAACTCGTCCTCAGTTTTTGGGAATTTTACTATTGGCTAAACCTGAGGTCTGATGATGTCCTAAAATGTGCACTGTGCGATGGTCAATCATTATCATTACAAATGTACTTACTGAACAGCTGAGGAAGAATTTGCGGGAATCTCCAAGATACAGGGGCAGACACTGCAGGACAGCAGTGCGTGCTGTGGTGATGTCATTGGTCTCATGGAAAAGATGACAAAAAAAGAATAAGCAGAAGACTATATGAAAGCAAACTTATTTGGAAAAATAAATTCTGTGGATATGTGTGAGTTACAACGTTGAATTCTAAAGAATTACTTGTACTGTAGTAGCAGCCTAGTTGAAGTTTGCAAGCACACTACCATAAGGTGGGAATGATGAACAATCTGAAACAACACGTACTTGTGAGGAGGCGATCGAGCGATTGGCACCAAACAGTTGTCTATATTCTATAAGACAATACCAAAAAACATTTGTCACATTTATCATCTTTTTTTTTTTTTTTACAAAGGTTTTTAATGTAATACTTTTGCAATGGTGAATCAAACTAAGACAAAAATAAACATGAAATAAAAATTACTAAGAGTGACAATACCGTCTCGGAAGGATTTTGGTCCAGTCTACTGAGAAAGCTTCTTATCAATGAAGCAGCAGTGAGGGAGGAGGTATAGTGGGACGAAAAGCTGAGGCTGCTGCTGGCTGGGTAAGGTAAGTCTTGGTGGTCAAGGGTACCTCTTTTCCAACTGTCACCGACACCACCTAAGGTAGGCTATATTGAGAAAAAAATAAAAATAAAAAATCTGTTAGATCGGTACAATTTTAACAGTCATGTGTTACTACATTCTCATGACCTTCATATCTAAGCAAGATTAAATGATGAACTGGTTAATATTGTTTCAATAATGTTTCCAGATTAGTGTATTGAAACAGACCGCAGTGTCTATGAAAACCTACTTATTCAGACAAAATGTATTACTTAAGGATAAGCATCACCAATTAATCTGACCTGCACTTTTGAATGTCTAACTGAAAGCAGTACACACCTTGTCTCCTTTATTCTGTCTGAAATAAACCCAACTGGGTGAACTCACTAGTCTGTGCCAGGCATCAGCATTTATCAAAATACTGTAGTTATAAATAACTGTAAAAATTATTGAGTGTAATGTACGGTTGTGACGTCTATTATAACATTTTAGAAAAGTACGACGGCAGCGCTCGACTTGCGTGCTCATCGCGGCTCCAGTTGCCGGCGACGGCCGTGGATCGGCCCGCTGCTCCAGCGCTTCACTCGGCCTGCATTTCCCTTTCTCTACTGGTTCAGTTATGACCAGTGTCTGGAGCAGCGGGCGTGTACTGAGCCCGAGAAGAAGCGCTCAGTTTGAATGTTGTGTCTACAAACTGCGACGAACAAACCTTAACTGACGTTACACACACACCGTCTGGACTGACTTTAGCTAATGTTTACGTCCCAGCACGAGCATGACTGCACCCTGACACACTGAAGCACGGAGCCGCCGCCGCCGACCATAGCGTGTTAAGCTAACTGGTTAACTCATATAGCTAAATTAGCAGCTCGCCGTAATCCAGCAGCTAACATCCAGGAACCGGTGGAGACAAGATAAATATTAACACTACACTGGGGCTCGCTCCAGGCAGAGTCAAAGCATTTTTAATCGGATTCACTCATGCTGAACTGCTGCTAACGTCAGCACTGTGAACCCGCACGACACACACAAGCTAGCATGCCAACAGAAACTCGGAAAGTCAGAGATGTCAGCTTTCTTCGAACAACTCTCATTCCAAACATTAAATTATATTGACAAGATTACAAACAAAAGCTTTAACCTTACCGAAATCAACGCTGGAGTCAACCTTCGGTAAGAGCACTGGGATCAGGTGCACGACTTTGACCTCTTGAGTGTGAATGAGTTTGGCGGTAGCCGTAGATGCGCGCTAACCGGAAATGGACATGCGCACTGGGGTGCACAGTTCTGTAACTTAAGTCTCATACCACAAACCATGCTACACACTCAGAAAAAACAAGTTTGTATAACTTAACAAGTATGTGGGTAAAAAGTGCAGAAAAATCGATGAGAGAAATTAAACTTAAAAAACTAGTATGAATTAATATAAATGCACTATTTCATCTTAAGTCAGGACATTGTTAGCATTTACAGTGTGGTTTTGATTTTATTTTACCAATTTTCTAGAGCTCTATACCTCAAATACAGTTAAGATAAACAGAACTAAGCAAGATTATCTTCTAGCATCATGACAATATAAAACTAAATTAAAAAAATTCAAGGGCAGCATCACTTTCTAAAACAATGTCCTTCTTACTAGCGATCCAGAGCATACTGTCAACCTGTTTTTTTTCTCACTGCAAATGCTTTCTGCTAAAGACTTAGTCCCTATAAAATCTATTCACAACATCCTCACTGCATTCTCCCTGATTCATACATTTATATCATTTTGAATTGATAACAATACTGGGGAAACAACTTACAAAATAAACTGAACTTAAATTTAGTTTTTCACACAAAAGACAAAAAAGACTTTGACATTCAAAAGTGTTGTTATGCAAATCTCAGTAGCTGCATGTTTAAAACACTGCTTATGTAGTTGAGATGGCAAGCAAAATAATGGATGAATGATTGAAATAGCTAGAAGTAACAGATAAAGGTATAAAGTGGTTTGGATAAATGGCCAAAAGTTGAACTTGACCAAACCAACATAAACACTGACACTTAGGGCTGCGTGGCACCAACAAAAATGAACTAAATCTGAGGTTAGTTTTAATCAGAGTCTAACAAAACTAGATTTGACATGAGGAAATCTGGATCCAAAATTAAGCAGTGCTTTGTTACAAAGTTAAAAACCAGCTTGTGCAAATCCAAGTTTTTTGATGTAAATAATGAAATAAATAAATGGATGAATGTGTACTGTTGTGACTTTGGTGAGACCTTTAAATGTTTGAACTGCTTTGATGGCAGCTCTTCCTTACTTAAGCTTACTAAATTCAACCTGATTACATCATATTGCACCAAACGACAACGAAAACTTTAATCTTTATCAGTTTTGTAGTCACAAAATCACAATTTAATCAGGTTTAAATGTTAGTCCTTGCTAGTGCAACCCTGGCTAAAGCAGTGCATTAAATTCTTATTGTAGCAATATGCACTTTATTCAATTAGTGGTGTTCATACCTAATTAAAATGCATTTGGAACATATCAGGTGGTGTTGGTCAAGCGGTTCTTGAGTTCATCTGTAAGGGGCTGGGGGAGCCACTGCCATAGAGGATCACAGTGAAGAATGTGCTGCAGAAGCATTTTGGTTTTTAGACGCTGCTCATGAAGAAGCAAGTAATTCAACACACCTCCCAAAATGCATGTGTTCTGCATATATCTTGAAGTCAGCACTGGCACGTATTTGCTTTGTCTTAGTTCATGTTCTCCGCTGATACCATCTATTTTCAACCTGAGATTTTGATACAGCCACATCGTATCTTATTTCCCCTTAGTCCTAAATGGAAGAACTGTCTCGAGAGGCCGTCTCACTGTCTGTCTAGAGGACCTGTGAGTCATGACCCGCATGCCATCTCTCAGCCTAATAATGGCTGTATTACGACGTATGCTTTATTAAGCTGTTATAAAAAAAAAGGACAAGAGACTCATTCAGAATGTCAAAGAAAAGTTAATTTATTCTCTGTGGAAAGAAGAGAGTGCTTAGTAGATGGTGACAAACAAGTGAGCATCTGTCAGTGACGCCGCCACGCTTGACAAGATATCCAAACAACGTTTCCAGAACGTTCTCTCATGGGTCACCTGTGTGGCCAGCCCCCACAGAATTCAGTCTTAACACATATAATAATGCCAGTGGGTAAAAAGAGAAAAATGAAAACATCAAACACAGCCACAGGTAGATTAGGTTTTCTCATGTTCGTCCTCCTGTGCTTCAGGAACATCCCTGTAATCTGTGACTCAGCCTCTATTGAAGAACAGTTCAGTGTGGTCATCCCTGCTTACGTCTTATTTCCTATATACATTATCTTATTTCGCTCCACATTCTACAATAAAGGCTTCTTTGTGCTGATTGCTCATGCAGCATTCAGCGAAAATATGGCTTGGGCGCTGATGTTTTTATCCTTGTACAAAAACCACAGATGAACATATGTCATTGATGGTATCATAAAACATTTCCTCAAATCTGTACGGGACACAAAAGGTGGACACAGTGTGAAGTAAGTTTGTGACTTAAAAAATGTGCAGAGAAGGAGCTTTTTTTTCCTGTAAATAAAGGGTCTTGCCTTTGAGATGGCATTGCTAGAGACACTAGCTGGATTGTGCATTAGCTATGGGCCACTGAGGTACAGTCAATCCACTATCATGTAACTGTAAAACCTACAGGATCATGTCTTAGATCATCTACTCGGCATGCTATATAACAGGGTTTACAATAGGTATACATTAGATTGCTATCACTCTCTACATTATTAGTGCGTGCTACTTGGGTGTGTGTTTATCAGCCTGTTCATTGTGCCCCCCTGTCCCTGCATACCTCAGCCCCCCCTCTCTCAAAACATGTTTCTCTGAAAGCAAGGACATAAAAGCTCAGTGCTGTAAGCCAGGTCGTTTTTTCCCTCCCACTTCCTCTCCCTATTCTCCTTTCTAGTCCCACACATGTGCGTCCTTCATCTCCTTCTTGCTGACACATTTAGTCAATTGCCCCTCCCATCTATTTTCCATTTTACCTTCCTGTTCTCCTCAATGTTTTACGCCTCTCCCTCCCCCTTATCCTTCAATGTGTGTGTGTAGATGTGTGGGAGTGTGTCTCTTTGCCTATGTGTATGCATGTGTGTGTCACAGTGCACTGAGGTCATGACAGGAGCGGGACTTCTGGCGAAGGATCTTGCTGCCCCGGTGGCGACTCATCTCCCGGTAGCGACCCCGATCCCGGTCCCGGTCCCGGCCGTACGAGCGCGGTACCAGACCAGCCAAGAAGCGCTTGGCTCGACTGGTCAGACTCTCCCTGCGACCCGCCCCAGGGTCACCGTCGGTCCATCCAGGGCCGACGCAGTCACCCCTAGCAGTCCGGACTGCTGCCTCCAACAGCTCGTTAGTGCCGTGGTCCAGAGAGGCTGAGAGCTCCATGTAGAGGCAGTCAAACATCATGGCACTGGATTGGGCCTCTGGTGAGAGAAAGGAAGATAACAAAATGTTTGTTTGGTGCACATTGTAAATAATTGAGGCTTAACACACAGGCAGCTGCAAGTGGTAATTAGAGGCAGCAGTTTGAAATTTAAGAACAGTAGATCATGAAAGCAGTCCGTTCACAACACAGCTGCTGTGTGATGCGAGGCACCACGAGATAATATCTGGATCGACAGCTCGCTCCCTTCTGCTCAGGAGACTGTGTCAGACTCTTAAGTGTTAATTAGTTTCTTCTTCTGCACCAAACTGTGACAAATGGAGTCAACCTACAGCATCACACTTTGTGGGGAAGGGACACTCCTGTCTGTTTTGTGTGCTTTTTACATTTGTAATAGCCATTACAGGCAAAAAGAAATAGTCATAAAGCATGAAATGTTTTCTTCTTGTTTGTATGTTTCTTCAAACTAAATAGTAGTTTGAACAAAATCCCAGCATAAGGTAGGAGCTGGAGCCTCACATCATAGTGTTTGAATATTGCTCTGAATTCACACACAATATTATATAATAATATAATTTGTGTGTGGAGGAGGAGCTAAGCCCTGCCCTCGGTGAAGCACCAGCACAGAGAGCAGAGGGCGAAAGCAGAGTGCCCATAAATGACACCAAAACAGAATAGTTATATAAAACACATAAAAAGGCAACAATAATAATAATAATAATAATAAATACAAATATAAAATTGAATTCACATTTTGGCTCTCATGTTTTACAGTTGATTGCCTTTTCAGTATCAGATTCTGCATTTCTGTGTGTTGTCTGCGTTGCAGAAATCACAGGGCCCTAAGTAAACTAATTAGCCTTTATTGCCTTTGTTATTCTAAAATTAACATTCCGTGTTTTCCTTTTGAAAATCTGTCTCATCAACATTCATAAATGAATGCCAAAACCCAGAAAGAGTGACGGAGTGATGGAGTTAATGTTGCCTGTATAAGCTCAAATCTGTTGGCTGCAGTTCAAATGGGAAAAAGGTTGTCTGTCTCAATGTGACTCTCCTGGATAAGGCCAGGTGACTAAACGTGTTGTTGACAAGGCTCAGTATCTCTGCTAGAAGCATCTGTTTGTTCCTGGTCAAACAAGCCTGGCTGATAAGGAAAGCTGACAGATGCAGATCATTCTGCAATAAAAATGAGCTTCACTGTCAGCTCAAATAGTATTTTCTTTACAGCTATATTACAGCTTTTGTGGTTGCCATCAGGCTGCTCAGAGCAAGTAACAGCTCATGAGCAGCTGTGCACAGAAAATACTTTTAAAGTTTATTATTGGTGTTCAGAATAACTGTGTGAAAAGTACACTGCATAAAAATCAAAATGACTGCAAAGAGTTGGCAGCAGGAAGAGGTCACTGCCATAGATTTTGTGTGGGTTTCAGAAAGATTTTGCTTTACAGTGACAATGATTCTGTCTGATTCCAGCTACATAATAATACCCTGTGAGTACTCATAAGAACACTCAAACATCGACTTGCAAGAGGATAAGTATAATTTACTAAATACACATGCCTCATTAAAACCTTATTAATATTCTGAAATGTGGTCACTGCAGTGTAACCTGCTAATCTTCTTTTTGGTGTGACTACATTACACTATGTGGTCACACACTGAATGTGCCAGAGTTATGCAGGTATTTCAAATAACAGAACAGGTTTGATCATGCTGTGATAATCCAAGCACACAGCAGCTGCTGACCCGCAGCTGTGTCACCTAATATTGGGTGAGGTCAGCGAGGGAAAAAACACCCAAATCCCAAACCAGATCAACAGGGCTTATCCTCATACGTATGACAGATGACTGAATTGAACTGAGCGTTTATGACCTGTTCAAAGAAGGTTTGGGAAATTAAATTGGAAAGGAGAATAAAAGGAACAAGGAGACAGTGAGGGGAGTGGAGGAAACAAGAAAGGGGAACGGTGGAGAGGAAAAGAGAGGAGTCAATGATCCAGAGAAAACAAGAGGAAAACAAGAAAAGGAGAGGAAACAAGGAGGGGAGAAGAAACATAGAGAGGAAACAACGTAGGAGTGGAAATAAGGAAAGCAAATACAAAGGAGACAGGAGGAAACCAGAGAGGAGAGGGAGGGAGATGAAACAAGAGAGGAAGTAAGTAGGAGAGAAGACAAGATGAGAGGAAAGGAATGGAGAACAGCAGACAGGGTCACCCAGAGGTCCCTACCTGTGTGCTGACAGAGAAGGAAAGGAGGACAAAGAGACAGACACAGTGAGAGGCACGAAGACGAACTGGAAGGAACATGTGAGTCACAAAAGCAGAAGAGGGAGATACTGAGAGAAGATGACAGGCAAGATGGCAGACAAAATGAACAAGCAGGAGACGAGAAGGGAGAGAGCGAGAGGCAGACAGACAGAAAGAATGCCAACTAAGCAAACGGAGCCAGAGTGCATATTAATCAAAACCCTGAGGAGCAGGGCTACGGCTATTCCGAGCGAGTGATAAATACGTTCCCACTGTGACAGTGTGCGTATCACTGTTTGTGAAAGATGGCAGAATAAAAGTGTCACTGTACATGCCATAAATAGATTTTATGACTTCAGCACTCTCAGGCCCCAGGTTCTACATGGAGGATGTTAGCTAGGAGCCCAGTTAGCTTCCTCTGTCAGACTCACATATCAGCAAGAATACATATGGTCTGTCCAGAGAGAACATAAGAGCATCCTTGTCAGGCGCCCAGGGAACAGAGACGAGGTATTTCCATATCGCTGACCACATCGCTGCTGCTGGGTTGTTGTTGTTTATTTATTTTTTTTATCAAGAGAGAATATGCTGAATATAGGCATCTCGCATTATTCATTCCTTGCCTCCCTCCCTCCATCCCTCCCTCTTTCTTCCACTCGTGTCATTAAGTATCCATACACCAAAGCCGTGACAAAGTTGACAGCGATGTGCAGGCACCAATGTGCACAAATTTTACACTTGCTGCCTCTGTTTAACTTGCAAAACAAACTAAACAAGATTTGACCTCAGACTGCTACACTTCCACACAATAAACAGACATTCACATGCTCACACACGCAAACACACACACTTTCTTGGTCTCAACCATCACCATTACAAGCCTCAAGTTAATACCAAATACATAGTCTAACTTGTCCAAAACCTCTAACTCCAAGACAGTGTAATAAATAATTTATGTTTGTTTAAACAGAATACATATAAATTACTTTTGCTATATTACTTCCCAGTATTAGACATAAATTTTCCGACAGGCCTACATATGAAGCTTAGCATTAGGTCAAATCAGCTGTATTCAAACTTTAAATCTGTGCTCCGCTTTACTTCTGTCAGCTGTCATTTCACAGCAAAATTGTTGAAATCCCATTGACCTCCAGCTCATCATTTCCAATACCCAGGTTGCGTCCTCTTCATATAAAATCTTCAGCTATTTACTTAATCACCACCACCACTACCGTCTACGATCCATGAGGAAGGAGGGGCTTCTTATACTATATGCTGATGTCACGACCTAATTGGCAAGGAAATATATTTTCATCATTAATATGCACATAGCAAGAAAAAACATTATACAGAGGAGCGGACACAACATATTCAAATAGTGTGCTTCACAGGTGTGAAACAAGCTTCAGGGCATTGGTATTACATTTAATGGCTCTGCTTCAGCTTGCACTAACTCATGAGGAAAATACCAGAGACTTAAGCTTTCTACATGCCTTCCAAGCTACTCATTTACTCTCTGCTGCTTTGTGCCACTGGTGCACTTGGCCCCCCCGGCTTCTTTGCTCTGGTCTTCTATGGGGATTTATTGAGATCTGTGGGTCTCATTCATACTGCCTATGTGTGCAGTCAGAAAGCCAAAAGAGAGAATTTCAATTAATCGTAAAAGCACGGTAAGAGTGTGGCTGTGGGTTTCTCAGTGGGTTCGGCTTGACTGGCTATCTTTTCATATTACAGTCATCTGACTGGGTGTGATGTGACAATATAATGAAAACTGAAACGTGGTAATATCAAAAATCATTTAACAATAAAAGCTGAGTCAAGTGAAAGATAACATTATGTTGCTGCCTGGAGAGAGTCTTGTAAAGAGTTATAATTTACACTTCTATTGTGTCTGTTAGCTCAGCTCACCTCTGTCATTGACATTTTCTACAGATTACAGATTTACTTTCAAGCCTGTCAGGACCAGCAGCAGGCTTTGTTCACTCTGCAGACCAAAGTGGCCCAAATCTGATTTTTTACTCACATGTGACGCAGATCTTTTTTTTCATGACTGAGAGTATGAACAGCACAAATCATATGGAATCTGATTTGGGCCAATTGTGGTTCTGTATCAGAGAGATATCCTGCTGATGTAACTGCTCTCAGAACAGTGTGTGTGTTTTTTCTCCCACTGAGCATGCTCCCATGGCTGTTCTATCATTATTCATCAATTTTCAGCAGTAGTGGGCAAAGCAAATTTGGAAGATTACAGCAAAGGCAACTGGAGATTGCACATTTAACAGATATAAGAAAAGCTGCTTCAGTCAAAATCCTGTTTGCCTTCTTGCCCTTATCCTTAAAAGCTCACTCACCGCGCCTGCACCACTATTATACTCATTTTGATGATAAACTGTCTTACTGGTGACATTTTGTGTTGTTCAGAAATTGAAGAACCGGGTCACTTTGTACCACTGCATGGACAGAGTAATTTCTGAATTGGCAATAAAAGGTAGAATTTTACTAAATGAGCAAGTCAGGATTGCATTTCATAATACAGCCATGGAATAACCTCTGAATAACAAATGCGTTGATGTAACAAGAGCTATAACACCTCCCTTTGTGAAGGTCTGAAAACTCATAGTAGTTCTTTCAAGGACAACAAAACAAGCACCACACACTCACAGAACACGTTTCACACATCCCTTCACAACTAAGACATCTTTTCATCCACACACACACACGCGCGCGCACACACACACACACACACACAAACACACACACACACACACACACCATTTTCATACATTCTCCCTTCCCTCTGCCACTCACTCTTATCACTGTCCCTGCTTTTAAACATCCTGGCAGTGAGAACATGGACAGAGATGAAGCTGTGCGACTGCTTGTTTGTGCCTTTGCTGTGTCTGTGTACGCGCAGGAAGTTGTGCACGCATGGCGAGTACAAACATACATAAAGATAGTAGGAGCAGTGGCTTGCTGTAAGTGGGAGATAATCCAAATAGAGACATGCCATCTGGAAAAAACAAAACAATGATCCCCTCCCAAGGATCAGATCGGGGAGGATAAGGTTATGTTTGTAACAGCAGCAGTATATGTGTCTTTATATTTGCTGTGCTGTATGTGACAGTGGATACATTTACAAATTAAATGTATACTGTAAACATCAAAAAATTGCAGAGATGGCTGTGAAGTTTTGAATTTTATGCATCATTTAAAAGCATGAATGCAATTTCAAAAACAAGGTTGGGCTGTCCTGTCGGTCCTTCTTCCCTTTCAACTACAGTCACCCTGCACCTACTTTGTATTTGAAACATTAATGGAATTCAGACAAAGGGGCAGCCTGCCAGAGCTACATAAAAATTCACTCATAAAGTCCAGCAAAATTATAATCTGCCTGTGGTCTGCTCTCTGTTCAGTGGATTTTTAAGCATCACTAAATGGATTCTGTGCAGAGCTGTGTTTCTTCTTCACTGAAATTGTTTTGCCAAAACCTCACTTCAATGTGGAGTGCCGAAATATTAAAAGGTCTGTAAAGCAACAGTGATACATTGAGCTGAATTGTGGAATCAAAACAACACTTACACAGGCCTGTAAAAATATTCATCCCCATGGACTTCTTAATGTTTTATTTTTTCTTATATTGAATCACAGTGGATCAAATTAGAATTCTGAGACAATGATTAACTGAAAAACACACCACACACAAAAACGCGCATGTATTTAAGTGAAATGGAAATATGAAACACAAAATAAACACTTGCACTAAGTATTCACTCTTGTGAGTATATAATAGGGACAACTTTGGCAGCAGTTGGTCTGCAATGTTTAGTTGAGTGGCATATGTCAAAGAACATCCACATGAACACTAGAACCCAGAACATTGCATTGTAAACATATGACTTATTCACTTCACCTGTCAGTGGTTTTAATGTTGTGGCTGATCAGTGTAAAAAGCATTCATGCTCACATTCACACCAATTAACCAAACTTGCAAAGTTTTGGACTGTGGAAGAACTAGGAAGAACTCCACACAGAAAGGCCAGAACCAGAACCTTCTGAGAGGTGAAAGTGTGGGCACTGTACCACTTTGATGTGTTTTAAAATTGAACCAAATTTTCTGTGTATCATAATAAAAAAAACAAACTAATTATACTGAGTGTTATTTATTGTAGTAAAACAGTAAAACATAAAGAAGCCATGGGGGCAAATAGCTTTTATAGGCAGTGTGTATTTTAACTCAGTAACAACAGCAGTAACAGATGATCAAATCTTCTACCCATGAGGTTACCAACAGAGCCTTTATCTCTGGTTTTGTAAACAGTGAAGACATTGATTTTTCTGGTCAAAGATAAATCCTTAAAGAGTCTTTCTAATGGAGATGATGTCTGCTTGGGGCAAGATTTATGGTAACATACCAGTGTAGACAGACAGATGAGCCAAGACAGAAAAACAGAAAAGAGGGTAAATAGAAGTATAGGCGAGTAATTCCACAAAGCATACAACCATTGTTCTCTAGGGGAAAATGTGTGGGTGTGGTTGCCTATTAACTACACATTAGCGTTTTGGCCATTAAGGCACTCTTTATTACCAGCAGAAAATAGTATAATCTACCACTTTCCATTACAGATTTTCATTTTTTTTTAAATTTGTAGAACTGCTTGAAAGACATTTAAGAGAAGCAAACAGGAGAGAGAGTCCAAATCTTTCTTGTGTGTTTCTTTTTTCCCATCATTTACCCAGCAGCCTGACTTTTGTTTAGCATCGCTCCTGCCTGGCCACATGAAAACGAATCATTTGTTCATGCCAACCCCCCCACTTGGTTACTTCTGCCAAGCATGTCAGGCTTACTTTTCTCTGCACATACAGTATGAAGTTTGCAATAATAGCAGTGGCACCTTTATTACTAGAAATTATTAGCAGTTTTTGTAACAAATGGTCTAGCTAATTAAGCTGGTGTTAACGTAATATGGCTGAATTTTCTGGCAAGTTTCTAGCTGACGCATTTCAGTGAGAACCTGATTAAAGATGTCTTACATAGAGAGCTGAAATGCAGCAAAAACATCTGAGTTCCTGTAAGAAGTACAAAAATCTCACTGACATTTTTAACAGTATCTTATTCAAAAAAAAAAAAATGTCAAAGCAAAACAAAAGAGATGAGTCAAAGGGTGAGTCATGGGGCAACAGTTAGCTCAGACGTGCAATAACAGCAGGACAGAGAACGTCAGAGATTAGTGCTTCAAATTTGGAAAAATGACTTCAGAAGAGAAAATTAAGTTTTGCATTAATGCTAGCTCAGCCATGATGTCATAATTTTAATATTAGACTAAATATAAAAGATTATAGTACATTTTCACCTGTGATGATCCATGAAGAAGACATGGGATTGATCAAACATTGCTTTGACATTGCTCTATAGAGCTAGTTAGTATAGTGGGTATGATAAGGAGAAATCTGAGACCAACCAAGCTGCTTAGCTTACATTCTTGGAAAAGCAAGACAGAGTTTACAAAGGAAGTTTTGTTACAAAAGAAAAAGGTTTTAGGAGAAGGGCCAAGCAATGTTTTTGGGGAGGACCATTCTGCCACAAATAATCATTCTGACTGAGAAGGACAGGGCTGCTAACAGAGTATCCAGGAGCACCTTTACTACGACAGGAAAAAACTAGAGGATACATTATGGAAGTAATCCTGGGTAAGGTTCCAACTAGGGCTGGCAAGCTACTTAGTTGGTCAAGCTAATGTTTGCTGCCTAGCACATAAAACACCACCCTCATTACGGTTAAAATATGAAGTATCTCTTGTGGGGTTGGGTAAGGTTTCTGGTTTTGCTGGTTCAAAGTACAAGCCTAAACCTGTGTGATTTTATGTGAACCAACTGAACTGATATTTGTCAAGTGTAGACAGAGACAGCTTGTATCATGTAGCCAGACAGCAGGAGCCCTGGGATAGCCAATTAAATCAGTGCACAGGGTTCCCCGTGTTTTAGTGTAATTTCCTTCAGTTGAGAGTTGTGCATACAGTGCTGCTATATTACTATGACCAGCATCCACAAGAGAGAATGATCTGAGTATGGCTCAAGATCAAACCCATTTGAAGTTCTTCCACCCAATCCAACTCTCTTACTAAATCCACATGTACTGCAGCATGTGGAGAAATCCATAACTTGGCAGGCCTCACATGCTTTGTTATGGTTGCTGAGCTATGACTGGACAATCACTGTTAGGCAGAGAGGTTCAGCAAAAGTGTGATGGACCATCACCCCTCCCTCTACATACCCTCTGTGCTGATTTCACGGGAGCGGACAAGATCGCTCTTGTTGCCCACGAGGATGATTGGAGTGTGTGGCTGGGACTCCCTGAGGAGGAGGCGGAGTTGGGCGGTGCGGTGGAAACTTCGTCTGTCAGTCACTGAGAAGACCAGGATGCACACATCACACTGCAGAGTAGACAGGTCCTGGGGATACAAACATAAACACATTAATAAAACAACACCTCAGTGGAGCAGATTAGAATTGAATAGGCAACTGGCAGCTGAGTAGGTGTGGAATGATCAGGTAGCCAGGAAACGTTACACAAGATCCTTTACACTTACATCAGCGCCTAGGGAGACGGCATTAAGTTTTTATCACTGTCCCATGAGAGGACGCAGAGGAGACTTTGCTCAACTTGACTGTGCGCATGTCACGCTTCACTTTGAATTTCCTGACCCTTTTAGCAGTGACCACCAGGATCCCATTGGGGTTCCCTGTCACAGAGGCTCAATTAGCCTGAGTGGCTTCAGCAGAAACAGCAGCTTGGAACTGCCTGGGACCATCTTTGTCCTCTCTTGCTTTCCCTGCCTGATTCTGTCAGCCACCTTAAATTGGACAGAAGGTGGTTCATGCATGTAAAATGGGTCACGGGAAGGTAGTCCTGGTGTTAACTTGAAAGAAATCTCAACTGAAGTGATCGTATACAGCAAGCATTCATGGCCAAAGCCGTCCCAGTGCCCTCATTTGTTGACTTAATTATTTATCACAATCCCCAAAATAATAAATCTTGTCAATATTGTACCAGTCAAAGGTGTGATAACTTAATACGTAATATTAAGATGCAGGGACTGCCACATTGTTCAGGGTTTAGCAAAAGTAATTCTTTTTGTTGTGAGTAAAATGCAGTCTAGTTTTGGATGTGAGTCTGTAGCCTGTGGTCATGTGCATTAGGCATGCACCATTTGTGTCACACAGCATTTTAGCTTGTCTTGTGTTTCACTGTCTTTGCTCAGAATACAGCCAAACAACCTTTTACAATGTGGGTGCTAGTACTTCCCTTACAGCTGCACTAATAAATATCCATCCATTTTCTATTCTGCTCATCCATCAGGGTCGCAGGGGAACTCGAGCCTATCCCAGCTGACTACGGGCAAGAGGTGAGGTAAGGCGTAAGTACCCGGAGAAAACCCACGCAGGCACAGGGAGAACATGCAAACTCCACATAGAAGGGCCCAGACCGGGATTCGAACCCTCTTGCTATGAGGCAACAGCGCTAACCACTGCACCGTCGTGCCGCCCACACTAATAAATATATTTATATGAATAACAGGTCAAATGATTATGTATACTATGAAACATATTTCTCATAACAAACCCACTGATAATTAACACCCAAACTTAAAGAAGCCCTCAGCTTCATGGAGCTTTTCAGCTCATTGTTGCCCTACACATTTTCAGTGAAAAAAGCTCTAATACACTGACTGTATACTACATGTCCAACACCAAACAGTAGACAAACAAAGACAACAACTTGCTGGTTAACTTTATTTTAACTTCAAAGGAGACTTCAATAGACATGTCCCTCATGAGTTGGTGGAGACCAAAAATGAATTTTATCATTTCAATGTTTATGTTTAATATTGCACTTAAATTTCCCGTTGACAAGTCCAAATAAATGCTTTAACATATAATGCTTAAACATTATATTTCTGAACACAAACTGTAAAAACTTGAAGATGGTAATATGTCAATGTTTACATTGTTTTCCATCACAAAGTTTGATATAGCAGTATTTTTCAGCTATTATACTATATTTTTCAATGTGACAGTGTCACATTTTTATCTGCTTTATCCACAGTTTTAGCAACCCTTCAGATTTGTGTTTTATGACTGGAGCAGTAAGTAGTAGAAGTCTTATGTATTTTCCATACATTTGCCTTTACAATAATCCATTTTTGATATTTTTGGAAGATTTAAATTTTAAGTTTCAAAGTTACTTTGTGCTTAAACATTATCACTCCAGTTCTGGTTGAAGAGGTTCAAACAATAGGCATTTCATCTTAAGTTGGACAAGCACAATCAATACAAACTATTTTTCTCCCAAAGACAGAAACCTGAAACCAGACACCGTGTGATGTCAAAGTCCCATTCAGTGTTGATGAAATAGTCCTCAAATGAAGTCTGAAGTATTACCACCATGTCCTCGAGTATTTCTCTTCACTGTTATGGAGAAATACTATAAAATAAAGTTTATATTACAAATCTTGTGCTCAGAAGCTTCTTCTTTGACTTAACTGCAAAGATACTCCAAAAGAATAGGTAAAATTTTATTTGAGGGCTGGTTTTAGCTTTAATCTTTAAATTTTCATTATATTATTTCGAATCTGTGCTGAATTCTGACCTACAGGACAGCAAACACCATCAAGTGGTATCAAATGAAAACAGGACTCTGAAGCCATAAACACTGGTGACTAAATCAATATGAAAACGTGTTATTTCCACCAGATAACTCAATCTGCCTGCTAGCTTTGGACTGCATGCTGCCTGTGTGTATGTGTGAGAGCGTGGATGCCCTTGCCCTATATCCACAGCGCCGAAGGTAAATTTCTGCCCTGCAGAGACTTTCAGACGCCTGAAAAATTCATTGTCTCAAGCGGCCAAGTAGTATCGGATCAGACCCTGGAGCAGGAAATTCATGGGGAGCCCCTTGGCACTCTGTCTGTTTGATGGAGCACAGGAAAAGACAGGGAGCGGAGAAGGGAGGAGGGGAGCGAGGGATTGGCGTGTAAGGCGGCTCCGCCACCTGTCACTGTCTGATTTAGGGATGAGGAGGAAGAATGGAAACAACAAGACCGGGTAAGAGAGAACAGAGAGAGAGAGAAAGAGTGGAAAAAGAGAGAAAAAAAACTAATCTTTGTAAGCAAAGAGGTACAAACAGAGAGTGGACATCGATTAGGAGTGCGATGGGGGAAACCAAGCAAATGCACCTCTCTATCAAACAGTGCCAAATCACTCTCTCTCTCTCTCCCTCCTTTTCTCTAGATTAGACAGCTCCTCTCTGTCCACAGAGAGCAGGCCATCTGTCAGTACCTACTCTCCCCATACACACATATTCACATGGGCTAACACATAAACACAAAGGACAAGTCATTAGACAGTAATATTCAAATCATACACAAATACCCACAGAGCATTCAGGAAGATGTTAATTAAATCTTTCTGATAACAAAGAACAGGCTTTAATTCCTGAAATATGGATGCTTTGTGAGGTTTTACGTGATAGACACCTTCCTATACACTCATCATCTCGATACATCTCGGTCTAACTACTTTAGTGTTCTCGTTTCCTATAACCTGTTTTCTCAGTCATCTTATGAACAATAAAATCCTAAATATCCAGACACTTTTCAGCCAAAGTTTGTGTTATTTTACATGAGAGATCTCTGTCTGTGATGCTTTGCCTTTGTGCTCTTCCCAGTGGTTTAAATGTGCAGGAATTCAGTTGTAAAGAGGTGATGTCAAATATCTCCAAACACCAATCACAATTTAGCAATCATTGAAACGTTTGAGGTGTGATGACAAATGCAGCTTTGTTTGCTTACATTAGCAGCTACATCAGTGAAATCTGATCGAACTGAACTCACACAGACCTGATGAAGCAGATCTGCAGAGTTTTTATTTTGTTAATTATTTTAATAATTAATTATTATAATTATTTTATTTTAAATTTATTTTTCTAATACTAAACATTACATGTGATTTTTACACATTTAGCAGGGAATGTTCCGTGTTATGGAAAATGATTAAAATCCACCTCCACTTGAACATTTTTTTTTCCTTCTTGTTCCCTCGCTTGAAAAATGCGACTTCTCAGGCCATAAACGTAACATAAAAACATACTGTAAAGAGCATAATATGCCAATGCGTAAATATTGGTCGAGCTCTTCTGAACACTCTGCTGCACCTTCTCACCCTGTTTAAACCAGGTCCATTGGTGCAATCATCCTTCAAACAGCATGATAAACATCACTGTCAAAAACAGAAGGTTCACTGTCAGAAGGGTCTATCTTTCTACCAGTAAAAAGGCTCACAAACCAGGCTTTCTAATAGTTTGTTTTGCCAGAATTTCCTGCTTCTGGCGCTGATTTAGATAAGAAAACCTGACAAAAAGCATGATCACCAGCCCAGTTTTTATCAGTGCAACATACAGACATGACTTTTCTTTTTGAAAAGGAGATTTATCATGATTTGCTCAGGCCTAACATCCAGTAGGAAGCCGCAGCTGAGCTGTGGTTGAAAAACAGCCCCTAACATATCACTGAACTGGAATGAACTAGAATGAATTTTCATGTTTCACAGGCATTTTCAACACACAGAAACAGCTTACATTATACACACGTACATTAACATGCACTCAAACACACACTCATATACCAACTTGCTCAAGCCAAGCACTACATCAGCAACCATTAACAGTGAGGACAGTGAATCACTTATCAGACATCATTTGCATAACATACTGTGGCTCTGTGAACTATTATTCCTTCCACTTGTGAAAAACGGCAGAAAACACAGCATTTAGCCATATTTTAAGGTCATGTGTGAGCATGTGTGTGTGTGTGTGTGTGTGTGTGTGTGTGTGTGTGTGCGTGCATGCAGCCCTCATTGTACAACATTAAACACAGCATCTGAACTATTGCAATCTATTGGCTTCCAAGTCATTTGCTTTGCAGAACAAGATACATGAGCAAAGCAGCTTACGGTCTTTACGTGGAAACAAAAGGTCAAACACATCCCCACCTGTTTGCACAAACAACAGCAGAGTGCGCACACAGATAAATACATAGACGCTCATGCTGCCATTTTGCTTTATCAAAAGCAAACATGTGTGCTTTGCACACATCAGATTCTTTGGTTTGCTTTCTATCCGTCTGACTGCCTGTCAGAGCAAAATGAAAGAGCAGCCAAATCAATAAAGATGCAGAGGGTGATGGATGAAGGGAATGAAAGAAAGATAGGAAAGGCAAAGGAAGAGGAGCAGGAGCAGAAGCAAGAACTGGAGACAAAGGAGCACCTTGCTCTGCTAGCTAAGTCAAAATCTGATAATAGGATGACGAAGCTTAGTGCAGATGGAATGCTTAGTTTGTGGATTTGCTCTTTTTCACTCTCTTACTTTGTGCTGCAGAGACAATACTTCCCCAAGGAAGTATATTACAGAGGCCATCTGGCCTGCACTGGCTAGGCCATACACACACACACGCACAGACACACACATAGACATACACATACATGTACATAAACACTGCGTAAGCCGAGCACCACCGACCACAAATGACCACATCATCACAGAATGCAGCTGGCATTACTGCACAGACATACTGTAGTGCATCATGCAAACTATTGTGTGTCATGACCACCAACTACCTCTCTCTCCGTCTCTCTCTCTCACACACACACACATACCCCCCCACACACACACACAAACACACACACACATACAAACACAGAAGAAGGGGGTGCAGTGAGTGTCCCTGCATGACCCAGATTCAAAGCTTTAATATGACGGCACATGGAGCCTCCAACCTGCTGAAATGTCCATTAGCAAATCCCCAAATCCCTACCAGTGTCAGGGATGCTGTTCTGTGGTTGACCTCTGACCTCTCTGTGGAGGCAGGATAAATGAGGATTTCCCTCCAGGGCACAAATATTATTATTAATATTATAAACAAATATAATTGCATAATTAGTAAAAACATTTTGTGATCTCATAAGATTCTAAGTTAATGGCATGGCACTATTGACAAGTTATTCACTTACTATTAATTTATGGAGGTTTACTGCATTTTTAGCTTTTATTCTAACACATGTTTGCAAGAATTAATGTCATTAGCAGTAACTCAAAGTTACAATGACTACTCTAGTCATTTGATAATACCAATAAAAGAAAATAAACCTGTAGCATCATGGAACTATCATGAAAACTAACTTGTTTTGATCCAGCAGCTTTGGTGAGCTCCAAGACTGTCTCAGTTCAGCATTATATTGATGACAAGATGGACTAAATGGCAAAAAATGGGTTCAGAAAGCTTGAAATATCAGGCAAACTGGATAGCATAAGAAACACATACAATATGAAGTCAGTTTATTCAAAGCATGGGATATATGCAGGCATACAGAATTTAGTATTCATATTTTCCTTTAACTTGGCATCTATGTCCATGATTGACCGTCTGCCTCATGATCCTGTTGTACAGACTTCAAACTCATAGTCTACCAGTGATTCGTATTGTCTGAGTTGTATTGTTGATAAAACTTGATGATCTACCTGTACTGTCAGTTAAAATCTTATGTGACCGAATGTTATAAACATTGTGACCGAATGTTTAAGTGACAAAACTTAAAAAAATATGTTGCTGAATATTTGCCCAAGCCCAAAATGTAGCTAAACTTTCTATGAGTTTTCAGTGTTGGAAGATGGCATCGGCAATCCACCTGCTCTAGAAAACTCTATTTAAAATTGTAATGGGATTTTACATTATTTATTTATCCAGCAGATTATGAAGCAGTCAAGATTTCAAACTGATTTTTGTTCACATAAAGTATTCTACACAGAAAAATTAAGTAGTGACTCCCAGCAGAACTAAAGCAAAAGAAACTGTTAAGTTATAATAGCTTATATGGAGGATATCAGGACAAGAAATGAGAAACTGTAAATAGTCCAGAACGACTCTCATAAGGCTGCAGACTAGCAAAACAGGAAGTAGAAAAATGTCCAGGGTAAGAACTCCCTGGACACAATGGCAAAATCTGACCCTGTTCCAAGAACTAGACTAACTTTTCTTCCCTCCTAATTGAGCAAAAGAATGTGGTCAAAGCAGCAATTATCTTCTACCAAATTACATCCGGGACATTTTCTCAAATGTGCTTTAACATAATAAGCAGTGCTGTCCTCAGGGGCAGCAGCAAATTCTCACTGCGTGCTGATAAATACACACTTATCACATGGCCTACATTTATCCAAGCCTCAGGCTGCACCTTTTGGTTACCTTCAATAAATATTTTAATTTCAAACTATCAAATAATAATAGAAATTTAGATACTAGAATAGATTTTAGATACATGTACACACATAGACAGTGAGAAAGACCCATACATTAGAGGAAAGGGTGAGAGGGCCCTCTGGTCTTTAGTGTCCCCTGCTTGGTTCCCTACATACAGAACCTAGTTTGCTGTTTAAGAGATAAATTATACAACCAATGCCAGTATAAAGGACAGCATGGGCAGGCTAGGTCAAGGCCAAGTGCGCCACTCTATTTAGGGCACAGGGATGACTTATTTAAACCATCCAACCCCCATGACTTCAACAACACTCACAACATCCCAGAGTCTGGCTGAGCAGACTCTCAGCCTTCTGTGCATGCGTATGCTGGTGTGTTTCACACATTTGACCACGCTGATGCAGCAAGTACGTGCACATGAATGTCTGTCGGCACAGTCGATATATATTCATGTGTTTCTGCACTTAGCGTAAGCCCTACCTGCGATTTGTTGTGCACAGCTCCCTGCACTGCAGTTGGGAAAATTACAGCTCCAGCTAGACCATCATGTGTCAATCAGCTGTGAGTCAAGCCAAGAAAGCACTTGAAGGAATAATCACTGAATGTGAATGTTGCAGTTTTTCATCTTTTTTTGGCAGTTTGTATTGCAAGGGAATGATGAGACACTGATCGAGCTGGCCAGAGAGTGGAAGAAGCCCTACAGCCAACATAGTTGGATGCTGACTCTTCTAGTATGATCTTATGCGTGAGTGAGTGATTAAGCGAGTACTGCTTGTGCGTACGTGAGTGTATGTGTGTGTCTTCGCATGTTGCTATGGTAACTTGGGTGTAGATTGGGGTGCCCCATGGAGAGCACTTGCAGCTCGCTACCAGGCCAGAAGCCCTGCCTCTTGGGACTGGCAGTTAATACTGTGCCAGCTCAAGGCTGCAGCACACATTAGGTAGCTGGACAACATCTGTCTCCACATCTGACTCAGTGTGTACAAGTTTGTATCTCTATGTGTATGTATATGAGTCTTTTTTATCTGTGAGCATTACCACAAAAAAAGCACAAAAACATGAGCATGAATTGGCGGATGATCGCTGTCCAGTCCTCTCTGCCTCCCCCCACTGCTGACGGCCCTGGAGTTATTCCAAGCTTCCCGCTAGCCTGCGTCTGTTTGCTTCAGCCTTAATGCCCTGCCTAGTATTAACACGCACAAAATAACAAATGTAATTAACTCTCGGTGAGATTTAACCATGGCAGAAAAGGGCCAATGGAGAGAGGCGAGCAAGCGCCACAAAAAAAAGCAACAAAGAGAGTGAATGGACAAGGAGATCTGGAGCTGATAACAGCTGCAGGAAATATGGAATAACAAAGGGAGGGGTGAGCTCACAGGAAAAGTGAAGAAGTGAAGAAATGAGCAAGCTTTTCGGTGGAGTTTCCCAGAGCTAAATCTAGCGCCATGTGAATAATTTAACCTTAAGGGGAAGGCCCCAGATGACCGAGTGAACATCAGGAATATGCATCACGGATAATCCACCACACACACTAACAATCAGAGTTCTCTTCCTGTTCCATCACATAATTAATAGGGACTAATGAATGTGTTCGGATTTTTGCAAAATGTCCTCAGTGTCACAGAGGTGTCACGTGTTATTGCTCTCTGCCTGATACAGCTCAAGTCTTTTCTGCTCAGAAATCATTGCCACAGGGTCATATTAACTCATTCACACTCACTCAAAAGGCTGATGATGCCTTGCCGCAGCAATTTTAGCTAATCTGCAAAATGTTTTTACTAACCGTAGCTTTGTATTGAAACAAGTAAGGTTAACAAGAGAGTGATTTCCATTTTTCCAAATGAGAGAACTTCAAAAAGTTCAAATAAAGTGAGCGTAGCCACTCCTGCAGGAGTCCCTGAACGGTTTAGCGTGCAAACACATGTAAAAAGCACACACAAAAGCAAAAGAATGAACACAAACTTTTTACACTTGGAAAAACACAAGTCATTTTCTTATCACGGATACCGAAGAAATTGCTTTTTCCATTTCTTACACACAAAGAATGTCAAAACCAAAGGAAGTTAAGTGTGACGTAGAGAACACGAGGTCACCAGGGTGGGTTTAAACTGCGGCAAGTAAACAAAATGAAGCGACTGACTCACCTGTTTCCAGTTGTCGAAAATTATGACTTTGCTGTCCTCGTCGTCGACTGTCACCGTGCACTCGTAGCCCTCACCTGCAAGCAAATACTCCATGTCACACATACCAACATACACAGAATGCAAAGAAAACCCCCACAGCACACCCTGTGCGACGCTGCCATCGCACTACAGCCTGCAATGTAAGATGTGACATTGTCTAAATAAATCGTAATATCGAATACAGTGAAATGCCATTTGCTTTACTGTTGCCTGAAAATGTCGTTAGGTTTATCAGGGTCCTAAAAATGTTCTTGACCTACTCCAGAAACCATAAATCAGTTTTGTGAAGATGCTTAAATTGGGTTATGTGGCCAACTGTCATGTTACTGATGGAAGATATTACTGTGTCCAATTTCAGGCATTTGTTCCTCAACTTTTTCTATTTTTACACAACATTTTAAATGCAAGCCTTCTGATAGTCCTGTTTTCTTATCAGCTAATCCCAAGAAAAGAAAATCAAAACAAACTATGTTTCAACCTGGGGACTATTTCCAGTGGTGGATTAATATGCACTGGCTGCAATATTGAGCTTTTATGGCAGCAGGACGTGGTGTGTAGGACTGATTCAGAATAATCTACTATGAACCTTGATACCTTAGTAAAGAACCTCTGTGGCTCAGAGGAATAAGATATATCAGGCTTTGAAAACACATCCAAAACTAGGATCAATTCTTTGCTGGTTGTAGTTGAGATTTGTTGAAAATATTTAAATATATGGGATACCACTAGTCTTTTCCTTGTCTTCAAAAACCAGCATTTTATCTGAAAGTTAAAAAAAATATCTATAGTTATAAAGTAAAAAACAAAACAAAACAAACAAGTACCCCATGTTGTGTTTTATACTGAACAGTGTGTTGATTGTATCAATACACTCTTTGAAAATACACTACCTACAACCTACCCATAACTCTCCTTGTGTTAATCAGTGCTGTCTTTTACTGGTAATTACTTTGTGAGGGCAAGTATTGATTTGTGAGGTGCAGTCCCTCTCAGCTAATATCAAAAAAACTGCAGAGTTTTTTACACTTTGCAATTTTGATGTGTAACTCATAGAACAGTTTAATACACTGCTAAAATTCCAGATGAGGTTGAGAGTGCCATCATGGAAATGTGTACAAGCTGCTTGGATGAAAGTGCTTTTTCTGTCCATTTATGATGCATGAATCCAAGTGTACTACATGGGCAGTAATGAATACTGTATGGCATGAGTCAGGGACAAGTCAGCTTTATGCATGAGACAGAGTAGTCGCCTCTTAGTGACAATGAGTTATCAATTGGCTGGTTGGATGGCTGAGGACCAGAGCTGATTATCTTCAGTGCTCTTGTGAGCCATATGTCAGACAGACTGATAGATACCAAAAACAAAAGACAATAATACAGATCTAAATAGGGAAATGAGGTTAATTATGTTGTTTCAGAGAGTTAGATGAGAAGATCAATACAACTCTCAAATCTTTTCATTAAATCTGAAGTGACAACCAAGGAAAAAAAACAAAATAACATAACCTTGTGCAAAAGTAACTAAAAAAATCTACCTACCAGTATCAAGACCACTGTTATTTCTATTTGTTAAATATAAGTCCAAGGCCTGTTAGCTTAGCATAGACTGAAGACAAGAGGAAACACTTGCCTGCTTATGATACCAGTTGCCAGAACGTAGCTGGCTTGAACATGTGTGTGAAGCATTCATGTTTTATAATTTGTAGCTTTTTTTCCAGCAGCATCCATATTGTCGTGTGGTCCGCCACAAGCTCACTGGCTTTGATGATGCTTAGCTTTACGTTATTATGTTACCTTTGGCTAGCTGTTTTTAGCTAAGCTAGCTGGGTAGTAACTCCAGCTACGTGTTTAGTGTACAGACGTGAGAGGTATACAAATTTTGTCATCTTACTCGGAAAAGGAACTGTCTTTTTTAACAGACTAAGGGTCTAAATGCAATTTTTAAAGTAAAACTTTGCAAATGATTTAAAAGGTCTTAAAGTCCTAATACAGGTGCATGCGCCAACATAACCACATTCCACAAATCACCCAGGTCTTTACCACAAGCTTGTGTCTCAGAGTCTATAGAGAGGGATCTGTCCGACTGCCCAGCCAGAGATAAGGCTAGCGACGATTTGCCCACGCCATTCTGTCCCAGCAGCACTATCCTCAATGCCCCGCCATGGCTGTGGTAAGCCGACTGGGCGGCTGGTGACTGACTGAAGGACTCATCTCGAGCCACCGCTGTGTCACTAATAGGCAACGTGGCAGGCTCCTCCAAGCCTGGGATCCAATCGCAGTCCTCGGATACAGCCTCTTCCCTCCGCAGCTGATGTTTGACAGGCAGGGGTGTGCTTCCACGGCGAAGGGGGGCCGCCGTGGTGAGAAACATACTGTACTAGAATGAAATTGAGACAGATAACAAAAAGACAGATGTGTAAAATCTAAAAAAATTAGACTTTCACATAGGCAACTCACACTTGGTATCATTGTCAGTACTTTAAAGTCCAAGAGGTAGTGCTGAATACACCATCTGTTCTAGTAAATGTTATCACTGAGGAATGGGGAAAGGGTGTTTCCACTGTGTGTGTCTATGTGTCTAAAGAAGAGGGAGGTGATAACAGTGGAGGTGAGACAGATAAGTGGCAGTGTGAAAGAAGGATGCTGATGAAGACACAGAGCACAGAGCATGGCAAAGGGGAAGCCTAAGAGAGGAGGAAGAGTGGGGGGGGGGGGGTGCAACTGCTGAAAGAATGACAGAAGATAAGAAGGATGCTAAAAGATAACAGGTTGATAAGGGCACAGGGAGAGAGCAGATAAAGCAAAAGGTTCATACAGAAATAAACATGGAGGGACGGGAGGAGGGACAGAGGAAAAAAGGCTGCAGCTGTTTCTAATAAGGGCATAAGAGCGATCAGGTGGCTCTATATTCTACAGCAGTGTGACATTAGTGACTTCAGCACGAATTCACACTAAACGAGGTCATAAACATCAAGTCTTGATTTGCATCTCTTCATTAGTTATTGCAAAAAGGGAAAGCTGTTTTCGATAGTTTTGATAGTTAGTGTGTGTGTGGTTAAGAGTGAGGGCACATTTGCATAAGAATGTGTGTGTTTGCAGTTGCGGCGGGTCAACCATAGAAGACCCTCATCAATATTAACACAGCAATTAATCTAGCTGCAGCCGCACCCGTGGACATCTGTGGCCCAGTCTTCCTGTGGAAAAGCTAAGTACGGTATTGGTGGCTAATTAAAGGTGATTGACACAAGGACATGAACACAGTCGAATGTAATGTAATCTGATTCAGCAGAGAAGAAAAAAGAGGAAAGTCTCATAAATTACAATGAGCCAAATCAACATCTCTCTGACACAGTGTCAACAGAAACTGGAGATTATAAGCTTCACAGAGTTAGGATTAACCTCAGGGCTGCTGGAGCCGACTGCATTACTACACTGTTAGATTGGATAAGTGTCCCTCATAAAATGGTAACTGTAGCAGTTTAGTATAGTAGAATGCAGAGTGGTGTAGAGCTCTATAAGGGAATAGAGTACAGCACAGCTCAGTATTATACTTTTTCACACATATAGTTCAGGTGTGGCTGCTTGTGACACAGTTATGTAGCTGCTCTCTCTCTCTCTCTCTCACACACACACACACACACCAACATACATCATTCACACAGGTAGCTCAATTAGGTTAATTGAACAAGCTAATCAATTAAGCATGGCCTTTATTGTCAGCAGGACTCAGGGGAGCTATACACGCAGAGACAGGAGACTCTGACCGCAGGCTGAGCCAGTGTGTCAGGGGTTAATCTCCTTCTCTCGCCAGGCTGTCGAGAAACTAGGGCAAACAACAGTGCACAATACAAAATTAATACTACAGGCAATGTTTTTACTCTTCCGTCTTTACAGCCCAATTACACACACTGCTGCTTCTTCACCAGCTGCAGTGTAGTTCTATCTAATGCATTTTTGATTCTTCCAAACCATGCTTACTGAGTGGCTCATTATAATTCAATTGAAAGTACATGAAATAAGCTATAGTGAATGAAATGGTCCACCAAAGAGAGAGAGAGAGAGAGAGAGAGAGAGAGAGAGAGAGAGAGAGAGAGAGATGTATCGATCACCTTTAAGGACTGTAACCCTGGCTACAAAAATACTACACAAACATTACAACATATGCCGGAACTACTATAGAAAATCCAGTATAGAGAGAGTGAAATACTACAAGCTACGTAATCGTTACTATAAAGTCAATAGCAGGGACGCACTGGAAGTCTCTATAATAACATGCAATATGTCACATCCTGAGGGCAAAGATAAGAAAAACGCTCCAAATTCTGAACTGAATTCCCACGCGTGGAGCTGGTGTGACAGGGAGAAACCTGAATGTGCTGTATTATAACAATGATTAGATCTCGTGCTGTTCTCCTAGACACACATTAGAGGGTGTGTTTGGTCCACCTGGTGTGTGTAGTGCGTGTGTGTTCGAGGCTATTGTGCAGAGCGCACGAGGTGGGTTTGATGGAGGTGGAAAATATGTGCCACCTTACCTGGTCAGCCATGGTTATGAGTGAGTCTTTTCTTTACGGAAGTCGCGGTTCAAGTCATCTGTGCAGGGTGCAGACCCGGCATCACATTCACAACGGCGGCAGACGGCGCACAAAAGGGACGCGCCACATTTCATTTAACATAATGTTAAGCTTCACTCTTACTCGGCGCGTAAAATCCTCCTTCAGTGACTTGAAAGGAGAGGAGAGGCGCATGGAAATCTGGGATAGGTGGTACGCTGGAGAGACGATGAAGAGGCTACACCTGCGTCTCCGTTTGGAAGAAGACACGAGTTCTTGTATGAGGAAGAGAGAAAGCCATCAATACAACAACACATCCCCTCTTGTTCTTCTGACGGCCAGCAGAGACTGCGCTGTCCTCCCCACCTCCAGTTAATACCTGCATCTCTCTCTCTCTCTCTCTCTCTCTCTCTCTCTCTCTCTCTCCCTCTCTCTTTCTCTCTCTCTCTCTCTCTCCTGCAAAGTGTGTGTTGGGGGTGCGTCCTTGAGTGACTGGGTGCAGTGATGCTCCTACGGGTTGGGTTGGATTGGAGGTGGAAGGTATGGTAGTGTGTGTGAGGTGCTGACCCCCATTTCCTTTCTTCACGTGGGCTGGTTCCGTCAAATTTGTGCCTTTGTCAAAGGCTGATCAGGGATTTTCCCGGTGTGTCCCTGTCAGGTTTGACGGTAGCCTATCCGTTTCTGTGGCTGTGAGGTGAAGCGGCCGCCAGAGGGCGGCAGAGAGACGCCCCTTGGTGCTGTAGCAAATGTATGTTTTCACAGAGGGATGGGATTTTACTGTGTTTCCACTACCTTAATTAACCCGAATAAGATGTTATGTTCGAACCAAGACTACGAGCAAATAAAACAGACTTCATAATGATATAGAATACTTGATGTTTTTACTTTATGATCTGATAAAAAGAATGGTTGATGAGCTTTTAGTTTTCATGATTTCACAAAGCGCAGTTACTTGGCACGATGAGTAGCCTACTAGCCTGTTTGTAAAACTGTTGTAGTTCAGAGGAATTTCTGTAGCTTTGATGGGCTTGATGTCTTCAGTTCAGGGTCTATGCTGGATTGACTTTGAGCTTAGATTTTCAATAAAAACCATGTTACAGATTTGGGGCACTTAGTTTGAACAATATAAGCATTTACCAGACAAAAAGTTTCTAACAAAAGACACTTGGGAGTTTTCAGAGCTTGATCCAGAACATGTCAGCCCCTGCTGTCAGTCTTTTATCAGTGCAGTACTAAATTCCTGGAGGGCCCCTTTAATATGAGATAATTATTCAGTTTCAAATGAGAGATTGGGTTATAGCCTATTCCACAAGTTCTCGCTCATAGAAGAACCTGCCCTGCATGAGAAGACACATTTGATCATCTATTGGAAGATAAACCTACTAGTTTATAGTTATTTTGATTAGGGAAATGTCTGTTCTGTTCTGTCTGTACTAGATCAAAAATCTGACAAATAATAATAAGTTCATGCTCCAGATGACTGAACTGAAAATCAGCTAAAATTCACAAGAGACCTTGAACTATTCTTCCATAACTTCTTTAGTTCATGTACCTTGATAATAAGGTAGCTGATGATGTGTTCACATCAAATGAGAATAATCAGTCCTCTGAACAAAGTGTTCAATTGACAAAACATTGTGAGTCACTGCAGGACAGAGAATCTGTGTCTCTGGCGTCTCGGTTTGAACTCATACCATATGACCACAGAGTCCTGACTTTCCAGTCTGGTCAAAGGACCGTTCCTTGCTTCATCCATCTATTTCTCCTCATTAATCTACTACACCTACACTGTACCGGTGAAGGCAGTTAGCAGGGAAGGGTGTTTCTGAGAAACCTGATGTTTTGTACCACTCATCCATCACGTCCATCACCAGTGCTGCCAGCATAACACCCCTGAGTGACTGTGCACATTAGCTAACTGGCAGTCTCACTGGAAAATTCATTGATGCAATTTATTTACAAAACCCCTCTTGAACTGACAACATCTCAGCCCCAGATCATATCTGTCAAATATGTGAGAAATAAAATCAGCTTCCCATAACACAGCAATTCTGCCCGTCACACTCTGTCCCAGAGTTTAAACCTTTTTTGGTCAAGTCACCCTCCAGTTTGCTGCTCACCAAGCGAAATCATCTTTCGCTTTAAGCTTTTAAGAGTTATACTGCACATTGTAGACTGATTGGCACATAAGCAAAATGTTCTCAGACTTATAAAAATAAAAGCTTCCCTGTCAATGACACACACTTGCCTCTGTTGCTTTTAGTGATGTCCTTGTTTATGATGTAGGTATAGTTTTAATGTTGTAAGCCTCCCAGCCAAGGTTATGTGCTATCATTAAACATCATGACTTTTTAATGCTTGCTGTTGCCTTCTGTAAATGCTTATCCTTTTTGTCTTATTGCTTTTCTTCACTATATGCCTTTACTCTGAACTCCCCATTAAGAAAGTCTTTGCCTCTTCCCATGCTTGCTGCAAACTTATCATTACTCGTTGACCACCTGCTGTGTTAAAGATAAAGCATGTCATAGATATTGGTGCCCATTCCCAGTACCAGCTGGAAGCTGACCTGACTGATGTTTGCAAGTGGAATGCTCACATCTTCCATCTTTAACATGAAATGAATTCAGCATGGATGAGAGTGCTCTACTTATTCCCTCTTACAGTCAGAACAAGATTGGAACTTACAACCCAGGGGCTGTGAAATACTTCTTGCCTGTAGTTTAAAGAAGCCTATTTCGCTGGCTTAGGCTCCTGTTATTTAGAATAACTTTCAGTGAGTTACAGTGTGAATATTTTATGTATTTGTGTGACAATATGTACAGTACACTGAATCAATAAATCAATACATTAATCAAGTGATTAATTCAGAACTACCTTTGGTGACTACTGTGTGTCTGCTTCCATAGTTTTCTTCAGGAAGTTTTATTCAGTTAGCCAACAGTTGCCTCAGTGAAGTCTGATGATCAATAATTAAGTGTAATTAACGAATGGTATAAGCAATAGGATATCCTTTGAATAAAGATCTCTACACTTGTTTCCTCATTCCTCATGCACAGCTTGTCACATCGTGCAGTGGTGCCATATATTATGCTGTCACAATAGCCAGGTAGTTGCCAAGCTGGCTACTATATAGGCAGGAAGGTTGGGATTAGAGTTGTTTTTTATTAAACAGCGAGAAAAGCAAGGACAGGAAAAGAAATACGCTGACAATTAGTTTGTACGGTGAAAGACGCATTCAGAAAAAGTACATTCATAAATATATATAATAATAAACATGTTTTGAAAATTTAGGAAAGGTAGCGTATAAAAAAAAAATATTGTATTCCTCCTTTTATATCATGTTTTACATGTACAGTAGTAGGCCTGTTGCTGAGAGGAACAGAAGGTCAGTCCTGATCTGTGAAGGCTTATTTGTGAATGGCTTCTCTATAGCTCTTTGTATTAAACAGATCCTCCCTGTGGGATTTAAATAGTATTCAGTGACACTGTATGACATGACTTCCTTTAAAGGCTATTGTGAAGTTAGTGTTCATTCTTACTGCCTCACTCAAAGAATCAATACCTCTCCAAAATGCCCATCTGTACAATGAAAGGTTCTCTAAGAGAAGCATCCCCTGAATTGTTTTTATTCTCTCAGCTTCACATTGCAGGCCATCATACTCAACACTGGTTGGCTGATGTCACTGTGCTTTCCACAGGCCTCTGTAAACACACTGAATGAAAGTGCGAAGGATCCTCTCAGCGGGCCTGCTGAGCATGACTTAAATTTTAAGCTGTCACTAATCTGCAGACTTAATTAAGTCTCATCAGGACATCATAGTTCGCTAGTGCATTGCACTGTGTGAGAGGATCACAGCGCAGACAGATGACAGAGATAAGTGCTCTCATTAGCCACCGAGATGGTATCGACAGAAGACTGCATGCTCCCTGCTAATGGAAACACTTTAGTCCGTCATGAGAACCTACACTGGTGCACTCTGGGAAATATCACAAGGTCAAGAGGCAACCAGGTAGGATTTATGGCTGCAAATAAGATGACACCAGCAAGGTTATAGATTACTTTATGTATTTGCCACTGTCACATATCTGCCATCTATAGATCAAGATAATGACACACCTGGAAGTGAATTACTTTTAGCCATCCAGTGAATTAAAAACTGTTGTAATAGGACTATTCATGTGAAAATAAGTATTTTTCTATACTGATTGTTGAGCCCAACTTTTGTCATCTAAATATGACGTTAGAGCCAGCAGTTGGCTACTTTAGCTTAGCATAAAGACAGGAAACTGGGGGAAGCAGCCAGTCCTCCTCTGCCAAAAGGAAAGAAAATTCAACTTGGCAGGCATCCACAATCCCCACTTTAAACTTTTGCAATTCATTTTTTACATTATTTTGATAGTTTTTTATTTTCATTCTTATCTTTTATAGACTAAACAAACAAGATATAATGAGATAATTAGTTAACAGGTAAGAGGAAAATTTTGTTCTCGAATGGAGTCTAGCAAAATGTTTCCCCCTGCCTTCAGTTTTTAAGCTGAACTACGCTTACCAGCTGCTGGCTGTAGCTTCATATGAAACATAGAGATGGCATCTGATGTTGATCTTCTGACCTAAATTTCATCATGAAAATACATAAGGGGGTTTCTCAGAATGTTGAACTAATATGGTTGTGTGTATTTTAGATTAAAAATTGAAGGAATCTCCATTTTAGTTGCAAAACCAACCCATTATATTTCAGGGTGGCTCTACTGACTTCAACTCCCCAATAAATTTGAATCACTGCTTTACATCTCTCATTTTGAATAGCCTGACAGCAAAAAATCCAATTACTGGTCTCCAACCAATTTGTCAAACAAAGCCTCTGTCCACTGCAAGTGGCCTACATGACATACCCTTTACACATTGTGATATAAAACCACTCCGGATGCGGATGGGCTCTTAGTTAAGAAGCAATTTTTCCATGCAGTCATGTTCTGATGTTATCCTTTGTGTCAAATCCCTATTTAATAAGCACTTCATCGTATTCAAGCTCTGAGCAAAACAAGTCAGCTTTCATTAATACTTTTCATAAGTCAGAGAGGTGTCTTTTCACCAGGTTATTAAGATGACATTGAATTTAGATAATGCAGCAACCAAGAGTTTCACAGGGATCTTTACAGGGAGAGAGGCACGATGGCTGCGTTCCCGGTGTTTTTGCCCTGTCACACGGCTTATGATGGGGTTACAAGGTTGTATTGCTTGTCATAATCTACTAGATGCAATGTAATGACGTCTTATGCAGGCTTCTTGAAAGAGGCATAGCTCCTTTCATACTGCACACATGCTACATGCCGCATTCATCAAATTCTATTTTTAATGCAGTTCAGGGTCGTTTAAAAGCTCCATGGGGGATCTGGCTTATGTTTGCTTGGATGGATCATGTCAGTCAATCAGCAGACGTCCTTCAGTGCCTGAAAAAGGCTGTTAGAATTTGTTCAGGTCCCATGTGGGAACTCTGGAGATGTCTCTCCCAGTTCAGTGACCTGAATTTGTAAATGGTGATGTGTGTCTTTGATATAAAGAGACACTCACTTTGTTTTGCCAATAAATTTCCTGTTTTGAATTGAGTCTCTCCTCCTCTGTGAACTTCACACCGCCAGGACAGTGAGTTCCTTAGTGACTCTAGAATTTTGATGAGGATTATAAACCTTGTGTTTTTATGGCACATAATGCATCCTGTTTATGATACACTGCCGTTTATCTTAAGGGCTCACATACTGTTGCCCAGTGCCTTTTTTATATTTTTACTGTAATGTTGCCAAAGCGAAAGGGATGTGGCTATGACAGTATAAATATGTGAACAAATGCAGTGTGTCATG
This sequence comes from Scatophagus argus, assembly GCF_020382885.2. Lineage (NCBI taxonomy): Eukaryota > Metazoa > Chordata > Actinopteri > Scatophagidae > Scatophagus > Scatophagus argus. The sequence goes on along the minus strand of NC_058505.1, from coordinate 18,449,665 downwards.
CGATGGCAAATATGAATAGTATGTCATGGCGATATGATGTGCATGCGGGTAATTTACTGAGTCAATTGTGTCAGAGTTTGGTGAGTAACTGAGTTAGCAAGAGGCTGAGGATGCGGCAGGCGTGGGGGAGGAGCAGGAGCAATTCGCCAGCGTTGCACTGGTTTTTTCTGCAAGTACTTATGAAAGAAGGAAGGCAGTAGAGCTCGGAGCTGACGCACAGCTGGACGTGACAACAGGAAGTACAGTGGAGGGTTCCAGCACGGAGCCAGGCACACCAACAAAATGGCTGTCAGTGATGCCACCTCCCACAGCAAAGACACCCTTGTCTCTGTTTCCTCACTTGACCTGAGGGAGGTCAGTGACAGATACAATGGAGACAAAGTTGAAGATAGCTTACAGCCAAATCTGCTAATGGGAGAAGCTGCCGAACTAACATGTGGGGACATAACATTGACAAACTCAAGTGCGTAATATGGCAACCAGCTAATTGCAAAAACCAGCGTTGAACCAATCAGAAGAGCTGTAGCTTTCTTGTTGCGCCTATCGGCAGCCAGAGTGCCCCTGCAGTCACGCAGGTGAGAGATAATGAGGCCACAGTTAACAGCAATACAGAGTAGAGGGGCCACATAATAAAGCAGGAAAGCTGGAACCAGGAAGAACAGCCACTCGTCTCGACCCACTGACCACGTGCAGCCTCCATCAAAGTTGATGTAGGTGACCTTGGGTAATGCCATGGTTATTGAGACCAGCCAAATGGCTACAACAGTGCATAACCTGTGGAAGAGGAAGACAGATCACAGATTTATTTGTTGTACAGGAGGATTACATCTGTGCTAGTAAAAATAGGTCACTTATATGCTGCAAGAATACACAGGCCTCATTCTGATAGGACTGATAGTGACAGTTAGTCAACAACTCCAACATTAGTCTATACTGTCAGCATTGACCTGTGATAGATAAAAATAATCATGGTTCTTTGGAATTTTCTGCTGTGTGAGCTTTGTTGGCATATTTTATTCAGCTTTCATTATGTCTGGATCACTGAAGCAACTTAAGGTACTTGTCTTGTTTATTGTGTTCCAGTCATGTTTCTATTACTATGTGTAAAATTTGAAATTGACCAACTTGGTTGTCCATCAGTGGTGGTATCAGCTACTGCGACAGAATGCACACCGCAATTTCCTTCCAACAAACATTGAGGAAGAAAATAATCTCAAAAATGCTATAATTACAAAAAGTATACTTAGTTATATTAAAACCAGTATTAATTGTTTTTTATGCTACTTGGAGGAAGCACAACAATGTATAACTGCTACAGTGACTTTAGCATTTTATAAGGGAGACATGGTAAATAATTTGTTGACAGTTGCTTTTTTTATATAAGACTTAGCATTCCTTTAGTTCTCTAGCTGCTAAATCCTGCTATAGTTTAATTGGCTTTGTGTTAGTAGGTTTAACAGAGCTAAAACATCTAAAACAGCTGCCAGAAACTAAGCTGCGGTGAGACTGAACCAAAACAGTAAAATTGCAGACAATAAAACCAAAACTATGAGCTGATGCTGAGTTGGGTGATACTTCTCTCTGGGTTCATCACTATGAGCCATCCCTTTCACTTTATACATAGTTATTTCATCCATAAGAATAATGACTAGTTTGAAAGGGGAACAATTTTCACATCACAGTTTGTTTGAAGGTCTTGCAGTAGGACTCCCTCCTATAAAACTTTAGAAAAATGTTACAAAAATTTTCCTTCTTTTAGAAAGGTCCCTAACAGCTAAGCACTGTAAACTGTAAATTCAGCTGGTAAGTTGTTTTATGGTTAGTAGAATTAACTCTATGGGCTTTGTTGGCAATAACAAAAATAAATTACTTTCCAGTGTTGTCTTTTAAGGTATTGTCAAATCCATGCTTGCAAACCAATACTCACACTTGCGTAAGGTTAGCAGGCAGTCTCATTCGCGGTGCAACAATACGATACCTCAACACCGACAACCCTGCCAGGCTGAAGATTTCTCCTCCCACTGTCACTGAAGTCATGAATCCCAGGAGGACGCAGGTCCCACCACCAAACTGCCAGTTCTGGAAACTAGCGCTCAGAAGGACGCAGGGCAGTGTGAGCAGGGCCCCCAGGTCTGCCAGGCTCAGGTTGAGAAGCAGGACAGAGCTTGGCTTTGAGCGACTGCGAGGGTTCCTCGCCAGCACCAGCCACAGCAAGAAGTGACCTCCAACCCCAACCACAAGAGAGACCAGGCTCACCATAGGCAGCACAACGTTGAAAGCGATGGTGGTGTTGGTGGAGACCGTGTTAAAAAGGAGGTTGACTATGGCAGGCATGGTACATGCGAGGGTTTTCCAGTGCAAGATATCCCTGGGAAGATAGGCAGATTTAGAGATGGAGAATGATTGAACAGATGGAGGAAAAAAAACACAAGATGGTGCACAAGGCATTCAGAAAAATAATTTGGAGAAATCCTACGAAATAGGATATTGGTTGAAGAGCGAATGGCCAGATGAAGGGAAAGCATGCACTGAAGAAGATATAGGGGTCAAGAGGAGAGAACGTAAAAACCAATGTGAGAAATTACAAATAAAATGAGATGGGAGCAGCGCAGAGATGATGGGAAAGCAAAGCAGTAGTAGAGAAGAGGATATTTATAGGTGAGAATTACTAACAACTGCGACAGCAAGGTAGACAAAATAAGGACTTTAGAGAAACATGCTGAGTGATTACAGTTTTGAAAACTCATTTTAATAATCAACCTCTCCCCATGTATTATTCATGTTTATAATAGTTGGCGCTCTGTGGATCCTGAATTACCTGCAATTCAGAGCTCACCAGGCTCTTCCAGTGATTGACATGTGTGATGATTCAGACGAAACAGTCGAGTTCCCCTTCTCTTCTCTCTCGGGGGACTTAAGCAACAAACACTCGATGACATCAGCAAGTCGACTGCATCATGACACAAACAAGACAACTCACCTCGGCAGGCACATGGCACTGCCAAATGCATCACACAGACAGAAGAAGGGAGCTTGTTTGTTCCCTCGAGGATAAACAGCACACATAGACCAGAAAAAGTGCAGTCTCTGGTAAATGGCAGACAGTTGACCAGAGTGAAGCCCCACAAGTAAACCAATTATTTGTTGTTAAAGAGATGACTTGGTTACGTATGCACTGACATTTGGGAAGGTTTTTTTGAATAATCGATTTTACATCAGCGTCTCAGTGTCTGGGCAGAATGTTTAGCATTTGCCTTGATCCTTCAACCCCACATGCACAGAACAAAGCATACCATTCAGTCTGAGCAGTGTTGCAGTTAGCTTCCCAGATCGATTCAGCGAGTTTCTGTTGCATCCCCGTGGAACATCCTGAACAAAACAAACCACTACACCTTCAAGACGGATCAAACGAAAGGCTCTTTAAAACACCCTGGGAATTGTCCACTGAGACATGGGGCCTTTCAAAATGTCAAAACCTACATACATAATCCAGTTTTTACTTTGACACATTTTATTATTACATGCTAAGACAGTAGCTAGAAAAATAGTCTGTTACTCTGCTTTTAGGGCATCATTAAAACAGTTAACGTTTTGGAAAATGTTCTTGTATTTGCTGTATTTTTATATGTGCATTAATATGCAGTAGCCTAGCTTTGCATTCAAAGTTTTAGGAAACTTTAAGAATTCTCATATTCATTCTTAAAGGTATAATATTCAGCAGTTTCCTTAAAAAGTGTACGGACTCTTACAAAAGTAATTTTCAGTTTATCACATTTCAATTATCACTTACGAGCCCAGTCTGGACTCTAAATAAAAATGTCACAACCAGGTCATAGTTGTATTTGTTTCCCCATCATCTGTCTCTCCTCTGCTCCCTCTGACTGTCATTAAGAGCTGCAGGTCTGTCTGTGTGAGCTGCAAAGAGACAGGCCGGAGCAGACAGACAGGATGAAGCCTGCACTTCTGCTGTATTCACCCAAAATCCAGAGGGAGTTGTAGATGTACTTATCTTAGAACGCAACCTCTCTGACAGAATCAAAAACTAATCTTTTATTTCTCATACTGCCACGATCTCTACGTAATGACTCCTGTCGCTGTAAGTTCTGGGAGGGATCAGAGGAAGGAGGAAGGAAGTTGGCAAACATGACTAAACATGTGAAAAATACTAATAAAAATAACTGCAAATGCTAGCCAGATCAGTTGTTGTCAGCAAGTATTAAGTTAATATAGGCAATTAAATTTTTCCGAGCTGAGTGAAAGAGAGAAACTGGAATTCAGAAGGTGTACAGTAGTATTTTTCCTGTTTGCAGAGAAAACAGATGAGATATCTGTTTAACACAACACAAAACATATACATATTTGACCTAACATCGATGCTGTTTCTTCACATTCTGTTTTTACTCCGGCTTCAAAAACATGCACATTAGGTTAAATGGCTACTCTAAATTGCCCCTAGGTGTGAGTGTGTGAGTGTGTGGTTGTCTGTCTTTGTGTGTTGGCCCTGCGATTGACTGGTGACCAGTCCAGGGTGAACCCCGCCTTTCGCCCGTAGTCAGCTGGGATAGGCTCCAGCACCCCCGTGACCCTGATGGATAAGCGGTATAGAAAATGGGTGGATGGATGGATTCATGTTTGAACCGTACTTTAATGCTGTACTTTAATGCTGTAGCTGGTTAAGGTGTTAATGATTTGATGTATCATGTTTCAGAAGAGTATATTATAGTACACCTAAATAAGTACAGAACTTGAGGAAATGTACTTAGTTACTCTCTACTACTCACAATAGTATTTTTATGAAAACTACTAAAGCTGCTTCTCTTAGTTGGATAAATAAGCTCTTAAACCATTGAGTGTGTTGAGAATATTATCAATGTGATTTCCAAATGCCAGAGTGTGGTGGTGGGATGCATCATTACTCCCACTTTTGTCAAAACCTGATCAACTGTATCCGTGATACAGTGTGTGAGGGACAGATGGATGAACAAATGAACAAACGTTTGTTCATTCCTTCATCCATCTGTCCCTACACGCAGTATCTCACTCAAGCTTAACATCCCTGTCCAAATTTCATCTTTGGGGGTGGGTGATAATGTGCGCTTTCTACGCTAAGCAAAAAGGTCAGCGTGGCAGCCCAGTTGGTGTTTTGAACAAAGAGTCATCATTAACTATAACTGTCTACATTGAATGTGGGCTTTATATGAACGCGACTACAGGGAAAATCTTTTATTTACTACAGAGAAAATCTTTTATTTGAGGGGAAATAACAAATTAGCAACCAGCTCCCAGTCTTACTAAATTTGACTTCACACATTATCACACATTAATTGCACAGAAGCTGACAACAGAGCTTCATAGTATTTATATTTTTCTTGTCACTCTGATTTTCTTAGAACAGCGGGACAAGAATGAGGAGTGAAGAGCAGAAGTAGCGGAAAAGGGCTGAAAGGGAAAGATGGAACATGACAGATGAGGAGAGACAGCCAGGAACACAGAAGTGATGGAAAGTGTAGAGACACGAATTGAGCAACACAAGGCTAAACTAATTGTGTTTCATTTTAGGCACGTTGACCTCCAGCTGAACTGATTTAGTGATTTATAAGTTTTGACTGGCTCCAGGCTATTTTCAGTTCAACCACTTTCTCTTCTTGGCCACAGTATGGATTTACATACATCTGTAGCATGAAAATCAATCAGCCCAGGTTATGATTTTCAGAGGAAAGCAGAGTGAAAAGCCAGGTTATCGAATTTAGAAATACAGATGGGTGACTTATGAAAATAAAGGCTTGAATAATGCGAAGAGAAACAAACAGATGCTTCCATAAAGGACTGATCACAACGTTTCATATCTTACTAACACTTTCATTAACACCTGTTGGGCAAAAGGACAAAAGAAAATGACAACTTCAGTCTACCCAAAACTAGCAGAAGCAGTCAGTCTGGCCCACGGTGAAAGTCACTATTTCTTAGATTTGGACTATCAGAGCAAAGTAATACAGAACTTAAAATAAGCAAAACTGCAAAGCAAAAACTTCAGATTGGTCAGGCCACTGTGTTTAAAACTTCTTCACAGTTTGTCTGGAAATGACATCACAGTGATTCGGCCTATCAATCACAAGGGTAATTTGATGGTTTGAGCGTGGGGATATCACGAATCATGTGCCTTCAAACTCAGTTTAACACCAGTGGAGGAACCAAAGTGCCAGACAGGACTCTTCCCCACCATCAATCATCATAACACTAAATGAGGGGATGTGTTTTGGAAGAATGGTATCCATTCCTCAAACAGAGCTCCTGAGACTTAAACCATACTCAGACAGTGGGAGTTTAACATCATAACCAATTTTTAAATCTCGTTGCATCACACACATAAGGCGAAACCTGATTTTTTTTCTCTCTTGTCTAAAACATGAACCCACTACAAGTTTTGAGAATAATGGTGCGTCATACATTATAGGATAATACTGAGATTATCGCCTCAGAGGGATCAAAGCACCGGACGATGTTAGCTTTCTCACGTAATCTCATGGGGAAGCAGATGTAAACAAAATGGAGACTAAGGAAGTGCAACAATTGCTTTAGCAATCATATGGAATGAGAAAAAACAAAACAGGAAAACAAGTCTGCTAAACAAGTCTGGAAATGCCTGTTCTTCAGCAAGAACTGGAAGTAAGATTTTATCTGTCAGTTTTAGCATCTGTCACCAGTAGTATGCTATCTAACCCTAGCTGATGGCTCGTTTGGTCCATGTTCCATCTGCTAACATGGAGGGGAGGAATTTATGACCAGTACTGCAGCCAGCCACCGGGGGGCAATCAAGAGTTTTTTTGATTCATTTTTTTTGGAGCTGTCATGTCATCCATCTTTATTTTACTGCCAATGGTTTGCAGGATGACAAATTAAACTGAGATGGTGAAACAGACGGTGAAATATCAGCATTTTAAGTGTTGTAACTGTTGCATTTTAGCACATTAATGTTAGCTCAGAGCACTGCTAAGCACACAGCAAGTACAGCCTGACAGAGCAGCACAGTGTACACTATTAGTCTTGTTGTTCTTCTGAGTAGTGACCCATCTGTACATCACAGCTTGGATTAAGAAGCACAAGATTTAATTTAAATTCCTTATGGGCTCATATTACTCCAATGACATTCACATACACAATTTATTTCTTTTATTGTCCTTTTCTAAAGCTAAATGGTCAAGCTAATGAGTCATAGCTCATCTGCAATGGATAATACAGTCACTGGCAAAAATGGTCTTGGATGCACTCCCAAAACTGTAGCAAGGGACATGCAGGATATGAAGATGAAGAAAATTCAATAGAAAAATTGCACACTGGAATCAGACCTCCCTTAGATTTTGTTGGCAACATTTCAACTCTAAATTAGGTCTTCCCAAGAGCAAACACCCACTTCAGGGAAGTGGAAGATGACCGGTCACATCACAGTCACATTAATATGTGCCAGGACATCCTTATCAAGATTTAAATAAGACACTTTTAATAAGAATACATGCACAAGTGTAGCTCAGAGGTATGGCATTTAATCAGTAGGTCACAAGAGAATCCAGTGAAAATATGAAAAAAGATCTAAACAGAGTATCACAATAAAGTCAAACCTCAAGTGGGTTAAAACAGAAGCCAAGAATTCTGTGCAGCACCTCTGACCCAGGAGTGGGCCTAATGCAGAACTTATAAGCAAACACAGAGGTCTGAAATGCATGCAGAGCCACAGGGAAATATAAGGTTAAATGTGCTGTATGTGCCTCACTTACTGTAAAGAGTGACCTCAAGGGAACAGCCCTCCGCTCACCATCAGACCAAAGAGGAGAAAGAGAGGGAACACACCTGCGTCCCTCTCTGTATCCCCTCCTCCTCTTGACTTCCTGTGCTCCTATTTGGCTGGCCACACACACACACACACACACACACACACACACACACACATACTGTACTTTTTGCTGCTGTCTACCCAAAACGCCCAATGAGAAAAGTTGCCAACCCAGTGAGCTGTTGACTTTATCAATGAGATGAGAACAAATTCAGCATCACCTCTATAGACCATATGGCCAATAGTATGTGGACACATACTTTGTGCACTTTTGGCATTGCTTAGGCTGCATGACTGCAGCATGCAGTGATATTTTAGACAATTATGTGCTTCCAATTTTGTGTCAACAGTTTGGGGGAGCCCCTATCTTATTTCAATATGACAGAGAAAGAGAAAAAGATTTATGGAGAATTGATTTTCAGGGTTAGTGTGGAAGAACTTGACTGTCCACACTAGCATGTCTTCATTTTAAAATGGAGTTCCATCCATCCAACTAAGGGCAATGTAGAGTAGCCAGTTAACCTAATGTGCATGTTTTTTGAGGAAGCCGGATTACCCGGAGAAAAGCATGGAACCCTCAAACCTGAAACCCTCTTGCTGTGAGGCAACAGCATTTATCACCCCTCCATTGTGCCAGCCTTTAAAACGGAGATTGAAACAAAAATGATCTCCACTCAGACCAGCATTTTAGCACAGTCACATGACCATTCATGTGCACCGGGCATGCATATTCATTTGGACAGATTGTCTACTTTGCACCTGGTTGTTTTCTTGCATAGTTTTATTTTTGCTTACTTTTTACTACTTGATAATATATTCATACCAGGGTTGGTGCAGCGGAAACAGATATTTTCTGAAAACAGGACAAAAATCAAGTTACCAAATCCTCACAGACAATGCTGTTTTTATTAAAACATAGTCAATAGCATGTTTTCCTCTTTCTTTTCCATCATTTTATTTTCAATGTCTGTTTCTGTCTGTGGTGATTAGCGCTGTCGCCTCATAGCAAGAGGGCTCCAGGTTCGAATCCCGGTCTGGGTTATCTGGCTACTCTACATTGCCCCTAGGTGTGAGTGTGTGCCTCTCGTGAGCGTGTGCGTGTCCCGCCTCTCGCCTGTAGTCAGCTGGGATAGGCTCCAGCCCTCCGCGACCCTGATGGATAAGTGGTATAGAAAATGGATGGATGGATGGATGGATGGATGACAGTCATATTATTGTACAAACTCAAATATTCCACAGTGTCATAACACACATTTACCAGTGATGCTTCTTTCAGTTGGGCTATTCTTTAAACCGCTTTCAAATTGTATTTGCTTAACAGCAGAATCACCATTTCTCTTTATTTCATTATTACTGTACAATACATTTGTATCTAGCTGCACTGCTAAATACTAACAGAAGGGCTGGGAATAAAAATTGGTTTCCAGTCATTTCGCAATAAAGCAAAGTATTGGACAAATAGAAATTCTCACTTGCTGATGGCACTAAATGAGTTAGGTCATCTCTTATTATCTAATATAGTCATCCTAAGGGCGACATGAATGTTTGTGCCAATTCATCTGGTAGATGACAAGATATTTCAAAAATTCAAAAAAAAAAAATCACCAGTCAGTTATGAGATCACCAGCATTACAGACATGTCTGTACAACCCAATAGTTGTTGAGATACTTTAGTTTGTACCAAAGTGGTTGACTGAGCAAGCTGCTGTCCATATAATGTTGGCCATGTTGTGTATCTTTAATATACAAGTTGGAAAATTCACCTCCACTCTGTGGCTTGGTTGCCTCTGGGTTTTTGTTGTCTACAAAATATCTCACTCCCACTAAACCTAACGGTGCCTCAGCTCGTCCAACACTGACCTCACTATCACTTTGCTTTTCACTTACACAAACTGACACACCTAAAGAAAAGAGCACACAAACACACTAAAACACCTACGCAAGTTCAAAAACACTTAGACATACCCACAGGGCTTTAATCTTCACTAATTGCTGCCAGTAGGTACTATGAGACTCACTTTTTCTCAGGGAAAACAAACAGGTATAAATGTTAGAGAAAGGGAGAGAGGAGGGGGGCATTAAGAAGAGAGAGCATTAATAACAAGGCAGATGCAGAGGCGAGGAAGCAAGGAGGGAGGATGAATGACTGCTTCCACCAAGGCCTGCGTGGAAAGTGTCAAACACGCCTCCTCAGATCGTAAAGATGAATGCAAACTGAATAGAGGTCTTTTATGAACCTGAGAGGAAAAACACAGTAAAAGCTGCGTCGGTGGGAGATGTCTGAGTCGTGTGGAGTTCAGGATGGAGCCAGAGGAATCTAAGCATGCGGCCCTCTGCTGCTTCATGTTCGGTCTGTACAAGAAGGAATAAAGGTGTTAACCCGAGCTGTGGCAGGAAAATGGAAGCAGTAAAATTTATGGGTTCGCTGGTTCACTCGAAGCGCTGGTACTTGCCTCTTAGTTGATTTACGGCACAGTGGGGTCCAAACCTACACTCAGAGCAACCGTGTTGTTGTTCTTTGTATATGCAGTTTGATTGCCTCTGTCATATGTCTCTCTTTTAAAGTGATTCTGCTGTTTAATCTGCTGTTTAGCCGACAAATGCAACAGACCGTCATTTTAAGATATCTGCTGCAATGTTTCTGATTTTGATAAAGTCACTCTAATAGAATTTACTGTAAACACACTTATTTCTATTCTATGGTTTCATAGTGGTTGGACCGTTAAACTCGCTTGACGTCTATAAACACATTCTGACCACAAACGCTACAGAAACGCTTCTCGAAGGGTCGGCAGACTAGCTGTGCAGCACCTTGTCTGTGTGATACCTCTTGTCCCCCTATGAATATTCATGTTCCCTCCATTTCTTCACCTCTTTGTGCGCGAGCTCTGTTTGTGTATGAGCTCCATTTACAAATACTGATGAATAAGACTCAGGTGAAGACTGGTATGTCCCAAGTCAATTTAGAGAAATGATTCCCACATATGTAGTATCTTAATTTTAAACCAACCAATAAGTGAGACTTCACAGTTGGGCAAACTTCTGCCGATGTGAATCTTGCAATGTGATCGAAAGCTCCAGAAAAGGCCACTCATTTGAGCCTGAGCTTTTTGATCAACAGCTGTTTCCGAGCTGTAGAACCACCTTGACTTAGTGACATTTAAAAGCAAAATCCTCAGTTGTGCTTTGTCTGTTTCTTGTTGATCACAGCACAGTCCACACTGTGCATCTCTGTGCAAGTCAGGATGAGAGAGCGTTTCTCTGGGATCAAGGTCCAACATAAATAACACTGTGCATGAGCACAACCATTTGCTTTTATATGACAAACAGCGCTTCACTACTGCGTAACAACATTCTTGAGTCTTGTAAAGCTGAGATTGGTAAGATTGATTAAACCAGCAACTATATTTTTAAAAGGAGCCAATCATAAAAATGCCAGCCATTCGCAGATGTGTTTTTGTGTGTGTGTGCGACTGTGTTGAATGAGTCCTTTGTCACTGTCGCAGCAACACTCTTTATTTGGCTCAAAGCTTTTAAAGCACTGTTTAAACTTAAAACCTAAAACTATTTTCACAGCGGTTGTGAACAGTCCAACAACCTACAATGACTATGTCTCGGTCACATTTGCACAAACCACCTAACAATATCATATACACACACAACAAACATGTCTAGTGTTAGTACTAAATTAGTAGTAAATTCTGGATATAATTCTTGTGTTACTAGCTTGATAATAGTGCTTGTGGAAGACCCCAGTCGTGTGTAATGTGGGAACAGACAGAGTGCAGGTAGGCAGGTACATGTGTGTAGATGGACAGGTAGGCTGACAAATCATTTCATCTGGACCAAATGAAATGATTGGATTGACTGACAAGTGCAGTCAACACCAACAGAAACAGTAAAACTTAGCCTTGTTGTTTTCATCAAAACAAATCGAGAGCTGCAGCTGTGTTGCTGCTCACAGTATTATCACACAGCAATAAACTCTCAGTCATGGTGGTTTGACTGTACGCCAGCCAGCACTTAATACATCAGCCACAGTTTGAATGTTTTTCTCATGGCATGAACTAAACAAGGGCAGCTGTATTGCATTCAGGGCATATACTGTGTGTGTGATTACGATCTTTCAGAACCAATACCGCTAAATTTGTTTTACTGGTTGAAACTGGTTATAAGAGCTCTGACTAAACACTAGTCACATACAGCTAACTGGGACACAGGTGTTTGGAATTATTGTGCTGACACTAAACTGAGAGCCTTTCTTTTTCATGGTGCTATATAACCTTCCACAGAAGCCACACCAACCACACAGTGGAGCCCATCATGTGTCAGGCTTTGGCACCTGGTTTTGTGTTCTCACTAGGTGCACAGTGGATCATAATGGCTCATATAAAGTCATTACCAGCCCGCTACTGTTGACACGGCAACTCAGATGGCTTGCTGTTGACCCGTCTGCTGTTGTTGAACACACGATACTCAAACCAACACAGAGACACAACACACATTCAGAGGAACACACATTTCTCTACAAATACTGTCGACATCAATGAATGTGCAAACTCGGGAACATGCAGATGACTGAGCACACGCCTCACACCATCTAATATGCATCAAGATGGAACCCAAGATGCATGTGTGAACAGTGTCAGTTTCCATATACTGTAATGAACATTCAGCTGAGCATATGGCATGGAGGACTGCGTGTGGATGGCAAGACTGAGAGAGAATTAATCGGGCTCATCCAGTGACCCAGTGAATGTGAAAGCAACACCTTTGACTGTGATCCGGCTCGGCAGCACACTTCTCATATTCACAAGCCAAACAGACTCATCATTGTCTGGAAAAGCTGATGAACTGTCCAAGCCCAGGTTCACCTGTGTGCTTGACAGAGAGAGAGCACACAACACAGAGTGTGAACATAGACTGCACAGGCCTAATCTGCTGTTTACATGTCAGAGGTAGGAGTAATTAATGAGCATGCTCAGACTGTCAATTAAATACTGATCTCGCTCATTAACATGCTTCTTCTAGATGTTCAGATGATCTCATCTGCCAAAATCAACAACACAACAGCTGTATCACTGTGCATATTCTGCCTTCATTAATGCAGCAACACTGACTGCAGCTTAAGATCCATGATTATGGTAATGACAGTACGTCATGACTTCGCAGTGACATGACACTGGAACAGAAAGCAGGAGGTCTCAGGCTGGAAGTGTGCACAGTCTCTGCTGCCATCTGCTGTTCACACACAGAAATGTCAAAAGGTGGATATGGGAGTCATCATATCATCAGATATAATAAAAACGAGTCACCTTGGTCACCTAAGTGTTATTCTTGATCTTACACGCGCAGTTTTAAGTCTAGTCCTAAACCTTTTTTTTCTTTTCGTTACCTGTCACACATGATCAATCCCCATCCCCCGAACATTGAACCTTGGTAAAACAACCTCAGATGCAGAAATGTGCAATACTTTTTACTTTATATAGTGTTTGTATTATGCAACATGCTATTCTGTAGCTGCCATTTCCAATCAGTTAATTTGTGCTGATTAGAGGTCGAGTGGCACTAGCCCACTTCTGTGTGCCTCTAGGTGTGCTGAGATGTTGAATAAGCAGTTGTAGTTGCTTGTGACGTTCAGAGACTTGCCTTACAAACATCTGTCCATGTTTTCCCAACCAGCTACACGTGCTTGTAGATTTGAAGTTGGAAATAGCAATCTTCAATTCTGATTTACACTGGATTGCAGGGTCATTTCTTCATGGGAAACTGACAGATTTTCCTTTCATTTCCAGTATAGGTCACAGAAAATGGACACCATCTGGCATCAATTATTTCTTCTATCAGCGAGAAAACAACTGTATTTCTCAAAATGTCTTGTTTTCTTTGTGCTGTGCTAACATCTGCTGAGAGTGGCTTCACACTGTACAGACTTATTTGATTTCATTATATATGAAAAATGGATCATAAACACGATTTTCAGCAATCCAATTCCTTGTGTAAAGTCAATTTTATTTATTCTGATTCATAGAAGCATTTTTAGAAAATATACTCATTTTCAAGCCTGCAAAATCAGATTAAACCTAAAAGTGATCCACTGACTACCTCAGATACTCTGGGAGATTGCTAAATGCATGAAAACACATTTCTCAGTCATCAACATCAGCATACACAAAAAGCATACAAACACAGTAATCAATGATACATTACCACAAATAAAAACATGATTGTTAATTGATAGAGTAACACAATTGTTAGTGCAGTTTTATATTCAGTATTTACATCCCCATTAGAATAAATACAGTACAAACTCACTGTTAGTAGTCACAGATTGTCAGTAAAAGACAGGGCGGGGATGATAATTAATAAATGATTTTCCACAAATGCATAAAACAACAGTTCATGATGAGCATACAGCAGAGACATTAAACTATGTGTGTGCTTGTGTGAAAGGTACTTCATGTACTGCGGGGCTCAGAGCTTCCCTTATGCCTGAGAAAAATCATAGCAAGTGCAACCAGTTAGAAACAGAAAGCATACAGTACATGCATTTTCAGCGGCAAATGTTTAAATGGATCTAAAAGGGAAAACAGCTGCTGTTTGGATCTTTGTCAGTTGAGCTCACAAAGTTTTAAAAGCTTGTCTCTCTCCAGTCCTCCATGTTCCAGTCCTCCCTTCCCAGAAAACTTCTTCTGGTCCGCTGGTGATGTCATAATGCATCTCTGTTACCGAGCTGGGGACTTTCATAACCTACAGAAGCAAATATAGCATCAATACCAGACTTTAAAGCTGCAATAGTCAAAATTTGTATTTTATAATGGATCATGTTATTATGTACAACGTGAAAGGTGTCACTAGCATGGAACATTTTAGGGAGTTTTAGGTCTTTGCTTTGTTTTCACAAACCACAAACTCCACTTTCATCAACACTGTGTCCATCTACAGCAACATTTTTCACGAAAAACACCACTGTACATCACCGGCTCTTCAACAAACAGGGTTTGTGGCTAGTTGCTGAACAAAGAGAGCTTTAAGCGGCTGAAGAGACAGATATTTCTCTCAGGGGTTGGTGGAGACCAAAACAGAACAAAAACGAGAGTGGATGTGGATATCAGTTTAAAAGGCAACTTCTGATGACCAAAATTGGCAACAAAATGAGTTGATGCTAATTTAAAACTGCATCACTCAATATTTTATATTAACCAAGAAGAAAATGTTAAAGGGGTTGCCCGTAGTTCCATACCTGAGTTGCCCTGAGATCTTCAGTCTATTTTGCATCATTGTTTTCAATTCCGTCTCTACCTGCTCAGTACCAAACAGTCTAAAGACAAACTTAGTGAACAGCTCTTATGCACAGTGTATTAGCATTAGCTGCTAAATGGTAAAAGCAGAATGAAATTTTACATTTATATTTTTCTGTACAACAGATGGAAGAAAAGACAACTTCACATGAATGCTAATGTCATTCCGTGTATGCTGGATGTGTACTCAGCTAGCTAACACATCATGGTGATGATCCTCAGTGCTTTAGCGTTCTTTGCTGGCCCTAAGTGACCACAAAAAAAAAAAAAAAAAAATCAACTGAGACAGCTTCAAACTTGTCAGACTTGGAATTAGGAGCAAATGGAAACAAAATGGATCCCTCAAACACAGACCCTACGCCTTAAATTGTGTACAGGAAACACACAGGTGACAATGACAATATACCTATTGCCAAAGAAGTCCCCACTTAATGCATCTGCCTGCCTAAAATTTAGACAGGGCACACAGGAGCACTTAGGTTTCATACTTTCTATATGACTGGCTTTTATGCCATTATTTGTAACACGTGGACCCTTTTACCATTCTCAGTGATGGTGACTGAGCCACCAGCAGCAGCTTTTTCACATACAGTTCTGTATTACAGAGGTAATTGGCAGTGGTTTTGCCATATCATTAGCAGCCCTTGAATTCCACTGCCTCAGGGTTTCATCTTCAATGCCAAATGGCTCAATGTAGAAACTCGTGATGAATGAGCTATGTGTGGCTGCCAATTATCTCAATAATGTAACACAGTAGATTCAAAAAAGAATCAGCTCCAGCTAATGCAGAAATGATAAAAGGTCTTTATTTCAAAACTGGTGAACTTCTTCTCTAATAGCACCCTTATTCAGGCAGTACGAGTTCCGGCTGCCAGCTGCAATGAGATGTCTCTGGAAAACAGCCAAATTACATCTTTAAATTAAGTTTTATGAGTTCTTTCTTTGGTCAGCCATTTAGAAAATACTGGAACAAGCATGCATTCAATATGTAAGGTATGACTCATCCATGCGCAGTGCTGAGAAATGTCTACACACATGAGTTTTACTAAAACTTTTGCAGAGCTTTCTTTTGTCTTCAATCTACTTCATAAAGATTGACAAACTCTGACAACTTTAAGTAAAATCAGTATTACAATTACCCGAAAGGGTTCAAACTTTTGCTGCTACATGGTTGTCATATCACACATATTGGCAGGAGGTGAAACAGATACATACACCTGGTCTCAGCAGGGTAGTCCAGAGATCTGTTTCTGTACTGGGGGAAACAGGGCTTTTTCACAGGGAATCTGCGATCTGAAGACCTCTCCAGATCGTAGGGACTGTCCCGTTCCATGCCTGAGGGGAAATGGCGTGAGACAGACACACAGAGTGGGGAGTGGGAACTGAAGGGGGTTGCAGGATAAAGCAGTAAGGCGGTACACAGCCAGCGAGCTCTACAGGCTTGGGAGCACATCAAATAAGAGACTGGTGCTGCTTTTTTTTTTTTGATGAAAAAAAAAATTACAAAGGCATTGCACCATTGTTACGACAAAAACAGCAAGATGTGCACTTGACTCAGACAGTCATTTGCGTAAGTGAACCGCATGCATTTTGTGCATCTCATATGTGCACCACAGCAAGGGTGCTGTAACCACATTGTTGGACATACAGTACCTATGTCAAATGAGTTGGACTTCCTGGTGTGACGTGATGTTGCTGAAAACCCATTACGACCTTCTTCCGCGTCTGGTTGGTGGAACGATAATAACCATCATCATTATCATCATCTTATTCTGTCCATATGGCCTTACTGACATCAACAGCATACAACAATCTGTTTCCTCCAGGCCTGGAAGCTTATTCAAACAAGCAGAACTTGGATATTAGTTTTAAGAGCTATTATGACTGTACAGAACAGGACAAGGGGACATGTGTAGAGTCTTCTTCAATAAAGAAAATCCAAGATAATTACATTAAAGTACCAACCACACTAATATAGCACGTCACAATGTCCTACTACTGTCTGTGCTACCCTTTGCTGTAAAATAACATTGCTACAGCACCTTGGCTGGCAGGATCCGCTGCCTCTACCCCTGGCATGGCAGACACTGGTGGGCTTTTCCTCTCAGCGGTGACTTCCTCTTCAATGATTGGCTGAGAAGGAGGCAAGTTCCTTTGCTCATTTGTTGGTTTTTCACCTGGACTAAGAGGTGAGCTTTTGGGAGAGGCCACGGCCTTTTCCGGAGAGGTCTTGTCCCTTGAGAGGTCGAGACTGGGCTGGGGGAGGAACACAGCATTTGGCTGTGTTAAGTATCAAGTCTGCCACATGAGAGTTAATGCTTTTCTCCTTTCTTTCAGTTTTCCCATATTATACATTTACCTTGTTGGGTATAAGAGGACGCTGTCCCTCAGGTCCCCGCACCCTCTGCTTCTCTTCCTGCTTTCTTTCGCTCTGGTCTTCGTCTCCTGTCAGCCTTCCAGCCTCTTCTGGTGAGACAAAAAATGCAGTTAAAACAGTCCTCACAATGATCCATCAAAGCTTTGTTTGAAAATTACAAGTAAAAGCCTTTGACTGCTCCCAAGTAACACACATTTCAAGTGCCTTCTGTAATTGGACGCTGTGATTGGAAATGTAAGCCCTCGCTGGGCTGAGTCTGAAATCATTGCCAAACAGTATAACAGCACTTGTAAACAACAAACAATAAAACACCTACAGTTATGGACTGGGTTGCTGGTACATTTGTGCGTTAAGTGTTTTGTACAGATTCAAGAGGGACAAAAAATGAGGCGCGTATTATGTAGGCCACTTGTCATTATGCCAATACATCTCCAGATAAAGAAAGAAATTGCAGCAGTTATTTTTATATCTTTTTTTTATCTGTGCACATATTACAGCAAGATTTTCCAAGATGACAGACGAATGTATAGTTTTCTGTATTTTTCTAAATTTTTAATGTCAACCAGCACATTTTTAGATTGATTTTCTGACATGCCCTGTTCTGGCCTCTAGCTATTGTACTGACCTTTTAATTTCCTTTGAGTCCCAATGCAGTCCGTAGCCTATTTTGTAACTGATGCTGTTTGGCTCATTAAAAAGTCTGGACTTGAAACTAACAATGGTCTGATCTATGTAAAGGCCGCTATAGTTCGGCCTGTGAACCTTTGAGATTGAGTCAGTTAAACCTCTGTCTACTCATGCAGCTCTTATTCAACTGACTTTGAGGGATTTGTTTTGAGAAAAATATTCCTTTAATGATGATCTAATTTTCAGCAGTTTTTATAGTATGTCAGTTTTCTAACATTTTATATGGCTTCTTCTGAGCTTTTTCTCCCAGCTATATTTTAAACTGCAAAGAGAACAGTAAGTCAAACATACATGTAAATCTGATGCTGCCACATGCTGCATTTTAATATCAGCAGATGCATTTCGAAAAGTCCGAGCCAGCCAAGTCTTCATCATTTGTTTACTGTAATTATACTATGCCAATCGCAATCTATTTGACTCATTCTGAATGACACACAAAGAACCTTATTTTGAAACTTCTTATTGTTTAATTATAAATTAAATGGTGGTTATCATATATATATTGAATAACGCTGCTAACAGCATGCAATTCTCATCAGTGTAGAATATTCATAATGATTTCCTCATGACTATTCAAACAGTGATGAGAATTTGACATTAAGTAAGAATGACCTTTGAAAACTTCCATTCTATGTATTAAATAAGCTGTATTGCAATCACTATAGATGATGAAGTCTAGAGTTGCCGTGTTCCTGTGTAGAGTGTAAAGTTTATTCATGTCTTACACTACTGCAACAGGTACTGAATACACTGCAACACTTTGTCAGTGAGCAAAACAAAAGGCACTTCTTAGATGGCAATGATGTTGAAGTACAGTATTTTATTGCTGCTAACCAGCCAATAAAATAAGCAGACATCCTTGTATTTTATTCAGTAATCAGTACATTTAATAATAAGCACTGAAGGTTGTGCTAACATGAGGCGTCTGTGATCTGAGAGCTGAGCATGTGAATTAGTGTTTTGGAATTTGTGAATTCAGCATTTTGTGGTTCAAGTTAAGGGTTTAAAGATAAACTATGACTGCATGAAGACTCTTTTCTTCATTAATGAAACCATTGTTCAACAAGAACCAAAGCAATCTGAAAACTGCAAGGCAACTGCAGTACCTAAACTTTCCTGCAGGTGTCTCTGCCTCATGACAGCCAGACTGGGCTTGGTGCTCTGTGGAGGCGGCTCTGGCCTCGGCCCGCTTCCACCGCCGCTCTGTCTGTCCTCCTCAATCTCAGTCCGTGAGTCTGTGAGGGGTACGATCCTCTCCTGCCTGCCTGTCTCCATCTGTCTGTCCGTCTGTTGTTTGGAGGACACCACGTGGCCATTACTCCTCGTATCTGCAGGGGCGTCGGAGATGGTGGTCGATCTGTCAGTATCGTCTGTCACTTTGATGTCACAAGCGCTGCTCCCATCTGAGTCCTCAATTTCTGCTCCAATGCAGCTGTACACCATGCTGACCAGGTCTGTGGACTGCATAAAGACAAAAAAAACTGATAAAAGAAACCTTACAAAAGTCAAATATTCGACTCGCACGTTTGCATGATACAATACACTGAGCAGGATTCCTTGTTGTTGATGATGCACATACTCTTTTGACTGTTTAGTCTGTTGCTAACAGCAGAGAGAGTGAAAGTTACACTTAAAATGTGCAATTCTAGTGAATTCAACTATCCCTCATTTTGCTGGAGATGTCCTCAAATCCCCTCATGGATCAGCGAGGATCCCTGGACTCCACTCTGAGAGGCAAAAAGATTTAGATGACTCCAACTACGTATGTGTGTGTGTTTGGGGAGGGATTTAAAATAGGTTATATAGTCCTCCACACACCTGACCGGCTACGAGTACACAAACACAACACAGAAAAAGGCTGTGAATAGCTGGTGGTAGGCAGAGAAAGCACTGTGTCATGTTCAACTATAGGAAGTGGGAGTGGGACGCTTATGTTTTAGATCCATATTTACGAATTAGATTGGAAGCTGAGAGGAGGTATTGGGGGGCAGCCATGGCCTAGAGGTTGGAGAAGCGGCTTGTGATCGGAAGGGCGCTGGTTCGATTCCCCCACCGGAAAAATTTGAGTGTGGTGAAGTGAGTGTCCCCACCTCCATTAGCCGGCTGATGTGCCCTTGAGCAAGGCACTTAACCCGCAACATATGCTCCCCGGGTGCTTGGTGCAGCCCACTGCTCCTGTGTGTTTCACTGCATGTTACATGTGTGTGTGTTTCAATCAGTGATGGGTTAAATACAGAGAAGTAATTTCCCAGCTTGGGATTAATAAAGTTAAACTTAAATTAAATTATAAAAAAAATATGTCACATGTTTGCATTTACTTTGAACTGTTTGTCATGACAGATTGCTGCACAACTCTACAAGGTGATAAATGCAATGTATGCAACAATGTTTTGGGTATTTGGAACTTAAATACACACTTGAAGAGTGTCATTATGCTTGCAAAGGTGACTGTCAGCAGTTGCTTGCTGTCATAAGACTTAGTCATAAGAAAGTTTTGGATTTCTAGTTAAATCACCACAACACACTCTCTGTACCTGTCTTTGGATGAGGCAGGGGGGGCTAGCAGCCCTCATCCCATGCACAGGTACACCTTGTGTAGGCCGAGGTGAAGGCATGGTCCCATTTGCTCCGGGAACAGCGCTCTCTGGTCTCCCAGCATCCTTAGGGTGCTGAATCATCGAGTAGACGTTCTCCAAGGCGCTGCTGGAACAGACAGACAGAAAAACACAAGAAATTCCGATGAGGGGATTAACCTGTGAGGCAAAGGATGTGAGTAAGTGGTGGGTGATCGAACTTGTCTTTTCAACCTACTTGTTATGTCATTAATATATTGTATTATCTGCATTCATCATCAATAAATACAGACACACATACTGTGCAGTACAAGCACACATCCCACGCCACCAGTTTGAAAAAGCAGTTAATGAACACATCTTTGACCAAGATGCTGTTACACTTAACACACAAACACACACTGTGCTGTTGTAGGAAGACAAAAGACATGAATGCAGAAGGCAGCAAAAGTGAATGTTGTGACAGACACACATCTGTATATGATACACTGTAAACCGTTTTTCAAAAGCCATTTCTATCTATAGCTGGCTTTATGATGAGTCATCTGTTCTTTTATGCTTCTCTCTCAGACAGCTGTAGGCTGCAGTAAAACTTGGCCTTTGTGTAAGAGTGTAACTCCTGCACCGCGCCAAGGTTGTTAACAGCAGAGGTGATTGCATCACCCGTCTTTAGCCTCGCCACAATTCCTTTAGGTTGAATTTGTAAGCACTAGTTGTACTTCTCACTGAGTGCCTTTTTCGTCTCCATTTTGCGTAAGTCTGTTTAAATGTGAAGTTTACAACGAGTGCTTACTGAGTGCCATTCTCTTCCCTCAGCTACTAAGCTGTGTAATTCATTTCTTAAAAAATAAGTTTGCAACCTCGCACTTTGCAATACTGTGAACGTTTTAACTATGGGGTCATTATATAACAGCAGTTTAAACGTATGTGATGCCATAAATTCGAAGCAAAGGAAAACAGTTGCAGACAACGAAATACTTTATTCCTTTGAAATATTTATGAATTACTGAAGTGACGTTAATGCCCTGTGCTGGATTAATTTAACAGCCATCTCATTCTCTGGGTCTGTGCACTTAAATGGTACTTTCATCCCTCCTTCCACTCAGCCCCATGCTGCATGCTTACTCTGAGTCCTGATTAGAAATGGTGGAGTTGCGGTTCTTGCGGAAGCCGGAGAAAATGGACAACACGCTGCGTCTTTTCTTTCTCCTCAGTGACTGGGCCTGATGAAGGGATGACAACTGACTAAAGGAGGGAGACAGAGGAGGAGTGATGAGGGAAGTCATTGTTACAGACAATAGAACAAAAGAACAAACTGATACAAACAGACATACAGGAGGACCACAGTTAGAGGCTGTAATACAACTGGCCATCCACTATTATTGACCACTATCCATTCTATACAAGCAATCAACAGCCAGCAGACCCCAGTGTTGACATCTGACTACATTATGTGTGTTAGTAATGCTAATAGACCATTTGACAATAATAGACAACATTTTTTACTCTGGCTTGGCCTGTGCAGATGCTTTAACATATTTGACAGAAGGCATAGTTTATGCTGCCTCAATCAATCTTTTTCATGCACGACTGGGTGAGCATTAAGCACACACTGTCATGTAGCCTTATAACAGCACTATTTCTGTGTGGACTGGCTGCTGAGAGTGCTGTGTGTATGTATGCTTTTCTTAGGGTCTCTGTCAGCTATGACATACCCATAAAATGTAAGTCTTTAGCTTAAAACCTTTAAAGCTATAAGTGTTAAAATCTTCATTACACCAACTCGAAGTCTTAACTAAAACTGCTGAACTACTCACAATGTAAACTTAATGATGCTCTGTTGAAGAATCACCAATTTAAACAGTGCAGTTTAAAGATTAGCTAGCACAGCGTTAGCCTGAAGGTGGAGGTTGTTGTTGGCAAAACCTCTTCTGTAGTTTTTCTCACTAGGCTCAGCATTTCTTTTTTTCTATCTCCACTTAGAGTTACGCTGTCAGACATGTAGATTTATCTTCCCTTAAAATATGTAACATGTGTGTATAATGTAAATAATATAAAAATACATGCTTTAACCTTATTTTGGCAACATCAAACAACTAAATTCACAGAGACCCAGGCTGCTTTAAAAGTGCTTGATGGGCAGTGAAAGCCAGCTCCAAACACATCATTAACATTAACATATCATTACCTTTCAAGCTGATATGGAAAAATTGTTAACAAACAAGTAAGTTACTGTGTTAGCATTCATTCGAAGTTGTTTTTACCGTCCAGTGACACTTTGATATTCACACTCCTTTTAGCTCTGTTTCTGACTTGATTTTACAAACTTGTGAGGGAAACACCCGGTTCACAGACAGCAGCCATCTTTGTCCGTCTGCCGTCTGCTGCCCAGTGAGTAGCGCACAGTGTGTTTTTAAGCTTATTCAATAAAACTAAAACATGCTGCAGGTCTGAAAACCACTTCTGTTCATCACTTCAGCCAATGCCTTTTACACGTGATCCATTGTTTATACAGAAATATTGATTAGAGCCACTTTAAAGTGACCCAAACGTATGTAATCATTACTGGAACACATTATGAAATAAAGTGCTCTTGGAACTGTATTGATTATGTTTCCAGCATACTTTAATGTCATATGCCACCGACAACAAATACTGCAGTCGGTGTTAAAGTGTTTTGTGTTCAACACTGTTTAACACATAATTTTAATTTAAATACCACATATCTTTATATGTGGACATACAGTACTGTCTCTAGTAGAAAGAAATCAGAGAAACAATTTTGCATGACCATTCAACAGTTCCAAAAAACATTAGTTAGCGAACAGGAGGCTGAACTGTGACTGTAAACAAGATGATTTATCTTAATACAAATGAGGCTTCTATTCAGTGCAAATGGAAGCTCTTTACTACATCTGTGCCCAAGTGCTTTAAGAGCATATCATTCATTTACCATTGTTACATTTACACGACATACAAAAGCATTATAGAGAAAGACATTCAATAGTCCAGTTTTTAATGCATGTTGTGTGAACTCTAAGTAGCATACAGGAGGAATACTTGTCTTCCTCCTGTTCCATTAATGATAACTTGGTTGATAGGTCTTATATTTGTGTCCAGATGTATCCTCGACTATGTCGCACTAACTGTGTGAATCATATAATTACTAAGTGTTTCTGAAGTCATACAGTAAGTTTTTAGTTTCTTACTAGAAACAGCTGTCTGCTACAGCTGGACGTGACAGAAAAGACAGTGCTGAGAGTGAACCAAAACAGTTACAAATACGCAGTGTGGTTCTTTATTTATGTATATATTTTAAAACAAAACAAAACAAAACAAAATGAGCTGAAAGAGGCTAAAAAACTTCTTGGAACTTCTTTGAACAGTTTTAAATCTGATAATCAAAGTAATTTGCAATTGCAATACAATATTCTCACTATTGACAGATAATTGTCTCATACTAATTAGAACCGTCTCACACAAGTTCTTATGTGTCTGCTTAGATACGCTGCTGTTCAAGGCTAAAGAATAAAATAGATCTATGACATTTGGAGTGCAGTTCCCTTACCGCTTGTGCTTTCACTCTTGTATGTGTGTTGTCCTCAGGGGCTACTGTAGTAAAGACATATCAACTGCTTTTTTTTAACAACTGCGCAAAAATAAAAGTGATTCTGTGAGCTACCTGTCGGGTAGAACTCTCTTGCTGTAGAAGTCAGGCAGTCCATCCTCCAGCATACTGACTCCTCCGTTCTCTGAGCAATGCTACACGCACACACAAACACACACACGCACACAGAAACAGATAGAGTAGCAGGATAACAATGATCAATCCACCATGTTGACAAAAATGCTGAAAGGCTGACAAAAGGTATTATTATTTCAAAAAGCTGGCTGGCTGGCAAAACCGAATCCAGTGCCAACAGAAGTCTGTTTGTAAAACAACTCCTCATCCTGTTGCCGTAACTGAGTTTGTACCGATTTAGAAAAAAGCTTTTAGAAAGTCTCAAAACAAACAAACTGCTAAGTTAGAGGCTGCCCCGCGGCCCCTGGGAGATGGCGGTGCATGATTAACATTTGAATCACAGAGACACATGTGACAGCTTTCTCTTTTAAAAAGGAACTTATTTTTGGAAAGTGCCACTGGCATGGAAAACAAGATAAATAACAGAAGTTCTACACAAAGCAGTGAAAAGATAAAAAAAACAAACCTTAAAAACTAGACATGCTGGTTTCACATTGTCACCTCTATACCCTCCTGAGCTCTTTTGTGGAAACACATGGACTAAACTTCCTGCTGCAGTATGAGGTCAAAAATGTGGCACTTAAACCTATACAGCGGTGTCCCTGGCAAAATAAAAACTCCATTACCCTCTAGGTGCCATAAAAAAAAGACCAGGTATCATTTTAAAAATGCTAGCTGTGTAAGAATCGAGTGAGCTTACAAATCTCGTACATTTGTTCTTGGCAGAGGAACTGCCCGTCACAAAAAGCTCGAGGGAAAGACGATTCTGCCTACTGAAGCTCAAAGTAAGGTCAGAGGTCACCGACATGCTGTTTGCAATCAACTTACAGATTCTGGGGGAAGGTGCCCTGCTCTGTGTCTCCGCGGTGGGCGAGGCCTGACATGGGTCACATGACGCAAGGGCGAGCCATTGGTGGGAAGGGTGGACAGACATTCCCATGATGCTGAGTGTGTAAGAGGAGCTGAGTGCGGAGGAGCAGAGGGGGTAGGGGAGGGACTGGTCTCATCACCAAGACCTATAACAAGATGGGAGAAGACTTTCATGTCACCTTCCAACTGGATCTGCATGCAATTGATTTCCACTACATGCACTGAAGTTGCAAACAAATTACTTATGAAAGTTTTTCTGAAGTCAAACACGAAAGCCTATTATGGCTGAGTTAGAAAAAGAAATAAAAAAGGAAAAAGAAGAACAACCAGGAACAGGAAAAGAAAAATGTAGAGACAACTCTGCTATTCTTAAAACATTGCCACCAATGAGGACGAAAAAAAGTTAAGTTTGATCAGAGGACAGTATCAATGAAAAGGTCATATTATTAAAAAAAAAAAAAGAGGTTTGTCCTTTCACATTAAGATATGAAATGCTAAATTAAACACACCGTTGAGAAAAGGTAAGGCCAGCTTAAACACTCCAAGACTCATTTCATCGTAAAGCACTTCTATTACTCATTTTATTACAACGAGAAACTCAATCGATCCTGACCCTGCTGTTACTGTAAACACTATGCTATGTGAGCAATTCAGGGCAATTAGCCGCGAGCCAAGGCACAAAAACTCACTCAGTCTCGTGGAGACGGGACGAATTCTTCTGGTTCTGGAGCTCCGCTTCTTAATTGCCATTGTGTCCTTTTGTCAGGGGAGATAAACGTAAAATGAGTTGTATCTCCTGTGCATTTAGAAGCACTACCATAAATGACTTAAACAACCAACAATGACCAAATGCGCCGCCTTTGTTTCACAGGCAATCAGTTTGGTTGCTTTACAGCACAAAAAAGCAAAGTGGAGAAAAGCTTTCAAAAATTTAGGACAGCGTGGAGGGGATGAAAAACTGATGAGAAAATTATTTCCAACATATTCATTCTCTTCAGCAAAGAAGAGGGGGGACAAGCATCTTCTCTGCTGTCTACATTTTGAGAAAGACTGACATTTAATAAGTGTTGTGGGACAGGGACAACTTTTTTCTCTATGGTCTGTTTTTACTGCAATCACAGTATACCATGTATTAGCACAACAGCAGCACTTACGTCAGAAAATGACAGTTTTCGATTAATGATTTAAGTGCATTTTAGGTTTAACTGCCATTTTGGGGGTGTTCTGTGGTCACAAATAACACTGTTCTGTAGTTCTGCATTCATTTCCTTTCAATTCATTCCTTTTGTTTTCTCTTTAGGCCATGACAGACCATGTCAGTGTTGGTTTGCGTAATAATAATTTAATCAAGTGATTATGTCACATGTATGAGAGGATTATATCTTTTTTACTTCTTCACACGTCTGTTGGAATTTATGGTGATGTGTTCATATTCCCAATAAACAAACGGGAGGAAAACCCGAGTACGAGAGAGGACTGCTATGCTAAGAACAAGCATCCTTGATTATAGCCAGCTTATCTTTGCTATTAGGACTGGGTTGTTGCAGTTCTTCAGTCAAAATGTTAAAAAATCCTACAACCAGCTATGGGGCTAAATGTCTGTGGGCTTCAAGAGATTTATAGTTTCTGAACTGTTCACAGGTATGCACATTTATGCCATAAACATCCATGTAAATAATGAGGTTGGAGACAGAAATGTGGGCTCAGCATTCCCTGGGTCCCTGGCATCCTTTGTGGCTTTGTCACAGTAGGGATTCCTCTCAGTTTGCTCCCGATTCTACAGTAATCTACAGTATCACATCAATGATCAATAATCATACATGTGTACCTTGGTATAAAAAGAACTACTGCCTCTCCAGGTGCACACAATATTGTTAGCACGTCCTCACACACTTACTATTCCCAGGTTGACGCCAAAGTCCTCATCAGGGAATTCCAGTGATTCAATTATTCTGGACTGTCTGATGGTGCGCCTTCCCGTCCCAACGTCATCCCAGCGCTTCGCCTGGGACACCTGCCGCAGCTGATGTAACACACACATCAAACACGAGTCTGAACACACACATTCAAACGCAATGATGACACCTGGAACATTTCCTTCCACACAGTCCCAGAGGAGACGTGTGTCTGTACTTGTACACAAACAAAGCAGAGGGTATTCTGCTGTAGCTTGCAAAGTATATAAAGAATATAAATAAAATAGAATAACATGATAATCAAAGGGGAGCGAGGAACGATAGAGGACAAACTGGCACTGCAGTAAAACACAGCGAGGAAAATGAGATGTAAGAGCAGGGGCAATGAACAGAATGCAAAACAGATCAGGGCAGGCGGTGTTAATGCCAGAGATCTATTTTTGCCTACTTTTACACTGGGTTCATTTTAAACTATTTCATTTTATGGAGAGGAGAACCTGCAGGATATAATTATGGCCTTAACTGACGTACATCTAGTTATGTTGTTCCTAAGTTCAATATTTTCCTAAAAAAGCTGTTTGAACCTTTTGCTTGTAACCTTTCATCCACAGATGGTTATAACACACAACAGCTCAAACATGATGCCTACGTCAGTCACTTAGAGATAACAAACATTTAGGATACACATTCTTATTGGCAGCCTGGGAGACATTTTCAGCACATATTAGATTTTGATTGGTCAGCTACACTTCAGAAAGGCTTTCATAAGGTACCATAGATCAATAATGAGCTTTGGCACTACTATCCATATGCACTACTACTGTTTCTTACCAAATTCTAACAATTATGTTAAGATCGAATTAGCAAAGTGAGTGTTGATGTTTGAGTGTGATCTAGAGGCAATTCTGGGCTGGCTCTACAGCACTCTGGTTGAAAATTTCTTCCCTTCATTGATGCGTCTGAAGGAAGAACTTATTTATTTGGCAACATTTTACCAAGAATGAGCTGTAATAAACAATGACTTTTTAGGGCACAGATGTCTTCTGCAGACCGAGTAAGACTGGAGGACAACATGTTCTAAAAATTCCTGTGCGTTCTCTGACTCATTTTACTACAGAAAAATATCGACTCACAACTGAAATCATCATATTGTACACAAAGACACTGCACAAGTCAGCCACTGTAGTGAAAGCTGCTGCGGTGGGTTATTCAGGTGCAATAATTATTTATAAAAAACGAAAACAGAATAAAAATAAATTATTTTGTCAACACTATGAAAACACCGATCAGCCACAACATTAAAACCACTGACAGGTGAAGTGAATAACATTAATCATCTGTTTACAATGTGATGTTCTGTGGGGAAACCTTGGATTCTGACAATCGTGTGGATGTTCTTTGACACACACCACCCAGGTAAACATTGCAGACCAAATACACCTTCCCTCCATGGCAACAGCACTTCCCATCAGCAGTGTTAGTGTTGTGGCTGATCAGTGTATATTAGACTAAGAAAAAATAAAAGTCGCTGTCAAAGTGGAGGACGTGCAGGTGTACTGTCACTCACTTCCAACCATACTCTGCGAGTGGAACGAGGACCTACGTAAGTGTGTCATTAGCTGAGTTTAATTTACATCTTCACAAATTTGTCTTGTTACAAAGAGGTTGCCGGATAACCAGCTCCAGAAAGTTCTCCAGAAAGTCATTACTCTTCATAAAAATATTCCAGCACATAAACTGCCCACAAAACCACAATTTGTCATTTTTAAACTAAGTAATAAATCAACATCAAGAAGAAAAAAACCCCCACACTGCAGATTCTCCAAGTTACACATTTCAGGTTTAAACATAAAAACACTTTTTTAACTACATTTCTACAATAAAGTCATGCAGTAAAGGGATATTACCAGTACCAGGGTTTTATGAGTGGTATAAAGCTCTTGCAGAATCTGATCCACTATGGAGTTGGTCAGGTAGGAGACAACAGACAGCTTCACCTCCCTGAATAAAGGAGAGCAAAGGAAAACAGAGGAGGGAATAACACTTAAATCATTACTTTAGCTGCAGTTCTTGGCTCAACCTGAACTGTTTGTCCAGCTGTCTTTCTTACTCCAGGACTCTGTTAATATCCTCTGCTGCTCTCTCCATGAGGGCGTTGCGGATGGCGGAACGAGGGATGGAAACTTGTTCAGAGATGGACGAGAGAGGCGGGTTGAGTCTCTCAGCGGCTGAGCAGGACATTGGACACAACTCGCGGCACAGAGACACCATAGAGTCCACCACCACCTGGACACAATTGACCCAAAACATTCATCACCACACCTACATTACATATGTATTTTCAAATAAATTCTCAAATCACTGTATACACATTTGTTACCAAAGCACTGAATTATTCATGCACAATTTTTTTTTATCTGCCCCCTCAGATTTTTATCCAGCTCCTTTACTCTGACTGTCATCTTTTATTCACATGCACTGCAGAAGCCCATTCCTTTCAGCTAGTTACACTTGATACGATTTGTTCACACCTTCTTCCAGATCTTAAACTTTACCTGTTAACACCAAAGCTGAACATTTGTGCATAAACACGTAGGTGAAAATTCCCAGGCTGATATTACTGCAATTTTTTTTTTATTAATCTTCACCTTTGCAAATTACAAATGTAGCCTTGTTCATACCAACTAAATTGGAAGGCACAAACAGAAATGTAAATTATGCTCAAGTTGAAAGTCAATACATAGTACCCCAGATTCGTCCTCAGGCTGTGCTGCTTTTTTATCATTTGACTGCACTGTGCTACTGAATCCCAAAGGGAACAGAACTGAGTTACGAAAATGTTAAATTGTTCCTTCACTTTGAATTTAAATGCTACATTTCTTTTGAAGTCAGCACACCTGCACCACACACACACATACAGCCATGCACTATTAATGGGCAATTTAAATGCAACTAGTGCAGAACTCTACCACTGTTTAAAATACAGATGCATCAGGGAATGGCTTTTTCTGCAATTGCGGCCACAGTTCCACTCCCAACATACCTGCAGTTCTTTGTCGGCAGCTTTGGCAAGTTCTCCAGCCAGAGTGTCCAGACGCTGTTTGACCGGGCCGTCCACTGACAACACATGGGCCAACTCACACAGAGAAGGATACAGCTAATGCATACACACACACACACACACACAGGACAGGAAGAGATGGAGTCAAAATCATTATCAAAAGTTATTCTGCTTTTATGAGTCACTGAGCAGACTGTGTCATATAATGCTATATCTTTATATATATATTATGTATCAGTCGCTCTGTTTCATCACAGAGAAAAACAAGTCTAAATAGGGAACGCTGCTCCACCTTGGTCTCCTTTGATGTGCTTGATTGATAGTGATTACCATATTAAGAGACCCAAGGCAGCTTCCCCTCTTCTGTGATGGCAGTTCAGGACTATTACAGGTGAAGTGTGTATGCTTGGAGGATTTTTCACCTTAAAACATCCAAGGAGCTTAATCCAAAAGACAAAGCCAGAGGAGCTCTGTGCAATGTTCGACCAGAACTGGAAACAAAACAGCCTGAGCTACAAACTTCTACGAATTTTGTAAAGCTTTGTTTGCTTTTTCTTTTTAATTAATAGTGAACTAGCATCAATTAGCTGTTACATCCACATGTGTCACTGTTTCAGTGGTTGGGAGACGCTTGTGTGTAGTTATTTTGTGGGGTAGTTGAGTGGATTTGTGTCTTGACACTCAGGTGTTTCGGTAATCTCTCAGCATTCAGTGTAAAAAAAACTTTTCATTTGCATTTTTGTTTTGAGTTAAACCCAGTGAAGATGCTTGTTAGTGTTTTTAGTTGTTATTACTAAGGGCACCGGTCAAACATACACTTTATGGCTGTGAGATTTGTTTTTATTTTTTTGTAACTATGCTTTTAAACTACATACAGAATTTCCCAGTGAAATACAATATAATTAGAAAACTGTTTAAAACACAGTACTAGGACCGGAAATTGCACTGATGCCAACACTCGGTAGAAACAACAACAGTCATATATCATCACCTATATGGTAAACTTGTCAGCAATCATTAAGTGTTTAACACAACCAGGAGACATGGAGCAACATTAGCATCGATTTGGACTGTTGGTGTTTGGTGTTTGTGGCCACCTGGAAAATGCAAGTCCAATATTCACTCTCCTTTCAGCTCAGTTTTTGCAGTTTGCTAAGCTGCATTGTTTTGACTGATTTTGAACGCACTGCTGTGAAGCTAGCGCTGATGGGAGAGAGGACTTTCACTGGTTTCTCAGGAAATAAAACCCGCTCGTCTGGATCCAGATCTTTCAATCCGTCCACTCCACTGAGTAGACTGTGTAATTAGTTGACAAGCAACTGTGATATCAAGCAAGTGTCCTGCACACTTCGCCTATTATCCCTTGATAATGAAGCATACAACAGTCAACAGCCAATTAACAGACACGCTTTTAAGCTGCACCATCGACTTGTGACACAAAAACAACAGGGACAGCATAAAGTGACTAAACGAGTGCAGACGGCGAGGAAATTGCTGATAAAAAAAGAACAGGTCGGCGCAGAGCTAAAACAAAGTGTGGAGACTGTCTGGCCATGTGAGACTGGCTCAGCAGTATGGCAGTGGGGCAAATTACAGTGAAAGCCACTTCACTTAACAACTGGACTCTGCTGCAATGTTTTGGCCACCGCTTGCATTCAGCTGTTGGTGAGAAGCCTCGGCATTCAGCTGTTTCACAATCATCTCCAGATAGTTTCTTACGCTGTGTTAGTAATAACATAAATATTTTAATTCAATTTCAAGTAAATTAGAAAAGAACAATTAAGATACACAGACTCAATAAATTTGCCAAAAAAGTCCCTATACTCTAAATTTCAATAATAATTAATATTAATAATAATCACTTTTAATAATAAAACTAAAACATTAAAATATATATTTTTTTAGTAGTTCAATTCACAATAAGTATTTAAATTCAGATTAAATTCATCCTTTTATCCTTTCTGGTCTTTATTAAGAGTAGAAAAATGATCAATAATTTTCATATCGTCTGAAATGAAGTGATACAACTTTTCAGCTAAATCATCCAGCCTTAACTGTACGCAGACTGTATGCGGACTGCAGCTTATAGTCCACCACTCACTGAAATATGTGAAGGGAAAAAAAAAGACAACTGACAAGACATAAGGCACACTTTCTCCAAGCGCGTGCCCCACATAACCTAAGGCATTACGTTTATCCTTACAGTTTAAACACACACACACACACACATACAGAGGTAGCCTACTCACAGCTCTTGAGTCCCTGGCTTCTTTGAGGATCTGTCTGGCCGTCTGGACCTCCTCTGCTTCCTCACAGCCTTTAAGGACACACACCTGCTGCTGCACCCGCACACACAGACGCTCCATCACCTACACACAAATAAAACATGTTCACGTATATCTATTAATGCATGTAATCATAGACAAAAAGCAAAATGCACAAATAAAAAAATACCCTGATTTGTTCACCATCATGTGCACAAATGCAGACACAGACCTGTTCAGCAGTGCTGGTGACAAGGCCTTGGTGCAGCCTGAGAGCCTGTTTCTGAGAGAAACGCTGAGTCTGGTTGTTCCTAAGCAGGGCACGTTGGATCTGTCACACACACACACACGGAAAACAAACAAGGGGAAAGAGAGAGAGAGAGAGAGAGAGTGAGAGAGACAGACAGAGAGAGGAGTGGAGATGACAGGTGTTTACAAAACACAGTGTGTGGGAGCAGGAGACAAGTCCATTTGCATGGTAATAAGGAGACTGGAGAGGGAGAGTTTTGATCCCCAGAAATAAACGTGATGCCTTTGATTTATTTTTCTTGACTCAGCAGGTGGGAGTGTTCACTGCTTAATCATCTTATATAAAGAAACGTGGAATCAAGAGTTTCTCAAGGACTTCGGAGCTTCACTGACAATGTGCAGACAAACAAAGACCTCAACATAAATAACAGCTTCATATTAGAACCGGAAAATGAACCACTAGGCTAGTTCTACACCAGAACCATCTCTGATGTTAGAAAGAACCTACAGCAAAAAATGTCACGTTGAACTGAACAAACAGACTGTTGATGTTGTTTTTTATGCTTCTGGAGATATAACAGAAATGTTCCTTTAGCCTCCAAGCCTCTGGGGAAGAGAGATCTTGGCTGTGATTGACTGACAGCTGAGCTGCCAGGGAAATGGAGTTTGACATGCAACGTAAACAGACTTGCTCTGTTAACTGCAGCTTACAAGCCATGTGACAAACAACATTTAGTTAGCTGTGCTACTGAGGAAAAATGAGTATCTGAAAAGACAAATCTTCATATTTAGCTATAGCAATTTCTCCTGGATGCTCAGCCTGCTTTCCCTTATGGATAATTTGTTTTTGGTTCTGAACAAGCCAAGGTGAAGGATAAGATATGCGTCCAGTCAAAAAGAGACAATACAGCCAAAAAGCTAATGTTTGCACATAGCCTTTGTCTCTTTTGCGTCTTCGTCATAGCCTGCTGCCTGGCTGTCAGTAAATATCACCGTCATGCCTCTGAGAGAAGGCTACTGCTTTATGCAAATGTGGCTTGAGAGCAAATGTTTTCTTGGTCTGTATGAAAAGACAGTTACACACCCAGATAACAGCAGCACAGCAGCTATATGAACACACAGGGGCACCACCATGGTCAAAAAAATAGACATGGTGAACGGGCACTGACACAGGAGGTCATCAACATTCAGAGCACAAGAAATTACAAAATTCAATGTCAGGGGGTATTTAAAACACATAAATACAACATAATTGTGAAGGCAAGCACAGAAATTAGCAGCCAAAAGCATGCAGCATGTAAAAAGGCATCCTGCAGAAGAGATCCATCACTTTACAGTGAGAGTTTTTATAGTAACAGGGTGGACAACGAGTTACAAAAAGACTGAAGAGCCAACATCTGAATCACACATGCACTGTCTCAAAAATCACAGCCTGAAAAACTTGACAACATGCTGTATGGGAAACAGTGACACATCACGCTGGCAGTGAGGAACACTTGTTGTTGGTGAACTTGTCGCCTGTATCCACTGACCAACAGAGCTGCTATTAAAAAACAAAACAAAAAACAGCATAAACAGACCCCATCTTAATATCCCTGTTCACACCAAGGATCTACTTTATGATTACGCCAAGTTCCCAAGGACGACAGTGTTGAGCCTTTTACACAAAAAGGTAGTGAACATGAGTTCTGCAGTGCGTTCACGGCTACAAGGTTACTTTCCATTATTGATTAATCTGCTGATTACTGATTTAAATTCATACTAATGTAAAAATCAAAATTTTTATATTTTTTTCTATAATCAGCAGCCAGATGAGCAATTCAACCCAACAGCAAATACTCACTTGTGAAAAGAGGGATTCAGGAAAAATTTAGCACATCTGCTTTATTAATGAACTAAATGATTAATCGTTTATTAGGATGGTTACAGATGAATGTTTTACCAGTCTGCTCATCGTTGATGGTCATAATCTATGGTATGGTATACATTTATAAGACATTTAAAGGTTTATCTTATCTTATTTGCACTATTAACAATTGGCTTTGCTCCATCAAGGAATTTCTGTCCATCACTTTTAATTTAAAGCAGCTCTTCTTCATCCTTTAATGTGAAAAAACTGAAATACTTGTCAATGATATTGTACAACAGAATGAACCACTATGACAGGTATGTGATGGTTCTGTTTATATATGGGCATTTGTAACCTCTTCTGTATTGTACTGGATAAACATTAAAAATCCAAAAGTTTAGAAGGCATTGTGACAAGTAATTGTTAAAACTACCATACCACTCACAGCATTTCCACAACAGCAATGCAATAATCTATAATTTTATCATCACCTTTACTGCACAAGCTAATGAAAGTCATTCATCAAACCCATGAATCACTCTGACCCAAACAGTCTGGTAATGCTGTTATTCACCATCTGCATTTTTATAACACGATGCAGCAAATTTAGACAACGCTAGCCAAAGGAACAAAGCTCCTCTCACCTTGGTCAGGGCCTGGTCTGTCCTCTCTGGGGCGCTGCGGTACGCCTGGGTGACATCGCTGAGGGGCAGGGGCATGTACTGAAGGGTGAAGTTGCTATAGAGTGAAGGCAGAAGGGAAGAAAGTAAGAAAGATGACATTAGCCTTGCAATAATAATCTGAAAGAATTCTGATGTTAACGAGAACAAACAGGAAACACCCGCAGCACTTAGAACAGTTGTCTCCAATTCTCTAATATGCAGATGCACCCACACACCATTGTACACGTGCATACACACAAACACAAACTTCACACCCGCAGACGTGGAAAAAAGAACAGAAAAAAACGCGTTTGACTGGCACGCACATCAGAGGACTGATGAAATGCTGGGTAACAGTAAACACCGTACAAAGATGGTTATCAGCCTTTCATATGGGTGTGCGTGACTGATCCATCTTATGTGTGTATCCCGTCTTCAACCCGTCTTTTTTCTTTTTTTGTACGTGTGTTGTGTTCGTCTTACTGCTCCAGTGCTCTCGCCACATCTTGGAAGCCTGTCGCTGTGGTGTTGTTGCGATCCCACGTCACACTCCTGAGAGGGATCAAACCAGCAGGAAATAGAGGAAGACAGGCACAGAGAGGAAGAGGAAGAAGATCAGTCACTTTCTAAAGCCCCTAATGCTGCGCGCGCACACACACACATACATGTGCTCTGACCACACAGCTGCACATCACATTTACAAAAGGATTAACAAGATTTTGTTGGTTTATTTATTTATTTATTTTTTGCTATATGAATAGAATGAGAGACCATATCGCAACATTACTGAACAACAACCATGCAACTAGCAAGCTTCTGTTATTTTAAAGTGCAGGTTTTCCACTTGCGCTGCGCACGGTTTAACTTCAGTTTTTGTTATATAATTTTCCTTCTTTCCTTTCATCCATCCACCCTCCTCCTCCTCCTTTCCCGGCTCTCTTTCCCCCC
Organism: Scatophagus argus; assembly: GCF_020382885.2. Classification (NCBI taxonomy): domain Eukaryota; kingdom Metazoa; phylum Chordata; class Actinopteri; family Scatophagidae; genus Scatophagus; species Scatophagus argus. The sequence continues at coordinate 18,413,338 of NC_058505.1, read as the reverse complement.
GACTCCTTCTGCTCTAGAAATTCAATCAGCTAAACCCAAATCTCACTCCTTAGGTGGTCTCCCTCTCCCATCACTTCATAACTTTCTCCCTCTCTCGTCCACATCCAATCATTTCTGCATCCCAAAACCTGCATCCTACCCCCCGTCTCGCTTCTGTCCTCCTTTTCCTCATTCTTTCTGTGTATCTCAAGAGTTTCCATTTACTCCTTCCATTCCTCCGCCTACAACATCTCCACAACACATATCTTCACTCAGTATGTATGCCTGAAGGCAATTTCTCTTCTTTTTTTCCCTCTACTGATTCTCCTTACCCCTCCAACCCCTCAGTCTTACCTTCTTATCTCGTACATGGTTTACTTTGAAGTGCTGTATTGAACTCACTGTACTGCCTCTCAGCAACTTCAGTATATCCTCGCCTCAATCCATACCAAACATATTCATTTTCTCTCTGACCCTATTCTTTTATCTGTCCGTTAATACCTCATGTCTTTTTCCTCCTGTTCTCTTCCATAACTGACTGCTGTGATCTGAAGGGAAAACCCTCTTCTGCTTCCATCAGAGTGCTCATTTAAAACACACACACACACACACACAAACCTGAGTGTTGTGTTGATCTGCAGGGCCTTGCTGAGCATCTTTGCCCCGGAGTCCTCCAGGAGGTTGCCGCTCAGATCTACCTTCCGTAGACAGGTATTGGAGCCCAACGCATTGACCAGCACTGTGCCCCGCTGGCGAAGCCTCGAGTCAGCCAGGGAGAGGGACTGCAGGGCCTAGAGGAGGAGGGATGCGGGGGGGGGATGGAAGATGACCAAAAAATAAAAATTTGATGGGTGAAATAAATGTGAGCAGTCACGTGTATGTTAAAGGAATGTTTTTAGGAGACTTTAACTTGTCATTAAGTGATGAAAACAGACAACAAAACCATACATGTATGAGTAGTTTATAACGGAGGCTCTTATCAGCACTTATCAGTATTTTGATTTTTTTTGCCACTTTCTTTTATCGGAAGAACCTTCTGAGTGTTGTTATGTTTGATGCGTTTTAGAATTCACTGTTTAAAAACTGTTACACTTGTCAAACTTTGTTAAAATTTAGCAGTGCATTTTTCTGTGCATTTGCTATAAACAGCAGAGGAAGGCGTGGCAACCTTTGGGTCAATCATTTCAGTGTTTTGAGTATCTCTCCCCATAACCATATGTCGTTAAGTTCTTACGAAATCAGGAAATGTAGTCCCTCCCAGACTGAAAACAACAGTTTGACATTTTGAAAAAAAATAAAAATAAATAAAAACAAACCAAAACAAAAAACACTCTTATTCATTGTCTCATTGAGAGTTAGGCACATACCACTCTCATGTCGGTGAGGTAAATAACAGGAGCAAGCAGTTGGCCAGCTTATGTTAGCATAAAGAAGGCACAACATGTTAATCAGTGAGCTTCAGTGTTACTGGTAGATAGCCAGAGCCAGACTAGCTGTTTGCCTTTGCTTCCAGTCTTTCGCTAAGCTTAGCTAACCGTCTCCATGCTTGTTCCCATTTTCTCACTTGTGACGCTCACAGCCTTCTCTGACTCACACACTGAAGTGTTAGCGTGGGGCAACGGACCAAAGCTGTGCAGGGGACAAACACACAGATGATTCTGATGTTTGTGTCGTCATGGCTTGTTGGGTGAGTTGACTAACAGGCTAATCTCTGACAAGCTCCATGTACTTCCTTTGGACTTGTGTGTTTACACCCGCCTGTGCCTCTTTAGTGGACTCGCACACATGCATCAGACCGTACTCGGTGCGAGAGCATAGTTGTGAGCTATCACCATCAACAGTGGTAAATAATTGAGTAAGCTACTTGTCATGCTGGACTTGCAGAGCGGAGAGCTGAGAGAGCCCCGGGAGCCTCACAAATAAACTGGGACCAAATGAATCATTTGTCGAGCCCACATACAACATGACTTGCGAGCATGTTTACACGTTTGTGTGTGTGTGTGTGGCAGGTGGGAGGCTCTGCTTAAATGCACATGAATGAGGACACAAGAATTTAAACAGTGACAAGTGTGTGTTCTTGCGCGCACAGGATGTGTGTGTATGCGTGTGGCTACAAATCTGTGAGGCGAGTGTGTAGGCTTGCATCTGTGCAGAATGCCACAGAGGATTTGTGTGTGTGGTGCGAGTGTGCGTACACAATATGTTACATAATCCAACTCACACACTCTTCCTCTTGCACCAAATGAACCAGTTTCTGCAAAATTTCATCCAGCACTCTGAGGAGGCAGAGAGAAGAGGAAAACACTCATTATCATCATCATCATCGTCACCATCTTCACCACCATCTGTACTGCTGGTTCCCCGCGTGGTCTGTACCTGCCCTTGATGTTGAAGTTCTTCCCCAGCATCAGGTGCTTGAGGGAGGGGTGCCTGGAGAATGCTGGGATGACAGCCAGCAAGTCAGCATCCAAACCTGCACACAACACAACACAACACACACACACACACCACTGGAGTACAAGTGCAACCCCAGCAATATCATGCTCTGCAGAGCCCTTTGTGAAAACTCACTTCCAAGTAGATGCTTAATTACATCGGTGTAATCACCATTCATATAAGAAAACAAACATGAAGCTTTAAGCGTTCGTCTTTGACACAAAAACAAGATACAGATGAATATATTAAACTGAAAAAGTGACATTTTTACTACAGAAAATTGACACTTTCCTCGTTGTCATACCAATGACTCATTATTTACTCTGCCAGGTGCTAACAGTTCTGGCTTTCAAAGCTCAGTTTTTGTCTCATGGCCTGTTTTGGAAAAAAATCTCACTGCCCACTGAGATTCCAAAATACTCCCAATTAACCCCCTCCTCACTCACACCCACTCACATTTTTTAAAAGCTCAAGGATGGAGGATGCTGCTCAGAGGAAGCAGTTACCATGGCAAGATATATCAGTGACAAAGACTAAATTGCCTTATTCAGAGAGCAAAAATATCTGTGATTAAACAAGCTCACATGGCTCTAACAAGAAGGGACTTTATTCATGTGGCAATGACAGTGACAGAGAGCAGGAAGGGGGGGGGGGGGGCTTTGTTGGAGAAGATACATTAATGTTCCCTTTAATGTTACTGGGTCCATCGATAAAAGCCTTAATGTCTGTTTAGGAATTAAGGCAGCTGTCATCTGGCATTCTAGTCAGTGGCAGTCCGTTTAGTAAGTATAAACACAGTACTCTGACAGGAATATATGCCAAGATGTTTATTTAGTTGTAACATTTCAACCGTTTAGAGAATGAACTTCCGTGGTTACGTGTACAATCAATATCAGCAAGAGGCAGATTCAAGGTCGAGAGAGGAGTACCAGGAGAAATGTTTTACTGGATGAAACTCACTGGCAGACTAGTAACACCGCATGATTATGATTGGATGTGTGGATGCCTGAATTCTTGTATTAAGAAAAACATTTAAAAAGTTAAAGACTTAAATACATCTTTGCGCCTTGTGGGATTTACACATAGTCCCATCCCTAAAATGGCCTTCCTTTAAATTCATTATTCACATCATGTTTACTCACTCTTGAAAGTTACAATGAACAGCAACTAAATGCAACATACCATTACCTTGAATAAATAATGGAATTCTTCTGGAGAGATTTGGAGAAATGTAAGCACACAGGTCAACAAAATACAAATCAAAGGCCTAATTATTTTTAAACATTTTAACATGGAAATGTATATTAAATACAAATACATATTATATTTTTAAGGGAAACAATTTAGTATTACTAAATTTGGGGTACTGAGACTTAAAAAAGAATGGTCAAAATTGGTGCAGCAGAGGATATCCTGGCTTTTAGTCTCTGGTATTAGTGAAGTTCCAAAATGCAACTCAATTCTGGACCCCCATTTGACACCCACTACCTCTTTTCAAACTCCACATCTCCGGTTCTTGCTCTCTTTCAGTTAAAAATGTTAAAAAACCTGAGCTTCAAGTTGACACAACCTTTATGTTAAAGGTTGAAATTGGTCCTAATCTGAAAATATACTGCTGTTCGTGTCAGTCTGTCCCCCAGGGATGATGTGCAGGCGTGTCTCTTACCATTATCAGAGATGTCTAAAGTCCCCACACATGAAACTCGGGGAAAAAGCTCCTGAATCACCCCGGCACCTGCTGACCTCAACTGTGGGAGGAAGAGGAGTGGGACATGATGGGATAGCCACAAGCATTAATCTATGAAGAAGATGAGTGAATACACCTTGAGCAGCACAGACTGACAGAGCATACCTCACAGCTGCTGATGTCCAGGTGTAAATCGGTGATATGAGGGTTATTGGACAGACCTAGGAACAGAGCCCTGAGGGAAAACACAGGCAGAGATGGACGGAAATTTGACAGAGAACAGAAAATTTGAGGGGAGGGGTGGTGTTAGTGGAGCAGGTAAGAAAAGAGAGATATGAACGGAATGATTGGTAGATAAAAAGTTTAAAAATGGGGTAGAAACAAAGGGCAATAAATAAATGAAACAACTGAAGAAAGAGAGAAAGATAGATCAGTCCCACATAAATCCAATTGCTTCTTTTTCTTGCCCTAAGAACCTGAACGGATCATCCGACTCCTCCCCGCCGCCCCATCCTGCCCCACGTTCTCCTCTGCACACCTAAAAGTTTTAGAGCCATCTTAAAGGATTTAGAGAAAAGTAGCTTAAAAAGAAGATTCACAGCTCACCGACAACTCACCAGAAATCACCTTAAAAACCTTCAACATCTATTTAAGAGAAGTGGCCAATTGCTGCTCATGCACAGACATACACACAAGCTCAGTTGGATGCAGAAAGAAAACTACATTTGCACATCAAGGCTCTGCTGGAGGTTGCGGTTGTGTGCTGAAGACAAATTTAAGAGCGGTGCACCATGAGGAGGTGATGAGGAGCAGTGCTAAGTGGGGAGCCGCTCCGTCAACTTTGGCTGAGATCCATCACGCAGCACACAATCATCATAATTGGTGGCAGTTTGCTTTGTTTACTCTGCTATTGATTGTGCTTCTTTGGCTATGAGAAGCTAACAGCAGGCTACACGCCTACCAGAAAAACTGTAACATAGCAATATTCCATTTATCCCCTGGTGGAAAATGTGCTTTTTGCTTGGCTACAGATCTCCTGGAGCTTGTAAGGATACAGAGCCCTGCACAAAGCGGCGTCAGAACAGTGGACGACAGCCAGTATGGGGGCTTCAATCTATCCGTGTCCTCCGATTGAAGGCCAGTCAACTAACGTAATAGAAAAGTGCTGCACTGTTGAAACCTAATGTGTTTGAAACCTAATGTGAGCCTTGATGATAAAATCTCACCGACTGGTTTGGATACAAACAACACTCCGTATGCTACGGCCCATTTCAGTATTCAAACCTGACACGACAGAAAAACACAAAAATAACATGACTGTGTGCTGAATGGCTCTTGTTGTACTGATGATGGAATATCTCACTGTCCTCTCAAGGCCATTGTAAATCAGCTGTGTATAACGGAGTACAGGCCAAGGAACACTGAAACAATGAATGTGAATTCTCTCTCTTCCTTTTAAGAGTCTCCTCTTTAGCTGGCCTTGTGCGTCACTTAAATATTGCTTTAAACTAAAGCATCTTACAGCATCATGAGAGGACACATTTTTAACAGTGATCCCGTGGGAATTCATCTTTCTTCACACAGGCTTCAGGTGTGACTAAACACTGTCAGCAACGCAGATGGTTGTTGACGCAGAGAGGCAGCAACAGTCAAGACTGCTGGTAACACACTGACTGAGGCAAAGAGTTAGAAGTAATGAAACACGTGAGTAATGCCATATAAGCTACTTCTATCATAAGCACAACATTGCAGATGTGTAAAGCTTTATTTCACCATCAGTCTCTGATATAGCTGCTGCACAGTGATCTGAGAGGAAACACTGGCTCCAGTATTAAATATAAGGACCTACTGTTATATATTGTAACATATTGACTCATTTACTGCATTTCATTTCTTAACTGAATTATTTTATGGATTTCATTCACTCATTCGCCTGAAATTCATCGTATGCTGAAAATGCTAGAAGACCTTTTGTAACAATTTAATTTCAGATAGTTTCTTATAGCTGTAGATTAATTTAATGATTTCAAACCCTTTACAACATGCCCAATGAGGACTTAAATGGTATCTAGTAAAATTTGCATACAGTTTTTATTCATCTGACATCATATACTGTAGTAGCACACTTTGTTTTGGCTTCCTCATTACTGAGTTGAAGACGTCGTTCTCACATAATATCAGTATAATATTACAAGACTGTTTGTTGTATATATTAGCACACACTCTTGGCTTCTATTGCAGTTTAATTTGCCAACTCAGTGTATGCATCTTGTCCAGAGGTTCTGTGAATGAAGAGGAAGTGATTTGTTTGCCAGTTGGCAGTCAGAGGTGGTGATGCACTCTTCAAAGCTGATCACTGGCAGTGGAATATTCATGACATAACCACATTAGTAAGTGATGCAGCAGTAAATACAAACACAAACAGAAGATTTGCTAACCAAATGAGTGAGTGCTGGGGTATCATCTGATTATGCTAGTTTACCAATGTCAACAGGAATTTATTTTAGGGTATTTGCTGATACTGGCTACTGATCCAACACCTGTGCCGTGTTTCCAAATTTTAAATCTGTAGACCTCACACATTTAAAACCTCTGTGAACTGCACCTTTCATCATGTATTGACATATCAACCAGACTGTAAATCTAATGAATCCTGATGACAACATAGCTCTCCATTTATTCTGTACTACTAGATGCTCCTAACTTCAACATGTCCCTTTATCACCTTTATGTGTGGACTTGACATGCTGTCTGGATTTAGATGAAGATTTGGAACCGTTATTAAAATTGCACCTGGCACTGAAATTGCCTTTTTAATGCATTGCAATGCATATTTGAAAGTTTGTTTCTGTGCGCTTCTTGGATTGATTTGTTTCTTTTGCCTTTCTTTATTTGTATCTTGATTAAAGAGATGGAATTTCTAAGAAGCATAACTATGTGCACCTGTCATCACCTCCCAAGGTTGTTTAAAGATCAGGTCTTTATTACAGTTTGGGTGAAAGTTGCTGTTGTTTTGCTGTATCTAATTATAATTGGCTCAGCCCACATGCAAATAAATAATGACACATGCAAAAGAGGTCAAGTTGAATGAGGTTACTGTTAATGAACAGCTCCTCCGTCATCTGTTAGCAGTTCCGACTTTACACAGCTTTGCATCTTAAACTTGCTTTAGGAAGTTCAGAGTCTCAAAAGTCACTTGAAATCCTTGCCTGTGACCGTAACTCACCTCAGCGAATCAGGAGGGACTTTCATAGAGGCCAGGCTGACATGGGTCAGGCTGAATGCTGAGCTGAAGAACTGGCGGAATGTCGGAAGAGAATCTCTTGCTTTCCTGGAGAAGAACAACAAAGTAGAGAAAAGACAAATTTTAAAGTGTGTAGGAAGGGGACGGAAGGCCGAGACAGAGCGCGAGCATGACAAGTGGATCCCAGTCAGACAGTTAGACAGGTAGAAAATGAAAGGAGATGGGAGAAAGACGAGAACAGATAAGAGACTGATCAAGACAAGACAGAGGATGACAGAAGGACTGGCTATGCTGATAAAAAGTGACAAGAGACGAATGGCACAATGTGAGCGAGAGACAGAGATAGGACTAAAGCAGAAGGATGCTGGCGGTGACATTTGGGTCAGTATCATATCAACCAGACAAAAGGTGTGAAAAGGTGAAGTTGGCATTAATTACTGCCACCAGTTAAAAACATAACACTGATCAATTATCCAGCCATCTGCCTGGCATATAAAGTAAATTAGTCATCAGAGGAAGGACAGAGAATATGGCTCTGCGTATGTACAACATCTCTTTGAGTTATAACACATAAGGGGACAATCCTCTACATTTACAGGATAGATGTAGTACACTGGTTGGGATCTGTGTTTAGAACTTGTCAAAGCAGCCAATCTGCCATTTTAGCCCCTGCTGCACAAATAATTCACCACAGGGGAGGATGAGGAGGAGTTCTGGAGACAGCAGGAGAAAATGATGAGAGGCAGGGGAGGAGAGCAAGAGGGTGAGACAGGAAAAGATGAATTCATCATCCAGAAACATGAGGTTTGTTTTTCAGGAAAGATTACCCGCTACCTCTCTTCAAGCAGCTGATATGTTGCTTACTTGTGCAGTAGAGAAGCCTGCTCTGTCTATACTGCTCCATTTTTTCATTCTCACCCTGATAAATAACAAGTATTGCTTCAGTGATCATTTGAGTTCTTTATGAACTTTATGAACACTCTTAACAGCAGATCTATGGACAGCAAAGACAGAAAACCATATGTTTATCTCATATTTTCAGATAATTATATTATGGTGCTACCATTTCATGAAAACCTTTCTCATGGCAGACATTTTGACTCATCGAGCAGGAAAATCACAGATGCAGCTCATTTTGTTAATGATTACTCAGTTTTATAAATGGAGCACAGTCGTTAATGTTACCAACTACAGCTGTGTGCTTTCGGCTATGACATATCTGCAAACGCATGCAACATTTTCTTTACTTCTACTCGGCTGCACAACTAGTGAACACTAAATGTAATTTTGAATCAGTTTCTGTCAAAATAAAACCACGTGTCAGAGTGTCTACAGCCATGCTAGTGGCTTTGAGGGCGTTCTTATACATAATAGTGTATTGAGCTAAATGATAGTGTCAGTATGTCTCACACTGGAGATGCAAAACACCAACTTTCAGCAGTTCAAATATTAGTGTCTTCGTTTAACATGTTCGGCAACCGAACATTTGCTAACTTGCACAAAACACAGTTGCAGTTTTGCAGGTAATTCATTTTAAAAAGTAACGGAGTTAAAATGAAAACTGAAAATGTAAACCTCACAATGGAACTTCATGGGAAGAGAGTCATGGGATCACCAAAGTCATCAAGATTCATCCTCTGGGCATCACGGCTGTCAATACAAAATTCCCCGACAATCTAGCTAACGGTTGTTGAGAAAGCAGTGAACCAACAGCCTGACTTTACTATTGCTAAAGCAATATCAGGGCTACATAAACCGTATTGTATAGTCTGTTTCTATACATATGCAAGGTTGAGTTGTATATTATTTTTATTTATTTTTATTTAAGTTTCTTTATTAATCCCAAGCTGTGAAATTACTTCTCTGCATTTAACCCATCACTGATTGAAACACACACATGCAACATGCAGCGCACGGGGAGCATATATTGGGGGTTAAGTGCCTTGCTCAAGGGCACATCAGCCAGCTAATGGGGGGTGGGGACACTCACTCCACCACACTCGAATTTTTCCTGCCCGTCCGGTGGGGGAATTGAACCAGCGACCTTCCGATCACAAGCCACTTCTCCAAACCCCAGGCCACGGCTGCCCCCTAAGTATGTCACTGCTGATATAGCGTCCGTTATTACGTTGAATCCAGCTGATGCTTTAAAAACTGTTATTTGTTATGTCCTGTATTGATGTGTTTTAACAACCTTCTTGATTCCGGATTCACAAAATTATTACTGACACGAAAGAAAAAAAAAACTACGTTATGAAGTCAAACGTTGAAGCATTTCACACTTTGGTCATACTTTGTTAATTACTTTGTTTAGCTGTGCATCTCCATTATATGAAATGTTTCCAACAACGTTCAAACCCAGAGAAATCCATAATTTTATTCAAGGTAACGGTGCATTTCATTTGGCCACCTGTCACTACAACTTTTGAGAGCAAGGAAAGAAGTCAGGGAACACGACTGCATGAAACATGAATAAAACTGTAAAACATTATTTGATCAGTGAGCAAGCCTGAGCCTGAGTCACAACCAAAAGGTTTTCGGTCAACCAAACGTCAACCAACACTCCTTTGAAACATGATCTACTTTGAGTGTTTCACCTTTAACTAACACATGAACACCTTACAATTATCTATCTCTTCGACTGTCTCAGCATAAGATATTTACATTTTACATTTCAATAGCAAATGTCCCCTCGTGAGCACACATCCACATTCCTCTGAAAATCAGCATTTTATAGCTGTCCTAATTACTATTACTAGCTATTATTACCATTATATCTATTTGTGACTGAAAAAGTTAACTTCTAATAAGGTTGGATATTATATTCTTTCCAAATAAAACTCCTCATCATTATACGTCAGGAAAATATCAACACCTTTCAATGCCTCCACTAATGAAAATTCCGTCGAAGATAACATTTCACCTGCCTTTAGCAGCATCTCTGTAGGATGTCTGAGCCTCTAGGACATCATAACTGAAAAGGTGCCCTGCTCTCTGATTACTGATTCAGCTTTGTCATGTGCCCTTGTCTTTGGCACAGCTGTGTAATAGGTATGAGAGCAGTAATGTGACTGGCTGAGAATATAATGAATAATCACCACAGCCCTCCAATTTCTATTCTGCTTCAAATTCTTTTGTGGATACTGCATTATTAGTATAGTATTAGCGCTTATTGTCCTTGTGCACATGACCCAGTGCTCTACACCAGTTTCTTTTACACTGTTAAAATAAGACCATCAGAATTATATTTAAATTTGCTGGGTTGGTTTTTAACTTGACAATAATACCAACCATAATTCGATGGTTGTTAATTAATATGCCCTGCAGACACAATCCAACATAATCTTTTCCTTCAACTACAGCATATAAATTTTTCCAAGTGATCAGCAAACGTATGGTTGACCCAGTCACATCTTTCATAATGCTGTGACATTCACCCAGCACAGACAAAACCGTGTTAAATTGGTTTAAATATAAAACTTGAGGAAAGTAATAAAAGAAAGTATGAGATAAAGATAGGAAAAAAAGGAGAAAACTAATTCATGAGGGGTCATAAGGGAGTGAGTGAAGGTGTGAGGCAAAAGAAAAGGAAAAAAAGACCAAGATGAAGACATTAAAATTGTAGTGAGGGAAAACCAGGCAGTTGCATTACAAGCTCATGTCATTGCTGTTTCGATAACCTCCCAGTGTGTGGAACACCATCTTGTCTTTGACCCATTTGTAAAGATTAGCATACAGCCTGTCAGGACTCTGCAGATATAGAATGGCTTCTGTCGCATAAGCAGATACTGTGTCACTGTCTCTCTCACAAAACACTCTGCAGAGAGCTGTATCAGCAACTTGTTACCACACGTGTGTATGTGTACACCGGTATCTACACTGACTGCTCAATGTTTCTCGAAAGAGCCACATCTGTGTGTTTGTGTGTGTGTGAGATGGGTGAAGGAGGCGTCTGGAGCAGTCAGTTTCATATTCATGAGCGGCAGCCGGGCGGTTCTTATCAGCTCAGTTCAGCTTTATAGCTCTGTGTTGTCACCACAACACCACAGCCATCTGACCAGCAGAACTGAGGCAGCATGCATTTAATACCGGGGGTGGGGGGTGGGGGGTGAGAAGATATGAGGAGAAAAAGTGGTGGTAAGGGGGATGACAGGGAGGGACTATAAGGAGAGAGAAAGAGGAGAAGGGAATATAAGCAGAAAATGAGGAAGAAGGGTAAAGAGGAGAGCGGTAAAGAGGATGATACAGGAGAGGAGGTAGTCTCAGGAGAGGAGGAGAAAGAAAAGATAAAAACCAGACAGAGGAGATGGATGGAGTGTTAGAAATTAGATAGTTGTGTACTCAGGAGCTCCAGCAAGAGCAAGAATTCCCATCATAAAAATGAAGAATGAAGGAAGAAAGGTGATAAAGAGGTGCAGTCAGAGAAATAAAAGAAGCAAAAGACAGATTGAGAGATAGAGCAGATAGAAAGGAACAGACGGAGCAAGAGGGGGGAAAAAATACAGGCGTGGGAGCCTGGGGATTGGAACAATAATTCCCGTCTAAAATTAGCCTCATTTTTCACCAACTTCTTTCTCTGTAATTGTGTAATGTAATATGCTGAGCAGAAAAGCTCCTGGGCTCCTGGGGGACATGACATGATGAGAGTCAGTGCCGCTTCTGCCTGCTAGCTAGGTAAACACAGACAGACGCATACACCCACACACACGTATTGTAACGCGCAAAAGAAGTCTTGTAGGCATGCAAACAAGTGTCTGACAGATGGGAAACTTGTTAGCAAACAGAGACACGTGTACATTAAGGAAAGACGGGAACACATTCAGCACACACACACACACACACATATGCAGTGAGCCAGAACGAAAAAGGGGGGCGAGCTGAGAGGGGCCCCTTTTTCTGCCAGTCAGGTCCAGGGCCATACACTAATCTACAGCAGAGAATAAATGATGACGCTAGCTCTGCTCAGCGCCTCCTCACTGGAATTCCTCCAGAGCTGTTTGGCTGAGTCAGAAAAAGCAAAACAAATGTGAAGTTTTTTTCCCTGTTTAAACGAAAAAAACAAAAACTTTTAACAAGGATTTACACTTGAAGTGAAAGCCCACCTGTGAGAGAAGGAGTTCTTGGACAGGTTCAGGTAGGAAAGGTCAGCGCAGCAGCCTCGCAGCAAAGCCCCAAATAACTGGCAGAGAAACAGGGAGACAAATGGGTTACGTTCACTACAGCGAATGTGATTGTGTTGTGTAACAGTTATTTTGGCTCTTGAACGCTGCACAAATGGTTATAGCGCAGATTAAAGCTGACACAAATGCGATCTGAAGGCACTAAAAAATGAGGCTGGATTCCTTCCTTGGCCGCAGCCCCTTTAATAAAACGGTCCTTAAATGTATCATGCTATATGCATTGCATTATAGATGGCTTTAAAAAACTAGAATTTCACAAAAGCCTGACTTTGCAGATCAGTGTGTGAACAAGATGAGATGTTACTGCTGGTCAAATCAGGACAATCAGGACAGACTTTGCAATTTGCTTTTGGATTTATTTGATCCTTTTTTGTGCCATATGGTTAGGGTTTGTACAAGATAATACAATGTGGGTCAGCAAGTTTATACAACCAAACCAAAGTGTATTAAAAATCAGGTGAAAACAAACACAGGAACACATCTGTTGTGACTACTTGCTCATGATGTACTGAGAGCACTCAGGAAGATGCCACATTATTAATGTGTGCACTTGAGCAAGGCACTTAACCCTAAAATGTTCTCAGTTTTTCATCCGCCATATATTACCCGGAAAGTTTAGTTACTGGTTACTTTTCAGATTCATATTTAACATACTGCATTCCTTACCTTCCACTGCCAGTGGATTCTAGATTGAAGGGTTTCCACAATTTATGGCTACACAACAAGTTTAATTTATTTTTAACTGATAAATACAGAACAGATAACAGATAAATATTTAAATGATGTGTGAGGTTAAAAACAAGAGTCTACAGTCATGCTGACCTCTCTGTGAGGCTGCACCGAGGCACAGCAACATATGAAAATGTCAAGTTATAATGTTTACCATTGTCACACACTTATTTTGCAGTAGTTTTTGAGGCATTGGATCACAAACAAATGGGGATGCTGCAACATTTGTAAATTTATAACCTTAATAGGTAATGATGGCAGTGAAAAATAAAAATAAATAAAAATACATAATCTAGGTACTAACATTTTGAAAAGAACAGCAATTTCAGGGTTAAATCCCTCTAGCTCCAGCAGCTGAATGAAATATAGCAGACACCTGCATTTCTACTAATCTTTCAAAGTGTGTACCAAAAGTGCTCATCTGACAGAGAAAGTCTACTAATTCCCGTTAGCAGGACCAAATGGGCAATAGAAGTGTAATTGTATTACACTGAATCAAAGTCAAGCTGAAACTATATCAGGAAAAAATGAATTACTCATATTCTTCTATTCATTATACTGAATATCAATCAAATATTGAATTTTGCATTAAATAATAAAAAAAAAATCACAACTTCTGAAAGAAATTATACCTGCTGTGTCACCTGCTTTAATGATCAATGTAGCATCACACAGCAATACAGCCCTCGTCTACCATTAATCTTGTGAATATATGGCTCAGGTTCAAATTCTGAAAAGTACCAAAATAAATGAGCAGGAATCTGTAACCCAATTCATCATAAAATAAAGATGACATAAGTGTGTTTGTAAGATGCTCCGGGCAAATATGATCGCCATCAAAATCCGATTTCTTGTAAGACTAGCATCTCATCCCTTGCGAGAGGTTAAACTATCGGACAAATCCATTTTTCCCTGGCAGTGTGATCCATCACGCAAACAGACTAATCGACCATTGTCAGTACATCAGCACAGATTAAAACAGGAACTTATTAATAATTCAATCCAACAGGCCAACACTAAAAAAGACAAATTCTCCCTCAGACAGTTCCTCGCTAAAGGATAAATGACAATTACCAAAACAGGACAGGACATGAAGCAGCAATCACAGAGACCACTCTCTTAGTCTCAAGGGAAGCTTTAAAGAGAATTAGAGGTGACAAAGTTGGATAACTTGCAAATAAAGCAGAACAGATGCAAAGACTTCCATTCATGCACATAATTTGATACAAAATTCAAGGCCAACATTTACAGGGAGGGAGAGAGGGAGGAATATTAGTTTCATGAGGTGGACGATTCCTTCCCAAGACACACACCTGCTTGACATGCTGCCTGCTCCTCGGGGTTTAGACTGCTCGAGAGAAGTGCATCAAGGAAGGAAAGCAAACACAGGCACAGTAAAGTGCCAGGCATTGCGGTGAGGGAAAAGCATGGGTGGAAGTGTTCAAACCCTTTACTTAAGTAAAACAGCAATGTCACAAAACACTCCATTACAACTAAAAGGACTGCACTCAAAATATTACCATGTATTATACATCAAATGTCATTGAAGAAACAAAAGTGACAGTTGTCATGACAAAATAATGGCGCCTTATAGAATTATATGAACATACATATTGTGTTATTATTGCGGTTGTTCGTGGTGGAGCATTTTTAACTTCTTTAAAAAACTATCAGGCAATTCAAATGCTTAAAATTTTCCTGAAATAAAAACCCTGTTTTTATACTATCTATGGTTCAATGTATTTACATTCTATGATTTCCTCTCTATATGGTAGCTTAAGGCAGCACAAAATGAAAGTGAAAGGACATCCAAACTGAAACTGAGCTCAGTACCCGAGTAAATGTCCATAGGTACGGACGAACACAATACTGAATCAGCAACGGCATTAAATCAAGTAGATGAAATTCTTGGTCTAAGAACTGCAGAGCAGCAAATATGGCTGACCTACAATATGACTAAAGAGTTCAGACCGCACCCTCCACGTCAGCACGCACCCACCCTGCTGAGGAGTTACTGAGCTAGGGTAGAGCCCAGATTAGATCTCTAGTAGTCTCTGACCACCCAGTAGGACAGCATTTAGGGCTGTTTGTTATCCTGTCAGCATGAATGCAGCACTGACAGAGCAGCAGAGACCGGACATAACAAACTTTACACAAACCTCTACAGGGGGAGACAGACACTAAAAACAGTACAGTTGTAACATTTGACAATTTTTTTTACACCGAGTGTTGTGTATTCACAGTGAACCAGAAGGAACTGCCATCTCAGCAGTAACCAGCAGGGGCAGACACATTAAAGCCTGGTCACCAAAGTCTTTCAGAGAGAAAGCGGCGTCATCCTCTCAGCTGTTAGCAAATCTACTAATGCGGCAAGACATCGTTTTGTCACACTGGCAGACATGCTAAATATAGATGCAGAAGTAACACAAAGTCATCTCTCTGAAGTGACAAAGATGTGGGCAAACAGATAAAACAAAATGCTCCTGTGTGCTGTTCATCCAATGTATCTTTTGTATAATTCATAAGCAGCTATACATTTCTATTGTGGTGTCTTCTAAGAGCTTTTACCATCACTCAAAGCATTATGCACAGAGAAGCTCTAAGAAAGCCTGTGAGTCAATGGAGGTAACATTGTTTTTGTGTGGTGGGTGATTCGTATTCAGGGCGCAACCCCTTTCTGTTTCTTGGCATGAATCCCATCCTAGAGATGAGATCCGACAGCAATGGGTGAATAGTGACTGTAACAGAGATGGTGATGGTACATACTGAGTCCACGGTGCAGTCTGTTCCAGACAGATCCAAATGGACCAGGCAGTTGGGCTGTGCCAGGAACAGGTACAGGTTCTGTACAGGATGAAATGGAGTGTCATTTAGAGATGAATGTTGAAAAATATACATACATATGTCTTATTGTCTTATTGTTTTCCAACATTGCAACATATAGCATCAGATTTAATTTGGCCTTTTAACACTGATCAAAAAAAACAAAAAACAAAACTTCGACCATGAGACAGTCCAAGCAGTGCCTCAAAAAGGTTAGTGAAATGCACAGGTCATGGCAAACTTCCAAGTGACTTTAGTTCAGACTTTAGTTCTCTTCAGTCAATCAATAACAAATTGAAAGAATATAGCAGAGCTGTAAATCTGCCTAGAACCGGCTATCCTCAAAAACTGAGGGAGTTGGCAAGAAGAAGGCCACCAGGAGACCTCTGCCAACTCTGAAGGAGTTCCAAGCTTCAGAAGCTCAGATTGAAGAGACTGTGCTGACAACAAATTGGCTAGGCGCTACCTGTCACAGCTTTATGGCAAAGAGGAAATCACTCAAAAAGAGGCTCATATGACATCTTGGCTACAGTTTGCCAGTAAGCATGTGTAAAAATCTCAAGTCAGGTGGAAGAAAGTTCTGTGGCCTGGTGAGGTTAAAATTGAGATATTTATCCATCATATCATCATAAACATACCGTAGCAATCGCAGTGTGAAGCATGGTGATGGCTGTGGGGATACTTCTCTTCACTGTGTTTATTTTATTTATGGTAAAATAAGTCCTCACAAATACAGAAACATCCTGGATTAAAACTTGATGCAGTATGCAAAAAAACTACTACTTGGGAAAATATTTGTTTTTCAGAAACAAATCCTGAGAGTGAAAAAGGCACAGGGAGTGAATCATAAAGTCATACAAAGTCATACACCTAGAAACAACAACAGTAATGTCTTGGAGTGAGGCCATACAAGAATGGGGTCAGTACTTAAACAGTCACAGCTTTTCTGTTGAGCAAACAGAGAACGATAATGTCAAATAATGTGTGTTTATATCTACTACTATTAGAGCAGGTGAATCATGTCCATAAGTAACAAACTGGCTTTTCCAATAGGTGGAGATGCAAACTGGCCCGTAAAATACTTTCAAATATTTTGTTGGCACTTTGCATGTATGTGTTTGGATGTGTGTCCCTCACTGTGGCATCCTCTCCAGAAAGAACTCCAGGGTTTTTGCTGAGGTCCAGATGCAGCAGGGAATTGGAGTAGTCGTCACTTGAACACAATGCTTGGGACAGAGAAACAACACCTAATGGATGGGGGAGAAGATGGGCCAGAGGGGAAGAAATGGGGCAGCAATGATTAGGAGTTTGGATAAGCAAGTTATATGCATCCTTGAGTCATTTAATCATCTCATTTTTTTTCTTTCTAATGGGCCAATTTAAGGCTCTGGACATGATTTATAAGCAACTAAGGAATACAAAACTGCATTATAGAAGAGGGACAGCAAGTTTGGTGACAAAAAATAATTGAGCACACAGCTTATGGAGGAAGCCAACCATCTTTTTTCCCATAAACCAGTATCCAAAAGTACCCTGAAAGCAGAAACAAAATAAGATCATTTTCTCAAATCAGATCAGTACACATTTACACCCACAGGCCCAATGGAACCCCTCATTAAAATCCTCACCCTGTAACATGCAAAGCTCAGCACGCTATGGCAAGTTGAGGATTAAATATAGGCACCACGACAACACAGAAGAAAGATCTAGCAGCAGCAACAAACAAAAAAGTCTTCAAATATAATTACTATGTGTGCTTCTCACTCTACAATATACACTTATATATCACTGAGTGTAGGCAAGCAGTTCCAGAGGTGTAGTTCTCCTGCTGTCTAGCATTGGTGAGTGTGTGGAAGAAGCCAACTGCTACATATGCCACTCCGATATCGGCAAGGCGCTAAGCTCTTCATCCCTAATTTGTAGCGATTAGGAGGCAAATGAGGGGAAAAGGGGACAGGGTGTCTAATCCCCCCTCCATCCACCTATTAGCTGCTTGATTTTGCAGGAACTGGAGACTTTTAGAAGCCATCCGGTCTGTGTGATAATGTTGTTTTGAAGCAAGAGCGTGAGAGCACAAGTTATGCATCTGTCCCTTTGCATTTCTGGTCACATCTACGAGACAGTGTCCCTAGTGCGCGTGCTTATGTCGGCATATGTGTAGGTGTTTAAAAGACAGACAGAGGGGGGAAAGGGGGGAGAAATCTATAAATATTCAGCAAAAAATGCTCAGCTTCTGCAAAGTCATACCAACACCCACCACTCAAGGTCAGCATCACCACTATAATCCCCTTGAATCACCGTGGCAACCCTCAGCCTTTTAAAATTGCAGCTAGTGTGGATTTCCCATTCTTAATGTACACTAACGGGGTATCAAGGTTGTTGGTTGTGGCATATATATAACATTTAGCTTTCAGCCTTATAATTACATTCAGCACCTCCTCAGTATTACTGCCCTACGAAGGCAGAGAGCGGTAACTATAGGTAACTATATAGACAGCAAAACTAGAAAAAAGGGTTTAATTTTCAAACTGACCAGCAGACTGTGTAACAGACAGAACTGATATAATGTCTCCATTTTATTTCATTTAGGGCTGGTCATTTAAAAACACTGCCATAGAACCTAAAAAACAGATATATGACATATTCTACTGAGTCAAATGGCAGTTACTGCTACTCAACTATATAGTCAACCTATAAATATTGGTTGACAAAGTGAATGACAGTTAATCAGGAAGGACAGAAAAATTAGTCCATGCATTCATTACCTCCAGGCTGGATTATTGTAATTTCCTTCTATCAGGCTGCCCCAATAAATCTATAAAGACTCTCCAGCTAATCCAGAACGCTGCAGCAAGACTACTCACAAGAATCAGCATGAGAGACCGTATTTCTCCTGTTCTGGCTGCTCTACATTGGCTACCTGTAAAATTCAGGATAGATTTTAAAATTCTCCTCCTCACATATAAAGCCCTGAAGGCACCATCCTATCTTAAAGAGTTGATAGCTCTTGATAGACTAAAAACTTTCCTGTTTGATAAAGCTTATAGTTAGGGCTGGCCTAGACCAGCCATTACCATGAAAACAGATTTGTATATGGTAAAACAGGCATTGAAATGTTAGATTTGTTCTGAACACAAGTTTGATTAAATATGATTTGCCTTTGTGGGCCAGCAAACTCTGTAAGAATTAAAATTAACATATAAGCCAAATCAGATAAACATCATTAACCATAAATGCGATAAAAGATGAAACACGCACCAAAATATGCTATAATGACCAAATACTATCAAGATCAGGCTATTAATGTATAGTTTTACATCTGCATCAGGATGATCCTTTTGAATCTGCTGTAATACTAGTGGACGCTTGTATCGTCTGAGGTAAAAGCAGTCGAATTGGGACACAGCACTAAATCCGACGTAGGATTTTAGAGGGGAAAAAATATCAACTACTTATGATTCTGACCTGATTATCATTTGGTAGATGAATCGTACAGTGCATGCACGTGCAGGTCTGCCGATCTATGTGAATTAATGCCAGCCCAAATAAAACACTTGGGGCAGCATGGCAGCGGTTTGAGAGAGTGTTTCATGAACAGAAGAGCCTGAATTCAAACACAGATTTAAAAGAAGGCTTCCTTCAAGAGCCTTTCAGCAAGACACCTTTTTTTGTACCCATTCCAAAATTTAATGGGACATTCATTTACATTTAATAATAACAGTAAAAATGTGTTATTGTGTGTGGGGTCAGCCACTAGAGGCTGCTTTATCTCAAAGGGGCACCCCTACCCTTGGAAGAAAGGGATGTCTTGGAGAGATTGAGGAGGCGCAGTCCCTTGTTGAGGCGACACACTTGTTGAATCAGGTTGGAGACTCCTAGTATGAGGGGAAGATGGAGAGGAGAGATAATAAAGGCTTCTTTTATATCACAAAAACACATAAACTTACTCACCTAGAGCCACAAATTAACTGATCGCCAAGAAATAAATCAGCAACTCTTTTGAATATTACTGAATTGCTCAAGTTATTTTTCTCTTTCTAATTTCTAAAATTTTGCTGCTAAATGTGAATATTTGCTGATTTATGAAGCTTTCTAGGACAGTGAACTGAAAATCTTTGGATTGTGGAATGTTCACAGGATAAAGCAAGACCAAAGCAAGTCAGTTAATTGAGAAAATAACTGAGAGATTAAAAAATAATGAAAGTAATCTTTAATTATAACACTACAGATCCAATTATGCCACATAACATCAAGCTAAAATGCAGCCTCATTGAAAATACTCCCTCCCAAACACACACACACATGCGAACCCACAAGCATATTAGAGCCAGAAGAAAGAAAAATGTCACACCAACATACTTTACAATCTCACCTTCTCCCACATGCGCAATGCAGCAACAAACTCAAATGAATGCCATATGTCAAGATGTATTACATAACTAGCTTCAGCTCAGCAGTTTGATTAAACACATTACTGCCACCATAATGGTAGCATGAAAGGCTCTACTTTATTAAAAATGGAATTTGTTGCCGCCCCAAAACGTTTTCCTGGTTCCTGCATCTTCCTGACAGTTTATATTGTGTCCACGTACAAAACCCTTTCTTTGATTATGAGTATTATTGTGATGGCGGTTAAAGCTGTAGCACTTCTGTGGCTATAATCACAATCAATTAAGTCTGTGCACTGTCAATACACACAAACACAGGAATGTGTGAGTGGAATGAGTGTGAGCACAAAGAATTTATTGAAGCAAGTGGAAGAGCCGTCCTCCTCACAAGAGGACAGAAATTTGCTAATGAGTTGTACAGTATGCATGCAAAGCGTGATCCTGGCATACAAGCACATGTACACACACACTCTCCCTGTGCTTCTTTCACTCTCGTACAGAAGAGCAGAAAGGTGAAAAGCAGTTGATATATAACACAGGCAAGGCAGACACAATTAAATTCTATGGTTCTCTGTGTATGTGTTTGCGTGTGTGTGTGTGTAAAGAAACACAAGAGGTTACGGGAGTTTGTATGGTGAGTTGTGGGCGAGATTGAAAAATGAAGGAATTTCTTTAAAAAGTAGGACCACTCAGACATACAGCATGAAAGACAGATGAGAGACAAAACGAGAAAAACAAAGAGAAACAGAAAATAAGGGTTCTTTGAGGATGAAGATTGATTTTGAATTCTTTGAAAGTAAACAAAAGCTGCGTTGGCAAAAGCAAAAGAACAATCGGAGTGTGTCCTGAGAGCAGTAGGAAGGACAAAGAGTTCACAGAGCAGCTACCTTGGTTGTCTAGCGTGTTATGAGCCAGGCTGAGAGAGTGAATCACAGAGGCCGGGTTCTCCGACAGCGCCGACGCCATCTTCTGCGGAAAATCCCTGGAGATAATGTGGAAAAAATGGACAATTGTTTATTCAATACTGGTCTCAAAAGCAGATATCTACTGAAGAGGTTTCCCTAATTTAATCAAATGAACCTAAAGCATCACCATTAAACCTCTTCGGTAATGATATGTGACTTAAGGAGCAGTATTGTCTTTTTGCAGAAATGTTAATTGAACTGAAGTGCATTTGTGCTGTGAAGGTAGAATGGAAACAAGTTGATTTAAAATGTACACATAGAGCAAAAGTTAGCAACTAGCTGGTGAACACAGTGGAGCATTTAGCAGCTAAAGAGCCTAAGATTTCCACAGGAGTTAGTGGAGACCTAAAACTTAAAGTTGAAGCTAAAAGGATTATAATATCTAAAAAATAGATTACAATATATAAATGTTACGCTTAAAGATTGTTCCGCTGTCCCAAAGTGGAGAAAAATATATTACAGCTGCTTTCACTAATCAGTAGTCTAATTAATTTAAGAAATATCTCCAAGCATGAGCGCCTAATTATCATAAAAGACATAAAAAGACTCACTTTTCAATTACTGTGGTATATATTCCATATTTGTGCAAACTCCTTTTAGACCACATTTTAAATCACACAACGGAAATTTCATTTCACTGGGAGTCTGTCGTGTACTGTGCTGTCAGAGTATCTTACTCACTTATACATTATACCTACAGTATAAGTTATTTGGGCATTATTATCACTGTCACGCTCAGCTGTTGGGGCAGGGTTTGTTGAGAGCCTCTAATAAAATCTGCCCCCTCTTATTGAAGTGATTTAGCAGAGGGAAAGTAGAAGAACTTGGTAACTTCATTGAGATGGCTGCAGTAAATCATCATGCCCTGAGGCTGCCAATTTATCTCAATTAATACTAAATAAGGAAACTGCTTTCCTAAATGACACTAGTCATGCATAGAGGGTGAAACATTGTGCCAGGTGAAGCCCAGAATTTCACTCATCTTTCAATGGAAAAACAAAACACCCCCCTTCCCACCCCACCCTCTGGAAAACAAGAGGGAGCTCTATTGGAGAGTTATTGGATGAAAGAGCAGAGGTTAAGAGAGGTGAGTGGGAGAGAAAAGGGAGGAGAGACAGAACTTGAAAAGGTCAAGGCAGCAGAGGAGAGGAGGGTGAGGAGGAGTGGAGAGGTGAGATATGAGCTAAGGTGAAGAAGCAAGATGAAATAGATGAAAGTGAGAATCGGAGATACAGGCAGGGGAGAACAGGAAAGACTAGAGCAAGTGGAAAGGACAGAAGAGGGTGTGGGTGAAGGTGTGAGGAACAGAAAAGCAGAGGAAATGAGATTAAACAACAAGAGGTGTCAAGACAGAGGAAGGCCTACGATTTGAGTCCTGCATTCTCCAGAGTGAGCTCCTCCAGACTGTTGGACTTGCTGACTGTGTGCAGAACCTGGTCCACCACCTCTGACCCCTGGAGACAAACAAAACAAGACAGAAGCTCGTGACCAGAGGTTTCCATTTCAGATGAAACAGGAATCCAGTCAAAGAAAGTGCAAAGCAAGCGTCAACCAGAAGCAATAGAAATAAGATTATGTTTTAGGAAAGGTAAGTTCTGATTCGTGGATTGCAACCTTTACACCGTTAAAGCAGGAATAGCCTCATAGACTGATGTAAATCATATGAATCCAAATTAGGGCCCAAAATATGGGACACAACGTACAATGGGCCCATACATCATCCAAACATTTTGTGTGTGTCTTGATGAGTAGCATAACATTTGTTTGTTTGTTTACAACAAAATTCCACAGGGAACATCTAAAATTTGAAACCAAGCTTTGAGGAGCTTTAATACATTCATACATTCAACTCCAAACCTTTCCAATATTTATTTGCTGAACTTTGCGAAGAGATGAGTTTGACGCGGTTCACCTCAGATGGATACCAGTTACTCTAATGCACAATATGAATATTTAATAAAGCTTGACATAATCTTAAACAGATACATAAATCTATGCTGAGGGTAACTTGACTCTGTCCTCTTTCAATCTTGCTTTCTTAACTGATTTAGATTTAGTACATAATCTCAGGAGATTAGATAACATTCCAGTGAGGCTTTATGTACATGGTGCATTTTCCAAATCAACAGCAAACTGAATTCAAATTTACACAGAAAATCCTAAGCAATCCCAGAAGCATCATTTGACAGGCATTTCTTTATACACATTTGGACTGCAGTCCACCAAATGAGCAGATAAAACAACTGATTCAGTAAAATACATCTGATAACACACATGCTAGCGGGGGAAACATGACAGATGAAAAAGTAGAAAAGAAAACTGATGAGTAGTCCACATCTGGTAAGAAGGTTTATGAGTGAGGAACATAAAAAAAAAAAAGATAGTTACGATGCGCATGTCCTTGCAGTACAGCTTGGTGAACCAGGTGTTGTATGCAATGGATGCCACAATCACCGCCAAGTCCCTGGAATGGAGACACACACACACATATACATATTAGAGACAAAATTCAAAACTTTAAATTAGCAAACTCCATCTGCTCCAAACCATTTCATGTCATTGATCCATAAATTCACATTATCGTGGGCCAAACTTTTTCTTTACTCCCCGTTTGGTAAAAAGCAGTTTATCATTGTGACAGGGAGAACACTATGGGCAGGGCTGCTTTCTAAAAGATGACTGATACTGCAGCCACGCTGAGGAGAAGCAGAGAGAAAGAGAGAGAGAGATGTAAAGATTGATGGCTGGGTCAGTGGATTATTCAATAAAGCCACAGTTTGATCCCAGCTACAGACCTCAAACACTGCTACATCCACTGTTACACAAACAGACCCGGAGCCCACAGACCATCCCTTTGCGGGTTTGTGATGGAGAAAGAAAGAGGAAGGAGAGAGAGAGTTTTAGAATCCTCCTAGGTCCAACCAACGCCACACTGCTACTACACCTGCTATACATCATCTGGCAAACAGGCAGCGACACAGAGAGGGGAGGAACAGAGAAAGAGAGTAAGCCCAGAGAGAGAAAGAAAGAACGAAAGAAAGGAGGATAGTGTGACAGAGGGAAAATACAAAGTGGAGAGAGGAAGAAAGTGTAATCTAGCCAGGGAAGGTCCTGTTGCCAGTAACTGCTGTAGCCAGGACATTACAGTATATCTCTGTGGAGTAAAATGGCTACAGGCTGTGTTCCTTTTTCATTACCATGCCGGCCATCAGACCAGTCCATTCTGACTAATGCAGCTGAGCCTGTGAGTGTGCGTGTGTGTGTGTGAGCAGATGATGAACATGTCAAGATTCATCATCAACACTCACTGTTGATTCATGTTTTGACAGCAGGACATGTAACTGACCTCTATGATGTGTCACACAGTCATGCAGCGTGTTGGTGTTTATGTGTCGTCTTGTACTTGTGCACAAGGACATGTTGGCACAGCAGGTCAATCTGTGGCTGTTTACTTTCTTTTTATTTTTTCTTTTTAAACACAGATCAATTTAGGTTTAGGCGAAGGTGACAGTAAGACTTTAGATGCTTTAGATGTGCTTTATATAAGCAATTTTTCCATCTAACTCTTTGCAAGAAAGCAAACAAGTATATTTACAACTCTTTGGTCCAAACTTCATCCCCTGCACATGCAGACATCTACATTTAAAGCACATGTTAGGACAGTATGTAGTATAGTATCTCAGGCCTTGACCGGCTGAATCACAATCGTGCATAGTAAAACCTAACTATATTATGATCTGAATGAGGCCTTCTAGGAAATCTTGAGGGCTCCAACATTTCATTTCTACAGCCGAAAAAATAGATCTATTCCTGGAAACGTCTAAGACCACCAAAAACACAGCTGTGAGATTGAATTTGAGTCCTGAGGTGGTACTGGGGAAAAGGTCATAGGGTCATTCAAATCCAAGTCTCCCTGGGAACATGAACATTTCATGGCAATAAGCCTATTAGATTGTTTAACAGCCTGTGGGTTAAGTTGATGGAAGGTCATAAAGTGTCCACTGGGGACCATGAATATGCTCAGTAAATTTCATGGCCCATTAGAATTTCCTATTTCTTGTGAAATATTGTTCTTACTGTAGTGAAAGGAAATAGGTCAGTGAGGTCATCAAAAACATAAGTCACCCTTACAGCACTTTGTTAGAATATCCTAGCCATGAAAAGGAGATATTCTGACCTGATAGGTGGCACTGGAGAAAGTTTAGAGGACACTAAAAGCCTTAGGATTCACTCTTTGTGTTGTGTTGTTGCATTATAATAAATCAATGCTGCAGTGTAACCCCATACAGCCCATAACTCAGGTCCTGTATGTGTGACAGGTGAAGCAGATGGTAGCAGCTGTGAGCTGCGAATCTGCTGTCCTGCTTCAGTATGAAAAACAAGTAACCAGACCGAATGTTGGACAGTGCACCCATTCCACTGTTTATTAGTGAGTGAGAGTGTGTGTGTGTGTGTGCACAGTGCAGTGACTATCAGGCCAAGAGGTGCCAGACAGGTTCTTGAGGCTGTAAGCCATCACAAACTCACTCTCTCTCTCTCTCTCTCTCTCTCTCACATGCACACACACCTACAACACACAGTCCACCCTGCTATATAAACTGCAGTGTCCAGAACCAACAGAGACAGGCAGACAGTGTGTGTAAGAGAGATGAAACAAGAGAGCTGAGAAAAAAGAAAGGGTAGAAAATACAGGAAGTGAATATCAGGCAAAGGAGATGGGGCCAGAGGAAAAGGTGTATGCTTTCAATAAAGAGGAACGAGTGGAGACGATGTTGCAACAGACAGCAGTCAGCAGAAAAAGCATGGACCCGTCACTCGTGGTAACACTAGACGGGCTCAATCGGGAGGAGGTCGAGGGGACTGAACGTGGAAGGACAAGGAGGGGAGGAAGACGGTAATGCGGCGCTGATAGCCTCTGGCCCACGTTTATGGAAAGGCTGATTCTTAGATGCTTCTTTCAGTCATTTGCGCCCTTTCTTGATTGTTCCCTGCTTTGTTTGTCGAGATTTCTTTCTTGGTTTTGTCAATTCTTTGCTTCGCCAACCACTTTGGATTTGATACAACCTCTCTAGAGGAGCAGAGTCTCAAGCGCTGGATTGTAGACTCGAGGGAACAATATTTTCTAAAACAGCATGAGCAGGCAGCCTTCCCTGCAAAGGCTTTCTCTTTATCACTCACTATATAATATAAAATATAGAAGGGAAAACAATATCAATGCAATGAATTTGCCTCTCAATATGAAAGACATTAATATATTCATGAGTTCCTTCCGCTATCTTAATTCTATGTATCCTCTCCAGTCGGGATTGTTGTTTCTACACAGGAAAGTAGAAAAATTTCCATAGGCCTCTGGGTTTTCTAAGGACAAAACATTTCTCAAACAAAAGACAAGTAAGCTAGGTTGAATTCTCCATTTGCATGTCAGCTGTCAAATCATTAATAATTGGCAGCACTCAAGCGACACATACACTCTTCCTCAATATGTCTGGGAAAGGAAAACGGGGACATAAAAAAGATACCAGTAAGGAGGTAGAGGAGGCGATGTGGCATTTTATTGCTGCTTCCGAGCCCTGGATTCTGGCTCTGACAAGCACATCACCTCCCCTCTTCTCTGATGTTCTAACAAAACTGAACAGAGACATGGGACAGTAAGACAGCCAGAGAGAGAATGAAAGACCAAGACACTCAACATTTTATCCAGGGAGGACCATGTTAGACAAACAGCAACTCTACTGTCAGATCTAGTCTAGGAAAGATATTTGCAAAACACTGTGAGGCAGAATGAGGTGGAAATGTCTTTTAAAGCTACAGTGTAGTCAGAAAGCATTAGGACAGAGATACGTTTTTATTGTTTTGGATCTGTACTCCAGCACAGCAGATTTGAAATGAAACAACATTTCAAATTTTGGTTACAGGTCCCATGACATCTACATCAACCACTGGGGGCAGCAAACACGCCAGCTACTGTGTTCTGTCAGAAATACAATAGAAAGAACTCAAGTATCCATTTACAGTTCATCCCAATACACAGAAAAGTATTTTTGTACATCAGCTGCAATATTATGGGTTCTCCTCAGCATGTTGATGGGCTGGAAAAGTCAAAACTGTGCTGTTAGGGCAAACTGTTGCTCCAGGACTGTGCACTGCACTTCACTGCAAAGCCTCTGGGCACATTCTAAATGTAATAATTCAACTGGAAGTAAAAGTGTGACATGACTTGTACCAACACGAAATGCATACATGCATACACTGAGACTGGACTTCATTCAAGTACGAGACATCTCTGCCCAGCAATTACACTACAAAATATTTCCATATTCACACCACTCATTAAAGTTGTTTAAGAATTACATCTACATTGAGCCATCCAGCGGGAAGTTGACTGGAAATGTCAGGCATCTCTTAGAAGATCAGACTGAAGGAAAAAAAAGACCCTGAAAACAGGGAAAATTTAAAGATGGCTGCAGATACTGCAGTTCTGACAAAGCATCACAACAGACTATTCATAATGTCTGCTGATGTCTGTCAGCTACAGCAAGACATCAACTATAACAGAATAAATATCAAATGAGTTTGACTCAACTTGTTTGATTACTTTCTGTCCCTGAAATGCAGCCAATGGAGATGTAAAACTCAATGTAAAAAAAAAAAAAGATTAATTCTGAAAGTCATAATTTACCCTTATTTTCAGGGTTTCACTTGAAATTCAATATGCTGGAGTACAGAGCCAACACACAGACACACACAGACTGCAAAGTATCCTGATGCTGTCTATGTTTGACATAAATCACTTGTGTGTTTCCCACCAGCATACTGTAATCAGCCTGGTTGTAGTTAAGTTGACAGTAAACTATGTCACCTGCTATCAAGATGGCTGAAATCCAGTAAATTGAACTCCCTGTTGTCTTGAGAGTGGTAGATGGTGTCAACATCCTGAAACATGGGGGGGAGAGCAAGATGGAAAGAGAGGAAAGATGAGAGAAAAAGAAATAAACAGGAGCACAAAGGGAGAGAGATAGAGGACAGTTTTTTTCCACTTGTACAAAAGACAAGAGTATATTAAAAACCAAAACAAACAGAATTACTTCTGTACAGCCTATACAGTGTGCTCACCCACTGCACTTCTTCTTTGCAGCCAATTCCATTGTAGTCACAAAGAGCTGCATAGGTCTCAGAAAAACCTCCTGAAAGATGGAAAGGAGAAGACAACAAATCAACCAAACCGTAACAGATAAGAAATAACAACGAAAGAATAAAGATGGCAGAGGACATATGAAGGAATGAAAAGGAGACAGAGTGCAGGGCAGAGATGAAAGGGCAAGTCAGAAAGAGCAAGGAGAGAAGGAGAGAGAGAGAGAGAGAGAGAGAGAGAGAGAGAGAGAGAGAGAGAGAGAGAGAGAGAGAGAGAGAGAGAGACTGGATGTAAATATTGAGGTGAGATGAAAGTATTGCACCATGAAAGAGTTCGTTTTGTAGATTAATAGGATTACCAGCAGAAGGGTAGTGCATCCAGTAAGTCAGGTCTTCTGACCCACTTAAGAACGAACATGATTTGGCGTGAGTCAGTGAGTCAGCGAGTGGACAGACTGAGATGCAAGGTGTGCGTGTGTGATACAGACAGAGACACAGCTCACCGCACGTTTTCTGGGGCTCTAACGACGATTCAGAGTTTGGTGAAAGCTTGCGACTCCCATCAGTAAGGTCTCCCTCTGCTCGACAAATAGGAGGACTAAAAGACAAAAAACGGAGAGAAGAGGTTCAAGCACGACAATAGTCTACAGCCATGCTCATGTTTCCATGAATCTGTGCTTAGGGACAGCAGTACCGTGAGATAAATGCTCATACCGACAATTCTGACATGCTCATGTGAAACAGGTATAATCTTTACCATGTTTCCTATTGTAGTTTAGCATGCTATCATTGTTAATTTGCCAACTTACAGCTGAGCTAAAATGAGGTGATTTTTTGGGAAAATCACTGTCCATGGCCTCTTTAGACCAGACCAGATTTTTCAGATTTTCTTCAAGATTTATTCAGTTGCGTATATGTCCTTTGTGAGGTAGCATGAAGGGGACTACAAACATTACTTTTATGTGCAACCCTGAGTTACGCAAGGACACACAAGGGTGCATTGCATTAAACAAATTAAAATTTTGATCTAATGATCATACAAAAAAAAAAAAAGGCGAAAACGATTCAATTCATCCTGAGGAACATGAAGAACATGAATCTATTTACCAAATTTTTGCAAACAGGTGGAAGTTATTGTAGTTTGCCATCACCCCCCCACAAATATGATCAGCTGCAGGAGCCAAACCAAAATGGCAGAAATATGAAACCTACTTCAAGTTGGCTTCACTTGGACTGGATCAAGTGTTTCACCACAGCCTCAGTGTGTGATTTGTGAAAAAAAAAACAAAAAAAAACGCTAGCCTTTAACAGCATCCAACCTGTGCCACAAACAGAGACTGGAGGCATTTATTGGAAAGAGCTGGACGATATTAGCCATGTGAACCTAAAGGTAACAGAGGTCTCATAACAAGTTGTACTGTACACTGCAAAGGGAAAGCAGATGTTTCAATGTTGTCTGGGGGGGGATGCCCACAGCCTCAGACTGCACTAGAAGAAAAGTCATGGGATCACCACAGTCATTAGGAATTATCCCCTAGGCATAATAGATGTCTGTACAAAAGGCAATCAGGGCAACAAATATTTGAGTATGGACCTACTGGCAGACGATGCTAGCATGGCTAAAATGATGATTATGTTGGTGGTTTTAATGTTGTAGCTGATCAGTGTGTATTTTTAGAAGAAGTTATATCGTTGATTTTAGATAGAGGCAGAGAGCTTCTGTTAAAAATGGATGGTAAATATTATGCTTACACCTCCCCGAGCGTCTACTGCTGAAGTACCTTTAAGCTAGGCAATGAACTCCCAGCTGCATAAGTGGAGCACTCAAAGGCCCAAGAGACAGTACACTGGTACAAGCAATGTATAACCTTCCTACTCCATACCAGAACTATTCCTGTAAGATACTGTGAGAAACAAAAACAAATTCTCAGCAACTTTGTAAGTAAGGCTACCAAAAGGGTATTTAACTTACAAAAATTCAGAGCCAAATTTAGCTTGTGTCTACTAAATGAAACACAACTGCATAGTATTTGCAAAATGATAACACCGTCTTATTTGCATTGGCACGATGCTAATTTGCGACAGACGAGTTTTTCGTTTATTATAGCTGCTTCAGTCAGAATTAAGACGGCAAGTGAACATCTGCAGTGTGGAAACTGCTTATGACGTTGCTTTGGAAGGGAATAAATAACACATAAACTGTAAAATGGGATCCCTGAGATGCTGTTTGAAGCTACTGATGCAGTTATATAAAAAGAAGCATATTCTTCAGCTTACCGGTTGCTTTCATTCAAATATTATTTTAACAAAAAGCATCCAGTAAGCAGAAAAGAGTAAGACTTGGGATCACAAAGTAAATACTGTGTTCGTACATAATACTGTGCTGTACCTGCTTTGGCTTTTTGATAGGATTACACCACTATACTGTTGCATTCAACACACACCGCCCTTAATCCCATTTGTCAACAAATCACACACAACACCTAAACACATCCGTGACCTTAATCCCCACCTTATCTCGACAATCATCATCCACCCCTAGTGTGCATGTACATGCCCATTATCTTGATACTATCTGCAATGTGTACTTCAATGCAGCTGCACCAATCAGTTACAAGGCTGCACAATCAAACTCACAACAATTTCCCTCCCCTTGTCCTCTCCTCTCTCTTTATTCTCTTTAAATGTTCTCACTGGAAGCAATCATCTGGCGTGGCCTTAATGGAAGAGAGCCATTCTAAAAGATGATAAAGTGCGGAGATAGCCTTGTGCAGGTCAATAATCAGAGCAAAGTTAATCCCATTGCTCTTAGAAATTGCAGATGTGTCCCACAAGAGAGAGAAATACACTCTGCCTTCTTTTCCTGCTCACCCACACATTCACGTGACCATGGGATAAGAAATTTTACCACTTGAACTAAACTTTGCCCAGGCTTTTCTTACATGTGTGTCTGCTGTGCAGCCCTCTTAAGAAAGTGCAGAGGACAAAGAACTGTGTAAGAAAAGCTTTTTGACTTGAGGCCTCAGTCTATTGCTCCATCAGTGTATATTCTGCTACTCACTGCTTATACAAAATAAGCTGCTTTAAAAAAGAAAAAAGAGCCAACACAACGCCTTCAGGTAACTGCCTACTCAGTGTCAGCTGGCTGATTTAATCCCAGTGATTGCTGGTTGTTACAGTCTACCGTGACACAGAAATGAGCTGGATGCAAACTACAACGATACAAGAATGTATTTGGTTGCTGAAGAGGAAAGCTGCCCCAAAGTGAAGCTGCCAACATGCCAACGCACTGTCGAGTGCTGTTAACATCGGCCAACTTGTTGTCGCTCCTCAGAGTGACTAGTTTCTTAGCTTGAGGCGAGGATGCTCGGAGATGCTTACGCATAAATGGAGTTGTTGAAGACTCGGGAGAGTGCGTAGTTGATGTGGCTGACCATGTGATCTAGCTGGTCCTGGGTCTGCAGTCTCAGAGAATAGGTGGTCTTGTCTGTATCGATGACAACCTGTACGTGGACATGACAGTTTTTCAATAGTGATACTTCACACTATGAAGATCCAAACAGTAAAACAACTGAACTTCAGTGTGTCACCTGGTGTTCTGGATAGGTGTTCATTGCTCGAATTTCCAAGAAGTTGAACGTGACCTCCATCTGAAAAGAGCAGGAAAAACATCAGACACTGTCCACACTGATGTGCTATCAATATTATATATTATATATTCTGAATTATATATACTGATAGCTTGTTTCTTATTTTCTTGGTTTTAGTCCTCATTTCATTTAATCACACTAACACTGTACTCACCAAAGTAACTGCAGAGAAAGATTAAAAGACAGCCAGTCTAGTTAATGATGGGGTAGGTAGAGAACTCTGTTAAAGAGGGGTCTGACTAAATCTTTGATAAAAACGAAGTACATCTATAGCAAATATGTGAATCAGTTTACTTGCAGTCAACAACTTATGTAAGGGACAGCGATGGAAGTAGTCAGAATGAGGATCCGCTACAGCCCCATGCTAGCAACATTAATGCTGCATATCCAAAGATGGAAAGAAAACAGACCTGATAGAATAAGGTCGACATAAAGTACTCAACTTGAAATTATTTCCAAGCCTTTGAACGACCGAATGCTAGTAAAATATCAAAGAGTTTGGTAGATTTCAAACACAAAATAATGATTTACTATTGAGTGGCTGGTGAATTTAAACATTTATCTGTCAGTGGCAGGTTGATGTTTACATTTTCGAAAGTTATTTCCCACCTTGGCCATGACAGATAAACAGGAATTCATAAACTGAACAAAGAAAATTAAGTACTTGAACTGTTTGAACCTATTTACAATCCAGTCTGATTGTTTTATCACTTGTGTTTCTCGCCCTCCTGGATGTGGATGGAGTAATGCTGCCACTGTCTAAGATCTCAGAAATGACTCTAGTTTGCAAATTGTTAATTGGACTGATAAAAATGATGGCAAAAACGACATAATAAGATCCAAATTAAAATAAACCTTAACTTGGAGTAGAGTGACATTTTGAGAAACATGCCTATTCATTTCTTGCAGAGAGGAAGATGACAAAGTTGACACCACCCTCATGCCCCTATAGCTGTCTGTATTAGTACAAAGACTGAAGGCAAACAGAAACGGCTCAAAAGGCTCTGTGCAAAGGCAACAAAATTAGCCTGCAAGAAACTCTACAGTTCAACAGCATGTTAGCTTGTGAGCTAATACAAACTAACATGTTGTATTTTGTTAGTTCAATCTGCACAATAACGAAAATATAAAAATAATAGAAAGCCAAGTTAACTCACTGCTGTCTGGAGCATCACTGCAATATGAGAGCAATGCTGATTTCATCCAATTCTCAGCAAGAAAGTGAAAAAAACATTGTTCTCAAAATGTCAAACTATTGTTCTAAACCCCTGACTTCAAGCCACCCGCCATCTAATCATCTTCATTCTCAGCGTTGTCATGACTCCTATCATTCTGTAACATCATCACCACAGTTATCACTGTCATCTGTTCTCTCCTGCACTGTAAGTCTTGCTACCTTTTTGTCACATCTCTTGTGAATAACCATGAGATCAAGGCAGGCAAAGTGAAAGCCATAAAATTCTACTGAGAGTGAGGGAACATTTACCTTGGTGGGCACTTTGACAGCAAAGAGATACAGTCTCCATGTTGCCAGGACCTGAGGGGAGAACACATTCATTTTTCTGTCACAGAGCAGGAAATGCAAAATGCTAATCGCAGCAAAAAATAGCACGGCACAAACACCCCATAAAGAGAGCAAATCATCTCTGCAGCTCATACGAATGGCTCGTAAGTCATGCTAAGCACTCTAGACATTAGCAAGCTAATGATGATCGTGCGTGTGAGTGTATGTGTGATAGAAATATTATGGTGAGACTGAGAGTCATATGACGGTCCGATTCATTGTGTTTTGTTAACGGAAATAAGCAGCACAAATTCAACAGATGCTTCACCGCATCAGGGGGAAAAATTATGGCAAGATAAGAAAGAGGGCAAAGAAGATGGGACTAGTAAGCAGAAAGAGAGGTGTGCCTTGGCCAAAAGAAAGGCATTACCATTTAAAAGTGTCTGGGGTAAAGTAAGAGAAGGAAAATGTGAATAAATTCACATCTGCCTATGTAATTAATCTCATTCATAATTCAAAAATCTATAATTAGCATACCCCATGCATACACAGCGTATCTGAATCCCTTCCTAGCTCTTTCTCCGGTTCTTGGCCACACTTTGGTTTTGCCCTTTTTCAGCTGGCTCAAATTCCAATCTCGTCTTGTCCATAATTCTCACCCTTGCATCCTGTCATTCCTCTGATTTCTCTCTTCATCTCCATGGAACTCTGTTCATTTTCCCCATATTCTTCCTTAAACCCTAATCCCTCCCTCCCTGTGTGCCACAGTGGCCTGTCTGGTCTGCTCCCGCCTTAACACCTCACTCCATCCCCTCCTCTTGCCCTTACCCTCTCCCTCCTCCTCCCTTCTCTCAACTCCCCTGACTCCTTTCCCGTTTCAGTTTTTCTATTCTTTTTCTGCTCTGTCGCTTTCAATTCCTCAAGGCCTCTCTGTACTGAATGGCTAATGGCGCCCTGCTGAGTGGCAGTGAGAGGAAGAAAGAAAATGAAACATACAAAGAGAGAGGGAGACAGGAAGAGGTAGAGATAAAGGAGGCGATAGAAAGACAGAGACACCAGAATTCCTTCCTGATAATGAAGTCTTCAGATACTACACCAACTCCCAGAAAAGCTGGTCTCACAGATCGGCCCTGTGTTATAACTATATAGACATCCATAACAGACTCCCACAGAGAATGGACTGATGAGAGAATGAAGGGACTAAAAACGAGGAGACAGAGTGATACCTCCACTAACAAAAAACACAGTAAGCCGGTGAAGAGGCCTTCACAGAAGATTGTTAGTCCAGTCACTCCTCCTTGACACATTTGAAAACTCTGTTACATAAATCCAGAAAGAAGCAGTAGACACGTGATGCAGCCTAGATGAACAAAGAGGAAAGAGAACTGATAGAGATAGATATATAGTGAGAAAATGAAACAATCATCTTCTGCCTTCAAAAGCGTTGCAAGCAAACAGAAGGTCTCATCATGTAAACAGAAGCATCAATAATGCATGCTCTCTGACGGCTGTCGATTTGATCCTCAGATGCTGAACAAGGCCTCTTGCGTACGCTTTCTCCTCTTCTGATACATCATTTACAGCCCACTGAAGTATCATTTAAGACAATCAATAATCAAGACAGTTATTTTTGACTACCTGGATGAAGTATGTGAAGTTGTGATGGACACAAATCTTGGGTAAAATTACTGAATGTATGAGTATGAGCATGCCACTGCAACAATGTCTCCCTTTGTAGTTAAAATGTTCCTTCAGTACAACCTCCTTGCATTAACTGTCCTCCATAATATCTATGCTGTTAGTAGGCTTCTCATTTTTGCATGTTTAAATAATGCAGGTCAGTGTCTATCTCACACGTCTGCAAGAACAAATTTGCTCATATTTTAATCATGTGTTTTCCAGTACAAAGCAGTGCAGATTTCAGAGTCTACAGGGTGCACCTGAATGCATCATGATGGTCCCATCCATCTATACGTGTGTGTGTGTGTGTGTGTGTGTGTGAGAAACTCAAAAACAGAGGACAAAACAAGGGTACCTATAAGAGATACTGAATCATGGTAGAAATGCTCTGCGTAGCTTTTTATCACTGCTATTACTACTAGTATTATTACTACTGGTCTCATTTGACATTTCCTGGCTCATACCCTGCAGATACATTAGCTGCCTGAAACAGGTGAAACAAAAAAAGGTTTTTCTAAAGTAACAAAAAAAATTGCCCCTCTCTGAAGCATCAAGCTGTAAACATAAATTATCCAGCTATGAATATTAATTGGCATGAATATCCAGAGCTAAAGTCAAGCCCCAGTGCCACAACCAGAACCTTTTCCACCACAGATCAATGGAAAATCCTACAAGCTGCACAAAATTTGCTTTCCACCTAGGAAATCCTCCAAGATGAGATGTTTGACATTTCTGACCTGGTCAGCCAAGGACACGGCAGGTGGCAATCTCAAGAAGTGATGAGGAAGTGGCGAGAAAGAAGGATTGATCAGCAAAGATGATGAGATGAAGGGTGTACAGAGGTGCCCTTGCTGTGTCAGAGGCTCTAAGTTCAAAGAGCCAGCCAGCAAGCCAGCCGGCCGGCCCCCGAAGCACACTGCGAGGGTCATACAGAGGGAGTATGCGTACACTACGTGCATGAAAACAACAAATGTATCTCCTTCTGGATGTGTGCGTTTGCATACACTCGCAGCCGACAGGGCAGAGGGCGGGGGCTTATATTAATCATAAGCTGTCAGGCTCTGGGTCTTGCACTTCAAACGAGATGGTGCAAATCAAAGTGTGTCTCTGGGTCGTGTGTGTGTGTGTTGCAGTGATACTTCTGAGGGAACAGGCTAAGGATCAGTGCCAGATTTGGCCGCCTGCGGTACTTCTGGCCCAGCCACAAGGGCATTTTAAACACACAGAGAGAGAGATACACACACACACACACACACACACACACACACAGAGCGCAAAACCAGAAGCATTCCAATAGAAACATTTGCATAAATCCAGCATGATAGAACATCACACACACTTCGTTTTGATTCTCACGCACATATAATGATGCACAATAGCTTGCTAAGCTGGCTTTGGACTCTACTCGTCTGTCTCTCCCTGTCACACACTCCCACAGTCAGCTACCATCACTCAAGTGAACCCAGCATCACAGAAACACAACCCTGCCATCAGTCAATCTGTCAGCTTGTGTGTGTGTGTGTGTGTGTGTGTAAGTGATGGGGGTCTGAAAGCACAGATGCCCCAGGTCTTGCTTTATAAGTGGACTTTAGGGTGGCTGAAAGAGAGAGAGACAGTGAGTTGGAGCCAAATGAGAGGAAAGAAATGCAAAGCTCAAAAAATGCATCTTGTTCCAGATTCCCTCAAAAAAAAAAAGAAAAGAAAAAAAACAGTCCAATGCTTCTAATTCAAAGAGCTGGCAAAGAGAGCGTTCTGAAACCCAAAGGACCTCTTAAAAAAACAAAAAAGATAGGCAAAGAGAGATAGCTAATGGGAAGGGGATGTGGGGTTGTACTAAAGATGGGAGTAGGAGATGTGGTAGAGTCTCTAAGACTGGAGACTGGACACAACTGGGTGAATGAGCTGAGAGGAAAAAAGGGGAGGGAAAAAAAAGGTGAACAGAGAGTGTGAGAGAGGCCAAACATATGCAAGAAAAAAGGAAGGAAGAGAGAAGAGGGGTGGATCTAGGAGTACCTGGACAATAAGAGTGAGGGAGCAAAAGAGAAAAAGAAAAATGAATAGGATGGAGAGATAAAATAAAGGGAGAGATACACACACACACACACTCACACAAACACTCACTCTCTTTCTCCTCTTCTCTTCTCATTGGGGAAAGAGAGAAGGTCAGCAGTCATACTTCATAGCCTCTCTGCCATAGGCTACCAACATGTGATATGATAATCAAAAGAAAGCACAGTCCTAATTACAGCACAGAGCGCTCGCCATGCACCATCAGATGGTAAATCCCAGACACTCAAAGAGAAAATGACTCCATGCTGAGCATCTCACACTGAAAAGCCATGAAAAGGGGAAAAAAAACATACATGAAGCAATGGTGACATCAGCCATTACGCAAAAATATTGCCCAAACAAATGGAAATGCTGTTGAGAGACTGAAAGAACACACTCTGCTTTAATGCTTTGTACACGACTTTCTTTCACAGTCCAACGCACAGTTGCAGTCTCTGCAATAAAATGTCTTCTGAGCTGACAGTAAGGCACAGTTTCATCAATTAAAATGGAAAAGTTGGTAATGTAATTTAGTGAGCTCGCACCAGTGCACATGTTATTTGGAACTTAAACAAGAATTTCAAAAGAGGGTTAAAAATTGGCTTCATTTTAGTCTCAGTGATTGTCTATTCATTGTCCTACTGGCTCAATTGTCTAAAACAATGGAGAGTACAATTTCTATTGTTGTCATTTCCATGATCACCATTTGCAGAGGAAACAGTGAGCACGGCACAGCTCTCCTGTCTTTAATAACATTTTGATTTTAATTAGCCACCAGAGAGCACCTTTCTATTTGTCAAACAGAGGCAAAGCAACCACAGAAGCGCCAACAAATGAAGCTCCTGCCTGTTTACTCCCAACTACCGTGGCAATGACTTGCTATGCTAACATGGCAAGTCCATCTACTGAAGAGATGCTAGTTTGTGGTGTTGAATCATAACATTCATGGAGAGAGAGTTTGCATTTTACACAACTACCCCTAGACCTTGCAGCTCAGGCTCTTCTTCAAGGGTCAGCTACATCTCTGCCCACAGCGTTTGTCCGCAGCAATGCAGAAGTAGCGTGTAGAGGTGTAACCTGCACGTAGTGGCTTATAAGAAGCCACGCTCAATTGCCAGGCTCTGTTATGCCCTGTGTGAATTTTCAAACATTCCACCAAAAATTATATTTGTCATTAACACCCAGTAGGAAATGCTGACTCTTGCATCTCAGACAGGTGTTTCAAATCAGAAACTACTACTACCAAAAAAAAAAAAGCATGCACAGAAATCAGATCACGGATGAAAAGCCAAAAATCCCACACCTCTAACGAGCAACCTTAATTGTGTTTTATTGTGTTATTATTGTGTTTTACAGTATGATATGTTCAGGAGTTTGTTAGGTGGGATTCAATCTAAGACGGTCATGCTGTGAAGTACTTTTACTGTCCTATAGCAGATATACACATCTATATTATGTGGCTACTGTGGTATTTTTAGTCCAAATTGTTGCATGAGAATTTGATTCAATTTACATTTAGTTTGTCCCAAATCGCTGTTAGTCATGCATCCACATTTGCAATATATTAACTGCCAACTGCAACAAATTTAAAGTCAATCTGATTTTATTTACAGTATTTAGCAAATAAACACAAGTTTATCTCAGGGGGCTTTCCAGTCTTTTAATTCCTTAGACCCTCAGCTCAGATAAGGTAAAGCATAAAAGTGAAACACAACTCTTCCAAGCAATGTGCAGAGTAACAGAAGTAGCACTTGTGGAATTATATTATGGTGTAACAGTATTTGAACTAATTTTCTAAGAAAATATATAGTTTCCTATAAAGTACAGAACTAATATTCATCATTATATACCTTTCAGTATCAGCCCTGTTGTAAACACTCCTACAACTACACACCCACTGAGCAAGCAATAACAACCAAATCTTTAAAAGGCTGCAACCCTAACTCGACCTCAAACCTCAGTCCTGCTAGAGTCTCATGAGCGGGACTGCCATGTAACCGCAGAAGTGGAAATAAGCACGCAAGTGTGCTCAGGACTGTCAAACAGTGGCAATCTCAGACAGTAAGAGGCCCATTATTAGGTAGGAGTGAGTCAACAGAGGATAACACAGAGCGACTGATCAGGATAAATAAGTGGCGGAAGAACCAAATCGGCAACTGGGGCATCACAACACATCAGAGATTTTCCTCCCCTCTCTCTCCTTCCTCCATTCCCTTTCCTCTTGTGGGATGCCCTCCCCTCGTCTTCCATCCCACTCCCCCAACCTCCCTGTCTCTCTCCCCCTCGCTGCCTTTGAAGATGCTTTGTTTTCTGAGCTGCCTCTAATCTTCAAATAGGGCGATCTAATAATGGCCGTAAGTGGGTGTATGCGGGCAAGTTTTGATGCACTGAACAGTGTGTGTCTGCCTAGATGCCCTCTGCACATGTCAAACTGTACCCATCAGTGTGTGTGAGTGCAAGTAAGCGTGTTTGTGCATGCACACCCTGTGATGAAAACATGAATGTTGATGCTCCCCAATGCATGGCCCTGGGTGCTGTTTGGATGTCATGCTGAGCCCTCCCTGTGTCTGTCTGCGATGGGTGAGGGGAGTCAACTCTGTGTGTGTGTGTGTGTGTGTGTGTGTCTGTGTGTCACAGCATGATGGCTGGTACAGTCAACACACACAGACAGCTGGATACCAGCAGTCTCCGGAGGGAAAATGGGGCGAAAAGAAAGTACAACATGTAGAACAAAGACTTATATAGAGTAAATATAAACTTGGATAACATAATAAAAAGTCCTGCTTTTCACAAATTAAACAAACCAGAAGAGTCGAGATGAAAGCTTTGATCATGTTCATATTTGACCAGCTAAATGCACTTCAGCCATGAAGCAAGGAGCCAGATGAAACACATGAAAGGGAGGATAAAGGTAAAAGAAGGCCTCGCCTAAGCCTTCAGGCTTAGAAAAATTATTTTACTGGAGAAAGTCTCTGCTCAGTATTAGAAAGCAATCCTAAAATATTTCACTTTCTCAAACTACCATGTATGACATTTTCAAGCATGAGTGAGTATTTTGTGCACACAATGCGGTGAGACTGAAACAAACAGTCTATTTACAAACTCCATCATCTGTTCACCCTTCATACATCCAAACAAATGTATCCATTAGCGTGAAAAGATTGCCTTTTAGAGGGAGAGACCTTGACAACGAGCTAGAATGAATGCTTATATCCATCTCCCCTCTTGTCTGCCTTTCCTTGAAAGAATTTGGAGCAGTGGCAGCAGCAGCCAAGGCCCATTTGGATAGTAAAAAAACTCTCATAAGGCAGAGACCTAATTGAATTGCTTCTGATGGAAAGATCAGCTCAAATCCCTTTTACAGGTTTGAGTAAAGATGGGGGGGAAGTGGGAAGGGCATGAAGGAGAGAGACGGACAGAAAGTGAGAGGCGACTGGCGTGGTGGTGGAAGGGGGGAGGAGGAGTGATGAGATGGAGAATAATTGAGATGGACAGATAAGGAGGGAGGGAGAAAGGAAACAAAGAGGGGAGACGACAAGAATAGAGAGGATGTGTGCTAATGATGGTGACAGACAGAGGCTGGGGCAGGGGTAAGAGAAATAACAACCAGGACAGAAAACCGAGAACAGTACTGATTAATAGTTTTGATTTTCTTATCAGCTTGTCTTTTTTTTCTGTCATCCTCAGGGGAGGAAATGAGCTTACTCTCGCACATCATAACTGCATGTGAGCAACTGATCACTTACTAATGTAGCTGACAATTTCTCAATAACAGAGGTAGGATTGGCTCGCACAAGCTCCTTGATCATGTCGCAGGCTGCCCACAAACCCTCTGGCATAGACTCACGCAGGCTTCTTCAGAAAAAAATATATAAATAAATAAAAACAATGATGCCCTACTCCATGTCAGGCTTGCACACACACACACACACACACACACAGAGGGGAGTGGAGTGGTCGGGGGGAGAAAGAGAGGGAGAGAGACCAAACTCTTGCCTGTAGCATTAAGGCCATCCTGCCACATCTAATAAACTCTGAGGATGAACTCAGTAGGCCATGGCATGGTGTCCACTTAGCTCTGCTTAGGCAGCATCTGTCTTAAGCCTGATTTTCAACGCGTCTGTTGTGTGTCTCAGGATGTGTAATCTGTGACTTCTTATGACTCTTTCAATTTGCCACAATCAACTTCAGTTGGTTTCCAGTTTGCCTGTAGGGAGTCAGCGCCATTCTATTCCATCTTCTACAGTTCCCTTTAACAACAGATCTGTCTTTCAGGTCACCCAGTGTGACAATGGAAAAAGGGGTTGGGTGTGAGGGTATCTCTCACCAGAATCCTGTCCTCTGCTTTGCCGCTCCTGGTTTCTTGCTTGATGGATCGCACAAACTTAATGGCCTGCTTGTCCAGCACCTTCCTGATGCTCTCTGGAGAGAGGAGCAGAGAAAAAGGGGTAAAATGGGAGAGTTAATTACATAATGTAAACACACGGCAGAATGAAATGTGCTGCCTTGAGATGCACCCAGAAACACTGCAAAAAGCTTTCATGAGGAAAATCAATAAATTCAAATATACAGTTGGGTGAAAAATGAAAGGAAAAATCTGAATAAATGTGTGGAGAAACACTGGGGATTCACTGATTTTGTCTCCTAATACCAATTCTGACACATTAACTAAGAATTTTAGAAGAGTATAGTGTAAACCCAACATGATGCAGAGATGAAGACCTGCGTTTTTTGACTTTAGCTCAAGTTGCTAAGTCACACACACAGTAGCTTGTAACTTGACTTGGAACTCATCCTCAAAAGACTTCAGACTAAACTCATGAAAGATTTTGGAACTCAGGAACCACTTCTATTTCAATAACTTGCTTATTATCATGTGTAACCTTATGCATCTGATACACACAATCACAGATGAGTTTACGCTGCAGCACTAATACCATGGCAAGGTCAGCTGCAGCTGTGGGGACATTTGTTGTAACCTTTGGATATAACGAGTTCACACAAGGTCCGAACGAAACAATCGCTAAATGTAACGTCCACGGTGTTACACATATGCACATCAAACTGCGCTGGGCAGGTGAATCACTTGGAAATGTGAAAGTTAACATTACCAACTGTAGACAGGTAGCAAACATGTTAAGCTCAACATCAGGTATCTTACCTTAGTTTATTATAACAAAGGAAAATAAAGGTGTTGGCTGAATATTCTGAAAAGGTGACTTTGTTTGCTTGCCAGACTTATTTGCTGGTGTTGGCTTGACTGTAAAAATGTTAAGGTGATTCAATCACCCATATTCCACTACCATCATATCTGGTGGGTAATATCAAACTAAGAGAAAGACCATGTGTAATTTTACAATTAGGCTGTACTCTTGCTATTGAAAAATAGGTTATTACTGAATGCCTAATCATGTTTCAATGTTTTCCTGTTACCCAGCTAGCAAAGAAAAATCTGCTCAGTGCCAGACACAAGCCAGCGGCCTCTCCTATGTTTCCTTGGTATGAACAGCGAAAAGACCAATGCAATTACAAGGAAAATTATTGAATAATTGTTATAATTCATGGCCCTGGCTGATCAACCGTTCTTCATAGTTGAAAATAGAGGCTTCAGAAATTTGATAAATTACCTGTTGCAAATCTGTTGCACCTGTTTTTGTTTCAGAAAATAAAATATGTCAGATAAAGTTTGACATGTAGCTCATTTTCAGTTAATTGTTATTTGTACCTCTTTACAGTTGCAGATCACTTTATTTTGAGAGGAAATTGTGTACTTGAAAAACAAAAGTTGATTTTTTGATTGTATATGCTGTCAATTAGACTTCTTCAAAAGAAAATCTGAATCAGCAAAAACCAATACCGGCAGGTCGTACAAAACAAAAAAAAAATCGGAATCGGCCAAGAAAACTGCAACTGGTGCACCTCTACTAAGAACCAGTCCTTTTCTTAGATAATTGAGGTTCCACATGGGGTTTTCTATCATAGACTGTATAATAAATAGCAAATGCAGTCAACACAATGTCACAGATCTCTGAGGAGCTGAAGCAAAATGTGGGCAGTGCCAGCTGTTGCCATCTTGGCTTTGTCTGATTCTGCCTGACTGTTGGCTAATCCAAAATGGGCAAACAGGTGGAGCGTGGGTGGAACTGAGGTGAGCTGGTTGCTGAGACACACCCACCTAGCTCAAAGCTACCAAGCAAGCTAAGGTTAACAAGATAAGCTATTACTGCGTTTATACCATGGACTGTAAAAATTAACACTTCTTTTTACTGTCTCTTCTCTTATGTTCATGAATTAAAGTACATTTCCCCATGACGTATCAACTTTAAAGCGAAGCATTTGTGTTTTTGTCATACTAGATTATCATATCCTGTTTAAAGTGATCATACATCAAACAACCAATCGATGCTGATACTGTATGCAAATAGATAGAGAAGTGAAGATAATACATGCTTCGAATTCCTTAAATAAAGCTATGCAGCAATCAAAACAGACCAGATGCAGCACATGACAGAACACTCATTACATTCATGAAAGACTTGTAACTTGATTTGGGCTTGTGA
The DNA here is from genome assembly GCF_020382885.2 of Scatophagus argus. Lineage (NCBI taxonomy): Eukaryota > Metazoa > Chordata > Actinopteri > Scatophagidae > Scatophagus > Scatophagus argus. The sequence goes on along the minus strand of NC_058505.1, from coordinate 18,369,333 downwards.
CCAAAGAAATTAGACCTAAATTGGACTTGCCCCTCAAAGATTTGACACTCGCTTTGGACTTGCAAAACATTACTTACGAGCATCTCTGCCATGAAGTCACTCATTTACGCACTGGTACACATTTTACCTGAATGAACCAGACCAAGAACCCAGGGACATACTATGGTAGTGACTTGTCAGTCACAAAGTACTCACACCCTAGAGCATAGCCTGCTTAGCGTATATTTTGTGGGACAATAATTTATAAAATGAACATCATACTGTTTTGAAGAAGACTTGGAACTACACTGCATGAATCTGACTGGGTCATTCCTCTATGTGTAGGGTAACATGCAAATTTATACAATGCTCCTAAGCTATCACAGAAAGCTGGAAGCCACTATTCATGAAGTGACATTAGTTCACCATAATAAATGAACAGAACACAACAGAAAACAACGGGGCTCATCCAGGAACAAGAATATTGAAGTGATGAGTGAATAAAAACAGTTGCAAGTATTGCTATATGAGATAATACTGAGCACAAGCAGTTGCCCTGGTGTCCAAAATTCTACCAACAGCCCAGTCTGACCACATACAAGTGGCTTTACAGGATTTTGTAACCACAGTGACCGCAAAGCATGTTTTGATATAGATCAGGCCGATACCCAATTACCTTTACGTTGTCAATAGTGGTGCTGATACTGACTGTATTGGACGTGGACATAATACCTTTGGGAGATTTTGGAGTAAACCATCAGACAGTGCTCTTGACCACTGTTATCAAACAACTCTTGGCACATTCTCTTCATCAGCTGATAAAATTTGCTCAAGAGCAAGAATGAACTGTCAAGCTCAATATATAAAGCTACATGGACAATAAGCCCTGTAAGCGATTAGAAAAATGCATAGTCTTAACATATATATTTACATGACAAATGAGCAAAATTCAGCTGCTGATTAAGACCATGCGAAAACAGTCAAAAGAAGCGGCTGCTTGTTGTTTAATCATAGTTGATCAAGGGCAATGTAATCTGCAACTATTTTGATGACTGATTAGTCCTTTTTGACACCTTTAAAAGCATATATATATATATATATATATATATATATATATATATATATATATTTCTACTCCATTGTGAGCCTGACAATGTTATAGGAATGCAATGCTAAAACAGTGCAGTACCCTTTTAAACATGCAACGCACTGAAGCTGTTCTGGAGGACTGTGGTGGCCAAACCCCCAGTAAGACACTATGTTGGGTTTTCCTTTAATTTCTCACCCAAATGTAAAACATGTTACTACAGTGACTTTTGGATGTAAAGTCAGCTGGACATCAGTACTGGATATCAGCAGGTGATACTTTTTGAACCTGATCATATGGAAATGAGTCAGTAACTCTGCTATCGCAAGCTTTTGTTTGTCTTTGTTTGTACTCATCCAAATTAGTTCTACAGTACCTGAATATAGCTGTGTATCAGGAAGTGTGCACATCTCCCAGTAGAATGTTGATGCTGGTGATGCTGCCTTCGTGTTTGTCTTTGATTTCAAGCTTAAGGATAGACTAGCGGATTATTCCTCTTAAGACAGTCACACAGGAGTGAACAGTCGCAGAGACATGATGACAGCTACAAAGACACAAACATGAGGACAGACACACACATACACATCCTCTAGCTGAAGGGGACTCATAACTGGGCTATTTTTAGCCTCAGAGAAAGAAAGAAGCAGCCTGGCTCGTCTCAATGGAACCGACCACAAGACCCAGAGCTGCAATCTTTAGGGGCCGCTACTCCACCACACCACACCACCCTGTTGAAGCTCACTGAACCGCACCAGAGGCCTCCACCATTTATATCTCCTCCACAACAACCAACACAATACGACTTGCTATTCACAAACACAATGTCAACCTATATCCTCAGACTGCAAACACACACATATGCCCGCAAGCTGTGCAATGTTCACTTTTCAGGCAGGGGCCACCAATGCGAGCCTGCCAGATGGAGATACAGCACATCATGCTGTGTCACGATTCTCCACCATGTCACAATCTCCCAACTCTCTCAGCTGCATAGTCATAATTCTCACTTTCCACATCCAGCAGCAACCATGAAGTTGGCTCTCACACTTGAGTGAGCAGTAGCAGATGCAAGGAGGACGAGGCAGGGATGGGGTGATGTGCATGAGAGTGTGTATGTGGGGGGGGGGGGAAATCACACCAGCAAATCAAAGGACAGATCAGCCAAAGACAAACAGAGTTATTGACATTAAGCTGGGTAAGACCCAATCACTTAAACCTTTTAACACTCCGTGCCTTGCCCCCCTTACCAAGACCTGCTGAGGTGACCTCAGCATCTGCTCCCAAGGGGGTGAAGAGGGCCAGGAATTGGGGGTGAAGAACCAGGACGGGTCAGTCTCCCCTTTTCCCCTTCAATTCTCTCTTGATGGGGAAGTCTTTTTGACACTTTGATGGATCTACTCAGTCACACACACCCGTCATGAACCCACACTTCCCCTCCCTATCTTGTCCTCAAGTGGCAGGTGTGTTAATGGCCTAATGACGCCTGGCTCTTATCACCAAGCCAGACAGACGGAGCTTGACCAGGTTGAGCTGGTAAACAGCGGGGTTTAACTCGCTCCATCAGGATAATGAGCAGTGAGAGACACACCTTCTTTAACACCGGATCGTCCAAACATGTTAGTGCGTGTCTGCGTGTGCGTGCCTGCGTGTGCGTGCTGTGCTGTCCAGTCTTCCTCGCGCTGAAAGAGGCTCAGCATGCGTGCAGCTGAACCCATGCCGCCTGCTGCAAGCAAAGAGCTCCCAGTCGCACAATAACTCCCACGCACACACGTAGAGAGAGAGAAGGAAAAGATGAAAACTCCTAATGAACGCACATCAAAGCCACGACGCGCACACAAGCACAGCAACACGTAAAAATAACTCTGACAGTGCTACAGGACTCTTGTGCGCCGTAAATTTCACAGCAGATCTTTCTGCCTAATCAATCCCAAAGTGAACGCTCCCGCTGCGAGATCGATGCGATTACAAGCTTCACAAGCTTCAACAGCCATTAACTCTGCTTTTGCCTTGGGAGACATTTCCTGCGCTTGCCTACGGTGAACTCCTTTCAAATGAAACGTACTAGAAAGCGGAGATTTGAAATAACAGCTGAGTAAAGGCAAACTAACCCCTCGCTTCCTAAAACAGGACCTACTTCTCCCCTGCCCTTCGCAAACACAAGGTTACTCTACTTCACCTGAAAACTCATGCTGGAGCTCACCTGTGATTTCTCTGCTGACGTTGGCGAAGCTCGCCGCTGTGTTCTCCTTTGAGGCCATGGTGCGCTCCTCCCGCCGGTCCGGCCCCTTCTCGTTCCTCTCCTCGCCTTCCTCTGCTCTCTAATGTCCCCTCAGCGCGCTCCTTCTTCGCTCTTTCTTTCGCTTGCAGGTGCTCCAGGCGCAGCAACAGTCCGTACAGTGTGGTGTAGAGCGATGCCGTGGTGCGCACTGGCACAAACTCGAGGAGCGCCTCCGACTTCAGCGCTAATGCACACGAGAGAGCGGGAGTAGGAGGAGGAGGAGGGGAGTGAATGAAGGGGGGGTGGGGGGTGGGGGGTGGGGGTGAGAGGTAGTAGGGTTAGACGCTGTGCCATTGTATGTTCGTCTTAAAAAAATGTTCAATTGTTGAATCTACCGCATTTTCTTGAGAAGACCAGTCTGAACCCTAAACAAAGAGGGGCCCTTTCAGACAGGATCACACAGTAGTGAAATGAATGCAAATGGAAATGGATCCAGATTTACTTGTCATTCACTTTCCCTATCCTGTTTAGTGTCTGAATTAAATCTAACTGTCTGACTAAAAGGCTAAATGGGGATCTCAGATAGATAAAGAATAAAATAAACCCATGCCAGCAGCGAAACTCTGAGAGGTCTTCTTAGTGCACCCACCACAAACAAATCTCTGAATGACAGCCAAGCAATAAATAATGTAGAGGAGTTCAGCTGCGAGAACCACCATTTACCACTATAAAGGTATCTATACAACTACTTTTATTTAAATCTCAAAAAATAAAGTGTCTCTTTTCATTATGATTAGGATTAGGATTCATTATTAAGAAGTGTGTTACAGCCAAACACAGCTACCTAGTTTACTTTTATGCGTTAGTCCGCGTCTGCCTGAGGGTCAGTTTGATTGGCTGAAAGGTGATGGGGTCACTGATGACAACGCCACCATCATGAAATGTGACATTGATGGTGCATTAAGAACTAAAACAGCCTTCTTTACCATTGACTTAATTGTTTCATAACTTATGTATTGGTTTTGTAATATTGAACACACAAGGCTCAATTTTTCCATAGCCTGGAAATCCTAATTGAGATTTAAAAAGTGTCTTGGCCGAAATGCAAAGCATTAACGAGTTTCAGACGAAAAGACTGAAAACTGATAACACAACATATGAGACAAAATGAGAAGCAAACATATAAAATTACAAAAATGTGAATACAACTTCCAATACAATCACAAAAGATTTTCATCCCAGAAATTCTATCCTAAATTACAGATTAAAACAACACGAGACCTGTATATCTATAAAAAATGAACAAGACCAATCAAAAACTCAGTCAGATTAATACAGTAGTATTTTAAAATACCCCAAAACATCAGCAGACAAAGATCACAAAAGATCACATTTCCTGAAAAAATTGTGCAATTTTAAATCCAATAGCAGAAGGTTCCAGGCAGAGGGAGCAGCATACACATGAAGCTCTTTGTTCTAGTTCTGTGATCAGCTATAAGTCTGACCACCAAATGGAGGTCAGACTACCTGACGTTTTCATTTCCCCGTGGAATACTGATGACAATCTGGCCATGATGGCCTCAAATTCTGTCATATGAATAGAAAGGAACAAATGTATTGTCTGAATGAGCAGATTCTAAAAACCTAATCTTCAAAATTCTCCCAAAATATGCAGAATTAGATAGTTTGAAAGGCTTTTATTTGTCAAAGCAAAAATCCTGTCTGTCCTTCTCTCATTTTTTTTCAGAAAATGAGTAATTATTTATTTGAAAATAGTCTAAACTAAAGCTTTTCACAGAAAAATAATGGGAGCAGAGCAGAAAGTTGATTTGATGCAGTTGATAAGCATGTTTTCATGGCAATATTTCTGTAATGATGTGAGGATACTGAAGGAATAAAGCCATATATCAAACAGCTTCATCTGGTGCCTTTTTCCTCGGAGCTGCGAGATCACCACTCATGGCTGTGATAGGATTTGGGATGGAGAATTGGGAGGCCAGGTTGAAGCTCAAGCTGTAAGTAACAATGATATATGATTCACCCTCTCATCTGAATGGCTGCTACTTGTCAATGTCATCGCTTATGCAACACAGTTCAACTGCTTATCATACAGTAGATGCAGCCCAAATTAGACCAGAATTTTTAACCCTTTTAGTCCCATATATCACCTCCTAATATGACAAATGGGCTCATGAAGATGAAAATGAATGGCTCACAGAGGGTGCAGCTGTGTCTGGTGTCATTTTCAAAAATTGGCCCTCAAAGCCATACAACAAAAGTGCAGTGTCTGATACATTATATGCATGCATGCTTCAACGTACATTTGCGCATGTGTGTGTGAGAGACCTTTGTTTCTGCGTCTAACTGATACTCTGATGAAAGAAGCCCCCAGTGGGGGGCATCATGCAAGAGTGAGGAGGGGGGGTAGGACATTGAAGGAGGAAGGCGGAGGGCCGTGACAGCTAGAATAAGAGGTTTATAATCCGGGGGACTGTAGCTCTCTCTAGGTTTCATCGGGTTAAAAACTTCAGCACTCTTCAAAGATTCACTTGAAAAGACGTCCCATTATTTATTCATCAATGCAGCATTTCATAGACAAGAGGCGAGATGCTCAATATGCCCTCAATTGCTCATCTGTCTAGGTACTGTATATGTGCGTGAATCTGCTTACATAAAACTGCTGGAATGAAAGGTTTTCACAAAGGCGCTGCTACTCAGACGGAAATGTATTTAAAGCAGACAAAGCTTACATGCAAAAAATGGAAACACTCATTTGTTGAAAATCTGGTCTGTGCTCCTAATTCTGCAGACATTAGGTAGTCGTTTGGCAAGCGATAAATACACAAGACAACACAACACAACATCTGTGTATAGAACAAGTAAGTCAATACACATATCACAGAAATACTTAGAGAGGCAGTGAGGGAGAGAGAAGAAGAAGAAGAAGAAGAAGAGGAAGAAGAAGAAGAAGAGCAGGAGGAAGGGGTAACAGTTTATAATACACTGGCAACCCACATCCAGCCTATAACAGCCAGCAGATATAAAAGTGTAAGCACCTGCCAAGTGACTGCTCTCTCTCAAGTCAGCAATAACTCAAGATGATGCTTCAAAGCAAGCTTTCGGTCCGTTCCCAACATTCTTCTCAGGCTGGGTTCTCCTCAGTGTATAGACTGTGCTGGAGTAACACACAGCTCTCAGGCTGTGAGGCAGAGCTGTCGCACACTGCCCTCATCTGGTCAAACACGGTAAACATTTATTGCACAGGCAGAAATTTATATTTCATGTAAGCAGAGGGCATGTTCTGAAGCACAGGGTAGCATAGATCAATCAACGTGGATTTTGTTTTCAGGAATGTTTTTACATTGTTGTATTGGTGCATTTAGTCTGAGTACAAGTCTTATGAGCAAAATGTACTTCAAATATCAAAGGTAAAAGTGTGTGTTAGGCAGGAAAACCAATGGTTCCAGTAACTGTTACTGGTTCCGCTAACATTTTTAGATATTTACTGATGCATTTACTGTTGTAGCAGGCTGAGGTTGAGCTATTTAAACTATTTAATACACCTTTATGTAGTTTAGTCCCTTGGGGACCACTGGAGGAAACTAAAATGTGATTTGACTGACACCAGATAGTCCAAATCTGTGCCTCAAACCCACCGACTTGTCAGAAATGTTAAATTATGACCTGTGAGAGCAGCAATAAGAACACCAATGGAAACAGCTGGAACTGCTCAACACTCAGTATTGAAAATCAAACTTTGGGTGATCGGATGTGTTTATGCATGAACTTGTTTGCAGTGTTTTAGACTTGTCTGGTCGTATTGTTAGCTTAAGAGTATTAGGATTTCTTATCTCTCCTAAATGTAACTTTATTATGTAGAAAACACTTTTTGTCATTTGTAATTTTTGGTTGTGTCAGGACTATGTAAATTTACCATGGAGCTAACCTTAGCACATTTACAGAAATGTTATAATATTAATGCTGATTTAAGTGCACTATCCCATACAAATAAATAAATGAAAATAATAAAGTAGTCCAGTTTTTATTCATGTGTACAAATACATATTCTGTGATCAAGACCTAAGAGATGCATCTGCGTTTCTGTTGTTGTGTAATATAAATATATTTTGGCTCATTTGGTTTTTTTCATTTCAGTCACTGTGTGTCAATTCCATTTAAACTCAGAGCTTTGGCAGTTTCAGTGATAAGTACATGCTGACTGAAGAAGAGAACTGAAATAGAGTCAAATCCTTTAGTATTTAAACTGACCAAATGTGGTCAAATGATTACAAACTGCCCAAAACAACTTTTACCTGGACCAGTAAAAAATAAAAAAAGTAACCTAATTTGGTGAAAAATCTCCCCTGATGGCCCTTTCCAAAGGGTCATCAAAAATTCTAAGATGTAAAATGATTAACTGGGCAGGGAAGAGGCATAAGAAATTGGATTTTTTTTGTGTGGACACTTACCCTCCTTCAGCCTTAAATTGTGAAACCATTTAAAGAGTTCAGAGGGGTTAATGTCTCTTTGGTGAAACTGTTGCCAGTATTTGTCAGAATAAAACAGTGGCTGGACAACATGTCATGTGAACTACTTCTTTTTGAGCATAACCTGACTAACAATTCATAGACATCTGAAACAGACAGTGTTTTCTGTGAGAGGTCACTACCCCAAAAGGTTGGGAGCCACTGGTTTAATATATCCAATGTATGTAACCTCTAATGTTGTTTTGTTTGTGTGTGTGTGTGTGTGTGTGAGAGAGAGAGAGAGAGAGAGAGATCTTAAATTAAAAAGAACTATTAAATAAATGCAATGGAGTAAAAAGTATAATAATTCCCTCTGCAAAGTGTAAGGTAGTGGAAATACTTAAGTTAATTACAGATGCAATGCTTGATGTTCTTTGTTACGAACCACCACTTCTACCCCACTAGCCTTTCCACATATGTGTTTCAGATTTGGCTTTCATCTATTTTTGGGACATCCCAGGAGCATAAATTTTAGTTGACCTTCACAGCAATGACTCTGTTTGAGAAAAGAGAATCCACAGCAGCCAGTTGCTAAATGAGCCTGCATACAGATTAAGAGGCAGTGTGAAACAGCTGGCTTTGTGGAGACAGCTTGACTACCTGCATGTGCTGCACTCCACCAGAGGCAACACGCTCTGCTTTGTCAGGGTTCCTGCTGTTACAAGACTTTATTTTGTCTGATTCCTGTCTTTACTGCATTGGCGTCTCAAGAAATAAAATTAAATATATAGATAGGAGACTCGGTGACTTATTGGAAGTAACAGGGAAGATCACTTTTAAGGCTGGAGAGTGGATAACAGCATGAGCTGAACTCTCTGGCTTTCTGTTTCATGGGTCTACTGATCTGTTAATGTCACACACCAAAAGACTATTGATTGGACATGATGCCTAAAGGGCTTCGCTGTCCTTTTCCAGACATCTTTGAGCTCTTAGATGTCTCCTAATTGGCAGAATTTGACATCATTCCCAGAACTGGAGGAGGGATGAGAGTTTCGCTGAAAAATAATTCTGTCAAGACACTCACATTGATGTTTTAACCATTTATTGCAGCAGTCACCATGAGCTTGGTGCTGTGGCTTGGCCCTAAAAATGCTTCAGATGCAAATGGGAGAAAACGTGACACAGACTGCCTCTGACCTCACAGAACCTCTGGTACAGCCTTAGATGCAAACCATCTGAATGAACACAAACCTATAGAGAAAAAAACATCTAAATGTTAATGCCGGGAGAGGAGGCTGGGGAGGTGGAGGGGGTATAAAGAGGTGGTGTAGTAGCAATGATCAGTGCTGAGCATTGGAGTATGCAGAAGGAAGGAGCACCAGAGCTGTTTATGGAAGCTGGGAGAGATACAGGAAATTGTGGCCATGTATGACTGAACAGCATATAGCCCCTGCTGTTAAAACAAGTGTAAATGAAGTTTCATTCTCACTCTCAATCTTAGAAACAGCAGCTTGGCCAAAAACAAATCACATATTGGCTTCTTTTCAGCTGTTGGAGCTTGCCCACTTGTCATGGTAATAGCTCTGAACTGCAGGTCACAGCGAGATTCAGACGAAAACACAGGAGAAAGGTTAGTAAGTGGACTTTGACTATGGATTTTATTTTGTCAAATCAAGTTGTGCTTGATTAGTCCAGTGGTTTCCAAAGTGAGTGATTTGATGTCGTACCCTGGGGTGCACAAGGATGTATATTTTCAGATACAGTCAGATATTCCTGGTGTCACTTAAAGCAGATAGTTGTACATGTGCAACATATGGGACACCATGAAAAATATTACTATGATTACAAAACAAACCCACTGATCTAAACTACCACAAGGCTCCACTCAGCAACAACGTTGTTGAAAGTCACATATGTAACAGGTGACAGTGAGGAACACCTGAGAATACGCTAGTGTTGCCAAACTGCCACCAATGTAACCAGATGTGACAGCTCTTACGGCCCCCTTTGTGATATTTTTTCAAAAAGGATCCAACTGAGATGAATATCCACTCTTTTGTTGGCAAATATTTGCTGCTTTTCTTTGAAGAGAGTCAATAAAAGTGTTGAGTAAAACTGCAGTCCTCCTTGTTCTATCTCAGCTGAATCCAGATGCTTCCCCAGCTTAGCACACAGCATTCACTGTCCACAGAAACTATCCAAGATCTTAGATTTGTGTTTACAACCACTGTCATCAGTGACTGAATAATTCTGGTGTTTGACCCGACACAGTGTTTGTACAGTGTTTGTACAAAATCATCTGAGCTTTGGGTATACAAAAACAATTATTTTTCTCAATGATTTTATCTATTTTATTACACCAAGAAGGTTTTCTGATCTTTCCATCCATCTGTGTTTGTTTGTTTTTCGTCTGTGATAAACATATTTTGAAAGCTAATGGCAGAACCGGCATGAAATCTGTTGTGTACATTCACACTCCCACCAGAAACTGCCACCATCAGGCCACACTTTTATATAACTAATATGTCAGTAGAGTGTTGACTGTGAAAGTGGTAACTAACTGCGAGGGCTAGTCAGCTTTAGTGGAGGTCTGTACGCTGATTGTGTTCTTGTCTGCTAACTTTGATACAGACCTCCAGACTAAATCATTTCAATTGAGTTAAGACCCTGAAAGATTCAACATTGAACTTTGAGATGCAGCAAAATAATTATCACTGGTTTTTGGCACAAAAGAGGAAATTGATTTTTTTTGAGGGAAAATATGTGTAATATGTGTTAAAAAGTGAATAAAGCAAGAGATAGAGTGGTTATAATGGCTTTAAAAGTCCATAAATGTATTCAAGCATCGTAGCTTGCATTAGGCGAGGGTAAGAGTTTAAGAGCTGGATAGTTAAGCACCCTCCATTTAAATTAACAGCGTGGTTTTGAAATGACTCAGATGGAAGAGTGGGCAAATGTTTATGCATTTGAGAACAAAATTCACGGGTGTGTGATCGGTGTATGATTACCATATCCACCTTACAGTCATCACAACACCTGCAGTATTAAAAAGACTCTGTCTCACACGTAGTTCTCAACTGTCAGTTCAGCTTTTCCGCTGTTTTTATGGATAACAGTCCCACATGTGTGCATTCAGATATCTGTGACTGGCAGCAGCTTGCAATATAACAAGTTGCAGCTATGAAAAATTTAATAGCATCTGCATAAAGGTCTACATGACATCAATCAGAAGTGGTAACCACGGAGTCAGTCATACTGTGTCATACTTAAATGTGAGATCATGACAAACTGACTTTGTTTGAAGAGGATGAAATGCAATACAAATGCAAGTTCTGGATCTATCTGTCTGTGTATTTGTCTTTGGTGAAAAATATAAACAGTAATCAACATTTCTGTCACACCTTAGCAAACAAAGTAGCTATTTAGTAGTAGGATTTGAACTGTCATAAAAACTTCTTAAGTTTGTTTTCACAATTATAATTTAAAGTTCTTACTGTGTACACCTTCTGATACTAGACCATAGATGCACACATTTAAAATACTACACACTGAAATGCAGTATTCCTTCAGACCTTTAGAATCCATGAGCAGGCTAATCAAGCGTACCTGCAGGTCCTCATTTATTCACTCATTAATTTTCTTTGCCCATCTGTTCCTTCTCTGGGGTAGGGGGGCTGGAGTCCACCCCAGCATGCTCAGGGTGGGAAGCATGATGAGCTCAGTTAATAAAAAAAAAAGGAGTAATACTCAACACAATATAATCTGGAAGAAACTAAGAACAAATCCATTCCTTACTGCACGAGGCAAAACATAACGTTGCTCTCTTAAAAGCGAATGATGCATAGTTAATGCAGTTTGACTCTCCTTGGATCTGGGTATGCGCTCTGAAGTTAAAAATTAACTAGCACAGAAATGAAAACTTAATTTGGTGTTTAAATGCCAAACCAAAACAATTTAATCTATTCCACTCAATAAAGCGGCATCAGTGTGTCTCTCGATACCTCAGAGTGAGCCTGAGACCGTCACTCAGATGTTCACATTTGGAAGACTCTGAAGGATTGTGAACTATGTGCTTTTGAAGAGGAACTACTAAAGTACCTCAAAATTGTACTACAGTACACTGCTCACCAGAATCCAAGGAGTGTGAAGCAAACCACCCGAATAACTGTGCTCTGTTTCAGTGGTTAATTAAAATCAGTAACTCAGTGCCTGCCTTTAAAAATCTTTTCTGAAGATTTTTCATTTTGCAGTTTAAGATATTATTTGGAAAAGTTGTACAATTACATACATTTATACAACTATAATTGAATATACAAATTAATTCGATTTTATTATTCTGTCAGAAAGCGTTGCTGACGCAGAGAACTGAATCCCGATGCAGAGTCTCAAGGAGAGGCAGGATGGCAGAGGTCTGAAATAATATTCTTTTAATTAAACCAAACTGAAGAAATCACACACTTACTGTGGCAAGGGATCATGAAACTGTGGTTACACAGAAAACTTGGCATGGCAAAAAAAGGTGAATCATGGCATGAATGCATACAGCAAACACAAACAAAGTCAAATGCAACACACCAACAAATGTGACTGGCAAGACAAGGACTAAATAGACTGGACAACGAGACATAGGTGAAACACATTAGGAGGGAGAAAGCAATCAGGATAAACTAAAGCAAAGGTACATGAAACAGAGACGCACAGGGGAGGTGACACTTTCAAAATAAAACAGGACATGACAAAAACCTGGAACATAATACATGGAAACACAAGACACATATGAAACATGACACATGGATCAAAAATCATATGTAACATATTCTGGTGACATATTCTGCCTTTAATGATGACTAATGATGACTCGTTTTGAATGCATAAGAAGATTACTTGTACAAATGTATGAAATTCAAAATATTAAATGTTTAAATTCTACTAATTTCATTTGCTAATTTATTTCATCATATTCAGTCACACAATTAATTTGTTTAACTTAACAATTGCAGTTCCTGTCACGCTGTGTTTTTAGGTAAAAGTTTTAGGTAAAATACATCTTTTCATGACACACAACTAGAATGTCAAGAAATTATTAATGGCGCATCAAACCTCCTATTGCAGCATGATATATCTTAAAATGAGAGGGTTTTTTTTAATTGAGGTTGCATTGATTTTTATTCACAAGGTGGCAGCAAAACTCCACAGCCAGCAGTCAGACACACAGCCCTGACATTGTGAGTACCTCATAAAATAGTGTGCAAATTGTATAACATTTATACAACACAAAGCAACAGTAGTGCCTCATTAGAATCACATTTGTGCCTGCTTGATAAATTTAATATTCCCTCTCCTTTTAACCATGTTTTGGTCTCCACCAACTCCTGAGGGAAATATCTGTCTCTCTATCTATCAAATGCTCCACTGTGTTAAATTATACACAGACACATCAGACACAAACATCAGACTAAGAGGCACTTAGGGGGTTGAAACAACCACCTTATACCATCTTCGGTGAAGTATATCATGTGTATTGTTTGGTTTTTCTTATTTCTTTCACAGAAACCCGATCACTCCTGGTCCCTCACCTTCAATATCTGTTATCTGAATTATTGTAATCTTTCCAGGTAGATTCCTATACTATTGTGTATAGAGCCCTGTAGTAGTGTGTCTGCAGTAATACTGATCTGCTGTGGCTGAACATTTGGGCCTGATTCAAACATGCTCTCTCATTTCAAAAGCATTTAGTTCAAATGCAGCTTTCAACCATCAGATGCACTCAAAAAATGTGTAGCTCTACTGATGACTGAAGTAGTCGACATTTTTTAATTATGCTGTTTTTGTGCTTTCATGTTTCACTGACAAAATGGTTCTGTCAAGATGTGATGTATACTGTTGTGTGCACCTTTTGAAAATCTCTTGCACAAAATTGTAATCAAGTATGACTGTAATGTGCACCTTACATACTGCATCCTACTGCACATACCGGTATGTCCATTGACTGTACTTCTGCTGCTATGACTGTGTGTGTGTGTGTGTGTGTGTGTGTATTTTTATTGTACATAGTTTTATCAGGATGCTGTCCTTTTACTGCACACTGTGTGTGCCTGTTGTGGGTGTATGTGTATGGGTGTGTGTGCGTGTGTGTGTGGGTGTGTGTGTGTGAAATTATTGTCACTGTCTTACCTACATGTTTAGTTTTAGTTTTAGTTTTTAGTTTTTACTGCACATTGGAGACTGGTCAAACGAAATTTCAATTTTCTGTGCTAACCCCTGTTACATAGATCTTTGACAATAAAGTACACTTTGACTTTGACTTTGACTTTTACTGACTAAGTAACAAATGTATTTTATTTTAAATCATCATCAGCTTCATCAATTCCTGCCTGTTGAATGCAACAATGTAACAGTGCATTCTAAGTGACGTACCACTATATTAAATAAATCGAAAGAAAACATTAACATTATTTCCATCGTTTGCCATTATTGTTGTTAATGATTAATGAACGCACAGGGAAACCAGATGTCCATGTAAGGAGTGTCCTCTGGCTACAGGACTAGACCGAATCATGTTTTTTCTCAGAATTATAATTTTCATACACATTATTTTGTTTGTGTTCATCAATGTGTGCAACATCATGATTACTTATAGCATAATCCACATTATGTTACAAGTAATCATTTAATAAGTTTAAAAACACAATACCTGGACTGTACCTTATAAATTCTTATTTAATTGATCTCAACGACTTCATTTAGCAAATGAATTCAATCAGATGTCTTATACTAAGGGCTTTTTTCTCAGTCAGTAATGTGCACATCTTCAAGGTCGTTATGGCCCTGATATCTTTGTAGTATTTTACTTTTTCATTATGTGGAGAGAGAGGGAGAGAGAGAGAGAGAGAGAGAGAGAATGAGAGATGCTCCGTGAAGGCCTTGTAGGTTGGTTTTAGTTTTAGTCATGAGGAACAAGAGCAACAACAACATAACTCTAAATCTTTAATACGTGTGATGATGCTCCACTTATGCATGCAATGTGCAGCTGTCCCAGAGGATGGGCACCGCTGTGACTCTTTCAGAATCAGAATCAGAATTCCTTTATTGGTTCCTTTGGTGGTTTGTAAATTTTGCAGGATATTAGGTTATCAATTGTGAATTCCTCATCCAGCATGTCTCACATAAGTTACAGAGCTGCAGCGAGGAAGACATACAACACCTCTGTGGGTTAGGGGAATGACTCACCTATCATTCCTTTCAGCGTGGGGTCGACTGACATCTCTCTGTACAGTGAATAATATTTATTATTTGTTAACAGCATTTGGCGGACATGCTTGATATGATGGTTCGCACTGCATTCGAAGACACTCATATCCCAGAGGTGTTTAGGAAGGTGTTAACAGTCTCACAAAAATTGATATACAACCTCAGCCTGTGTCACTATTTCTGAACATCAGTTCAAAAGTTCCAAATCATCATGACCTTCATTTTATCCTCCCATACACCAAGATAAAACACACTTGAGTGATTGAGATAGAAATCTCCAGGTGGGAATATAAGCTGCAAGAGTTTTGTTGTAGCTAATATGATCAAAGACTGTTGTTTTTTTCCTGGGGATATTTGTGCTGCAGACCCCTGCCACCGTCTGCCCCTCAGGCTATCGTGTTTCTCGGAAAAAGCTGAGTGGATTTTCTTCAGGATGGTAGTCAAACTGGTTTGGCTTAAACAGAAAGGGCTACAGAGTGTAACAGAGCCGTCATGTAACAAGGATGCCCGTTTCTCTGTGTTTTATGTAAGGTTATTGCATATTTGGTCAAAAAAAATTGTTTAATGAGTTCAAAGAATTGCCAATCAAGTGACAAAAGTTCAAATGGAGTTCAACACTATCTTGAACAAAATAGTCATCTGTCTTATTCAAAACGACTTCACTCAAGTTGAAACAGGGTCTTGAAACAAGTTCACTGAATGTGGAATTTTCTCAACACATTTCTCAAGGGTGTTTTAGACATAAGACAGGATTAATGATTTATAAAGGTGAAGATTTATATGCAGCACAGCAACTTGGAGGATCAAAGTAAAAATGTCAGGAAAAGGATTGGTAGAATGGTAGATGAAATATCACTACTGCTGTTTCAGAATTTCTAGTATAAACAGCAACACCACATGCCGTGACAGAGCTAATTTCAAAACAGCTGTACCATTTGATATTTTGCAGCAGAAGCACAGGTTGAACATGAAGTCACTAATCAAGCACAGACTCCAACTCAAATTACTTTCCAATAACCAGGTGACAAAGTAGGGGAAAACTGATATCTTAGTCTTCGCACAAAAGACAGATGTTCTTTTTCCTTATTTTAAACCTTTAACTTAAGCAGACATTGAGGAGGGGGAAGATATGAGAACGTTATTCAGTGATGTGTCTTTGCAATGACAGCAAAAGACAACATCTACCAACTGTTCAATAACCTGCTTCTTCAAAGCTGTTCGAGGATTACCTCTCAGGGACTCACCTCTTGCAGCGAACATGAATTCTGCACCTTCTTTCAGCTTGTTTCTAAAAAATGTTCTGAAATGATCCAAGATAATTAATTGTATCCTTGACACTAATATCAAAATGTAAAAATAAACTAATTATCTCACACTGTTGTGTGTGTGTATGTGTGTGTGTTTGAGTGTGTGTATCCGCCAGGTTGTTTGTGTATAATCCCTTATTTAAATCTAGTTATCACCAGACAGGGTAGTGTACTAATTAATGGTAAGAGTTGATGAATGGATACCAAGTCGGTGACTTACAGTGTAAAAGAGAAACTTGTTTTGTAAAAAACAAACAAACAAACAAACAAAAAAACCCTTTATACATATAAATATTCATTGCATGCTTCAATGCCATATTGTTGGATGGAATCAATAATGAACTGAGATCTTGGTATTATACCAGTCCTACCTGTACTAATGCAAAAGGATTTGCCTTGAAGGTTTTGTGCTGTAAAAAAAAGGTCATTTGAACAATACAGTTAAAATGGTTTATCCCCTTGGGAGCACTACTGTGCTTAGCAGATTAAATTTTCAATCTGTCTCTTACTTTATGAGAAACATTGTCTTCTGTGGAGAGGTGACACTGTTTCCAGAAGGAGGTGCAAAAGAACTGTTAATGGAGTGTCCAGAATGGAAAAGATTCATGTCCCCCAGTGGATAAATGCTTTTGTACAAGTCAACAAATTTTAATGACAACTTTTTTTTTTTTCATTCATAAGAAAATTATGGTATGATGGTAGTATAAACAAACGTCAGGAAGCACTGGAACCTTTAGGACTCATCTACTGAGGACCATGAAAATTCAGAGAATATTTAAATATTAGCCAACAGTTTTTAGCGCTGGCACATAAATCTTACAGGTAAGAAAGTAATAGCTGCAGTACTGGGGGTTAGAATTTCAATCTCTTTCTACTTTAACGTAAGGTTGAGATTTTCTCTATAAAAGAAGAACATATGACCTAACAAATACACCAGGAGAGTTTTCAGCAAATGTCAGGGGACATTAGTTTCTAATAAACTCTATCATGGACCAATGTTTTTGTTTTTTGGTTTTTTTTTTTTGATAGAGATACTTTGACATGATAATGGAATGGAGATCAAGAAATAATGGGTTGGGTACAAATTCAAAGTGAATTTTGTGGAAGATTCATCACTTTTTAGTTCTACAAAATTACCATGGCCCAAAGTGTTTGTTTTGACCCAATGCTGTCAATAACTGAACGGTACCATCAAAATCAATAGGGTTTTGGTGGCATGCCAATATTTTTTGGCAAGAAAGTACGGAACAGTTTTTACAACTGCAATATTTGACCTCTGACACTTTGAGCTAGATTCATTTCATATGCAACTCAAGCACGAGGTGCAGTCTTGAGAGAGGAAAACATTCAAAACAGCCGCTTTTGGTGCCACAATTGCCAAATGTCCTAATGGTTGTTAAAATGAACCAGTGGTATCTTGCTTGACAGCCACCTCACCCAGGTGTATTGAATACTATGACATGTAGAAATGTTGATGTAATACATATAAAACAAAGAGGGACTAACATATCTGTGGTTTGCACAAACAGTGGCAGCATTTTATTCTAGTGACGGGGCTGTTCTAGATGGAAGGAGAGAAGGGCACTGAAATAACTAAAAATTGTCTCTTGAAGACAACAGATGTTCTACAGGGAAGAAAGTAGCAGCTGCTGCAGTGTTAACACAGTACTGCAGATTACAGGCTGGAGGTTAACTTAAAGTTCTACCAACACACACTACTTTGTTTGAATGGTAGTATAATGGGCAGTCAATGAATGGTTAGTTAATGATAGGGAGAACAAAACCAGATAAATAAGTATGTGTTAATTACAGAATTAAAACTAAATGGCTGCTAATTTTTCAGGACACCATCTGGAATTCACCCAAGGATTCTGTGGAAACACTTCTAAGTATCAAAAGATTTATTATGGCCCTAATTATGGACCAGTGGCTCCACTTTTATTCATCTGTGCCAGTTCCTTATTCATACTCTCTCAGTGCCTATACACTATTTCCTCCTATTCTGCCCTTAATTTTATTGACAGTTTGCCCACCCTTCATACCAAGCATCAAAAAAGCAGCTGTGGTCTATATTTCCCACTGCTGCAACATCAGGGGACTGATGACAGCAATTTGAGACAGCTGGGTTATAAAACTACTGAGTCCACAAGTCTGTAAAGCATATTAAATTGTTATCTTGAGACTGAATGGGATATTATCCTCAGTTCTTCTTTGTGCTGAAGGCTCACACAAGAGCGTCTCTTGACCTCTTGTGACTGCTGCTCAATGGGAATTGAGCCTAATATGAAAATGCAATTACTGTGGCTTGGAGGTTGAAGAAAGCGAACAGAATACTGCTTATAACTGCGTAACTGCTTATATAAAAAAAAAATGAACCCAACTCACTTTTGCATATGGAAGAGAAATGTGTTTTCTTATTTGCCCCTAATTGAAATGGTCAAAGTTGTATTTTTGTTTGAAAACTCAAGTCAGACCATACAGTCTGTTATGGTATCTTCCAGCAGGTAAAATATAAACTGAAACATGGCAATTGTGCAAGATGTTTTCCTGTATCATGCTGCAAAATGCCTGAGGAAACTTCACATGCAGTCTATTCACATCCCCCAGTTTATGATATTTGGGAGTAAATCCTGAGTGCGATTGTTTGAGATGATGGTTAAAGCCAGGGGGCAAAATGTAGGAACCAGACAGAGATTTGGAGTAGAGCAGATTGACAGACATGAGATGAAAGAGAATGATCACTCACTGGAAGACTGCTGAGAAAATATATCTAGAAAAAACAAAACAACCCGTGGTGAGCAAAAGAGGTGATGGATGAGGGCAAAAGTACATTCAAGCCTCAACTGAATCCAACCTATTTCTTAAAGCAGAACACATATTCAAACAAGCTGTGACCTGCAGCAGCAGCAGTAGTAGTAGCAGTAGTGTTGCTGTAATGTTACTTTTCTGAGTGTTTAAAAAGATCTGATTTATCTCTGCAAAAAACTGATACGAGTTTGTCTGTTTGTCTCTTGAGCCATATTTAGTTTCTTCTTCTCCTTCGTTGGTGACATTACAGCAACTGTCTGAACTTTAAAACTTTGAAAATTCATATCAAATTAGCCATAACTCATTCTTTTTTTCCTCAAAAACCGTAATATTAATTAAACCTATATCCTCCGACATCTTCTTTTTTTTCTTTTTTGTGCTCAATTGACAGCAAACTTGCTACCCTGAATCTTCAGATTATCGTCTACAAATGATTGATCCTGGTTTTTGAATTATCAAAAACTCAGGCTGCAGTCACTCAAAATGCTAGAGGACGGATGGACAGATACTGTACGTTCTCACTAAATAAATCTCTAATCTTAGGAAATAGAGCCTCTTTAAACATCAATTCTCAGGTATGGAGAGATCAATTTTTAAAAAAATAAACTGCACATCTCAGTGCTGTCTTGCTGAAGTAGGTAAATTCTCAGATCATGACTTGTTCTTCATGTTTAAGGTTGTGGGTTTGAGCCATGGAGAATTAACACAATTAACATCTTATAACTAACCAGTTATTATCCTGGGGATCCCCTGTCATGTATGTTTAAGGTGTCTCCTTCTTCCAGCTACACTACAGACAAGACTAGACAAGACTATAGACAAAAATATTCGCCCACCTGACCATTACACCAACAGGGACTTTAATGACATCACATTCTAAATACACAGACAGCTTTGCAGCTGTAACAGCTTCCACTCTTCTAGTATGGATTTCCATAAGATTTTGGAGTTTTCTGTGAGGATTTTTGCCCATTCATGCAGTAGAGCATTTGTGAGGTCAGACACTGATGCTGGACCAAAAGGCCTGGTTCACAATCTCTGTTGCAGTTCATCTCAAAGCCCTTTGTGCACTGGGACACAGTCATTCTGGAATAGAAAAGGGTCAGGATTCCAGCTTCTCCCATTCACAATATCTATCCCAACTTCACAATTTCCGAAGTAACTTCACACCAGTTTCTTGAACTGATTTTCATTTTAATATCTTCCTTCACATTTGATTTAATTCATGCAATAAATCATTTAAACAAGATTTTCAACCAAATTGATTTTTTTTATACCAGTTATGCATGGCGCTCTGGAACTTAAACCCCTGGTGTGTTCATCTCCCGTTGAGAAGGTCTGGTTCCTCAGCTCAGCCTTTTCTCTGTGAAGTCTGTGAGCTTTGATTCTCCTACCCCCCACCCCCCACACACATTCAAAAGACATGCAGGTCAGGTAGACTGGAGAATTTTAAATGATCAAGGTTGTGAATGTCAATGATAGTCTGCCCAAGTGAGTTAGCTCTTTAATGAACAGATGATCTGTGAAGGGTGCTCCGTCTGTGCATGCTGGGATAGCCTCTCGACAGCCTCTGAACAAATACAAGGTTTTTCTTCCAGAAGGTGGCAGCAGGCACAAGCCAATGTACATGTAGCTGGATGAACCCGTGTGGCAGAACACGATGTGGTCTCAGTTTAAGTGGAACTGTGGGTGATTTAATAATAAGTCCCTCATTTACAAGGCCACAGCAGATCAAAGCTCGCATGCAAAGACACACACACGCAGTTAAGCTTACAGTAATATCAGGCTGATGGGTGTTGCTGGGTGTGGTCAGAAGTGTGTTCTGTTGCAGCTGTAACCATCTCAAACAGTGATGTCACAGTGTACTGAAACACCTCTTGGGTGCACTTCTACATCACTGCAGGAAGGTAACACAATCGGAGAAAGTAAAATTTTCAAAAAGGAGGTGTTATGTTGCTTTATATGTCTTTTATGGCATGACCCCCTTTAGAAGCCAAAAATCAGTCATTAACAATGATAGAGGAAGCAACTAATAAAGAGGGATCCAATTTGACTTTCAGTGAAATAAAGGTCAGCATGACAGCTTCTCTACATAAATTATATTCATTCAACTTAGTGTCACTCCATGTTTTCAGCTGGTCATCCAGCCCCCCACAGTAGCTCTATGCCCTGCAGTTTTTTGACAACCACTGGATTAAAGGTCAATTTTGAATTTTATTTATGGATTGTGGTGTAGAGATTGTATCCACAGCTGATAATCTTATATTTGGGTCTCTACAATCTCTTTGTTCCATTAATTATACACTTTGTAAAAAGCTACAGTTAATGTAAATTTAAATTCTAGTAGAGATTCCAAAGTTTGCAAAGAAAGCACTTAAATTCAGTTGAATTTTGAGGGAATTAGGATAAAATGATGCCTGAAGCGTCTAAAATATTTCCATTTGATAAATGCTGTAGGCATAAAAACCACGGAGGCTAGCGAGTAGACTAAATATTTCATTCATATCTTCAGTCAAGAGCTAAAGAAAACTAATAAACAAATGTCCAAATCTTTGTAAGCAAGGTGATTTTTCATATTACATTCTATCAAATATGTGATACTTACTGTAAATATTTTGGATGAATTATGTGTTGTGTAATTGATGATAGTGTAATTTAACAGGTAATATATAACAGGTAATAATATACAGAGAAGCATTGACCACAGAAGCAATCAAGAAGCAAAGTCAGCAAAAACAAAAATAATTACAGACCATACAATAAGCACAACCTGAACAATAGAGAATTAATAGCTGTATAAGTAAAGTAATCAGAAGCATATTGCATCACCAGCAGAGAAGTCACAACTCTCGGCAGCCCTATTTCCTGGCCTACATTATTAAAGCCTCTGAGCATAAATGAGTCAAGATAAAAGGAAAAAAGAATCACAGGCAGAAAATAAAGACAATAATATGGAAATAAAACATTAAGATGGAAGTTGGATAGTATAAACAAAGCAACCTTTCTTTTTAAATTAAACAAATTAGAATTAAAATCTAGTGTGTGTGTGTGTGTGTGTGTGTGTGGATGTGTATTCCTGTAGTTGTGGGGGACAAAAATCACAGTTACATTGTGAGGAACCGCCTTACTTATGTGGACAAAATGCAAGTTCCCACAACGTATAAGATCTAGGATTAGGCAAGTAATGTCTATTGTTATGGTTAGCTGGTGGTTAAGACTCCAGGAAACGAATGGAAGTCTATGTAATGTCCCCAAAAATGATGAAAACAAGACTGTGTGTCTGTGTGTGTGTGTGTGTGTGGATGTCCTGTTATAACCTTATACTGTACCTACACCGAGTAAATCAATTCAGTGTGTGGATGTCTTTTTCTTTGCTTATTCTTGAATATTATAGTTGTAATAATAGTAGTTCATATATTTCAAGCTAAATTGTATGCAGATGTGTTTTATTTGGTAATAGGGCTGGTATCAGATTTTATTACATGAATTTCACAGCCAGGAAAATTCATGGTAAAGATGTTATCGCAATAAATAAATAAAGCTACAGAATATTTGGGGAAAAAAAATAATACTGTCAGTCAAAATTCAAGTTCAATTCTCATTATACAGTACAGGAGTGTAAAAATTATGCTAGACATAAAAAAACAAAGGCTAAATAAAGTAATAAATTGTCAGATTGAGTCTTTAACTTTTTTTTGGTCAAATAAATTTTCACTCAAAATTTGAGAATAGTCTGTAATTATCACTGTATACAAAAGTATACAAAACAAGAACTCATACAGAAAAGTGAAAAGGCTACCAGACAAACTGATAAATAAAGGATACAAAAGGCCTAACATCTGTGCTGGATTATTTGTATGATATTATTATGTTTTTTTAATTAAAATAGTATCAATATGTCATTCTGTGAGATGACAGGGGAACTTTTAATGGTCACACACACCATCTGAGTGTCTGTTGGCATTTAGTGAGCGGGCAGTTGACCAAAGAGTGGCTCTGCTGTTTTTGCAGCCCTCAGCTGTTAACATTTCTCCATGAGCTATGTAGGACAATAAGAGGCACAGCTGATGAGAATAAATCCCCATGAACATTTCACCAAAGGCAATAACATCCGCCTCAACTTATTATTCCACTCGCTTCACTGAACAATTAACCAATCTGACACAAAGGGCTAATGAACGTACTTAACTCTCCCTCTCTCTGTCTGTGTTTGTGTGTCTCTAATTGGTTATCATGTTCCTTTTTTCTTTTTGTCTAGAATGATCAGTTGTGTAAATAGAGTTTGTCACCTCCCAAGACACACACACACACACACACACACACGCTCACAAACACACATCCACAGACTTCTCTCCTGAGTCTTGAGCCACGACATTACCTCAGATATGATCACCCTGCTTGGAGCAGTCGACCAGCTCAGCTCCCAGGAAACCCGTGTTGAACAGATAAATAAAACAAAGGTCCAGACACTATCTCCTGCCCTCACTGGTTGGAAATATTCCACAGCTGGGTGTATCTGTATGTTCTCTGCAAATAAAGAAGCATCTGGACAGCTAAACAAATAATCTATTCTGGGGGGCAAGTGCGGTGTCGCTTAGGTCGGTTTGCGGCTTCCTGTCACAGGATAAGGTCCTGGGCTAGTTGAACTCAGTTGGTTTCCCTTGGGGCAAAAATCTCCTCTCCTTAGCTCATTGCCTCCACAAAGAGGACTGCAGAGGGATTTTGATCGTTTCTGATACGATGGCTAACCACAATGGAACTGCGGCAAGAAAAGACAGCAGGAATTGAAATGAAGGGCTGCAAGGAGAGCAAGTTTCTGTCTTTCATTTTTAAGAACAGGGTGCATATTTTAATTGTGCTGCAACATAATTGTTATATTTACCACCCAATCCCTTCACACAGCAGCTGAATAGAGTGCTGTAGTATGTAAATGTGGGTAATAGAAGGAGCACTGGGCTGCATGCTTAGCACTGTCTTTGAATGATTACTGTCTGGTATTAGGCAAATTCTCTGTGCTTATGGAAGCATGATAAGGGATTATGTCGCCTCAAGTAACACCATGTCACCAAAAAGCAAGACAAGAAGCAATTCCAATGAAGATTTCTGACTAATAATGTACCCTTCAACCTCCCCTCCCCTCCTCTTCTCTCTTTTCTTCTCCCACTGAGCCCCTGTTTGCCAACAATGCAGAAACCAGAACTGCATGCTCTCCAACACTCACCTCACATGTTGGACTACCACTCCAGTGTCCGCCAACAACCAGCGGGCCATTTAAATTATCCACCTCCTCCATCCATCCCCCTGCCTCTGTAAGTGTAAATACCTCTTGTGTAATTTACCCTGGAGTTTCCATTCACTAATTACCCCCTCTAATCCTCCCCCCACCTTGCCGAAACCAACTCCTGCTCCAGGTCTCCCCCCGTTACACTATGGATTCTCTGTCGGCTTGCCATAGGGAGATCGAACTCTAATTAAGATTGTTAATGAAGATTTAATTTTCCACTTCAAATGAGCCAGTGAACTAAGAGTGTCCCGAGCGAAACGTATGAAGGAGAGAGCGCGAGAAGAAGAAAGAGAGGAGGAGGACAAGAGGAGACGAATAAGAGGCATGGGCCAGTGTGTAAACCTGAGGGACAGATGGAGTTAAAAGTTACTTAGGAGGCTGTTAGACATTTGACTATGGGGCAAGAAGCTGCACTCAACCCTAGTTCCATGGCTGATGAAATTCACCTCATTCCCTTACACTTTCCTTGTGTTTGGAAGCTGCCTTTAAACCCTATAGGTACTTGAAATGCAAAGATACACACACACACACAAGAACTCACACTGTGCTGAATAGCCAGAGGGATTCTGGGTGTCAGTAAGGTTCAAACAGAATGAGGAATCTCCATATACTTGAACTCACACATGCACACACACACACACACACACAAACACACACACACTTACTTGTGTGTCCTGTGACGCAGTCTTGCAGCACATACAGTGTGTATGGAGCGCTCCAGTTCAGTGTACAGTTAGTTATTCCCCTGTGTACAGCTTTAACAGAGCCCATTTTATCTCCAGTGCTGCCATTATGCTATGATCAATTATGCATGCTGTAATTATTGACAGCACCATGACAGCGCATCTCACCTAGAATGCTGCATTGCGGTGTTGATGCTTCAGGCAAACTGATAAACGTAAATATAGGAGTCGTAAATCGATAAGAATGTTTTGTTGTTACGAGTTGGTATGTATTATCAGCTTGGTGGTGGATTGTGGCTAAAGCAGGTCAAAGCTGTTTTGCCTCCAACTCACTCCACATCCTCTTTAGATACAACACGTTGCCTCTGTAGGGGGCAAGTCAGCCCAGTGCATGAACTTCATAATTATGGGACTGCACAGACATATATGAGATAGGAAGGCATCTTACTTCAGCACTCTGCAGAATCTGCTCTAACTCAATCACAAATACACTTTTAAGTGATGCAACACATTTGCTAATATGCCCCCCCTCCATCTCTCCCTCTCCTGACTTGAGGCGGGTATTATCATTGTAATCAAGCAGAGACCCAGCTAACACGATCATTCTCTAAACCATCATGTAGAAATAATCCCCGCCTTCATATTTGATTATTGTAATAAATCTTTTTAACCAGCTATTCAGTCACAGCAATGGGGCACATCTCCCCGATCCGTCATTCAGCTGGGATGAAGGCTGTAGCATACAGGAGAGCTGCAAGGGTTGGGAAAGGGGTCTTGTATTATTTGGTCACAGCTGTCAGGTCTGCTCTATTTGGTGCTGCTCTGGAGTTCAAAATGTCCTTTTTTTTTCTTTGTGGGCGAACAAACAGTCTGAAAGCGTGATTGGTCTGCAAAACTCTCTGTCTGTCCTCTATTACTGACCTCACATCCCCTGATCGGGCTGGATCAGACCAGACAAGGTGTTCCTTCATCCTGTAGACACACACACACACACACACGCACACACTGTGGTTTGGAAATTTCAACAGGGCAATTTGACAAGGCACACCCTCCTACTCACAAGAAGACACATGCTCACAAGGTGTGCACACATTTGTATGCACTGCACAGCACATCTCTCAGTTGCTCTCTCCTTCTGTCTTCCTCTTGACACACACACACACACACACACACACTCAGTCTTGTTTCCATCACTTTTGGGGACATTATCCTGAAGTCTTAACCGCCACCTAACCATAACAATAAACATTATTTGCCTAATCCTAAATCTTACCTTAACCTAATCCTAACCTCAGTCTAACCTTAAAGCAAGCCTTCACCCTAATATTTACTGATTTATGTTGTGGGAACTTGCAATTTGTCCCCATACGGAAGGCGGGTCCTCACAATGTGACTATAAACAGATTTTTGTCCCCACAACTACAGGAATACGCATCCATGCGCACACACACACACACACACACACACACACACTCAAACAGAAGAAGTCTGATATTCCAGAAATTTGGGTGACTGTAGCAAGGATCAGGTCTGACTCATCTCTTTGAAATAGTTGCTTTTTTATTCAAATTTACAAAAAGAAAAAGTACAACAGAAATAAATAAACTTTGTTCAGCACGCAATTGTGGAATTGTATCAACATCGTGCAGGAGCAATGAAGTCACTGGGGGGCACAGAACTAATGGAGTTTACCTGTTTGGAGTCAAGAGCTCATGAAGTTCAACCTGAACCTTTAAGTTACATATCAGTGTATCCAGAACCTGCTCTTATCCCATAAGTATGAGGTCTGACAGGACCACTTCTTCGGTCACTGTGGGTTGGTCCATCTAAGCTAGCTTAAAGAGTGAAAAAGAACTGTGGAGTGCTGCTGAGACTGCAGGCTTTTATTCCATTTAAAACAACTGATTCGTCTAATCACGCTTTTGATTGAACCAATTTGCCGGGCTCAGGAGGTGGGATAATCAGCTCCGTCAAGTGGTTTAGTCAGCACAGCACTCCAGAACTCTGAAATAAGACAAATCAGAAGAATCACCACTGTGATTTCTGACCAATCAGCCAAAGCAGAACGCTGAATTAGACCAACCATCAAAGTTGAAACACCTGGAGTCAATCAAGACTTTGGGAGAAACCACATAATTAAGATGGCAAGTAAGGTCACTTATTGGTATACCATGCTAATTGCTTTTGTAATGGCTGCCCCAGAATTGGCAAAACTGTTATGAAAATGAGGATTGTTTGCTTGTGTGTGTGTGTGCGTGTGTGTGTGTGTGTGTGTGTGTTGTGTGTTGAGACAGAGGGACTCAGAAATTTGGCACATTCCACATAAATGCTAGGGAAAACATTGCCCAGATGATGCATTGGCAAAGCAACACATTAGAGCTCTTTAGGACAACACTTATTTCATAACAAAATGGCTCCAAGTTCTTTGGCAGTCATTTTAGGTGTACCAGTGAAATTATTATCAGTTTACTGTATGCATCTGAAATGTTTTACATTTCACTTCAATTAAATTAGGTTTGAAGGAAAATCCTGGTTTATTACAACTTGGGTTGTGTTTTGAAGTTTTAAACATCATTTCTATGGGGCATGACAACATTGTACACTTCTGGTGCATTGTTGAGCACAAGGAACATGACAACATTGCTTCAGCAAAGTCAGGCAGGGCAAGAAGGTTATGTAACCTGATTAAAAAACAAAAAACGTAATTTTGTGGAATTATCTTGTCTAGGAGAACAAACCCTAAGGCTCAACTTAGACTAATCATTTTGCATCCAGATAAAAATCCATATTGTTTTGCCCAGCTACACGTTGGTCCTATTCAGCTATAGAGGAAGCTTCTGCAGAACACCGGCACAATGAAGACCAGTCTAGCAAAAATCATTTTTAATTTTGCAAACACAAGTATATGGTGTTTTTTTTCTTGTTGTTGTTTTGTTTCATTTTTTTATATATATATATCATGAGCAAAATAGGCAGTCAGAGCGAGGACTGAGCACTGCTCAGTCAGTTGAAATTGCAGTGTACCAATGACAGTCTCAGGTTTCATTCATAATACACTGAAGAAACCAATCCCATCACCTTCAGGTGGGGCTACAGTGGAAAGCTAATATTCACTACTTTCAAGATCACTGCAGAGACGTGTTGTTTTTGGTAGCAAAGTTTTAAAAGGAGATAAGGTGAACCTTCATGTGTTATCACACATTAGCTAAATTTCAAGTTACTCCAGACAGTTTTTCAGACAGCCAAGCTGCTGATGGGCAGAGTTGAAGCTGCAGGTGAGCAGCAGAGGGATGGGCAGGAACTATTTGCATGCCTACCTATGGAGGAAAAGTTACATCTTAGCAATTTTAGGGCTGAAGGATTTTCTTAATGGAACAGAAAAGAGTTTTTATGGGTTTAATCAGTTCCAGGAGATGAACCATATATTTGGTTACAACATTAACGGCTTAGCTAGCTAGTGAACACGTGTCCATAAACTCATTAATGAATTAAACTGAGGTCTCATTTATGCTACTTCTGAAAATAAACACACTTGAATCTGACACAGAGAACAGCAGATAATGTAATTTTAATATCAGTGACAGAACCTCTAGAGGCTGCTTCATCAGACTACTTATTGCCCAAGGCCCATGAAATGATTGTGCAAATGGGGTCAAAATGTTTGCAATAATCCCTGTCTGGGAACATTGTGTGCATGCACAAATTCAGCAAGTAGTTGATGCATTGATTTTTTTTCTACAGTTTTTTACCATATACCTCTGTTTTCTGTTGCTTTGAACCTTTAAGCTTGTGTTTCTGCCCCACAGGACTTCCTTAAAGATACGTCTCCCAGCCCCAGATCTCAGCAATTCACTTGTAGTGCATTTTGTTGTTATAACTGATAGAAATAATGGTAAAAACTATGAAAATAAGACCCAAGTTTCAATAAACTAAAACTATTCTTTAAGGTCAGCACACATATTGCTGGGAATTGGCTAATAGCTAACATACTTAGTCACATTGGATTACACTGTGAGTTACACTGCTGATGAAAGATTTAGGTAGCTTGAGCATGTTGAGATATTGTATCAGTCAAAATTAATTGTAACTCAGATTCCTCCCAAGGTTCTGTGCCCCCCACTCTTCTCCAGTTATTGTGCAGTACTTGTACATTGGTTCCGATACCATCCAGTCCCCACAGTGGCACTGTATGGTCTGTCTGTGGCTCAGGTAAAGGATACAGAGGTGTGTATGAGTTTCATTTTGGTCAGTGTGAAGCCCGACTTCCTGACTGGTTGGGTTTGTGTTGACAGTAGCAGACCCTGACAACAAGATTATGGTGGACTAAACTGGTGGACACTAGCAAAGCTGGAAGCTTGACTTATGTGAGTGACTTTACAGTGAACCAGTGATAAAAGTTGACATTTCCGTGATGGTACACCAAAGACATTCACATTCAGGTTAGGGCAAGTGGAAAAATTCCCCTCTTGACTTCCAAAAATTCAACAAATTTGACCATTATAGTTTAGGTTAGTTATGTTTCCTTCAAATTAGAGAATTGACTAGTATTGCCTAAACAGTCACTTTCCAATGCTTGTGTCAAATATTACTTACTTACTCTTAAATATACATTTTATTATAGTTCTAGAGTTAAGTAATTATATATAAAACTCTCAGGCAATGCAACACTAATAACAGAGCTGTTCTCGGAACATATTACATATTCCATTTTAGTATATTTTATTACCTTTGCAGAGTGATAATCCAGATATTGTGGAAAATGCAGAATCTTTGTTGTATGCTTGTTAGGGGAATTTCTCCTCACTCCATTGGATTTTCATCCTTGCTGGGACAGGCAAGTCCTGAGGCTCCCTGTAACTAATATTTTGCACAACAAACTTCTGCCAGAGGCCACATTTATAACCCAGTCCTCAGCTACCACAAAACAGACCCAAACCCGTTCACTTACTACACAGATACATGGTGTTGTTTTCAGTCCAGAAAGCTGCTAAATTCAGCTGAGTTAATCAGTTTCTAATCTACAGTACATACAGATAGTCCCAACAGTGCTCCATTTGGACAAGTGAGTTCTGTTTTTGATTTTTTTTTTACTCATTTTTCATTTTATACACTCTCTTTTAGCAATAATATTTAGTGGTATTTACATTTGAAATGCTTTTACATACAGTCAAACATTGTATCTTTTTCTTTACTTGACATCTTATAAAACAACTGTAATCTTTGACGTTATTATCTATTATTGAACATCACACAGTATAAAAGTGCATTCCAGCTGAAAACTCATTTGCATCCTGACCTTTTACAAGAACAAAAAGCCTGTCTCGGGAGTCTCTGCGGGTGTTGTTCTCTGATAATTTCATTACAGATCTATGGAAATTTTCATTTGGGCGTTACGAATGTTCAAAATGGAATTGATTGCCTTTAAATTATTATTTTTTTAAATTTATTTATTTATTGTTGCTGTTTTCAAAAATCATGCATACTTTGTCCTCAAGATGTGCCAAGTGTGACCACAGGGGTACGCATAAAAAATAGGAGACTTCTTCAATAAAAACATTTAAGAATCCAGTAATGGAGTCATCCTTTGCCCATATACTAGCTGGAATACTTGTAGATGGTTTTGCTTTTATAATCTACTGTAGTACAATCAAAGCCTTGTGGTGTTGATCAGTTCTTTTGTGTCTGTGTGTGTGTTTGTGTGTGAATCTTTGTAAACATACCAACACTTCATTACAAAAAGCTGGAGGGGGATGAGAGAGGTGTGGGGTGGGGGCGGGGGATCGCATCCTTAAATCATTTTAATTTTTCACAATGTCTGTTTTCCTTGCGGGCTGAGAGGAGGGAGAATCTTTTGCAGGATTTAAATGATTCATCATTTTCATTTGGAATGAAGTGAGCTGAATAATTCACTTTTCTGCCACTGCAGATGGAATAAAAATTAACAGATTCTGTACAATCGTCTCTTTTCTCCGACAGTTTCTCTCGCTATATCACCATCCCTTATCCCATTCACTTTCAATTCAAATATATACTTTATCCCCTGCATGTTATCCTAGTTTCTAAACTTCCTCGTTAAATGTTTACTCTTGCATGTCGTCCCGAAAACTAATGTTGCAGCTTATAGGCCATCAGTCATCAGTTTCATCTTTAAAGTGTCTCTGTGTACCATGCTTTCTCCCTGCTACTCTTGCTCCAGTCTTTGTTGAATATGCTCACATATACACTCACACATTCGGTTGTTTATATGCACTTTTGCTCGCTCATCCATATTCCCTCACTGGCTTTTCCAACACACAAACACACATGCAGACTCAAAGAGCAGGCCGACACGCAACGAGAAACGTCTTCCTTCTTGTTTCCTGCTGTTTCTCATTCCATACGTGAGAGCTGAATTAAATCGAGTCTTGGATGTTTGGGTTGTTTTTCTTTGTCCAAAGCGTTTAACAAATTGTTGCTGCCCCGAGCAGAAGCAGCCTCTGCATTGTCTCAGTATCTGTGCTCAACCATATCAGCGTTTCAACACTTATTGCTTTAAATTACATCAATCACTCCCTCCCCTGCCCTCGTATTCTCCATCCTCCCTAGGCTCATTTTTCTCTGTCTCTTTTTATTACTTTGCCTCTTCATCTTTCTCTCCTTTAACTTCTCTTCACATTATTCTAGCTCTGGTTGCCTTTTCATCAACCTCCTATTCCCTCTGTTCCTCTCTTACCCCTTTGCCCCTATTTGTTTCATTTTTATTCTTCCTCAGTCTTTCCCCTCGTCTCCAACCTGTTCTCCCTCTTTTTTCTCTTTTCTTTCTGGCTCCTCTTTCTTTTCCTTCTCCTTTTTGGTATCCTCTTCGACTTTTCCCTTCTCTTCCCTTTCTTTCTCCCTGTCTTTGAAGAGTTGGGCTAATTTTTGGAACCGGGGACCCCACTCTTCCAGCCCTGTCCCCCACTCCTCCTTCTCTGTATCTTTCTCTCCTTCGCTCTCGAGCGAGCTGAGAGATCCGGCCCGGGACCCTGTGCCCTCCAGACCATACACCTGCACAGAGTCGTAAGGTGGCTGCGATGGGTCAAAAGTGACCTGGGCAAGACGTAGGCGTAGGAACTCACCCACCCTCAGTGCCAAGGAGGGACCTCCAGGCCCTGGTGGTCCTCTCATAGCCTCCATCCCTGGAACCCAGCTGGCCCCAAAGCCCATTCCTCCACTGTATGTTCCCCGAGGCTGCCCCGGGAAGGGAAAAAGCTGGGGGGTCATATCCCTCCTGCCCAAAACATACCCTGCCAGACCCACCCGATCATGCCAGTCACCAACAAAGCCAGCTGCTTCTGGGTAGACAGATGATATCCCTCCACCCTCCCTGTCTGGCCTCGCCACCACAAAGTTGCTCCCCATCTCCAGTCCTCCTCTTCCCAAACTGCCAGGGTAGTCCCTCTGTCCAGATACCTCCCCCTGCAG
Source organism: Scatophagus argus (assembly GCF_020382885.2). Classification (NCBI taxonomy): domain Eukaryota; kingdom Metazoa; phylum Chordata; class Actinopteri; family Scatophagidae; genus Scatophagus; species Scatophagus argus. Next base: position 18,336,807 of record NC_058505.1, on the reverse strand, counting down.
CCCAGTGGCATAGTTGTGTCCACTGGCAGATTGCTGTTGTCCATCTATGGAGGTGCCCCCACTTCCATTTCCACCTGCACCTCCACTTCCTCCTCCCCCTCCTCCTCCACTGCCTCCTCCTGCGCTGGAGTCAGATTCAGCCTGGCCAGAGCTTGTGCGTTTTGGAGACAAGCCGGCGCGGGAGGCTCTGCGTCCTGCCATGGGGAGGGTAGCCGAATCGCACACCCAGCCTCCTGCACCGTGACCCTGGCCCATCATGGAGCCAGATCGGGTCATGACGAGGTTATGCTCCCTGGGTAATGTCTCCGACTGCACCTGGAGGGAACGTAGGCGAGCACGAGTGGTTTCAGTTCGGGGCTGGGGAAGGGTGTGGTACTGTTAGGTTTGGTTACAGTAACACAAAAATGGGAAGAAGGACATGTGATAAGCGGAATAATAGTTAATAATTAATAAAAGCGGAAAGATGGGGAAGTATGATGACATAGTGCATAAAATGTAGGTAAAGCAAGAGACGTGAAGATAAAAAGTGATTGAGACAAAGGAGAGGCATTGAGCAGAACAGAGTGGAGGAAAAACAGAATTGGAAGAAGCCATAGATATTAATTGAACACTAAAATGAGCTAACACTGCACTGTGAGAGGGAGATGGAGAGGGGAGTGATCGAGAGATAAAACATTTGAAAATTAAATAAAGGAAGAGCAAGAGAGCTGCGCAATGGCCTAATAAATAAAGCAAAACATAGAAAAGAAAATGAACAGCAGGATATAAATGTGTTGATATGTCTGAATCATCATCTTCCTCCTGCATTGTTCTGGACACTTCTGCTACCGGACGGAGATCAAAAATATTACAGTGATCCAATTACCAGTTACTGGAATCATATACTACATGAGGTTGAAAGCAAACTATTATTTTAGTTTTAATTGCTTTCTTACTTACTCGTTTGCTTATTTATTTGAATAATTACCTTTAATGCTTTCTGCAATGCAGCCATCTATCATTAATTATTACTTTAATTCATTATTCAATTAAACAATAAATATCACTTTTTTTCTTTTCAAAACCATCCATCCATCAATTCAAGCAAATTCATTCATATGCCAGTTTCACACAAAAAAAAGTATGCATCATTTGCATTGCATTATATATATAAATACATGTGTGTAAAACTGTGCATTTGGCATGAAAGCAGGGTCACTGTAATCCTTACCCAGTCCACATCTTGACTGTGGCTCATTTTGTCCACACTGCTCCCCTCTGTACAGTTGCTTGCTGTTCCTGTCCCCCCTCCTCTCTCCTGGCTGTCAGTGGTCCGCGGAGTTCCGCCATCTGACGTGCTCACTCCGCTTAGGGGTGCAGTCCCGTCACGGCTTCCTGTGCGACTCCCCGTTCGGCTTCCAGTGCTGAGGTCTGTGGGAGCTATGTACACAGCACCAGACTCCATGGCCCCTGCCATGGCCCCTTGGTTCTGGATTACCAGAGAGTGGTCTGGCTGGCCTCCAGGAAAGCGATATCCCAGCTCTGCCAGACCTGGTTCAAATGTTCCGCCTGGTGTGCGACGGAGGACAGGTAACGTGTGGCTGCTATAACAGAGGCGACCATAGAGGGGTCCTCCTGGTCCTGTGTAGTTGTGATCCACACCTGGATTCTGAGTCCAGCTATAGGTGCGAGCTTTGTCTTGGCTACGATGGGCGTAACGTCTGTAAGACATGAGGCAAAATCTTTCACTTAGTTTGGCAAATGGTCATTTTTGTGCTAAAAACAACAGAGTGACAGGAACTATCCCTGACCATTTTCAGACTACTTTTGAAATCATAATTTGTAGTGTGCATGATGTTTACAAGGTAAGATTTTGCTTTTCATTTGTCCACCTTGGGAAAACATAGAGTTTAGCAAACAAAACTAATCGGGTATTCCATTAACTTAGTTTTCGACTACAATATAGTTTGACTGCTGCAGTATTTAGATACCAAGTCCATTCCAAGAAAATGACATTCATTTGTTTCAGAGATCAGAAAGCCTTCAAGAGTCACAGAAGGCATTACAGGATTGCCCCATTACATGCAAACAGGATCTCAGGCGCAAATTTGGTGGATAGTTTGTAAGATCTTGCCAGTGCAGTACAATAGAAATACAAACTACAGCCTCAAAGTTACCATAAAGTAACTCCTCTCTGTTTTGTTGACACAGTGTCAACAAAAATGAAACATTAAAAACTTCACAAAGGTAGTATTCGTTGCAGGGATGTTGCAATGGATTGCATTAGATTTAGAGGGTTTTTCATGTTAGCGTGTCCACCTCCATAAACTGCAAGAAGCAATTTTTGATAAACTAAAAGCAGCCTTTGTACTTGTTTATGGCCCCCCCATATGGCGTGCATGAATTCATCTGAGCTAATTATTAGTCCAAAGGCAATAACCATGTTTCACAGAAACATCAAAGTGGGTGCAAACAACTCTCTGGTGTAGCAGAACGTAAAGGAGTTTTAACAAAATGAGCACAACAAAGTGGTCTCCAAGGACTGCCGAGCTTGATAGCCTTCTGTCTAAGAATTTTGATCAGTGACTTATTATGACCTGGGAGTTACAGCTTGATCAACTCAGTGCCGGACTGAGATAAAGCTTTTGCTCCTAAGAGGTAAATTTGTTTCCTTCCTGATTTCCTTTTAGGGTAAGAATAAGAGGTCAACTGTACTGTTTGGTGTAATTAAACAACAAGTGTTATACAGGTTATGCATCACCACATGTAAACTCTCCAACACACTCCCCCTGCCTACTTACATATTCCTACTGTCCAGTGTGCGATAGCCACGTGAGCGTGAGCTGTGCGGGGCACTCTGGAGTGCGGCAATGTCAAAGGCAGCAGTGTCCGCCTCGCCCCCGCCCTCGTCATCATACGTTATGATGTTCTCTCGTACGTCGTCCTCCTCCAGCGGTGACAAGGAGTCACGCTTCTGACGGCGCAACGACAATGACAGGGCACTCACCGCTGCAGAGGGGTGGCAGTGGGAACAGAGGATAGGAGAGAAATTGGAAAAAGAATGAGGAACAAGGGGAAAGGGGGCAGAGGTCACAGGGGAAATAAAAGGAAGGTGAAAGAGTGAGAAAGGGAAAAAAATTCAGGCAGACAAAGAGATGAGACACACAGAGACAAAAGAAAGACAGAAAAGCCCTTGGTTAGAGGGCTGGTCTATCATATCAGCATGTTTCATGCCTTCACTGTGTAATTGACTTTGAGCTTCAGCCCAGAAAATGGACGTTTTACTCTCTCATATTCCCAAAAGTAGAGGGCTACATCTGACTGTGGAAGAAGAACCAAGCCATGGAGGGTGTATGACAGCTGTCCAACAAAGGCCACCTAAGATAAAGTCTATCAGAAAGTTGGATTATCATGCAAGTCAAGCATCTTACAGTTACTGTGAGTTCATCAGAGTGGCTGATGCACACATACTGCACTGAATGGTTCCTCTACATCTGCTGACCCTATTCACTGAAGTAAATGAATAATTAGTTGTTTATTTTAAGAAACATGTCTTGTCTTTTCTCTTTTGTATATTTACTATTCCTTTTAATAAAGCAAAAGTATAATTATAAAACTATGGTACGATGTGGTACAATGGGTAGAATACTTGATTGCCTACTTGCATACAGCTTACATAGGAAATATGTGTATGACGGTGCTCAGGGGTCCAATACAATTTGTGGAAAAATGAACCAACATGACATGCATTAATTATTTTTTTAAAAGACTGCTGATCCAAAAGGGACCCTGAAGACATTCGAAACAGGTAAAAAAAAAACAAGCATAACTGACCGAGCCCAAAGCTACATCACACCTCAAATTTCAAACAATGGTAGTTTGATTTGATACAGAAGTTAACAACAGCTGTTCCTATTCCTAACTAGCAAGGAAAGTTGGTAAAATGGTAAAAGACCAAACTAGTTAGCCAGGAAAATGTTTGTGGTTAGAGCAGATATGTGTTACATGTGTTAGAGCAAGAAAAGCGAACTTTCTTTGTTTTTGAATTGTAAATTCTACAAAAAGATAAGCCTCCAAATCTTGAGATACTGAGTATCTCTCTATGCAAACTGTTACAAAATGTGGAGAAATCCTTCACTGACCTACTGTCCCTATTTACAATTGCTAAACTATGATTGGACAATCACTGGTTGGGGGAGGTCTTTAACAAACAGTCAGTTAAACTACACCTCTATTTGTATGTCTCGGAGCATGTGCGTACTGTGCTCATGTGTCTATATGGATGTATCGTAGGTGGTTAAGCTGCAGCAGCAAGTAAATCTGCAGCTTTAATATAGTTGGAGGTTGCATTATTTGATTCCATGGAACTAATCTAATGATCCCTGAAAGGAGTGGGAAACCTTTAATCTTTCATAACAATTTGAGGGATCACCTTCAAGCCGTGACAAACATGTTTATCTCTCTTCATAACAGCCTCCATCCACAAGGCTTGCATGAGGAGTGGGCACCAAATGGCTTGATATCCACCTTATGCATGCCAAGCTCCGTTTTAATAACCAGATGGGATCCTGATGGAGCTGTTGTCAAAGCTTCTGTAAGAACATTTGGTGTAGGGCTGAGTTATACTGTTTGGGATTAGCATGGACCTCTTATGGACATGAAAAACAAAAATGTACTGGAAAAAATCCTCTATATTAAAGCTACAAAATTGAGGTGAATGCTATGAAAATGTGTTATTTCCTGCTAGAGTTTATGCCCTTGTCACTTAGAGAACTAAATCCTCAACTCCACCAAAAGCCACCCTACGTGATCACCTTCACGCCATGTTGCCTTTCTTTCTTGATTGAACTGGTCTCTCCCAGAATGATAATGCCCCTATCAGCAAAGCATGAGTAGTGATCCAACAGACTGAATAGAAATGACAATGATGCTGGCCACAAGCCAAAGTCCTCTCAGCACCTAGACATTATCCAATTGAGCATTTCAGTTTCTGCAGAGGTTGCAGAGACATTTTATTATCACACTATCAAAAACTGGAGGGGCCAAATAATCATTCAGAATTGTTATTTTCAAAGTGATTAGTGCTGACCTTGCCAGAGGAGAAAACTGGACCAAAATCGCAGAAAAAGTAAATCCCACTATTGAGCAGCTGTTACTAAGAGAAATATTTACGCTGCTACTTCCGTTATTTTCATATGCAGATTAAGCATCCAGGGATGCAGTGGAGGGTAAACAGCCCTAAACACTATTTACTCATCTTTTTATGTGTAGATTAGCATTAACCTCCTTTATAGGAACAACATTTTAATGATAGGACTTCACTGAATAAATAATCCTAGGTGCTGTAGTATCATGATGTAGGTTATATAAGGGTCTAGAGATGAACCTTGTTATTTGCACTGTTGTTATTGTCTTAATATATAGTATATTTATAATGTATCAAAGTATTTACCCAATAGTGTGGCGACACAAGCCAGGATAGCCAGCAGGGCAGCGGTACTGAGCCCAGGGGAGGGCAGTGTGGACTGCTGAGGGAGACACACTGCCTCTCTTTCCCAGTCCCACTCGCCCTCGGTCTGTTTGTCCTTCTCTTTCTCCCCTGCCCGAGCTCCTCCTCTCAGACAGGGACAGACGGACACGGTGACCGTCCCAGTGCTCGTGAGGCCTGATGTCCCGTCCCTCAGTACCAGCGGCACATAGAGCGTCAGAGTAGAGGAAGCAGAGCGGGACAGTGGCTGGAGCTGGGACAGGAGAACCAGGCTGGCTGTGGGGCCTGAAAGAAAATGGACAGAGACGGGGATAATTCACAGCTGTTAACTCCACAAACATCACTGTGCTCATGTTTGCAAATGTGTGATTCTAAACTGTTGATGACTGATTTAGACCACAAAGGAAGGAGGACAGTACTTACTTTGGTGAATCTTCCTCTTTTACAATTACTATTTCATTTCACACTCCTTTTATTTTCAGAACAACCACTGAAGCAGCAATGTTTCACATCAGAATAACAATGATACTAAGTTGGGCACACGGGATGAATCTACAGTGTCTCATTTAGCGTATCCTCCTCTCTTCTGCAGCCACACTTCATGATTAATGGCTCTCATTTGGCTACAAAACATAAACTCTGATATACTTTCACATTTTTAAACTGCAGCCATAATATTGTCTGCATAGGAGTACTGTCCAATACAAACACCCTCAAATCTGTCCTGATTGACATTGCTATGCATAACAGAGCCCGTACCTCTAAAACATACAGTTTTACATCATCTTTGTATGTTTTCACACATTCAGCATTACAAAAGCCCACATATTTTTCAATTTTCTTCATGAGAATCCTGCATGAAACAATTTGGGTCAAAGAGCAGAAACAACAAAAGAGCTAATGGCCTCTGTTGGTCTGATTGCTTTTAATTTAGGGAAAAAGAATTGTCTTTATGGGAGATATTTTTAGATTTCGTCCAAATTAAATGTACCAGGTAACAAAAAAATAAAGCCACAGATGAGAGGGCACATAAACATAGTCCGGAAAATTTAATTGACATGAAATGCACTCCAAAGTAGTAGGAACATGACTCAGTTATCAAAACAATCTTGTCTGAGAGAATTTTTTTCTTTACAAAGTAAACAATGTAGCATGTCTTTGTCAGACAAGCTGTCCATATGAGAGCAGAATATGTTCCTGTTTTTATCTGTTCTTCTGTTGGATGACATATCAAAGAGGTTTTTCATTCCACATGTCAGTGGCTTATCCTCCTGATCCGCAGTCCAACCAGAGCACGTTTGCTCCTCATGGTTTTGCCAAGTTTAGAAACAATTAGCAGGCCAATGGCACAAATGATAGCCGGTGAGTACTTGGTTCATCAGCTACTGAATATGACAAACCTAAATAATCAAAACCAGTGAGCTTGTGGTGGACTACAATGCTTTAAATATGAATGTTTCTGCAAAGAAACTAAAAAACCTAAAACCTGGATGCTTTACACATACCTTCATCCCAGCAGCACAGACGATCCATACAGTCAGCACAGTTTCAAGATGGACACACAGAGATTACTGTCACCAATTCAGTATCTGACGAAATATAGATACAATTCCCCATTCTATTATCAACTCTGCAGTTACCTACTACTCTGTTTTAGCATATTTTATTGTTTGGTTCAGCTGGTGAATACAGTAGAGCGTCTACTGCTTACGAAGCGAAAATTTCACTCGAGACATGGTGGAAACCCAAACATAGCTAAGAGGAGAGTGAATACTCTACATTTACAAGGTGGATTGAAAGACTTGAGTTAAATGTTGATTTGTATTTCTGTCAGCTGCAGAAGGCAGTAATGAAAGTATGTGGTGTAAGTATGCAGTAAACCTCACGCATTTCCAGAACTACTGCTTGCAAATGTTATGTTTTATTCAGCATGTTTTCTAGCCTCAAGGATACACACAATGACAACCCACTTTTTTGTGAAACGCTGACTGTTTGGTGGCAAAAATTTTATTTGAAGACCAATTTTGTCTGTTTATTTCCAAATAGTAGCAAATATGAGTGAATGTAACTTCTGGTAACAGAACATACAGTATTTGTTGGTGAAACATATATATATATATATATTTAAAGTTTATTTTTATTCAGCAAAAACACCCTTAACATCTTTGATTTGAAATAACTAGTGGAATGTTACTTCCTTAAATTAACAAGTTCAACATGTGTGGAAACTGTTGCGTTAGTGTGTACTTTCAGTCAGTATGTAAGTGTATTTTTGCAAGAAAAGGGGCCAAAGGAAGCAGATCAGAAGCGAATCAAGCAGCTCTAATTTCTTCAAAAGTTTTTCATTGCAAACATTAAGTGTACATGGTTTGTATGACTGCGTGTGTGTGTGTGTGCGTTTGTTTGTGAGTGTGTGGCGGGGGACATTGTGGATATGGGAAGGCAAACAAGAGGGATGAATAAAAGAAAGGAGGATAACAAAGCAAAACAATGGGCCCACCAGAGTTGGGAGATGGATGACAGAAGAGAGAGGCAGAGACAGAAAAATGGAAGGGGGAGGTAAAGAGAAGCGGAGAGGAAGAGGGAGAGGGTTTGAGAGGAGAGTGAAAGAAAGAGAGAATAGGAGAAAAGACAAAGATGAAATGAGAAAGGCGGAAAGAAAATGTGAGATTAAGAGCCTTAAAAAAAAGTAGGTATCAAACCGTGTGTGTGTCTCGGGAACAAAACAAGGAATTAAGAGATATACAGAGAGAGGGAAAGATTGAGTGCCTACCACCACTGTCCCTGACGCTGAAGTTGAGGGCAGCGCTGGACTCCGGAGGGATGCTGAAATACACTGTGCTGTCATTCCCTCCCTCATCTCTATCAATCGCTCGCAACACCTGCACCACCTGAAACACAGAGATAGAGAGAGCAGAGGAGCTCGGGTGAGGGGAGGGTGTGAGAGTGTGTGTTTGTGTGTGTGTAGAGTGGGGAGAGCAGAGAGAAAAAGAAGGTAACGGGAGGAGCAAATACACAGAGAGAGCTTTTAGCTACAAACCATTAGCCGACGTCAGCAGGAATCAAAACAAGCCAAACAATTAGTACTGAGGCACGAGTGAACCGTGTCTGATACGCACACCGAACAAATGACTGCGTCTGACACAAATCGCCTTCTACAAATACAGTGCAGCATGGCTTTCAATTTAGCTATAGCATCTGCACAACCCTACAGTGGCAATCATAAAAAAAAAATTAATCTAAAAAAAAATTCTCCCAAAGCCTAAGCTGATGGGTAATTTCTATTTAATAAAAAAGTCCAGTCGTCATTATGAAAGATGTCCTTTCAGAAGCGCTTTCGAGTGATAGTTACAAGACTGAATGCAGGGATGAAGGCTGCCGCATGCTCTCTGAGTTAGTCTGTATCTCCAGGCCTCCAGAAGATCAGTTACTGTGTGTGAATATTCAAACACGTTTCGGCTAATGACTTGTCATACAAAGACATGCATACACAGCCCTAACACATTCGAAGATATCATAATCCTTCTTCGTTGAGCTGTGTCCCACTCGCTCACACAACAGTATGCACAAACACAAACACGAACATCACAGGAAGAAACAAATCAACGCTGTTGCCATAGAATCACAGATTTAGTGGCGAAACAACAAAGACACAAACAGAGCAATGAAAAAAAACCCAACAAAAACAACAGATGGGCCAAGATGCCAAATTATAGCGATGGAGCCAGCATGGAGTACTGAAAATGGAGGATAGAAAAAAAGAGCAAAGGATGGTCTACAGAAAGAGACTGAGGAGCACAAAGATTATTTCTATAATTGAGATAGGATCAAATAAGAGCACCATGACAAATAAAAGAGACGAGAACACAAATAAATCAAGATGGATTGTGGCAGGGAGGGAGACAGTCTGTGTTTAATTACAGTGCGAATACCTGCTGCACTCTGAGCCATGGAAGATTCTCCTGCTCTGATGAATGGGCACACTGTTTATTGCATTATCCGAAAAGACACTATATGGACAAAAGTATTAGGCCACCTGACCATTGCACCAATGGCAACTTTAATGACATCACAATACATAGACAGCTTTGTAGCTGTAAGAGCTTCCACAAGATTTTGGAGTGTTTCTGCGGGAATTTTCACCCATTAATGCAGTGGAGAATTTGTGAGGTCAGACACTGATGCTGGATGAAAAAACTTGATTCCCAGTATCCATTCCAGTTCATCCCAACTGGACTGGACTTTGCTTTGCGCACTGGGCCACAGTCATGCTGGAACAGAAAAGGACCTTCTCCAAACTGTTGCCACAAAGTTGGAAGCATAGCATTGTCCAAAATGTCTTGGTATGCTGAAGCATTATGATTTACCTTCACTGGAAGTGAGGGTATAGTGTAATTTAATGCTACATAGGTGTATATGCTTCTATACTTGAACAGGCATAACACTGTATAATCTGTTTCCTCACTTGAGTGGAAACAGCTTTGAAGGTGCTGTGTGTTTCCTTACAGGAGACACCATTGCTTGAAATGAATGACTCTGACGACTGACAGGACAGACATCTTATCTAATTTCTTATCTGACAAACAATGTGTTAACAGATTGTAGATATATGATTTATCTGCACCAATAATAATAACTAGGGATAACTTTACAGTGGCTGTGATCATGGAAAGACAATGCAAGATGGTTAAGGTTTAAATTTATAAGGTGTGCCATTGGATTTTTCTGTTCAGTAAGGAAAATCTTTAAGATTATTTACTTTCTTGATGTTTTGGGAGCTTGTTTTATTTACTCATTAGACTAATTGCAAAGAGAGTTCATGAAAAAGGACAGCCAAGGCTAGCTAGTTAGCATGCTAATTTCAGTAAACTTCTCTGCAAAACAGAGACTTAGACTTTGACATAACATCAATACATCAATCAATTTATCTGTTGATAGCTTTAGTTTGACTGTTAACTAAAGTTAATTTAAATGTTTTAAACTGCAGTTCTTACAAATCAAACCTTTATTAGACTATAGCTGAGTAGTATGGTCATATGATTTCTTTTTTTTTTTTTTTTTGCAAGTATTTGGTCATGAACCAAAATTAAATGTATTCAAACCCATGAATGGAACGCAGACATGAATGATCTCAAAGTAACACATACAGCCCTTATAAGGCTTTGGCACTAGTTTCTTTTGCATCTTCTTGACAAATTACAATCTTCAGCACTGCCAGCAACCCTTGAAAGGACCTGGAACTTGCATTTCATATCACCACATGAACAGTGCCAAAATTTAGTTCCAAGAACTTGTCCCCAAGCCTGGTGGGAAAAAGTGGAAACAAAAGCAGAACCTGTGACAATGGCTATACGTCAAATGATGCTTTGTTATGTTCCTGCAGTGGAAAAAGACCAATAGACTGCATCAATTTTCACTGGGATTGTCTCATTGTCATACAAACAAAAGCTTGTTCCATGCAGCCGAATAATTTGAAAGATGCTATTAAAAATCATTTTTACACATGCAGACTGAAACTGCAGCTATGGAACAGAACTCTCCATGCAAACTAATAGTCAAACATCGATAGTCACTTAAACTCATACTGACCTGCCCGATGGAGGATGAGTCGCACATGGCTGTAGTGTATTGCCTGTCCAGTTCGGGTGCGTTGTCATTCAAGTCTAATGTTTCTACTGCAACCACAACTCTGGACACCTGGCTGGGATTGTCTGAAAGAGCCAATCAGGAGCAGACACCTTACAACAGGGCACAAGAGGCCTACAGACAGCTGTATTTGCAAGAATATATGAAAACAATTCTCCAATGCAACATACACCAGTGTAGTCAAACACACAGGCACACATTTGCATTCCATTAAGTCCATTCAATTGGCCTCATAGATGAGATCAAACATTTCAGCCTTTGTCCAAAAACTTCAACAGCACTCAGATTACATTAGAAAGCGAACAATTGGCTAAATGTACAGTAGTACATTTGGTTTCATTTGGCTTGTGTTACAGCTTCCAGACTCCCAGCAGGAGAAGCAGTCAAATTTTTCCACATCAGACTGTTCCGTTCTTAGCCAAAGCATCTCATTGCGTCAAGCGCGTGTGTGTGTGTGTGTGTGTGTGTGTGTGTGTGTGTGTTTCTAACAAAGAGAGAGAAGGAGCAGAGGAGCGATGCAGAAAGCAGTCAATCTGCATGCAGTTACACAAGGGCACAGTTTAAATGGATTGGCAGAAGGTCTCCAGCACCCCATTCACTTGAACACACACACTTGAACATGAAGTTCTCACAGCCACGCTTGAAACGCACACTCTGAGCTGAACATTCACCGTTACATTTTAGGCTGCTCTTGTGTAGTGCTCACACAATCCAGGATCAGCAGCACTCAACTTTGCAAATTTATCTAAGCAGGCAACCCAGCAACACAGTGGGCAACACTTTCTACAAGGAAAAACACACAGACACACACACACTCCCACACCATGTTCTCAAACCTGGAGCTGTGACACTGTGTCATGGATGACAGCGACTGGTTCCCATCACTGAAAAGCTGAAAATGAGCTCTTGCTGTAGTGTCAGAGGGTGAGCTGGCCTGCTCATGGCCATGGCAGGCCCCCTACTGTGCTTTATGTCAACACAGCCTCTGACAGTCTGTTTATTAGACAGAGCTCATTATTCAAGACAGGCACTCACTGTGCTGACTCCACTGTCCTACCAACAGTGCTGCCACAAGGAGCCCTGGGTAGATTTTAAGTTGAGATTAACTTTGTCCAGAGCAAGACTTGGCAGGCAAACAACTTCCCTCCCTTGAACATAGCAGTCACTGGACAGCTTTCTGCAACAATACATTCACTTTCTCACTTTCACACCTCCCAGTTTGAGTTTTTCAGGGCTCTGAATGAGATCCAAGTAATAGCTCATCACCTGACAAAAATAACTATTAGGACTTAGCCAAGATTTAGCAGGAGGCTGGTGTTAATTTCAAACAAAACAATAAACAAAAAATTGTCTTCTGAAATGGTCCATAGAAGCATCCTCTGATTTGGCAATCCTGTTGCTGGGAAGACATCTTTTGTCGTTGCTTTCATAAACATATATGACTGTTTAGATGATTCATATGACAATTATATATATTTATATTATATGTTTTCTGATATACAGCCACGGTAGTTAGTTAGTTTGGTGATATTCTATATTTTTCTTGTTGTCAACAAATCCCATGAAAGGACCAAAATCCACAATGAATCCTATTAACAAATACTATGTGTCTGTATATATCTGATCCATCTCCGTAGAGCTTTATTGGAAAACTATTAAAAACACATCAGTGTGGTAACTCTTTCTCATTTAATCTCTTTTCTATATCATGAACATGAGTACTGCAGTTTATTATGAGTCAATCCCACACACACACCTGCTACCAGAAATACTCACACTAGCGACACGTCTGTATTGATCCAAGACCGAAAATAGCACCCAACAAATGCACCAGTTACTCATGTTTGTGTAACATTTGTTAAAAGCACAGGAAATGTTTAGTCAAAAAGCATAAAGAGCAACACTACACACAGCTACACACATCATACGTCTAAAACATAGTCAAATTTACTCTTTAAACCAAACCACACTATGTGATTCGTTTCTCATGCTGTCATTACAGTCTATGTTATCTCTCCAGGACCATAGCAAGGTGTTCACTGTTCTCCTTTGCAGCCACCGTGTCTCTGTAAAGCAGGTGTGTTCGATCTGTTGCTTTATTTCTTTCTTTCCAATTGAATCCTTATGAGAACAGATCTGTTGCAACATCAGATAACTCACACGATATGGATCAATTGATTCTCAGACAGGCTGTATCAAACTATTTGTGGCACCAAACAGCATTCTCCTCATGTCTTGATGAACGGAGCACTAATCCGCTTACTGAAGTGTATCGCACACTGGATACTCTGCTCTTCAGATACTGTACAATATCCAGTTTACACTTCCATAAACCTCTTACATCCTCATACTCATCAGTGGGTGCAGGTGTCAGCGGTGGTAAAATGCTTGATTTATTGCAGGCTTTAAGCTCATAGTAAGAAATATAATAAAAACTGAACAAGCTCTAATGATGTCTCAGCATTACCTCTCTGGGTGGCAATGACAGTAATGTTGTGCCAGTGCTCGCGTTCCCGGTCCAGTTCCATGGCTGTGGTGATGAGGCCCGTGTCTGGGGTGATACGAAACAGGGCTTCTGGGTCTGACTGAGGATCAATGGAGAACCTGGAATAGACAAAATAAGTTGGGTGGAGAAAGATAGTTGTGTTGAATGAAATTGAAATGAGGAAGGGGCAGACAGAAGTAAAGAAGGAAAGAGTAAAGGAAGGAGCAAGCAGAGATGGCAGTGGGGTGCAGAGTGAAAGAAGTAGACAGGGCGAGAGTGTGAGGGAGAGATAAGGAAGTCTGCATTCAAATGGCCAAAGAATTAATATAGGGAGATTATCGCAGCTGATAGGAGTTCTTTTGAAGTGCCACCAATTATCTAAATATCTCTATGAATATACCAGCTATCATTCCTCCCCACATACTCACTCGTAGCACTTTCGCTGCTAATTGGGACACGGTTTTCTGTGGTTGTTACAGACAACTCACTAGCCTCCCGCCTCGAATTATTTGTGACAAATCTGACTGCAAACAGAAGTGAAAGGATTGGACCCACAAACTTATGTATTCTACCCTCTAAAACATTAAATAAACTAGGAAATAGGTCTCTCAGCACCATTAAGTTCTTGATTTTCTAGAACTGAGATTTTTAGAATTGAGACTCCTCTGTAAATGAAACAGTATTGTTATGATTTCCTAAACAGTAAATTATTTGAAGAACATTTTGTGGAAATAGGCTTAATCGCTCTCTTCCTGAGATTCAGATCGACACCATTCTCAAGTTTGTATAGTCAATATAAAGCTACAGAGAGCAGTTTGCTAGTGGCTTCAAACAAAGACTGGAGATGGGTGCAAAGCTGGTGTGACACCCAGCCTTAGCACCTCAAAAGGTCAATCATTTTCAAATTAGGTCTACATCTTAATCTTTAATCTGTACAATAAATTAACACTCAACAAGAAACCAAATTTGCATGCCGTCCAAATTGTTGACATATTCATTTAATAAAACTGTCCACAATTCACAAGAGCACACAAGAGCATGATAAGGGACACAGTGAAAAGTAAACCATCTTCAGCTGAGCTCATCCAGATTTTCATTAGCTAACTGTACAGGAAATAACACTACTGCTGAAATTCTATATGCTTTATGAGGACGAAGGCCGTCTACTTCACCTGATATTATTGGTAAGACCCGTATCAGGGTCTACAGCGCTCACTCTGCCGACAGTGCAGGCTGGTGGGCAGTTTTCAGACACGTCCATGTGGTACTGGGCTCGGGAGAACCTCGGAGGCTCATCGGCATCCAGCACTGCTACTCGGATGGAGGCCCGGTCCTTGAAGGGGCCTCGACGCAAGAAGCGAGGATCCACTATGGGGTTCAGGACCTCCACAGAAAAGGAGTAGGAGCTCCGGCTCTCATAGTCTACTGCCTGGGGAGGACAACGGAGAAGGGGGAGTTAGAAGGGATGGAAATGTGTGATATAGAAGTATATAATCGTAGGTTTAGATACACACTTACTGTGAAATGAGTAACGGTGACACTTTTTAATAGCAAGAACTTTTTTGTCACTTTTAGAAGCATCAGATCCAATGAGATGTTTTGTGCTTTCATTTGATTCAATTCTCACACCAAATTTTACACAGTTGGCTGCTAAATTACACATCAAAAGCAGAGAGATGGCAAATGATGAATTATTCCAACAGATAACAGCTAGCAGAAGCCAGAAAATGGTCTCATCCAGAACCAGCTGAGAATGATTTGGAGTAAAGAATACCATGGCTACCTTATATGTTGTGATGTTTGGATTTGTGAAGTGATGCTCTGAAGGTGGTTGTGGGTGGATATTTAGATGGTGGGTTTCATGTGAAGCAGAGGTGTTGATGTTACAGCATCACTGTTGAGATCCCTGATGTTCAAAGAGTTGAGATTATTTTTAAGGGCTCCGACACTGAAGTAGCTACATGTCTGAGGGTTGGTTTGACATTACTTAGAACTAGTGTGGGATTTTTTTGTCACGCTAAAACTAGGGGATGTGTATCTGCAGGGTTGAATGTTGCTGATCTACATGTAGGAGTAATGTAAGGTTAGTGCTGCTATCTGCATGCAGCACAGATGGATGAAGGCATGTGGTACTTAGAGCATTTGCATTGAACATTTTATCAAGCTCCAGCATTGTTTGGTGTTGTAGTGCTGGCAACACACTATGTTGGTAGGTATCTGGGTAGCGTACTGTGTTAGCATGTTACAAACATGTCGGTAGGAGTAGTTTCAGGCAAGTGAAATCTTTTGGGAAAGAAACTTGTTTTTGTGAACATACAGTAGGGCTCTGGAGTTTATTTTAAAAGGTTGTGGAAATCGCCTGCTTCCCTGCAGAGCTGTGATGTGGAAAGATTTTCCTACAATAAAACTGAAAACAAAACCACACCGTATTTCATAAAACCCCTTCCCTTGTTTATCATCACCATCAGTATGGAGACCCGGCTGCAAGAAGTGTTAAAATTCCTGTGCATCCTTGCATCTACACAGGTAGAGGAGATTTCATTTGGGATAGTGGCTCAGACCCGATGGATTGTTTGTTACCGTGAAGTTATGAAGACTATTTGTCTGAGGTGTCCGTGTGATTGTGTGCCATACTCCCACCAGTGTGCAGGCTCTGAAGCAATGCCTCTGATCAGGTTTGCTGAGATGATTGTTAGCTAGGGCAGATGCACAGGTAATCACATATATCCACTGTCTGACACACACACACACACACACACAGAGAGAGAGACACTGACATCCACCTGCTGCTGATTAAATTTCAGGAAAGAAACACATCTGGGTATGGTTCAAAATACTTATTTGAGGTATTATTGTGTATGTGAGGGGCAAGTACATTTCATTTGGGCCAGTGCATCCTCTGTCAGTATGTGTTTGTCCTTAAAGTAAACGCGCATATGATTCATTTTATCTTGACTGGCACAAAGAATCATGTTAGACAGATGATAAATAGGCTCCCTGACTATGCAGAAAACTCGCTGTCACATTCAAACACAGGGGGGAAAAAATATCATTCTAAAGATCCCAGCAGCAGTGGGGATTATTGATATCCTTTAGCTTGCGCTCTCTCTCCTTCTTTTCTGATCTCTCTTTTTCTATTTCTCTGCCTCCTTTCTTTCTTCCCTCTCTCTGAACTGTATTCCAGAGTAAAATGCTTCACAGAAAAATCAGCAGTTTTGGAAAGAGGTGAAGATTGATTCAAAAATTATGCAGAGAAATTGAAAGGCTTCGAAATGTAGGCAATTTGGGGAATATCTTTGCAGGAAAAATAAATAAACAAGAAGAATTGTCTGTGGAAATGGAGTGCGTGTGTGTGTGTGTGTGTGTGTGTGTGTGTGTGTGTGTAGAGGTAGACTGTAGACAGAGGGAGAATGTTTTCTAAGGGAGTCCACATTACGGGCACAGAGTGAGACAATCTGTCTGAGGAGGAGAGGTGTCACTTACACTGTGAGCACACACTCATCACCCCCCTCACTCCCTCCATCCAGCACTCCATCACTTTGTTCTCCCTCCTTCGCAACCTCACACACTCCATCACCACCCCCCGCCCCTCAGCTCTCACCCATCTTTTCCCCCTGGTGTGAGTGTGACAGGGCACCAACTCTGACAAACCACAACACACACACTCATCCTTCTCCCTCATTCGCCCTTATAGAAAGCACTTATCACACAGCGACCCCACCATTTTTCAGTTTTTCAGTATTGTTGTGTTTTTCTGTCCTGTGCACGTGTGGATGGATGTGAACGCTCCTCACAAATGTTTTTCACACACACACACTCAAATGCTTTCTGGTGGCTTATGCGGAACACACACATCTTAAAAGGCACAGTATTTTAGCTTGTTCATGTCTTTCACAAATTCAAAAAGACTCATGATCGCTTACACTCCCAATCCCCTCACATTTCTGTTATTGCTCTGGTGTTCATCACTAGATCTTTAGATGTCTAGATGTTGCATCTGGTCAAGAGCTTGTAGAATAATGGTTACATATGTAAAAAAAGAAGGCTTCTTGTGGGACATAAACGTCAATCTGCTGGGTGAAAGTCCTGTGAATGACCCATTCACCCACAACATCCTGTGTGTGCTACAAGCTTTGTTGTTCGTTACCAGTGTTGGGAAAGTTCACTCTCTACATGAACTAGTTCAAAGTTCAGTTCACAAATTTTAAAATGAAAGTAGTTCAGTTTTAAGCTCATGATTCAAAATTTTGAACTAAGTTCAAGGTTCCAAAAATGAACTAGTTCATAGTTCTTTTTTCTTCAATACGCTGCTGCGAGCTATTATTTGTCAAAATTATTGCCACAGCCCAAAGAGAACCACAGACAGCAATTATTTTATCAGTTTTAACACTGAAACTATGGGTCAGATTCATCTTTGTATCCAATTTTGAATCCTTATCCAGCCAAGGTTCACATTAGCATTGAGGCGACAGCCCTCCAAATACTGGCATTTCCCTAACGCTTTGGTGCTGCCCATTCAGTCCACACTAGTAGCAGCTGAAGCTTTCATCCCTACAGTATATTCTCAAAAACATGAGGAAAAACTTGCTGCTTGAATGGTCTTTATCTTTATTATGAAAACAGAAACAGGACTGTGCGACAGGTATGACTGCTGTTGCCAGGTTGGGTGGTTTTTCCGCTACATATTAAGGGCCGTTTATGGTGTGTTTAGTGTGGGCTTTCGCCTGGAAAGCTCTATGGAAATCTGAACGATCGTTCATTGAACACGTTTAGGCACAACACCGTTCTTAACACTATGAGATCTGACCTCGTAAAGGCTTTCTGATTGAAAACCCTGAAGGCTTTCTTGTCCCAGTACCTGTGAGCACAGCTTGCATTTTACCTCTCATTCCCACACAGTTTGTTGTGTATTATTAATTAATTCAGTATATATACCATGCATGCCCTCGAGTGTATCAAGACGGACCAAACTGGAGGTTGACCCGCCAGGTGTGTAGCCAGTTCAGTTAAATATTTTATCAAAATACGTGTGAACCACTGGCATGCACTCCATAAGTAACACAGTTGGCATGAAGCCAATGCTAGCTAAACCAGCACAATTTGACTCCCACTGAGCAAATTTAATGAAATAGTTTGTTGGCTAATTTGTTTCCATACCAACATTCTGTATCACACAGTGCACATGATCTGCTCCAATCCTGTGCAAAACTTTTCCAAAAATTTTCAACATAGTCCAGCAAATTCCTTTCTGAAATATAAAACAGAAAGAGGAAACTGCACATTAGCACATTAGACATTAGGTTTCTGTGGGAATGAATGATAGAATAGATGTCCGGTTGACTGGCGTACACACAGAGAGCTATGTGGAAATGAGATGTAAGTCACGCAACCCAGAAATTGCAACAGCTTTCTCAGTTTTGTAACACAGTATACTGAATATCATTTTTGCTTTGGAACACTGATATGAAGATTCAAGTTAGACTCAGTCTCTAGCAAATTATAAAGGGCATTTTTGACAGTACACAGGGATAAACAATTCAAAAACACAATCAAAAAATTCATTGACACTTAAAATAATTGTTAGTTTTAGCTCTAGTATATGCTTACACTGTCCCTTATTTCTAGTTAGCGCTGCCCTCCTCTCACACACACACTCCCACACAATCTTCGAGTGTAACCTTCTCTTGTCCTGCCACGCGGTGCTCTGGCAGTCCGTTATGAAATTCAAATTTCTCTATGTAATCTTAATTTCAAATTTTCTCACTTAGCAGAAATTAATTAGCTAACCTGAATGCTAGACTGGCGATACATAATACATGTCTTCTCAAAGGGGTCGACCTACAGGCATACATGCTTGATTGACAAAGTGTGTGTGTGAATGCATCACAGTAAATGTACACTGATGAAGGGGAGAGGCTTCAAATCACAGAGGGGGTGCTTCTTATTAACTGCTCTGTAACCGATGGAAAATAAGAAGATTTTCATCTGAGAGGACCACAGAGTGTGTATATATGGTCTGTGACGTACGTGCTTGTGTGTGTTCGGCGCCCTGCTGTCCTTGGCAGCTTGAGTTCTTTCTTGATTTCGTGCATTCTAAATCAAGATCATACATCACATTTGTCTGATGACACACGCAGCTTTGGACATTTCTGCCAACAAGCACAACTGCAGAGTTGAGAGAACAAAGACTCTTCTAAATCTCCCTTTTGACTTTGTTCTTCCTTTGCCGCCCTCCCTTCCCTCTGTCACTTGTCTCTTGTCTTCTGTCTTATTTTTCTCTCAGATGTCCAATGTCTTCCTTTTTTCAACTTGTGAACAAGAGATTGGTCTCTCTCTCTCTCTCTCTCTCTCTCTCTCTCTCTCTCGCTCCCTCCATCTCTTTCCCGTTTTTCCTCTGAGGAGATTAGCACAATCTCTCCTTCGCGTGAGAAAACAAACACAGATAATCCTGGGCGCGCTGCTGGCGTGTGACCGAGGATTAGCCAGCCGTTTAAGTGAGAGCATATGGAAATAATAACGCCAAACTGACACATGTGCGAGCTAACTTGTCCCCCAGGTAAGAGGAATGAAAAGCGCACAAATAGCAGGCTTACACAGCTCACAGCACCCCGAAAACATACCTCAAAAGGGAACGTCCTGAATCGGGATACCGCTGGATTGGTATTAATGATGTTGTAACAAGCCTTGTGTTGCATCTAGTTACACATGTGTAATGAGGTGTTGTGAACACAGGGCATATTCCTAGTTTGTTTTGAAAGTTTCTTTACTGCATCAGTGGTTATAAATGCTCTCCCAGTAAAAACACACTGAGCCCTAAAGGCAGACTGAGTAGATTTTTCCTGAAAAAACAAGACTCATACAAAACTAATTTCTCTCACTCATCATTTATGAACCACTAGAAGTGTGAGATGGTGTCTATATCTGCAGAGACCCTGTGCTCTGCCTGTATTTTCTTATTTTGCTGTAGTGTGGATAAATTTGGGCGGTGGGCTTGTGCCCCCAGCCGATAACAGCGTGCAGGTTGTAGGGGCTGCTGGCAGTATACTGGGCTGTGTTCTGGCAAACGACGGTCAGGAAGCCCGTTCCTCTGGTGTCACTGAGCTAGCCAGGGCCCAACTTTGAATGATCTGTTTACAGACTGACAAATCCTCCTCATTCTGTCTTAAAAGTTATATATTAAACCATCACATCTGATTTGCATGTTAAGTATCTGCGTCCATCGGATCAATGTGATAACAAGAGCTTCTATGTCTTTTCCTTCTCTTCTAATTGCTTCTCATTGTAGCAGTTGACTAGGCTTTGATGAGTTCATTGATTTTTAAGGAAATCTCAATCATCATCTATCAGTTAGGACTTAAATAAATGTTACCCTCTGGCCATTAGGGGGCACTGCTGCAGAGCAATGTCAAGGAGCTACTGCACTGGAGAGTGTTATGCTAATTCTTCAATTACCTGCTACTTACACCATGGCCTTGTTCACAGGCTGTATCAAAAATCTATTAGCAGCAATATGTACATTCATTAGCAGCAATATGTAATAAGTAAATAACTGGAGTGGATCAGAGCTGACCAGTTAGGGTAAAAAGAAAGAGAAGAATGGAACAAAGGACCATAAAATAAAACTCATTATAAACTAGAGAGAAGAAATTAATCTAAAATGAATGAATGTGTTTGCAGTGTTTGTGTCATGCATGTGTGTCTATCCGTGAGTCTTTGAGAAATGGTGTGTATGTGTGCAGACCTGGGCTGAGTCACAGCCATAGACAAACAACACACATGTCTGACATGACCTCAAGACACAAACCAGAGCTAGGACAAGGCGAGGCGAGGGAGAGAGAACGGGAGAAGGGGTGGGGATGCTCTATACGTGTGTATGTGTGTGTGCTTGCATATGTTACTTGCATTTCAGCTTATGTGTCTCCCTATATTTGGACAAGTGTGGGGAGATCAGACAGAGAGAGAGAGAGAGTAATGAAATGCAGGGAGACAGCGGCTGATGATGAGAAGGGAGGGGGTGAGGGTGGGGATGGGGCGTAATGGGGTGGGTGTAGATAGAGGATGGGCGAATGGAAGAGGGAGAGAAATCTTTTTATTCCTGGGGGTCTCTGTGGGACTGACAGTAAATAAGCAATGATAAGCAGCAGGCAGCTTCAGTTGGCATCCTGACTTGCAGGCTGTTAATGACCCAGCTTCTCTGGCGTGTCCCTGTCTAACCCTCGCCTTTCCATGCAGTTACCGTGTTCTCATTCTCCTTTCTCCTCCACGGTCTTCCTCATCTTCATCTGTCTGCTTCCTTTTCCTCCCCCCCCATTTTGTCTTTGCACGCTTCCTCTCTCTCTCCATCTCATTTTAACTATCTCCATCCAACTCCATCCTTCATCTCCCTCTATTGACTCTATTTATCTGCTGTTAACCCCCCAGCTGCCTCTTCACAGCTCAGTCTCCCACCCACCTCCTACCATGTGACACATCATTCTGATGTGAAAACACAGTACAGCATCCCTCACCGTCCTTAAATGAGCAGTCTCACCCCTTTGCAGCTTTTTTTCCCCCTCATTCCTCGCAGTTTAAACACATGGAGCTTGCAAGGTCAAGTGTGTTACATTGATGTGTGCCTCTGTATATATCTCTCTATGGTTTATTGGTGCTTGTGTAGGTGTGCATCATTCCCTGTATCTGTGCCTGTGTGTGTGTGTGTGTGTGTGTGAGTGAGGGAGTGTGCATCTTAGATCAGTGGTTAAAGAGATTCAGCCCACAGCAGCGAGATGACCAGCAAGGTCAAGGCTGACTCTGTGGCAGCACAAATTGTTCCGCCTGGAAATCCTCCCTTCTCCAGGGGCACACAGATCATCTCGCTCCCCTGTTAAAAGTCTTTACAGTTTGAAAAGCCTTACGACTCTGAAAAATGGACGTGTGTAGTTATCACACCCTGAGCATTCTAATTGCACGCCTGCATTTTTTTAAAAAAGCACCAGTGTTTGATTTTTTTTCTTTGTTAAACGAAGCGGAAACTGAGGGGAAGCTTAGCACTAATTTTATGCTTTGTTTGTTTTAATTCTATTAGTCGTAGCATGTTTTTCATTAGCTGTGCGTGGATTCTCTAAAAGGCTAAGTCCCTATTAACCTTCTCAAGTCAGGTCTTCTTTATTCATATGAAGAGTTTACTGCAATACACCCACCTGAGTTGGTGCCTTGCAGCATCTGTAAATATTCAGAATGTGTTCCACTTAGCTCGCAAGCGTTCCCAATGAATCCACATGTAACCCGTGAGTCTTCAGTTTAAATATGTCACTCATAGCAGCAGTGCTGGTCTAATCTATATATGTGCCTGTCTTGGTGCATTAGAAGAAGGATTAAAGCAACACAAAACAGCATGAAGGAGGCCATGTTGAAAAACTAATTGTACATGCTGTTTGTCCCTTTGAGATTGCTGTGGCTGAATCCAGTGGGAGGAATATTGTGGGTGGGAGGTGTTCACTGTATTTGTTTATATGTAATTTTCCCAACAGATTTGCCAATTGCCCAACTGATCAATTGTCCTTTTACACATAGCTGGATGACCCCCCCCCCCCTCACTCCATGCTCTCACCTCTTCCATCTGGTTATTGCCACGCAGCCTCCCTCCTTATCTCCTTTTTTCTTAATTTTAGTTCTCTTTATTTATTTTTTATCTTTTTCATTTTTGTTTTTTTTTATTTCAGTCTCCCTGTGCCTCTCAGTCTCTAGCTGTGCTAATTTCTCTCTGTATCTGTCACTGATTTTGCAGCTCTTGCTGTCTCTGCGTCTCCCTCCCTCTGTCTTTGCATGTCTCTCTTTAGTTCCTTCATATTCTTACTCCCTTGTTATACTGCACTTTCTGCTGCCACTGCCTCTCAGGACCTCATTTTAACACTCTTCCCTCAGCACTAGTCTCTCCCACTTCATCCTTTCTCCTCTCCTCATTCCTGGGTCCTCGCCTTCCATTTCTTTCTTCTTGCATCTCTTACCTTATCCAGTGCTCACCCTGCCTCCCTGCTTCTCTTCAAAGGAGTTCCTACTAGGCTTGGAAATCCTGCTCTACACACCACCTCCAGGTGCGGATTGTTTTTAACGAATCCTACAAACCCAAGACTCAGAACTGACACTGTGATGAATTCACACACACACACACAATCTGTGGGCACATGCACCACTATGCGTGGCTTACCTCCAGAACACACACAGACAAATACTTGTGCACTCACTGGTAAAAACACACAATACTCAGGGGGTTCATAAATATGAGTTTCTGAATACAATTTTCTTGAGAGATTTTGCCAAATGACTGTTATTTTCTGCTCTGAAACTTCCAAAATTGCAACATTTTAGAAACTCTTCGTACATTTTTTGATGAGTTTTCAAAGGGTTTCATGGGCATTCAAGCTCGGTGCTTTTCTTCATATTCAAGTTATCTGAAAATCTAGAATTACTGCCTCATGGCTGCATGTCTCAATATGCACAGTTTACATCCATGGTTATTCAAAATCATATAATATATGGAGTGACTCATAGACAGCTTCCTAACATGGTGCAACAACACTCAGGTGAAGTGAATCATCAAAACCAAAGAGCTTGTGGTAGATTGCCATGCCTCAGTATGGATGTTGATACAAAGAAGCATAAGAAGAAGACATTATAAAATATGAAGGCTTCACACACAGCACGGTGGACACCCAGGATTATGTCACCAACTCACTATCTGAACAAGTGTGAAATATGGTCACCATGTGCCCTTCTGTTTCCCAGTTATGGTATTAAATAACTGACCTTTCGGATAGAAAATGGACGGACAGACAAAATCAAAACATAATGTCTCTGGTCACGGCGATCGCCGGAGCGGAGGCAGATTTAAACCCTGCCAAAGGTTGGAGATCGATGAGATGGGAAGTCACCATCTGTTTAACAGTATGACCAGATCAGTTGACTAATTAGTCAGTCATTTGTCTACTGAGTTTTAAGTCTCTCCAGTCTAAGTATTTGTTTAATGTTCCTTGGATGTTAGAACTTCATTGTGGAGGGCATAACCACACATTCTGAGGTGGCGCTGTACCCCTAAAACTGAGAAAGTGCCAATCTGTCACCCCTCTATACAGTGGGAAAGTATGTTAGATACGTCCCTCTGTCTGCTGTTATTTCCTGTTTATTTTCAATTGTTCTTTTTCTTTTATCAATTTTGTGTTCCGAAAACATAAGTGTGTGACGCCCACCAGTTATACACAGTTATACAGCAGTGCCCAGCACACACAACCAGGTTGGTTGATTTCGCATGTTGTTGCTATTAAAGTTTTCTTAAAAAACAAACAAACAAAAAATGCTCCAAATCAGATCCTCTAATCCACCGCACTCTGTCCTGCGCAGTGATGGCACTCCGATTAGTTTTTTTTAAATTTGGTCAGTCGGTTGAAGTGAACAAATGAAGGAAGCATTGTTACCTATAAAGCAGAGCAAGCAGCAATGACAGCCTGACCTATGAGAAACAGAGAACTAGATATGAGTGATGCATGGACCAGCTCCAGGTTCCTCTAAATCCTCATGCATGCATATGGAAGTTCAGCAGGTCATTTAACTTTTGAATCATATTCCCCCCAAAATGTGTAGCATCACTGGAACCAAGTGAGAGCGAAAGTATAGTGACAGAGACTCATTTGTACCGAGTCTTTTTTTTAATTACTTAACATAGCATATGTGTTTTATATACATATATTATCATATATTCATATTTAATGCATATTTTTGCACAGCTCATTTCATTTTCATTTAGAGAGAGAGAAAGAGGAAGGGAGAGGGAGAGAGAGGGGGAGAGAAAGAGAGGAGAGAGAGAGGGAGAGAGGGAAGAGAGATAGGGACAGAGAGAGAGAGAGCGAGAGAGAAGTCTAATGTAACTATATAATTCTCAGGTTTATCAGTGTATTAGTGATGCATAGATTAGAGTCACAGCAGTTAATCAGACATGCCAAGTAATAAAAAAAAAGCCTAAAATTCAGGTTAATAGCAGATGGGTTGCAGGTGTGTGAAATAAGTCACAAATGATTAACGACACGATCTGCAGTGATACCCTGCAGCAGAAACGATACCTGTTCCTCCCCATTAAGAGAGATGCTGTGTGCATTTACGTGCAAGGCACAGCACCTTCACATATTATGTAAATCTACCTACATGCTGACAGGATCGCCAAGGAATGCTAGCAATCTGTGTTCTTCTCCACATCCCAAACATCAATGACAACAAAAAAAATGACATGGAGACCTTGCGCTGCTCAATATAACTTAAAAGGCTGTATAGCCTACAAGGAGTGGTACAGAAGTGACCATGCAGGGGTGGTGAAAATCAGAGGAAATAATTTGCTTGGGAGGGTGGTGGGTGGATGATTTATGCGCACATGTGAACTGGGATTGACTCAGAGTCGATCTCTGCATCACCAAGGTGTAGAATCTGAACTCCAAAGCAGACTGTGACTCTGTGTTAATAGTAACAATCAGAGTGACAGCCGCATCACATTAACAAATCCTCTGTGCGCACTCATCACTCACTGAGAGAGATGTATTCCATTCTAAACATATTGTAAGCCATAACAACCTGACACGTTCATCTGCTGAAGCAGGAAAGTTTCTCTGTGCTCACTTGAAACATGTATAGAACAGCAGGATTTTATCACAACTAGTTTGAAAGCCATTTATGCAAGTGTGATGTGGAAACTGGAAACCTCCAGAAAACATTCAATCAGAATGGACATTTTATGAATTAGATATCTTGAGTTTAGTGGTTAAACAACAACAAGCAGCTCAGTATTTGAATATTCATAGATTCTGCATGTTCTAATGAGGGAGAAGTAGATGTCATTTCAAAGAATACTTTATTAAAGAAGCTTATTGAAGATCTTTATATGACCTAAAACATGCTTGACATGGCTCTTTAATAATTGCCTAATTGTTTAAGTCATTTATCAAGCAAAAACAGCACACACTGGCTATGTATGGAAAAAAATGAAATATATATATATACACAGAGAGAGAGACAGACAAATTGTCAGACAAATCTGGACGTGATCTAGGTATTTTATGTTTTTCTGACAAGCAAAACCAACAGTGCATTAGTCCATCCTTTCTGACTTCCCTACTTTTCCTGTTGCTCCAAGCCCATTTGTCCATCAGTGAAGATAAAAATGTCTCAAAACCATAAAAGGCTAAACAGTTTGTTTTAAAAAACTGGGGAAGAGCCACAGGTTTTAGCAAACATCACTCACAAAGGATTAAATAGTGTATTTGCCAGGGACTATTTTCAGCAGCGGATTTAGTGCTGCTAAAAAAAAAACCAAAAAACAAAACATATTATGCATTGTATTTATGGCAGCAGGACAGTGTGTGTGTGTGTGGGAATGAGTCAAAATAAGCTATAGCATGTGTGATAATGAAAGAATGTGTCACCCAGTGTGACAACTCATTTGTGCATTGTTTTTTAAATAATTCAATGGCACAGAGGAATAAGACATATCAGACTTTGGCAGTGCTTGTGAGTCAGATCAATTTATTGTTGGTTTTGCTCTTTTCTTGGCATTTGTTGACATTAAAAAATACAGAATAGTCTTATTCTTTAATGAAAACACAAAAGTCTCATCATACCCAGCGTACCCATGCATGTGCTATGGGTTCTGTATAAGCAGTCATGAATGCATACTCTACTTATATAACACTATATTTAGTGCATGTTACACAGGATGCTCTACAACCAGGCAAGCTATACTCTAATGACTGACAGCCCATGCATTAGGCTGACAGAATTACTGTAGAGAAACATTCAAACATTTGACTACAGTGTCTGCGACACCTCTGCAGGATTCATGACTTGAAAGCATCATATCTTAGACCTACTTCCCACACAGGAACCTACTCCGCATTAAGTCTACATTACATGTGAGCACAGAGGGTCGTCTCCTCACACAGACACGTATGTACTTCAACAAGCTACACTGGTAATGAGCGGGTGCCAGCACATCTCCCACCAGCGTGCACACACGTCTTCATAAGAGTGTGATTATAGGAGATGACAGGCAGCTCAGGGAATGACCATTTGAAATTGAAATCTTCTAGTATTACACTAAAGGGAACTATTATCCAGCTGATCTCGGGATGAAAAGGCAGGGTCTTATTGATATCTTTGCACATGCAAAAGCTCCACAGGGAAAACCTTTGCTGAGAGGCAGCAGTCAAAACACCCTCAAAGCTGGTCAAAACATTTTTGCTGCAAATTACGCTCAGCCCGTGCAAACATTTGCATCTGGATGCGTCATGCTTTGACTGAGCTTCATACGGGTGTTCCATTATGTTTGCACTAAACAGATGGAAATATTGATAAAAAGGGAAGTTGGTTTGCAGTGAATCAAGCAGGAAATTCATTTGTCAGAAACCCATCAAACACTCTCATCTGAAGGCAGTCAGATAAGCAGAAAAGGTGAGATGAATACAGATCGCCTGTTGCACATTGAAAAGCCTGCCGAGAGATGAAGCTTGTCAAACCTTACAGGCTGATACTGTGTCTTTGTATGTTTTCCAGGTAATTCCAGGTTAATGGGCTTAGGCAACATGTTGTTTTCTCTCTGTGCTTTGACTCATATACATAAACAAAACTCCTCTCTCAAAACCTGACCATATTGTCTGTGTCACCATCCCTCCTCCTCATCATCTGTTGACTCCTCTTCTGCCCTTCTTCCTGTTACCTTTACAAGCCTTTCCATGCATGTTCCCTCATTCCTTCATTCCTTCCCTCCCTCCCTTCCCTCATTCACCTGTATGATATTCAAACAACCCTTCTGTCCTCTTCCCATCTGTCATCATTCCCTCACCTTGTTGAGTGTGATGATTGCCTCTTGGTTCACCCCGGTGATGTTAAATGTGTCCCCGGACTCTCCCTCCAGGATGGTGTATTCCAGCTTGGCATTCTCACCGAGGTCGGCGTCAGTCGCTGAGATGCGCCCGATCTCAGCCCCCGGGATGGCCAGCTCAGAAACAGAGAAGGACCACATACCTGGAGGAGACACGTGATGACACATATTAGGGAAGTGGACTTTGTCACTTCATGTGCTGATACACTTCATTTGTCAGTTAAACTTTTCTTTTTGTCTTTTGACGTGCTTTCAAATTCCAGTTCCCCACCTGTGCTTAGCCAATATTTACAATATTTCATTCAGATAAGGCCAGCGTTTAATTTAACACAACTGAGAGGATGAGGGAGAGCGATAAAAGAAGACAAAGGCAGAGTCTGTGTTTTAATGCTCAGCATTGAGATGTTATTAAAAGCCAGGTAAAATACGGCCAGAAAATCTGCTGGGAAAAAAAACAAAAAAAAAACACCAACTAAATTAAAAGAAGCCAGGATTTAAAAAAAACAAAAAAAACAGAAGGAACAGAAGAGATAAAGCAAAAGCAAAGATTACAGGTTAAAAAAAAAGCTGCTTTGTCTCCCTCACAACATTTCAACTTGATGATATGAGCTAACTACTCATCACAAACAGCCACTTTTTAGTCTCTGAGTCGTCCATTCCTCCCTCCTGCTAACAAGAGTTACCCAAGATAAGAAGCTCTTTCATGTGTGCTGCTATCATGTTTGGGCCCAATAAAGCAGCACATTATTAGAGTCCTTCTGCTGGCTTTGCGCTTTATATTATACACAACACACACAGCACATTTCTCCTCTGATTCTCCTATCTGATGAAAACATGGAGCACCAGACACACCGAGGTACATCTGTGAACTCACATTTCTGCATTAAAATCACGGACATACATGCAAACATAAATTTAAATATCCAGCTGCCACTTTATTTCAACCTAACACACACACAACGGCTGCCAGCTGTACTGACAAGGGTAAGTATGGCAGGAAAGATAGAAAGTGAGCGAGGGGAAAAAGGTAAGACATCACTATTTGGCTCGCACACACATAACAGACAGGTTCATTCAAACACAGCTGTTATCAGCTCAGGTAAAGCTAAAGGAATCAGATAGAACTGCAAATGTGAGCGAGAACAACATCGTGCAAACACGTTGGGTTGACAGAATAAAAGATAGCCAGCACTTCAACAAGACAGTATCTGGGCCAACACACAGTCAGACACATTCTGTAAATCTGACGACATGACAGCGAGACAAGATGTGAGGTTATTTCACTTTGTGGATCAGGATTACAGATCATAAATCAAAGAGGCACCGGCAACCATCACTCAGGCTGTTTGACTTTTGTCTTTTTATGTCTGTCAAATTTGTAACAGGTCTGATAAATTAATTTTCTCTGATCTGTGGCTGTGTGGGTATGTTTTGGTTGAGTTTTGGTAAGCAATTAAAGTCAAAGCCATAGCTAAGTTTCAGAAACACCCCCAATAACATGCTAAAACCCCAAACACAGTCAGGAAATTCTTGACTATTTGGATTCACTATATTATAGTTCTTCAGTGAATAAAATAAAACATTTTCTCTGTAAATATTATTCCCCAGCATGAAAGTCCAAAAGCTGTCTCAGAGATTCCTCCACACTAAAACACTGGATTAAAAGTAAAAAAGTACTGGATAAAGATGAAGAAATACGTGGTAAGTTAACACGTAGAGGTAACACGTAAGGCAACATGTAGAATGTAAACTGTCGGTTGGAAACTGTAGTCTTCAACAACCCAACCCAACCTTTTGCTTAAGGCTTCTCTGCACAGGTGAATTTCAGTCAATGATGTCATAGAACAGACACACCTCAGTGTGGTCACTCCATGACCCAAAGCTTGTGATTACGCCTCAAGTCAGTTTTTCCTCTGTTTTACATGCATAACTGCAGCAAGAGTGGACACTGAGTGCTGCCAAAACACAGTTGACCTATTCTCACTACTGAGCATGAACACGTCCTGTGTAAATGCTGACAAGGCTGCTGCTCTGCTAACACACTGCTGTCATACACCACCTGTGCAGACAGGTTGTAAGAGGTTTTGCAGTTATACAACAACATCAAACTACTTGCATAAAGATTAAAAGGTAAATTACTTGTTGGAAAACCACTTTTTAGAATACTGCATGTGTACACATAGTTAAGTAGAACCTTTGAGTATTAGAATGTGTCTAGAGAAAATCTGCAGGAGACATCCGTGATTCGTTGGCTTCTCGTCTGGAAGCCACTTCCAGTTATCGACTCTGTTGTCTCGACAGAACATGGACTCTCCTTTTCTGGAGAAACTAAACACCACAGCAAATTTCCACTCACAAAGAAAGTGTCACCCTCTCAGTAAGAACATCCATCTGTGAGATAATCTATTTAGCAGTGTTTCAAACCAATCAGGATCAGATAAAAGAAATATATTTTTAGATTACATATTAAAACAGAACATGGCAGATAGAAAAAGAATCAGTAGCCCTGTCATTTCCACATCTCACAAACAGTTAACCAAAGTCACAGTCAAAATGTTATTACTGTTGTGGTACATTTGATGGGATTACAAATTTCTTCAGGAGGCAACCACAATGAACCAAAGAGTTTTACAATTCTCAGTAAGCCTCTCTTTATAATACAGTGGTTTCCCAGCTATGATCTCTGCATTCACCTGATTGGCTTCTATTATTGCTGTTTATTGTCTGAGCAGAAGTCTCTTCTGAAAAATACAATACAAATCAAATTTATTAGTACTTTATTAGTGTTTTCTTTCAGTGGCTGCTGCTGTAATGCCAAACAATTCTCAATGGTGATTATATAACAGCACAAATGATGGAAATTCACCACTGACATTCAAATGGGATTTGTTTTTCATAGTTAAAGTTAAATATGCTTAAGTGGTGAGCTGCTTGCTAGTGCCACAGCATTTTCTCTGCACACGTTCCAAACAGTAAGTGTGACAGAAGCATTAAGCTCACAGCCGGCCGTATGGCTCTAAATGGCCCCATTACAATACGCTGCTCTCCAGGCTACAACACCCCCCCCCACACACACACACACACACACACTCTTTTTGTTTAGCTCCAGGTGATCAACAACTTCTTCCTCCTCATCTTCCTCCTCTCCAGTTTCTTTTCTTCTAAAGGAGTGCTTCCCACTGCTTAATGTACAGGATATAATGGCTGGTTATAATGCACTTATCATAACTTACAGACTAATATCCTAATATCTAACTGAAAAGAAAAAGAAAAGGTCTAAGTGATTTAAGTTTATTAAAAAGTACAAAACATACCTCTCTCACACAGTGCTCTTCTTAATAAAGAAGAATTCATTACATATTATTTACCACTCTTTAAGTCCCAAAGAATAAGTTCTGAGAGTGCTAAGAAACAACAAATAGAATTCTTCAGTTGCATCAATCCACTCAAGTGAAAATCGTTTAGAGCCTGTAAGAGACAACTTTGCAGTTCTGTCTTGTTATTATTACATAGGTTTCCAAACTACAAATATGCAACTGCAAATACATTTTATAAGACTGTCTGAACTGTGTTTTACCAACATGGTGAAAGAACGTGCGGATTTCAGTGCAAAATCAAATCAGCAAAATGCTTGCTAACAACATATTTCAATTGTTTTTCCTACAATATTTGCATGCTAAATCATGCTCATGCATGATAAGCTTTTTATGGTTATGTTTAGGCAACCAAAGCACTTGAGGTTAAAGTTATCAAAAAAATAAATCACAGTCTTGGTTTGTTATGGAAAAAGCCAACAGTAGCTTTGAGCAGAAGGCAGGGCATGCTTAACTTTAAGCCTAAACAATGACCATTAAGTGCCTTTGCTGCCAAAGTCTAACTACACACAAGTCTCAGAATATAAACTCTGGTCTCTGCTGTCACAGTTTGCACAACTAACTTGTGGTTTATGCAATGCAACACTTCCTATACCAGAAGAAGTTCCTGGGGAACCTAATGCAGGCAGTAATTATGTTTCTGCCAAAACATAACTGGCAAATCAATTTATGAGTAGTTATTTCTAATTTCTAGGGGAAGGGTTGTTTCTTGTACAGTACTTCTTATCTAAACTTGCTTAAGATGGGAACAAATAATTATGTAGAAAAATAACCTAGAAATTGTGGATATGGGCTTACTTTTGGGTGCACCTACCCAGTTTATGTTTGTCTCTTTCCTATTTTAACAAGCAAGAGGGAGAATGCTAGCAGACCAGAGTCCTGACCTCACCCCCATCCAACACCTTCAGGATGAATACTATCTGTGAGCCTTATCAGAAACCACACATATATCCACAATCAGCCATGTTTTGTTTATTTGTTGTACTAAAACATTCTTGGGCCCAAAAACATTATCATATAAACGTAGTTCAGATTGCATGCTAAAACATGAAAGAGTATCCAATGTCACACAACAATCTCTTCAGTAAATATATTCCGCAGACAGAGTATGCTGATGCCCACGTTGCTCTGCAGGGGTCCACCCACCGAAAGGACAGCATGTGCCAGTGAATCAACGCTAAATGCCAGTTTATGTGGCGTGACCACCATGCCTACCATCTGGGACTGACACAGCACCAGAAGGCTGAGACCAAGACAACTCGAACATAAACAGGGATGTTGCTAATGAGACAGCAAATTAGGAAAGTTATTTACAAGTCAGACACTGCAGTTTCTATTGATCTGTGCTATTGTACGGGGAAGGAGGGCAATACACGCCTACGCCAACACAACAGTCCCTCATCATGGGCTCTCTCTCTCACAAACACACACGCATATACACACACAGACACACACACAAAGCGACAGAGTGAAGTGCTCTAGCCTCACACTCTCATAGACACTTGTCACATCTAGGGAGCGCCCACGAGGAGAGTGACAAAGGGGGTGTGATGCTGGCAAAGTAGGCTAGACCAAGTCATTATCAGCTTTCTGCTCACACAGGAGAGCAGCTGGCAACACAAGTCATACATCATTTCCACCTGTGATGGACTGGGAGGGAAAGAAAAAAAAGGGAGATCCAGCAGGGGAGAGGGGAGGCAGATAGGATAGTGAGAATGTGAGTGGCACAGAGAGATTCCCAACTCATTCTGCACATAAAGAACGTCAAAAAGCAGCACAGATCCCTGATAAAATGACACATCAGATGAAAATAGAGTGTGCCTGGGATCCGTCCTCTAGCTTTGTTCACACAGGTAAAGTCATTAGTGTGGGCTGTGAGGAAACAGCATGAGTGTGATGGTTCAATGTTTCATGTCTCACTAATATAGGTGCTCCCCAACCGAGTTGGCCATAATTGTGCCACGGGGAAAAGATCGAAAAGCCCTCCTGTGCTGCATTTGGACACTACTTCACAGAAAAGAAGACACTCTGAATCAGTTTGCGCTGGTTCTCCAAGACTGTTGTTACAAAAGAGTTCACTGAGGGACATGACAGTTGGCTGGAGACTGCCAGTTCTTGCAGGTGAGTAGTTGAATAGAGCCACGCTGTCATGGGGATTAGTTGGAAATAAAGTGAAATGACAGGCGGTAAGTGTTAATGAGGGAGAATGTAGTTTAATACAGGTTTAAAAGTGCAGAAAAAGAGCTGAAATTGACAAACTGTTGGATGGAAAGGGGAGGAGAACTCTGAAAGAAGGGGGAGCGACTGTAAAAGGACAGATAAATCTGAAATGAAAGATGAAACACGGGAGGGACAGAGAGGATGGGAAAAGAGGACTGCAGAGGGTGAGAACCCAGTGGGGAACCATCTTTTGAAGACAAGTGTGGTGTGGAGAGGAGAGGAGAGGAGGGGGGGGGGGGGAGAAGATGAGGAGAGGTGAGGAGAGGAGAGGAGAGGAGAGGAGAGGAGAGGAGGGGGGAAAGAGAGGAGAGGAGAGGAGAGGAGGGGGGGAAGAGAGGAGAGGAGAGGAGAGGAGAGGAGAGGAGAGAGAAGATGAGGAGAGGAGGGAAGAAGAGAGGAGAGGAGAGGAGAGGAGGAGAGAGAAGATGAGGAGAGGATGACAGGAGAGGAGAGGGGAGGTGAGGAGAGGAAGAAAGGAGAGAATTACAGGAGAGGAGGGGAGAGGAGGACAGGGGAGGAGAGGAGAGGAGGAGAGAGGAGGACAGGGGAGGAGAGGAGTGGAGAGGGGGGAAGAAAAGGAAATCAAAATTAGAGTATGTGACTATGCCACATCTTATCTGAAGCAGAAGCAGAGTGTTTCTAGTGATGGTGGCAGGAGGCGTCGAGTTAGGGGAGTCATTAAAAATATGTCTAGCTGGCTGAAGCGCAAGCATGGTTTTGAAAATAGCCTGAATAAAATCTGCATTCGTTTAGGGGGAGTCCATCACACAGGCACTCATACTCAAGAGGGCTTAAGGGAAAAGGCCAGAAACAGAAAGGAGGATCAAGGCAGGGGGGAGAGTGTGGTTTAGGCTTCATCACAGGGGATGAAGAGCTGGAGAAAGAGCAACATTTGCTGTCTAGGCAGAATTTTTATTCTTCTCAAGCCACTACAGGGTTAAATGAATCTACATGCAGTGAGAGTAAAAGTTCGGCTTATATCTTGGTGCTAATGGGGTTAATAATGAAACAGCGTGGATCTTTTCTGTCACAGACTTAAGGGCAAGCGGTATAAAACACCACATGTTGCTGTTTAAGTTGTCTAGCATGGAGAGATAGGCCATCAGCCATTACTGAGCTCCGTACTAATGCCATATGGAGTGGGATGAAAAGGCAGGGTATGCCTGGATGCATGTGTGTGTGTGTGTGTGTGTGTGTGTGTGTGTGTCCATTAGTCCATTAGTATGTGAATGCCCGTACTTGCATGCTGGCGTGGGCGCACCCAGGTACCTAAGTGCAAATAGTGCTGAACACTGTTCGCTACACCGCGTCCATAAATGAATGCCAGTCTTTTTAGGGCAGGTTAATGTAAAGCAGAAATGCACTAGTGACTTACATAATGGATATTTTTGCTTTTCACTTTAAATATTCTTGGAAGTCACACAGTGGCATGGTTGTGAACATGTGTGCACCCGCTCCAGCCTTTCCATGATATCAAGTGGCTAAAAGGCTTCATGTTGACTCACTCTGGAGAGCACTGACGAAAATGACAAAGTGGCGGGCTGGCTGGTAGGCTGAATGACTGACTGATGTGACTAAGAGAAGGGAAAGTACAGTTTGTGACTGGCTCAAACCAGTTAGACTCGCCGCTGACACCACCTGTGAGATATTGTGAGAGAAGAGAGAAATATACAGGGAGAGCTCAAGGGAAGGAAGAAAAAATGAGAGAAATATGACACGGAAGAAGGAGGAGTGTGAGTGAGGAGGAGAAAAAACAGAGAGAGAGCGAGCGAGAGAGAGAGAGAGATGTGACTGAGAGCAATGTTTCCAGCAGTGATTTTACTGTCTATTGAAGCAGAAAGCACTGAACTTTAGATGAAATATTAATACAGAGCAAAAGAAACAGAGGGATATAGAAAATAAAAGGATAAAAAGCGTGCTGGTATTAGCCACCTCCATTTTAATTAGTTCCTTCTTTCATTTCAATTCCTCCATCTCTCATTTAGGTTTGGAAGATGTAAAACTTAATTAGAGAATAACAATTATTCCAAATTATTGCATTTTACCTAATTGTTTAGGTTATCACCGTACTCTTTGCAACTACAATCGAGTATTAGAGCCACACGAAACGAATCAAAATGTTTTCCCTGAATTTGTCAGTGCTGAGCACATCCAGAGGTCGGGTTTAATTAACACACGGCATTGTCGCGGCCTGGAGGCAGGCTGCAGACTGGACATGGATTTGATCGAAATGAGAAATGTTTCCTCTTGAGACAAAACAGCATAAATTTGTAACCATATTGTGCTTTAAAAGGAGGTGGAGTCAGAAGAGAAGAACCGAAAAACATTCGATAATACCTGAAATGAATGGGGTTTTTGAGGCCAATTTTGTTTGTTGATTGATTAAGATATGATTAATGCATTCAGGCCCACATTTATGAGGCCCCTAAGAATCACTCCTAGGACACACAGTGAAAGTTATCCTAGGACAAAGAACACTTCTGATGATGATGGTGATGATGTGTGCCGTAGCTTTCTTTTCTGAGCTTTTGGGAATTTTAATGTGTATACTTTATGAGGACAGACAAGTGATCACCTGCAGGTAACTAATTCATCAAGGTTACAGCCAGTAGACGATTTGTTCGCTTCTAACAGCAGGGATGGACCCCTCACCCATCTAATGAATATCATAGATGCAGAAGCCAAGACAATCCTGTTTTTGCTGCACACGTTCCTGTCCATGTGAACTCACTTTTCTCTGAATTATTTCTCCTACTGTTGTCTCGTTTCTTCTCTCCTGTGTGTGTGGGTATGTCACAATGCTCATCAGAATGTAAGATTTGATTGGCTGAGCAGCATCTCGTCAGATGGTTTACATTTCATGCCAGTTATCAGTGACTTTTCTGTGCAGCTGCTGCCCTGATTAAAATATTTTTTAAAAATGTATTAAATTTGGACCTAGTGTGTGTCCAGTCAGGACAGCGCCTGGCCCAGACCACAGTTTGTTTCCACCCACAATGCCCACTGGTCATAGCTCCATCTCCATCATCTATCCCAGCTCACACCTACAGGCAACAGTCTCACCTGTAACATAACATGCATGTCTATGGACTGTAAGAGGACACCAGGAGCCCTCACAGGCACGGGAAGAAAAACTCCACACAGAAATGAAAAGATTCAACAACTAATAGTATAAATATCACAGTGACATTTACCAGTAAGCTACTTCACTATGTAAGCAAACACTGGCAAGTCACTCATGTGGCTTAAACAACAAAATGCCCAGCAATTTAAAACAGTAATTTAACTGAGCTGTGTCTTCATTGTCTTACAGCGCCTACATTAGAGCCATATCTCTCCTGTACTGTGCAGTATTACTCAGTAATTATACCTCTGCACTATACCTCCTGTTATGTACCCTAACAGGTGGTCCTTGCAAAGTAGTTATTTCTGTAATGTCACACAGTGTTGAAAAGCATATCTCCTAAATATAAATCCTAAATATAACTGAAAATTCAAGATCAGAAAATGTATTAATATTTGCAACACGCTATCTTCATTTAAATATTCCTGCTTCTACTGAGCGTGCCTGAATGTCTCTGTCTCAGGGCCATCTCCTGGCAGCGCCTAACAGATCAGGACACTTACAGAGATCAGCTGAGACCGAAGTCATTTCCTAAGCTGAGAAAGGTGATGAAATGCTTTTACGCCCAGTTCCTAAAGCATCAGTTAAGACTTTTTTCTTACTCTGAGACACCTGATAAGTACAAGTCCACCTTCATGATGAATTAGAGAAGAGAAGAGAAGAGAAGGTGATTTGTGGAGCTCAGAGAATGAGATTTATGACAGTAGAAGCACGACTGAAATTACATTAATCTGATCATAATAAAATAGTCACTATAATACATTATAATACATTCTACATTGTAGTGATAGTTCTTCAGATAACTTAAATGGACTGGGGGGTGCTTCTAATGCAATTATACATCTTACAGTAACAGCTGATAATGGTGGCGGGTGTTGATGATACTATGAATATAAATGTACAGATTATGATGTGAATAAATATGTTATTTGCATTAATATAGAAAAATATATGATAAGTAGTTTATGTGTAACTGATTACTTTTTGAATCTAGCCTTCCACTCTCCTCCGTTTAGCATATTTTATGCAAAGCAGCGTGCTCTGCATTCATGCACTGTAGCAAAATGAGCCTGGTGAGAACTGAACCCATAATTGCAAGTGCAGCAGTTACAACGTGCTAAACCACATGGGAGCCTTCGTACAGTTCTGGAAAAACTGTGACAGTGCAGGTGCACAGCTTTGACAATGTTAGCGGAGGGAAAAACACTACTTACAGACATTTTTATTTGAAGGCAGAATATAAAAGTTTTGGGTTTTTTTTTTTTGCTGAAATGAAACAGCAAATACATCCTGCTTATTTGTAACCTGCTTAAAACAGCTGGAAGCCAGAGATTCCCGCACGGCCCTGCAGGGTCCATCTTGGCATTATATCTGTCTCTCTCTGCACCACCCAAACTAAAAAATGATCACCTGTTTACTCAATATGTTGAGGTGCGCTCATGATTTATAAGAATGCCGTAAACTTTGGGAGAAGCGCTCGGTTTGGCCTTGCCACCCTTTATGTATAAGGGATGAGAGTGCAGAGCTGAGGCAATTCATTTTGCACCCCTTCGGCAAAGCAGTTTACCCACAGCCGCATTTCTGACAGAGATCGTATAGAGGATTGAGCTACTAAGCATATCTCTGGGAAGATGATGTGCTGGCCTTCTTCCAGCTGTGCTTTGAGGAGCCCAGAGAGAACAGGGTCAGGAGTGCAGAGAGGGCAGGAGGAGGTGGCAAAGACCTTAGGGAATATGTTCAGTTGGCTGCTCAGGGATCCTCAGAGGGTTAGGTAGTGATTGAACATGTTCAGCTGAGTGGACATCAGTGTACTTCCTCAGTGGCGGGGATAAGGGATTTTAAGAGACTTTTTAGAGTGTTCTTCTTTGCCCAACTTCTTTCCAAGGATCCATTTTGATGGGTTTGAGTTTGAAACAGGATTTGCAGTCGTGTATACCAACACGAGAGGCAGGCTAACTGAAAGAAAAACACCCAAACACACACTGATGTGAGACAGCTAGCAATGGCCCGCCACACCCCGTTGAGGATGTGCCGCTCACAGTCCAGCGACTCCATTCATCAAGCTAGACAGAGAGAAAAAGAGCACGAGAGAGGGAAGGAAGAGTGCAGAAGTAAACAGAGACTGAGAGGTGAAAGGGAACGTAGCAAGACAACAGCAGAAGGATTGAGTGCTCGGGGACGACAGCAGGTAAAGGTAGGTGAGCACAAAACAGACAGGAAGCGAGGAGAGAGTGATGGAAGGAAGGGAAGGAGAGAAAGGTTTAGACGCTGCCGGGAGGGTTCCCATTAACATGGAAATCATTTCCTTCTCTCCGGCTCTCCATGGCTCACTGATGGCTCGGCAAAAAGAGAATGGCTTTAGCTCCTATTATTCTGCGTGAGGGGGCACACTGCCAGGTCAGATGAAAAAGTAACACACAAAAATAAATAAATAATTGTCAAGACAGTCTCTTTGCACCCTGTCTCCCTGCCGTTGTGTGTTCTCTATGAGCAAAGGACCCAGCATTGCCTGAGAAAATGTGATGGATTAACCTAATTTCCACAGAAGCCCGAGCTTATACACTGGGAAAAGAAAAAGAAACAGGGACACAAATGGCCCTGTTTGTGTTTAATGAAGTTTTAAAT
Source organism: Scatophagus argus (assembly GCF_020382885.2). NCBI lineage: Eukaryota > Metazoa > Chordata > Actinopteri > Scatophagidae > Scatophagus > Scatophagus argus. The sequence goes on along the minus strand of NC_058505.1, from coordinate 18,296,970 downwards.
TTCCCTGTTTTTCCTCTGTGATGGCAGGGAAAGTTGTGAGAATGGAAATTATGTGAGTGTGGAGAATTTAAGACCCTCTTGGGTTTCCATAAGGCTGGATTGCCAGCGTGTAGGTCTACTGGAAACCTTGTGTTGTATATGGCGATTACTGTGCAATGAATCTCCTCACAGGCTCTTTTGGCTGCACGGGACTGTAGAAAGAAAAGCTCATCAGGGGAAGCTCTGTCTGAGGATTCCTCACAGGAGTCACCAATTTGATGTGGCTCTAATGTCAGTGTAGAGCCTCATTTGTTTGTGCATGTACATGTGCAGAGGAACAAGAGAGAGCGAGAGAGGGAAAAGAACATAAAGCCACTACCCACGAAGGCTGGTTGACCCTGCTACTTCAACACTCTGCAACCATTTTGACACACGCGCACACACACACACACACACACACATAATGAAGACAGTTACTGGGCTGCAACAGTATTCATACCCACGCAGGATAAAAGCCTAAAGGAATCTACCCAAGCAGAGCTCTATACTGTGCCACCATTGACTCCAGGGCAAAACCACTGAAATGGCAGGCCTAATTGTGCGGCGTGATATGAGGGAACCATTTCAGGAAAGGTTTTTCATGCCTCAGCGCTTTGTCCCACCCCTGAGCTGGCCGCATATACAGATTTTGCATACGCACTTTATGTACGAATGTATGTGTTACTGTGAAAGCGTGCACGCGTAAAGTCTTCGAGGATGTCTTTGAGCATACAGAATCAGCCACAGATGTCAATAATAAATCACATATAGTACAGCCAGCCGTACACTTGTCCCTTTCATGTTCAATACAGAAATACGTCTGCATACAGAAACAGAAACAGACACGTGTCTGCATCGTAGCCTCTGAACACTGAAAACCTGCTTCAATCCATTTCCAAGCATCTCTTCAGCTCTGTGTGAGATGAAGTGATTTTCAGCTAGTCTGATTATCACTGTCGCCATAAAGCCATTAGCTTTACTCTTCTCCTTTCTTTCTCTATCCCTCCATCCCGTCGTCTCCCTCCTCCCTCCTTCACGCTTTGGTGAACTTGCCCCCAGGACTTGCTTTCATGCATTCTAAAGAGTGCCGGCTCAATGTCTTTATCCTGCCGGTCCAAACAATGGGAGACGTAAGCGCGTGGGTGGTGATCATTGGACAGGACGACAGGATGTGGGCAGCCGTGTTGGACGGGATTGGCCTACGAGCGTGTCCCTTAACTCTGATGAGGCCATTACTAGTCCTCAAATGCACATTAGTCATGCCATTTAACTAAATTCATTATCGATGCCCTATTGAAGGGGACACAAGCTATTTTCGATATGCATTAGTTTATACTGAATGTGATGCGGCTGCTAAATAGGAGACAATGTAAAATGATGCAGGCTGAAGCCAACACTGGTGGCTGTGTTGACTATATAAGCAATATTATTCCTCTTATCAGTTTTCTGCGTTGTCTAAGTGTGCCATTATTATAAAGAAAGAACTGTGAAAGCATAAAAAAGGCAACTTACAGTACAGCTTACTTCTCTTATGTTCTATTAACATTATTTTAAGCATTAATATTGCACAACCCATTATTAATAATATAAGAACAGTATTTGAAGAAACGATGGCCAGTGTTAACCCCAGGAATGGAAGCGATTGCTTGGCAGTGAACACAAACGTTTATTAACAATAGCCACAGTAGTTTATGCCGAGATTGTGTAAGTAGATGGTTTGACAAGTGGGATTTATCAGCACACACACTGTCTGCCACACTGACTAAAAATGATTGTGTGCTGAGGGTGCTGGAATAGGAACAGATGGGAGAGAGTGTGATAAGGGACACGAGGGTACAGCGTGTGTGAGGAGCACACGCTGACAGAGTGGGAGGCAGGACTCTGCATGTGTGTGTGTGTGTGTGTAGGGATAAAGTACGTGTGTCTCTGGGCCTGACAGGAGATGACAAAGTCTGTCACCTCTCTGTCTCCCTGTCTCCTCACCTCTGATTGATCATTCAAGTGTGCATGAATGTGTGTGTGTGTGTGTGTGTGCGTGGGTGTGTGTGTTTGTGACCCAAACGCATGTGTATGTATCAGAGGTAAAACACATAAAGGAAGACTCCAACAGATGCAGAAGAAACCTGCACCACAGATGAAGAAAACACACATGGCTAAGTCATAATGTCACTCTGTGAGTACTCTTACTCCCACTCATCCCTCGCTCTTGTCTGTACTCCTCTTCTCCTTTTCCTTCTTTTTCTTTACATCTCATTCTCACTAAAGGGTATAATACCCCGATTATCCCTTCTGCCTTCCTCCATTTCACTCACTCCCCCGCTCCCTTTCTTGTACGTTTGTCTCCTCGTCTCCTCTCTATGGTTGCTTCTATGTTCTCCGAGCCTCTTCTCACCCACTCCATCTGCGCTACTTCCATTGTCTCACTTTTCTGGCAACTTTATTGTACCTTTCTTAAGAGACTCCACCGTTCTCCTTTTCTTTTTCAGGAAAAAAATATACACACAACGCAGACACACGGAGAGAGCAAGACTTACATTCACTTCCACACAATTTCTCTTTCCATCTCCTCCCATTCACATACTCTGTTACAGTCTCATTCTCCAGGGAAATGAATTAGTAATATTTATGATGAAGCCTTCTCTGAGTTACTTCCTCTATCTCTCCCCCTCTCTCTGTTTCATCTCCCTGGAGTATAAAATGATACTGATCTTATCGGTGCTACCTATGTAGTCATCTGTCAGCCCATCTATCTTTCCATCCATCAAACTGCTGGAGAGTGATGGCTCCCTTAACATTTTATGTGACACCATTGGCAAGCCAAGGTTGTTTGGAAATCACATAAAAATGGGAACTGGCACCTGCGTCTCCGTCTGTGGACTTGTCACCGAGCAGAGTTGTAGCTATTCAAACAGCAAAAGAACCAAAGTTTTCCGAGCACACGAGTTATAAGTCTGCAGACGTGCCTGGGAAAATCAGCGTGCATAGTTAAACTATAATATGTGTCGCCCCGAGTGTCACAAGGCAACAAATTATTGCTTTGCCTTTTGACAGCCTACAGATTCATTTGCACTTCATAATGGAAGTACAGTTGGTGTGCAGATCTGAGGGATTGGGCCAGATCCCATATCAAATGTTGACATTTCACTCAGAAGAAGCATAGGAAGAGTGACATTTCACTTTGTGATATACCATGCAGAAGAATGTGTTTATGAATCACCTGTCAAAAGTTTCTAATTTAGAGAATTTAAGTCAAGTCTTATACATAAAGTGAAATATTTGAAAGGGGTGTGTTTTTTATACTTCCCTTAATGCTGTTAGAGCATTGAATCTAAAAATTCAGGATTCTTTTTCTAATAGTCATATTATGTGTTAATCTATTAAATAGCTGAGATTTCTGCATAAAATGAAACCAGCAGGTGGATCACTGAGTAGTGCAGAAGTGACTGTATACTAAAGAACTTGATATACTAAATGGCACGATTAGAATAGCCTGCAGAAATGTGGAAAAAGTACTTCAGGTTCACATTTCAAGAACTTCAATCAATGTAATTCAAGCACAAAAATGCAATAAACTTCAAGGACAATTTGTGTATTTTATGTTTAAGGATGTGGTAAGATTCAAATGCTTCTTGAAGAGGTGACCAACAACAACTTCATTTTTATGCTTTAAACTTCTTTCTCAGTCTTGACCTTGGAAACCTAGTATTGATTTGATAATGGTTACGTTCAATGAAGTGCTTTTTCTAAAGCATGGGCATTACGACCGGATGAAGTTTGTTCTGTTGCCGTGGAGACAGATTTTCATTGTCACCTGTTTGACAACGAAGACAACAACGCTCACAATCCCAAGCTACATACTGTGTGTTTAATACATTGTGATGTCTTGCAAAATCCGTAGGGGTAAAAGGTTTGGAATAAACTGAAATAAAAACAAGCTATACACAAGCTATACATAACTCAATCTGAACTACGTATTTATATCAATACCCCTGACATATTAATAAAAATTGGTCCCTTCTAATATTGACAGCAGGGTTGAGGACTCTGTGCTTATCCTAGGTAAATCAACTGTCTCAGGGAATAATGATAATCTTAACAATTGTGCTTGTGTTTATGATATGGCACATTGTTTTTCTGATATTTTTGCAATATTGGAAATCTTCTCACACATCAGGAAGAACTGGGTCATGTTTATTTTTTTGCTTTTGAGATGTGAAAAGTGTGTGTTTCCACCTTTGTTTCTTTTTTTGTTTGAGCTGTCTGGTATGTTGTTGCCTCAGGTGTCAATGTAGAAATTGCTTAAACTTCAAGAACATATTTGTATTTAATTTGGGTACTGTAAGAGGTGAGAAAAATATGGTAGAAAAAAGTGCTGCGCCGTCTTTGCAGCATTTCTTTATATGATATTTAACTGAAGATAAAATTAGAGTGACAACTGAAAATCTAACTTTTAATTAAATAATGTCAGTATTGTTCACGCATCTCAGTTAGACACATGCACACACACACAGAATCTTGTTTCCATCACTTCTGGGGACATCGCATAGACTTCCATTCATTTTCACCACCTAACCGTAACAATAAACATTACTTGCCTAATCCTAGGTCTTACCTTAACCTAATCCTAACCTCAGCCTCACTTTAACGCAAGTCTTCACCCTAATATTTAATGATTTACATTGTGGGGACTTGCATAAGTAAGGTGGGTCCTCACAATGTGACTGTAACAGATTTGTGCCCCCACAACTATAGGAATATGCATCCACACACATACCCATGTCTCTAAAATAACCTACTTTCCAGAGTGGTTAGAACAAAAAAGTTGTTCTTTGTATTAAATTAAGTGGTCATCTTATTTTTAGGTACACTGCCAGCCAATTCTCCAGCCTCTATTTCAATTTATCCCTTAGAGAATTCAGCTGTGGAGTACACACAGCCATAAATTATTCAGCTACAGTAAACATGGAAAAACATGTCTGAATAAATGACTACATGGAAACAAGGGTATGAAATTTCACATCAGCCCAACAGCAACACTACGGCCCTAGTACAAAGCAATATGATGTTGTGAAAGTCCCACCATCTTAATTTCCCTATGGATTACCGGAGGAGTATAAACTCATCTACTATGCCTATCCTGAAGCTTTGTAACAGGAAGTTGATCATTCGAGATGCGATTTGATACCCAGCACCCTTGTTTACTCTCAGACAATTAGCTAACCATGTATTCCACACCACACTGCAATAGTTAAGAGCTTAATCAGGCAAGGGGTTGCTGTGGAATGAGACAGTAACAGAAACTCCCCTTTAGCACAATTTTTACATCTGTCTGCCTTGTTATCAGTTTCAGGGAAACTGTGAGACACAAAAATGTATCTTTTCACAGTCTGACATGTTCTCGTGAAAAACAATGCCCAGAGAGAAATGTGTACTCCAGTATTAATGTGAATACAACAGGAAAATATCAGTCCAGTGATATTTCTGGGATAAAGACTTCAAATAATCTTTAAATAATTTTCAGCAAGATACTAAAAATGATTACTTTGTGTGTCTAAATATTTGTCACCTTAAAATGTTCAAAAAGAGCCGCTTATTTGACAGATGAAATAAAATTAAAGCTTTTATTGCACCAACAAATTCAGAGCTAAAACATAAAAAAAAATGTATTTCTGTCCAAATACATTTGGAGCACAGCGTATGCCATTTGATAATGAGACCCAAAGGAAAGTGTGGTTAGAGTTTTACGTTTGCCAAAGAAGCATCTGAAAATATCCTGCATCATTTAACAAAAGAAAAAAAAGTACAGTAGCCTACTTTCCCTCTGCTGTACTCCCTCCTCCTCCTCCTCCTCCTACAGGCGTAAGAAATCCCATGACAGCATTCCAAACCGTACACACAACAAGCCCACTTAGTTCCTGGAATCATGTTTTGGATAGGGAGAATTCTAGGGTGCTGTGAAAAGACAAGCCCAAAAAGCAGGACCCATTCTTGTTAAGGCCATAATACACAGTAATATACCTGGTGTGTACGCTCCATTGTAATCCTCTCCCTCTGGTAAGTGGCACAAAGAATAAGCAGGGTTGACCTTGGGAGACGCTGGGGCCGGATTTGAGGGTGTCTTTTTAAAAGCCTGGGTGTGTAATTGAGTAGAGCGGCAGGGTGGCTGGCTTTGATGGTGTTCACGCAAGCAAAAGGGAGCATGAGTGTGACAGAGAACACACAGGGAAAAAAAGGCAAGCAGAGGATATACAGACACATACACAAATAAATACACACACACACACACAAACATAAAGGAACTCCAGGCGCAGACTGCCCATTCATTCAATCTAGCATATACATGACCAGCAGCAGGACCAGTAGAAGCAACAGCCTGGAGGTTTGGTAGACTGTGAGGTTTCAGAGCAGCCTTTGGCTCCTCATCACCCAGACAGACCAGAATGAGCCTCCAAGAAGCCCTCCAGTCCTCAGTGCAGCCAGCTCCAAAACGACAGTTTTGATGGGGGTTCAAGTCAACCAACAAACCTCCCACCCCAGGACATCATTAGTTCAATTCTGGCATGAAAGCCAGTCGTTTATTGGACTGGAAAACTTCAAGGCTTTCAGATTGAGCTCCTGACAGCTATTACTTCAAATCTAACATGTCAGTTTGGAGTTTTTCTTTATTACAATATAGATGAGAACAGATTCATTCACAACTGAAAAATTCAGTTTTTATAAGAGCATTTCATTTTTAAAGACTTTTTAAGCTCCAAGGTTTTTGAAATTTACATAATCGACAGTCTCAACAAGCTGTAGGAGGTGAAAGTTTTGATTGCCTACAGTTGATTTGGCCTGCTAGAATGTTGCCAACATATTTATTCAGCTGATTATCATGAATTCTGAGTTAGCCAAACAACTAGAAGAAGCTCTTGATTGTCTGGTTAATACAGTATGTCAGATAATATGTGTGTTGATGATTGTACAATCGATTTTTAAGGGAAGCGGCATGAGATAAAGACACTGTGTGAGGTGAAAGAGAAATGTGCGTGTCGACATTCTAAAATCAACTGGAAGTTAGTTAATGCAGTTTGTCTGCTGATTTGGCTCACTTATCAACACAGTCAGCAGTTGGAGCTGCAGTAGCTTCTGTGACACAGCTCATAGAGGCTATTATGGTAGGCTACTTTAAAACCCTAGTGTCCAATTGGCACAATTTGTGTCATGATTCATACTCCCTCTTGGAGTTATAACTCAGTTAAATGTGCACACACAGACCATATTCACATAATTTTAGATTGAATGTGATTTACACTTTCTGATGATATCATTATCTCCATCTGTATCCACCATAAATAAATGTCTATAAATCCACTTGGGAGTCACAAAAAAAGATGCTCCTTGCATCTCCAGAACTTGCCTGACGACCATTATGTTTTAAAGGTTTTAGAGTCTTCAGTATCAAAGTGAAGTGAAGTAATTGTCCATGATACTTCCATTGGTTGCAAACACTAACTGCATTATTCTCTGATCACAAGTCTCACAATCAGCTATAAAACCCATCATATCACCATAAAAACAGACAATAACAATCATGACGAACAAACTAAAATTACTGCCTTGCAATTGTATGCCTCCACTGAGCAGTAAAGTTGCAGTTTACATCCATGTCCGTCCAGACTCATATAGTGACCGAACTGTCACATAGTGAGAGAGAGATGAACTTTATTGATCCCACAGTGGGGAAATTCACTTGTCATGGCAGCTCACAAGAACAGAATAGAGTGCAAAAATGCAAAAGTGTGCAAAACAGTTCCAAGAGACAGTAGAAAATACTAAAAAGCAGAGAAGAAGGGGCAGAGCTGCCAGAACGTCCTGCTGCTTTGGGTGCAGGTGGACATTTGTGCCATATTTGAATTCCATTGATTTGTTGCTGAAATATTGCTGTAACAACAATGGGACAGACAGTCCAAAAACACAATACCTTTGGCAATGGCTATGGCCAGCATGAAGGCATAAAAACCAGTAAAACACAATATGTTTAGCTTTGAAAGCTTCATGAGCTGTTCCAACCTACAAAGCTTATTTTTAAGGTGGTCACCCTCCTTACTATTTTAATGACACAGAGTATCCCTGCATGAACAGACCTTTTCATAGTAACCCATAGCGGCAGACAGAGATGTGACAGAAGCTTTAAAACTTAGCTCATATCATTCATATTAAGCTGACCATTTTTAAAGGTCTGAGTCTGGACCTCTGGGAGATGTGGAGCAATCTGTGAGGTTAATTTCAGTGTTGGCTTGTGCAGGTGTGAACACTATTATTAGGGGTCATCAGTCAGATGTCACAGATTTATCAACATCGCTTAGTTTAGTGAATTCTACTCTATGATAAAAACCATATCCATACAGCGTTAATGGTGACAGACTAGTAGTTTGGCCAAACTGGTCACATACGTGTCTGTTACTCCATAAATAAAACACCATTTTGGATATTATGTATGTGAATACTATCAGATTATTTTAAGTATGCCACCAATATGTGGGCCAAACTGGTCTAAAAATATGGACTTTTCTGAATGGCTGGTTGGAAGCCTGGGAGCACAAGCAACAAGAAATTACTTTAGCTGACTGACTTGTGGTTATGTTTAAAACAAACTTATCTTGTTTGAACCTATCAAGACTAATATAATAGACTAAAATATAAATACAGAAAATAACAATTCTCAATTGGAATCATATTGGTGCTTAGATATTTTCCTCAAATGGTTCAGTGGTGATATTGCTTACTCTGATGCAAAAATAACTTATCTTTCCCATCAGCCCTTATAAAAATCCAAAAGAAGTGTAATTGTACAAAAGCTTCAGCTCTCTTCACTATAATTGGAATAAGGTCAGCAATTATCTTGGAAGAGACAGACCTTGTTTAGATGAGAAACGGCAGAGAGGATGACATGAAGTAAAAGATGACAACAACACAGGCCGTCAAGCCCATTTGGTTCCCCTATTTGACCACAAGAAGACCAGCTGGCTTGTCCTTTTGAAGTTGATAAAGGACACAACTAGCAATTTTGGAGGTAATAAAACTGGAATCAATTATTACTGGCCCCTAAGACACATCGGTGTACAGATGCAAACACACACATACAGGCCAGAGCAGTGCTGCACAGGAACCAGAGGCTTCTTTCAGTTATCTTTCTGGATAGCTGAAAAAACGATTTACCACATAATGTCCAGCTAGGACAATAATGCCTAATAATAATAACTGGATTAGAAAATCTTCACAGTGAGCCATTATGTAAATGACTCATTTGGTTCAAATTTTGTTTACGCTAATTCAGCAGTATTATGCTACATGAATAAGGACTAATTTAATTGAATTTATCAGGCAGTACAAATCACACAGCTACACATGACACCAACCCTTTTCCAACTGTCCTTTGCACTAAAATAACTTCAAGATTACTAACAGTTTAACACTATTAAATAATAGAATTTAGAATAAAATTAATAAAATTTAGAAAACAAGTTAGGTTGACCTAAATAGAAGTACTGCTGTATTGTCTCCTATAATTTGAAAGTAGGGCTGGAGCTGGTAATAGTAGCTGATTTATCATTGTAGAGGTGAGAGAAGTCCATGACTGAATGTTTGATGAGGCACTTTGCAGCCCTGCAGGTGTCTCACTGCCTGACTGCTGCTGTGAGTATCCTGACAGGACCTGCAGGTCAAAGAGGTCTGAGAACTCTGCTGCCTTCTGGTGCAAAATAAACACTGTGTTTATGTCGTTGCACAGCCTAATGTTTGTTTTCTATTTGCTTTTTCCATATAATGAATACCAGAAAGCTGATACAAACAGAACTAAGTAATTAAAAGTAATCTCTGTTATTATACAGTGACTGACAGTTCACTTGATACTGCATTGTTCTAATGAGGTGAAGCCCCATTAATCTGGTACTCTAGGCTGGGTAACATAAACCATAATGAAGTATTTGCAAATGATGTCAGACTCCTGCATAGTGAGTGTGTGTATGTGAGGTTGGGTCTGGCGTGAGGGTAGGAGATAGCACATGCAATTACTGTACACATGTGTCCATGTAGGAAGCCAGCATGTCCAATATACTATAATTTTTTTCCCTATTATGTTGTGCTGCCTGTCTGTTCCTAGTAGTCATTCATTCGCTGTGGGTGGATGCGTGATTTGCTGAGTAACTCACTCTGGGTGAAGCGTGGAGGGTTGTCGTTGACGTCAGTGAGCTTGACAGTGACGGTGGTGGTCCCTGACAATCCACCCAAGTGTCCTCCCATGTCTTTGGCCTGAAGCAGCACCAGGTACTGGTCCTGGGTCTCCCTGTCCATGTCAGGTACAGCTGTACGTAGAATACCTGGAGAACACATACATGGTAGCATCTGCATTTAAAACAGGGGAAAACTAAGGTTTTACTGTGATGAAATTGCACCAAATGACCACAACATATCTGTGTGTGACTAAAGGGATTGTTTGTTCAATGTTTGTGACTTAATGATTCCCAGGAACTCAACCTTCTGCCTTCCAACATGTACAGTACCTTCTGGCCTGTACTCCGTTTTGGAACAAAAGCTCCCTGTGGATTGGGATCTCATCCAGCTCTACAAATTCTAACTACAACCTAATTCCAGAAAAGTTGGAACGCCACGTAAAATGTCAATAAAAATAGAATGAAATGGTTTGCAAATCTCATAAACCCATGCTTTATTCACAGTACAACATAGAAAACATATCAACTTTTGAAATTGAGACTTTTTATTGTTTCATCAAAATAATTTGAATTTGATGGCACATCTCAAAAAAGTTGGAACAGGGCCATGTTTACCACAGTGTAGCATGGGTGGTTTTTTTTTAAAAAAAAATAAAAATAAATAACAGTCCGTAAACTTCTGGGAACTGAGGAGACAAGTTGCTGGAGTTTTGGGAGAGGAATGTTGTTCCATCCTTGCCTTGTGTAGGATTCTTCTTTGTTGTATTTTTCATTTTGAGATGCACCAAATGCTTTCAATTGGTAAAAGGTGTGGACTGCAGGGAGGCCAGTTCAGCACCTGAACTCTTCTGCTATGAAGTCATGCTGTTGTCATAGATGCAGTGTGTGGTTTAGCATTGTGCTGCTGATACAGCTCTGCAATAGCTGCAATGGCTTCTTCTCTGCATGATAGAGTTTCAACTTGCATTTTTGGATGGCACGGTGAACTGTGTTCTGGCCTGATTTCCATCACAGAATCACGTCTGTTTGTAATGCAGTTCCCTCTGAGGGCCCGAAGATCTTGGGCATCCAGTATTGCTTTTCGGCCTTGTCCCTCAAACACAGAGGTTTCTCCAGATTCTCTGAATCTTTTGATGAAATTATGTAATGTAGATGACGATATATTCAAATTTATGTTCAATTTTATGTTGACGAACGTTATTCTGAAATTGTTTGACAATTTGTAGGCACACACTTTACTTCTGAGAGACTCTGAGATGCTGACTTGTCACCAATTATCCTAATTAATTGCAAAATACTCTTCCAGTTGTTCCTTGTTGGTACCACTTACTTTGTTGCCCCTGTACCAACTTTTTTGAGACATGTTGCTGCCATCAAATTTAAAATGAGCTAACATTTTCCATGAAATAGCAAAATGTCTCACTCTCAGCATTTGATGTTGATTTGTTTTCTATGATCTACTGTTAATAACATATGGGTTTATGAAAGTTGCAGATCATTGCATTCTATTTTTATTTACATTTCACACAGTATCCAAACTTGAAATTGGGATTGTATATCTATTGCAACATAGTAATGGAGAATAAAGAAATCATTTTTTAATGCTTTAATTCTCAATTCAGCTTTAAACTCACCAGCAATGTAATACCCAGTTATTCACACATTTTACTGTTGTAGACTTGATGGATTATTGTAATGCTGAATTAACATTTACTTGGTAGTAAAACAGCAAATTCAGTTGACTTTAACTAGCTGTCCTACAAAGTGTGGACTTAGAATATAAATGGACACCATGACATTTTATTAATCTCTTCTTAACAATTGCAACAGCAGATCTGATTGCTCATTATGTACCAGGATAGTCATCACCCATTATTAAAGACTCCATCAAGACTGCAGTTGTACATGTTAGTATGTCATTAATAAAAGATCATGGGTGTCTTGCTTTCCAGTGGATTGTTATTTCATCCAGAGGCTCTGCAGCTCTTAATAATAATGCAGATAATGCAGGTATTTTTATTTTTTATTTTTATTTTTTTAAAGGGCAAACCAGAGGCTGCTCTTATGGTAAATTAGCCAATATTGCCTTATTGCTGATATGTTAGCACATGTCAGCTGTTACATATCAAGAAACTACCATACTGCAGAGTGCCAAAGATATGTTAATTTGTCCACTTGAGAGATCCTGATATATGTATAGGGTAATGTCATCTGTAGGAAAAACATCACACAACAGTACACAGTGTTATCGTAATTTGATCAATATGTATCTATATGTATAGAAGTATGTATACAAATTAAATATTTATGCATGTTTTTCTTTTCCTGATGTGTGTATACACTATTTTGACTGACTGTATATACAGAGAGAGAGAGAGAGAGAGAGAGAGAGAGAGAGAGAGAGAGAGAGAGAGAGAGAGAGAGAGAGAGAGAGCAACGACTAAGTAAGCCTTTATAAATCATGCCTTATTAGTGGTGCCTGCTTCTATTAGGTGTTGTCATTTACTCGTCTTCAGTGTAATAATAGGATTGTCTTATTTTACAATCCTGTACGTATGTACTGTATGTCCTTGGTCGTTATCAAAGGTAATTAAGTCATCAAGTTGTTGCTGCGTAAAAACCCCACAGCTTTACTTTCCTTCATTAAAATGTTCTCCCTCTAATTGACAGATTGAGTTCTTCTCAGACCTCCTGGGCTTTTGAAGCCATTTCAAAACCTTTTGGACAATGTCAAACCATTCTGTCATCGGACTGAAGACATGATTGCTTGTCTTGACAATCTGACAGCTTTTCTGACTTTTAGGGAGACACTCAGTTTCCATTTGACAGCGTCAATATATTACTTAATGTCCCGTTGAAGGTGCAGCCACACACACACACAAACACAGATATGTGAACACACTCATATGGAAAAGATAAATCACCCAACAGTGAATGCCAGACATGCTGACAGAGCATAAAATTTCTTTCTGTATCTCACACTCTTTAATGGTACAGGGAGACACATCACTTACAGGCATTCAGCTTCGATCACCTCCTCTGTTTAAATGACCCTATTCTGCTACATATGATTGGAGGTTGTGCATCAAATGCCGGCTGCTCTCGCCCAACATCCGCCGAAACACCAGCCTAGATGACTTGGCAGTTCAAGGTGAATCACATTCAGCGTGAGCTGTTTTGAATGCTAACAAACAAGCAGAAATATGTTTAGGTTTCTGAGCAGAATTTTTAAGCAAACAAACCGAATATGTGAGTGAATGTGCTCTCCTCCTAGTGTATGTTTTCAACAAGACCTTTGGTGATGGTGCCAACGAGCAACAGGGTGATTGAAAAACAGAGATAGAGAGCAGAGAGGTGAGAGGAGAAGAGAGGGGACATCATCAGAATACTAAAGCTCGTCTAATAGCACAATGTCATGGCTAATATGCACTGGGTGGAATTATGCTTATATTCCACAATTAGCATTTCAAAAAGCACCGCAGCTCTCTTTGCTTGTTGCAAAGGTCCTCACATGTCAAAGCAATCAATTACTGAACATTGACATTCAAAGAGCAAAACACAAGTATCGGCCACCTGTGACTCATGTGGGCAAAATAAACACTCATATGCAGACACATACGCCCACATGCAGATAAGAAAAGCTAACAACTTCAGCAGCCTCGTCGTGAGCGGAGTGCTAAGAGTTTATATGTGCGCTGTCAATCAAAACAACATCTAAAGCCAAAGGTAGTTGGAACTTCATTTCTGAGGCAACCAGGCAGTGATTTTCCTTCAAAGTACGATGCTAAAAAGAAGTAATCATCATGAAATAAAATAAATAAATAAAGTATCCACCATCCTCAGCATCCATTCAACCAAAAATCTCATGCCCTTGGGTGACATGTGTGGCACAGAAACACATCCTGAGCACACACAGCAGACAGGTCCTTTGAGCCCTCTGTAATCTGCCCTGTGTAATAGTTCACAAAGCTTTGCTGACGTCTCTCTTGAACACATGTCTTTTTGTTTTTGCTTCACCCAGAAATAATAACATTAGGCTGCTGTTGTGTTTTGTTCAGGCCCTGCCATCATGAATACATTTCTGCCAGCTCATACTGGAGTGAACTAGGGATGGTGGAACACCGGGAAAGGGGGAGATACGTGTGTGTGCATTGAAGAGAGAGAGCAAAAGGGAGGGAGAAGAGAGAGAGAAAGTGTGTGCGTGTGTGTGTACGTTTCACAAGAGTGAAAAGGAAAGTGAAAAAGATAGATGACTAAGTGTGACAAGAGAATGAGGGATGCACAGGGGGGGAAAGTGTTAGTTTAAGTGTGTGTGTGTGTTAGAAAGAGAGAGGGAGAATAACAGAGTGAAAAGAAGAAGAGATGTGTGTTTGTGCATCCAGCTCCAGACATTCTTGGATTTCTTAGCCTGACCTGTCTTTGCAGACTCATGCACATCTGCATGTATGTGTGTTATCATTTACATCCATTTTCACGTGTGTTTATAACTCAGATCTGATTTACTTGTTTACTCATTCAGTGTGTGTATTTGCACTTCACCATCTTGAGTATATTTGCTTTTGTGCAGCTTGTGTGCATTAGATTTTTCGACATCTGTGCATCTTTTACATTTCTCTGCCTTACATTGAGAACACACACACACACACAGAGAGATATATAAACACACTCACCTGTCTGGGGATCGACAGAGAAATACTGTTGGCCTTGCACCAGTGTGTATACTAGCTTGGCGCTGTTTCCATAAGTTGGATCATCAGCGTCTGTCGCTGTCACTTGGATTATTGACGTGCCTGCAGGGGAGAGAGATAAGGAAGGATAGAGGAAAGGAGGAAAATTAAGAGAAGGAGAGGGCAAAAAGGAAAGACAAAAGAGAGAGGAAGCCAAGAGGAAAGAGAAAATGGAGGGAGGGAAAAGCAAGATAGAAAGAAATAAGCAGAAATGGAAAAGACAAAAAGAAGGACAGAGTCAAAACAAGGCTAAGTGAACAGGAGGCAGCAGCACTTTAAGAGCAGAAAAAAGCCTTACATCAAGTCATCCTCCACTCTCCTTCCCCACTCCTTCTTTTTCAATCTCTTTCCAACGACAGTGTGACAAATACTTTATTCATCCCCTCATCGCCCCCCACAAGCACCTTCTCTTCCTCTACACCCACCCCCCACCCCCCCACGATTCCTTCTGTCTCACTTCATTTCTCTTCATCTCCGTCTCCAATTCCCTTTGGCTCCCTCTCTCAATCGGACCGTCTGTCTCTTCAACGGCCTCCCTCTCCCTCTCTCTCCCTTAAATCTTTATTCTATGGTTTGTGAAGTGCCAATTTGGCGGGGAATTTTTTTGAAATTGTTGGAAAAAACAGAAATATATGGAATGCAGAAAACACATTTCATATGTTGAGTATTCAAATATATCCATATTTATAGAAAAGTGTGACTAGGATGAATATTCCCAGTGGAGCCTGAGCCAGACAAGATAGAAAGAAGAAGGGGATTTGTGTGAGCAGCTGCTACTTTGTTTCTGATCAAAGCCATGACAGTATCACTATGGGAAAGATGGGTGAAGTGTGTGCGTGACTGACTGTGCATATGTGTGATGTTAAGGGAAAGTGAAGACTGGGACATAAGTTAATTTGGTTAGTGAGCCCATACAGGTAGTTAAGAATCAGAGATGTTAAATCGAACAATATTAAAGAATAAGAGCATCTACACAAAGTATCTGTACATTTACTTATGCACTCATGCACTTTTTTTACTTCAGTTTTTTAAAAATGTGTCTAGTTAACATTTCATGTCAAGATTTTACATAAAATAACAAAGACTTATGATCTGTAGCCAAGCTGACTTCAGTCAGAGGTTGTGCTTTAAACTGGATTTGTACTCAAAAAAGTCAGAATGTATTCTAGTAAATGCTTGATTTTTGATTGTGCTGTTTATGTACCCCATGTTACATAACAGCAAAACAAATGAGGGGGCTGCTTCCAGCAGCAAATTAAACAAAAAGAAAAAGAACAGAAGAATTAAACGAAAATTTAACCTTGTGTGGAGTTTAATTATTGGAACTGCTCTCAGTTGTTGTCTGTCACTGCATGTGATACATCATTTTATGTTAAAGTGCTTTGATTTCATGTTTACTAATTGCAAAAAAGCATTATAATGTGTCTACTGGTACACAGAATGTACTGGATACATTTAGTGTACGGAACAGTCAGATATAATGAGACCAAGAAGAGAGTAGACATCTTTTTTTATCCTGAGTTTTTGAATGTTTGGTCATTATTTTTAATGCTCAGTTTTGATTCCTTCCTCCTACATTTTGTAGTCAGCTAGAAAAAAATATTACAGCACCATGTGCACTTTCTGTTTTTGTTTCAAAGCAGTCCACTCACAGCCTGACACTACAAAGTTACTGTTGTTGAATCTCTTTATCTTTTAGGCTTTTTTCACTATAGATATTATAGATATGTGCAGGGGGACATAAGTAGATAAGTAGACAGAAATGTTTCTTTTGACAGCAGTGAAAACTGATCAGACTTAGGGATCAAACAGTTTGGCTTTGAGGTTGATGCAACAAGTGTAAGGTGGAGGCAAGCCCATTGGTATGCAGCCTGTCAGCCATACAGCCAGTCACACTCCACAAGGATCAAATATTCACAGTGCCATGCAGCCATCTGGAACGCATGTTCTTGCCATGAGACATCTGTCCTCTGGTGAAAAGGAATAGGAATCCATTCCATAGTGTTTGAGTTGTGTATATAAATATACACGTTGCATTTTAATATTTGTACTCAAGGTTAAACTTTGAATGTGAGTCACTCTCGCAGACTGCAGATACACATCTGGCAATATGTTTATACCTAGTTGAGTGAAACCAACACAAAACACTCTGCAGACACCAATCTGAAGAGGGAAACTGGCTCAGTTCCAGCACGCCTTGCAACAGTGTCTCATTGCTGTAGATGAGACACCAACTCCCCCCCTCAACCGCCACCCTCACCCTTAAATGTCTCATGTAACGAGTATTTGATAGAATCCTCACAGCAGCACTATCACCTCAGTCACGCATGCGGCAAAGCGCCTTGGTAAATATTGAATCGTCAAGTAAATATTGAATCCATGATTGACTGAACAACTCAATCTGAAGACTGAGCTGCTATGAGGAGCAGACACTCATAAAGCAGCTGATAGGATTACTAAATAGCGCTCATCTCCATCACCCACTCTTTTTGGGCCCTGCCCCAGCAGGCTGCTGGCAGGGTCATTATTTTAATTTGAATTAAACAATTCAGCACGGGAGGGACCTTGATGTTTGGAAAAAATCTTTTGGAGGCAGATGGCAAGGATCTTGGACCAAATTTACTGAACTTTTTTTTTGAAACTGTGTAGTTTAGTGGCAAATTATTTAAAATAATACCCCTTTTTTTCCAGCAGATTCAAAGGTTTTCCTGAAAGCCGTTCTCCTTGCTTTTAAAAGGCAAAGAGTGCTCCTCAGAGTAGAACCCATTTTGAAGGGGCAGAGACAGTTTAAATGGAGATTAGAGTACTTTTTGTACATACAAACTGTTTCCCACAGGCACTCTGCAGTCATGCTCTGAATTACAATCTCAGACAGTCATTGTCACTCCGAAATCTTATTGCAATATGAGCGCAAAACCCCCTCCTTCTCCTCCCTTACCTCTGATTTCATTCCTATTCCAAGTCCTCCAGTCACAGAAACAGTATCAGGTCACTGTGGCCGTGACAAGCATTCCTATTCTATAGTTTCTTATTTAATTTGAAAAGAATCATTTCTCATATTTGTGTGAAATGACAAATATCTCCCCACCTCTCTGTGTTCGCATAAAGACTCCACACTATTCTCATATATTTAGCTGATAAACAGTGTTGCATTTTTGGGGTGTAAATGTTATCTGATACACACATATGGTGCTATACATCAATGTCAACATAAAACAGGACATTGCTGAAATCATTTCATTCAAATCTGCTCCCTCAGATTTACTGTAGATTCTGATGTTCCACAAACCAAGATATCAGTGGTCAACTCTTGATGGATTTGAAGATGTTTGCCCCAGAAACCCAGTTTTCTTTTGTATCATGAACACTGTGTTTCTTGAATTTATTCATATGAAGAGTCTCAGCATCAGTGAAAGCATTTCACAGTGTATTGCCTCACTATCTGGGGGCTCAGTGACAGTGGGTTCAAACACAAATATGGGTTGCAAGTGCAAGTGCAATTTTGGTTCACAGTGCAATGAGGAGAGAAAGAGGAATTAAAACTATATAAAAAAATGGATGAATACATTATTAGTAAGTATTAGAAGGTATAGTAGATAATCACATGTAAGACAGGGCAGGTTTCAGTGATGGCCAATTATGTCTGCTCTTTATCATTTACAAGCAGCAGACATTTTCCTAATGAGGCGAGAGGAACGTCCAGGCTGGTAGAAAACTGCTCTTTTCTGGAAAGAGCAGAGTCCCAAAGCAGCAGCACAGCACGCCTCGAATTTGAATAGACAGCATCCATAATATGCAGATTATGCCCTCTGTTCATGTGACACAATACAAGCTGTCTCTATTTGTACTGTTTTATTCTATATATTTTGTATGCACAAATGATTAAATAGATTGTGTTCAGAATGGTTCACACAATCAAGCCACAACTGCAAATACTGACATAAAAACAATGTAACAGAGCCGAGCACAGGATTGATAGGATTGTGCAGAGAAACATGTAATTCAAAAGCTGGACAAAGACTTATTTCAATTTTGTATAGTTGGATAAAATGGGGAAAGGAAGGATGGACAACTGAGGAAGAATATGGATGTATCAATGGAAGAGTACCAGTCTGGTGGAGAAACTGTAGAAATCTAAATGCAAATCATCATCATGTTTTCTGGTTTTTCTCTGTACTGGAGAGATACAGAACACTTTATCCTAACCCATATATTCAAATATCAAATAATGCCCCTGGAGAGTAAGAACATACTTTTTGGAGTCATATCCATCAAATGGCTGAAGAGACAAATATTTATTAAATGCACTGGTTATATGTTACAAAAAAAATGGATATCCCAGGAGAACCCAACTTCAATGCATGGATTGACATTTACAAAATAGAGATGATAACAGCAAATTTTAAGCATGAATTAAAATTATTTGTGTCACACTGAGAAAACTCAGTAAACTATGCAATACCCCCTAGGCCAGACTTTATTTTCACAAAGCTATGATTACATGGTAAGGAAAAGATCTCTCCCTGATAGGTGCCACTGTTTTTGATGTTGAATGTCGATGAAAAGGTATTTGAGCCACTCTCATGATTACATAACCTGGGATCTCCCCAGAATACTAATAACAATCATATCATAATTGTAGTGACCCAAAATGTTTGGCCAGTGCACATTTATTGCTCCACCTCTCTGCCGTCAGAGACTGCAGATGGAACTTACTGTGCTGTATCATCCCTGCTGCTGTATGATGACTACAAGTATTTAATCAGCAAAAGGGAAAGGCCTCATGCATCCTACTGGTGAGAGTTGCATCTGTGGTGACAGTATTATTCAAAATGAAGCACTAATCTAACTCATTATAGATTCTGCGTGTGTTGTACTTAAATTGTGGTTCCCATTTGCATATAATTTGGAGCTTTTGAAGAGGTCTGCATGCACATATCCACCAACCCCAGCCAGAGAAATTTCATCTGTCTGGTTTGAGGCGAAAACAATTTCATGCCAAAAGAGTAATAAAATTGAAAAGCACTGCCTGACCTGCTTGTTCCCCACAAAAAGTGGAGAACAAGTGCATTTGAGTACCCATACAAAACTCGGATCGTATGTTGTAAGATGTTGCATTTGCATTTGCTTTCAAAATAAATTGACGTTTAAGTTGGTTTAACAACATAATATTGAACTCTTTTGCAAAACATTTTTTATAAGACTGGAGACTGTTAAGGGAGACAAAGCATGTGGCCCACATACAAAGAAACTATAGCAGTGCCAATGTCCTTCACTTTGTGCCACTTTTAGGTTGTACTAAAGGCCCCTTAGAAACTATATCTGGATTTTACAATCTGAAAAGGACACCCAGGAATCCCCGGAGGCTCGTATTCTGACTTGTACTACATGGACACAAAACTATGTAGAGAGGAATGTTACTTTGCTACCTTTTGCACTTGCCATCCAGGTTGCCAGATTTCTAACATTAGTAAATGTTTGCAGAATGGCTCTCAGAGTGCCTTTGACTTTGTAAAAGTCTGCAAGCCTAAAGAGAAAGATCAAAGAGGCCCCTTATTAACATATCATATGGACATGCATCACTGAGCTGTTCACTCATTAGACCTCAAACACATTAATCTCTTTCTTTACTTAATTATATTTCTGTATGTTAAGTGCTTAAATTTCAGAGATCGCCTGAGGCACGAGATGTTGCTTGTTTCGAATACAATATCCCTTAGGCTCAATGAAAAAACAAGTACCATACATTATAAAACTGCCCTGAATTATACTGAATGGAAACCAGTCTTGAATGCTGTGGATGAAATCTCAGGTTATGTGTATAACTTGATCTTTACTATAAGACATAGTGCTGTTGATGAAAATGCACTTGATACATATTTACTATATACATATTTGTGAGAATGTGTATCTTAGCATGTCATATCTTCGGGTATGATTTACTTAAGAGTTAACAAACAAAATATATATCTATATAAATCTTGTGTGGGTGTAGTTTGATCAGACTGACAATAACGAACAACCCAACTGTCAGCAGATTCCCCGTCAAATATTGCTGAATTCTGATTGGTGCATATTAGTATGTGATGTGACCTTTTCAAGACTGAGCGCTGCCTACTTGAGAAGAGCACAGAAAAGAAATGCAGAAATCTGTCTATGTTGTAACCAAAACTTTTGTGTCTTTGACAAAAAATGTGTTCATGTGAGATCTTCTCACTCATAGCTGATTTAGTAAAGAAATTTTTTGGGCCTTTCAAGTTTTTAATCCAAAGTGATTACCTATAATAAGTACTTTTCTGCATATTTATTAAGAGACTTCTAACATTTATTAAGAAACTGAATAATTCAGAACCTTTAATCTCATATTATGTTGAACTGTAGAGAAGAGTATGTTTACTTGGTGACACATAAAAGCACTGATTAACGGTCATGCAAATGTGAAGCAGTGACATCACCATAGAGATTGCGGCATTTGTTGCGAACGCGCTACACAAATAAAATCTGACAATTTTTTAGCAATTCCTTTCATTAGCTGAAGTAAGTTCTGCGAAGTTGTTCTGATATTAGGTGCAGTGTTCTAACTCCACGTTTAGTCATAAACTCTCTTAACATAAAATATCCATTAAAGGGTTCACTTTGATGAAGGCTAAATAGCTGTGCAGAAAATTGTAATACACTGTGAATGGAATCCTAGTAGTTATATTATGGCGGTGCTGCCTGAATTGTGTAATGACTGTATAGCTGTAGCTGTCAAAACTTCATACCGAAAACATCTACAGCTTGGTCATTCTATTTCAAATATTAGTTCGTGTCCCACTTTAAATGCTTCTCATAATAGGTGCTTACATTTCCGTTCATCTAAATGTTTAAAAATAGAGTCCATTACTGGTTTAATTAAGCAGCTAATAATTGATATTTTGTGTTTTACAATATTTCACCTTGAAAACCACGTAGCCTTGCATAAAAACTACCAAACCTGTTGAATAAAATACCGTCAGACAGCCGATCCCGTGAGACAAAGCTAATAAAACAGTGTCTAGCTGTGCTTCATTCTGATTAAACAGCCAATCAGTAAAACGCTACTGTCTTGATTCATACACAGAACGTGGATTCAATAACACGATGAATAAAGAAAGTTCTTGTGCCAGCTATTAAGACTTTTTTTTATCATTGTTCCGCATTGTTACTCAATCACGGCGGAGAAAGGGCATAAAAGATGAGATGAATAAATGTGTGTGACATGTGATAAAGATTCAAGGCCGAATTTGCTCCGACAGTCAAACGAGCAACATGGAAACCTCCCCAAATCCAGGACTGTAATTATGGTACCTCATGTTCGGCTTTGCACAAAGGTTACCTGGTCCAGCTATAATAACAGCACCTCTATGTTCTCTCCTGGTCTAAGGATTAAAAGTAATCGTCTTTTGATCATGAAAAATGTAAAACTATTCTCTGGTGTCTGGAGTGCAGATGGCATTGCAATAGCATTTTGTTCATGTTTTAACTGTGGCAAAGAGGCAACAAATTGGGTTTCTGCAGACTGCTGAACAAGTCCGATCACAGCAGAAAGTACAGATAATCATATTATGGAACAGCTTTGAGCAGCTTTCCTTAAAAGTGGTGGGCACACGGTTCAGAAAAAAGTGTGTTCTGTACTATGGGTAACGTAAGTGAGTGAAAAATGACATAATATGATTAAAAAAACTATGGTGTGAGTACAATAAGGACAATATCTTACAAAACTGAAACATTAAATAATTTAATACATTTTTAAACTTGACTCATTATTAGGAAAGAATTTCATTGTTTTTATTTTCAGGTTAATATTGTTCATTATTATTTCAACACAGCTTAAGTTCTTTTTCATTTCATCATGGAATTTCTTTGAATGACACTTTTACACTTTTTTACTGACACTTTTGTTTTATTTGAGAACTTTTACTGCCTCACGGAACTACCTTACAACAAGCTACACCATATAGACAAAAGTACTGGGGCACACCTCTTCATTATTCATTTCAAATGTGGGTGAGGCTGTTTTTCAGGGATTGGATTTGCCCCTTACTTGCATTCAAGGGAAATCTTAATCTTAATGCCTCATCATACCAAGACATTTTGGACAATGCCATACTTTCAAAAATATGGCTACAGTTTTGGGAAGACCCTTTCCTATTCCAGCATGACTGTTCCCCAGTGCACAAAGCAAAGTCCATAAAGACATGGTTGGATGAGTTTGGTGTGGAAGAATTTGACTGGCCCACACAGAGACCTGACCTCAACCCCATCAAACACCTTTGGGATGAACTGGAACGAAGATTGCGAGTCAGGTTTTTTTTGTCCAGCAGCAGTGTCTGACCTACCAAATGCTCTACTGCATGAATGAGCAAAAGTTCCCACAGAAACACTCCAAAACCTTATGGAAACCCTTACCAGAAGAGTGAAAGCTGTTATAACTACAAAGCTGTTCATGCATTTAGAATGCGATGTCATGTACATGTCAAGTGTCCCAATAATTTTGCCCATATAGTGTAGTTAGATCTATTTGGCCCCAACAATTAGCTTTGTCCAAAATTACTCAACAGTAAAAACACTGAATTAACCATCCAGCTGCCGATGCTAACAGTGGCTAATAAATCACAACTCCCAATCCAACCGATCTGTTTGGCTGGCTAGTTCACTAACATGTGTTGTCTTGGTAAGCTATAGAAAAGGAAACATTACTCAGTTTCAGTAGTGGCCTCTAGTTGTCTGATTTACATTAATTTAGCATTTTATTGCTCTAGCTAACAAGAGCTAACTGGCTACATTTTGGAAACAATTGTTAAGCCTACTAAAAGACTGATGGCACATGATTGGCTGAAAGGTGAGAGAGCAAGCAGAGGAGCGCCCGTCGGCTCCAATGCGTGCAAGTCCACGGGATGCTCAGCTGGGATAAGGGCGAAACGAAATTCCATTCGTCGCAACACTGACCACAGTTCAACTGTCAAGAAACTGCCATGATGAAATCAAAAGTGTCATTGAACAAGTGTGGGAAGGGGACATTATGTCCTCTTCCTGGTCTTCAATAAATTCTAAACCCACCCCACCACTTTCCACCCAACTCCCAGTACCTATATTTGCCATCTCAGGTACGGTGGCGATGTAGGGGCCTTCATCAAAGACAGGCGGGTTGTCGTTGATGTCCTGCACCCGAATTATGAACTGTGACGAGGGCTCCAGGGCACGGTCAGTCTGCCTGTCGGTAGCCGTGGCTATGAGACGGTACTCGTCCTTCTCTTCACGGTCCAGTGGCTTGGTGACGTGGATGTTACCAGTCTTCTCATCTATCACAAAGACCGAGCCCGCACCCTCGCCTCGCAGGACATACTTAGTGCGTCCATCATTCCTGTCCATGTCGGTGTGGAGCTAGGAAAGAGAGGATGGAAAGAGGGATAAAGAGAGGGGAAAAGTCATGGGAAAAAAAGAGAAAAATGAAAACAGTGACAAAAAACAAAAAAGAGGAAACAGCAGTCGGAAGGATGTAGTAAGAAGAAAAATGGTAGAGAAGAAAGACAAGAGTAAACACCAGTTAAAAATTAAGTTTGCTTGTTTGAGACAGGCAGTGAAGACAAAACAAGCAGATTATCTTCTGCATGCCTCCAGGATATAATGAATTTAAACAGAGGTGAACAAAAGAATTACGCACAATACCTCCTACTCCCTCTCTCTCACATACACACTTTCCTCCCATTGCACTTTCTCATCTCTCTATTCCTGCAGTACGAGCAGTTATGAAGCAGGATCTCCTTAATCTCAAAGATATCCAGAACACATACTCTCCTGCTCACTCTTAAAGCTTCTTTTCACTTCACCCAGCAGCTGTGGATGGCAAGAGCTTACTAGTCTGTGCACATGCAGTGCCTTGGCTAATGAAAGCACCAAATCAAAGGTATAATGAACAGTAGACCAATCAATTTTCCCTAACTACTATGTGTGTATGAAGGAGAGTGGAGGGGTGCATGGCGGTGGGGCACGCTGTATCGATCACAGGCCCTATGTTGAGCTTTATTGGATCAGCGCCTGGCAGAATGGCAAAGCAGCAGAGTAACCAGTGTCCTCTCATGCAGGGAGAGGTAATATCAGGGAAGACTCCACACTGCCCTCTGTCCTCAATGAGAAAGATGCACCAGTGGGATGTGCCCAGCAAATCAAGATTCAATCTCATTACCGTGCATCTACGTGGATTGAATAACAACTGTGATTTTAAAAAGGGTGCTAAATTAGCCCCCCCACTCACAAAAGAGTGTGACACTGTGTCTTTAGATGGAGAGAAGAGCATAGAGCAGGCTGGGGAGGGGAAGAGGGTTTAGCTCAGGAAAGCATTGTTGCGTGGCAACAGCTAAGCACATTAGCAAAATGAAATGAGAATGGATACTGTGAATCGAAATGTTCATTTACTTTGAGGATCGGCATTTTTCAAGGGGAAATAGCATGGATACACCAGCTTTCCAGGGGGTAAACAATGAGTACGGATGTTGACAAGGTTGTTTATAACTAAGAAGGCAAACATCAAGTTCAGACTGTCTGAAAGTTGAAAGCCAAAATTGTGTGAACAATTTGGCATGACGTCAAAAGTTAAACACACTTCACCTTCAAAAGATCCTTTCATTTAAATGACAGTGTAAATTGGCAAATCTGAAATCTCTCTAGCCAACACAGAGACTGCTGTGTGCGAGCAGAATGCACTAAGGAGACTTTACATCCATTCACCCCGAAATGTAACTGAATGGGTGATTTGATCAGCCACTACTAGCATTAGCATGTTTACGCTAGCCCTGCTTCTGAAGTGTGATCATAACTACAATGACCATGTGTTAAAGTGTTACCTCACCTGGAATCTTTTAAAGTATATATCAAACACTCACCCCTGTACCTTTTAAATTAGCTATGAAAACTTTGTAGTTTATTTGTTCATAAAATGGCTATTAATAGCTGGGATTCATGGTGCTCTTAAATGATAAAAGATGATAAAAGTCAATCAAACCATCCACAAAAAAATCTCATAACTACTCCTCCAAAGTGTCTGCTGTCTAGCCATAAGGACCATCATGCGTGGCTCATATGAGCAGGTGCATGTATGCACCATTCCCAAGAAGTTACTCCAAAATATCTCAATCACTCCCTGATGGCTTGCAGCCTCCAACTCCAAACATGAACATGAGCCAAAATTAAAACTCAAAGTACACGTTAAATTAATCTTTCCCAAAGATGGTTTCTGTCCTTTTTGGTAGTTATCACACTGACATTTGTTCAAGTGTTCAGATAAGTTTGGTTTTAAATAGTTATAGTTCAAATGGGTGCATGGGGGCATGCCACTCTTCCACCCTCATTAGTGCTACTTCTCTATTGTCAGTATAGAGAATTTAGCAAAGGAAGTTATGTATTTTTGGTAAAACATCCTGAGCATTAAGACTCAGGGCTGAAGACTGAATAATGCAGAGGTTCTTTGAAAATATCCTTTTGACATTTGGATATTTTTCCAAGTGTGAAGACTAAATAGTCCAATTTTGAACAGTGAATCATTTTAATGTATCATTACATAACTTCTGAAGACAGAAATGTCATTGCAACAGCGTATTAGGTTATTTTCAATGCCTGTCAGTACAAACACGCTGTCATAGACTTTTTTTCACAGCAGATGCTTGGCATGACTGTGCATAGCATGAAATGGTACCAATAACATTAATTATGGCGCTGCTCTATTCACATGTACCAGTAAGTCATGACAAAGAGCCACCATGCACAACACCAGAACCCTGAAAATGAAGAAGCTAAATGGAATTCAGTAGCTGGCAATTTATTATCATTATTATTATCATAGTATTAGTATTATTTAGATTGTGCTGGGACAAGTTAAAATATATGTTGTGAAAAGTTTTCTCCCTACCTGACATAAAGTTCCTGTCCAGCAGCTGTCCCCAGCTCTTAATACATTCCTCAGTCAGATGATGAGTACCTGTCTGCACACCTGCTCCTCATTTCCTTAAATCATCCACCCTTTATGTTGATCTGCCCACAATCAGTGACTGATTTTAACTGTCTGCCTATTCTGTAAGTTCTGAAACATTAACTAGTATTGAAGTAAACCTTTTACCTGCTTTTTATTCCATTCCCATGCAGCATCTACCAGATCTGGAACAAGGCGTTATATTTATTGCACAATTAAGACCTGGCCATGTAGATTCAAATAATAATTCAAAGACAGACTGCGCTGATACATGGCATCCCCATGGATCTCACACTCAGCTCCAATGTGTCTGTGCACCATTTACAGTTAAAGTAAACAAATGGCCTTCCCATGGATGTCCTACGGGCATCCCCGGTAACCTATACAAATCTGACAGAAGCAATGTAGCAGCCGTTCAGACAAACTGGTGTATGCCACAGTTTTACTTTATATCAAAATGACAGTAACAATGTGCAATCACTGCAGGGTGAGTAACACAGCATGAGCTTAACTGTCTGAAATACCTTACCCATCACTATCTAAAGAAAAATCTAGGTCTGCTACAGGCTATTTTGATCAGTTTTTGTCCCTCTAATATGTATAGAGTAGGGTTATGCTTGTGGTGTTTGCACATATGTAGATTCTACATGTAATTTTTAGCTATGTTTTTTTTTTTTTTTTTTGATTATTACATAGCACAGTTCAGTAGTATAAGCTGCTGTCTATCTGAGGTCCAGACATTTGCTTTGCTCCATCACCTGTGCACCTGCAGGTTTACAGGTTTTTATACAATATGAAACTGTGTATTAGTACAGCAAAGGTCAAACAAATTCAGTGAAAAGTGTTTACATTTTGACTTACACTGAGTTTAGGCCTGCTCTCATTCTCCATCTTCTGTGGAGGCCAACCGGGGCCAATTGGCCAAAACACTCGGCTGGTCAGGACCACCACGGGAGCCTGGTTCCTTACTCTCTTTAACGAAGAGCCATTAACAATCAAAGTCTTAACGGCCCTGCAGCTTAACGAGGGGACTTAACGAGCTTCTTAATGAAGCCCCGGCCATCATTACCACAGAGAGCAGTGGCAGTGCTGATTGAAAGCACTGCTCAGAGTCATTCTGGAGCATGAGAGCCCAGCCTAAGGAAACTAAATCCATTTAAGGCTGACCTCTCACCCTTATCTTTTCCTCTAAGATTAATAGGAAAGTACAATAAGGAAAATGCACTTAACTAGCTATAATGGCTATGGATATTTTATGTCTGTAGAGGTGGCATAGCTTTGGAATATCTTTCAGCCACCTTTCACTGTGCAAAAATATCCAAACAACACAAGCGACTATCACCATATTTCACATCCGCTTAACTTGAATAATATGACATCTCATAACTCCTGAATTTCATATCCCCCTGATATACCATCAAATATATCAGGAGCCAAACAATATGAAGCCACTGGCCACAAAAGCCAAATTTACTGATGTGTCACCTCTGCTTTGAGAGTGATTTCAGCTTGATAAGCTGCCATTTCCATTTTCCCTGGTGCCAGTTGTGTATGCAACACCCAGCCTCCCCAGACTCCTAAATCTCTTCAATTACTTATATTATCATAAGGTAATATGCTTATACTCATATACTCAATTTCACATTTTTGCAATAACCATAAATCATGAAGTGAAGAGGAAAGCTACTCTTTGCCAACATCTAAATCACTCAAATAACTAATATTCCATATACACAATTTCACATTTCTGCTGCACAATAAATCATAAAAACACCAGGAAAATGTGTTTTTTTTTCCACAGCTGTGCATTAGCCTAATGAATGTGAACGTTTTCCCCCACAAATTCAGCATTTGTTTGTGTGTGTGGTTGCTATGCTTGTGTGAAGCTGAAAGAGAGGTGAGGTTACAGTGGCAGGAAAAATGACAAACTGTGAAAAATCTGCTGGCAGTTCACATGAAACACCATACAGCGCCACCACTGAGCCCTGCGATTGGCAGAAAGGTTCAACTCCCCAAACACATCAGGAGGAGTTTGCAAGGGCGAAAGGCGGGTGTGAGAATATCCCCCAGTCTCCTCTGCAAGCCTGTGGAGGAGGGCAAGTTATTCATCTTATGTGTGGCAACTTCAAAAGAACATGAGGCCTCGAGGACAACTGCGAAGCCCCACCGGCCAGTCAAATTCCCCAACAAGGCTGGGTGGAGGTATCGCCAGGGGCTGGGACTGAGCCAGCTCTTTCGTATCAGCCAGGGAGTGTCAAGCAGGACCGAGGGGAAAGGGTCAGCCAACCGATTTGGAGCAGGCCCACCAATTCAGAGAAATGTCGGAAGAAACAGGCAGATCAGGGAAAAACGGCAGCGAAATTAATTTGGGACAGGGCCCATATGAGTTCAGAGAACCTGTTTGAAATGAAACTGTGCCTTGTGGCCAGCCTACCTACCACTGAGATATCATTACTTTTGCTCAGGGGTATGTGTAAGTGTTTGTGTGTGCATTTGTGTGAATATGTTTCGATACTATATATGAGCAGTTTAACAGGTGATTGTGTGCGTGTTGGCCACAGTAACTTTAAAGAAAGAGGTGTAATGACTCTGAGTCTCCTTTCTGCCCTGGCTGAACTTCCACTTGGCACAGCTATTGCACAGTGTGGACAAGAAGCCAAGGCGTGACTAAAAATGTGTGTGTGTGTGTGTGTGTGTGTGTGTGTGTGTGTGTGTGTGTGTGTGTGTGTGTGTGTGTGTGTGTATCTGGCTGAGTACTTTGTGTGTGCATGTGAGTGCCAGCAGCATCTGACCTGGAGAGAGAAGAAACAGCTGAAAGCAAGCCAAGATGTCTGGGGTGGTTAACAGAGCACAGCACAAAGCTGAGGCCAACATCTACACTGCGACTAATAATTAAAGTCAACTTGGCTGAGTGTGATCAGATCTGCCATCATCAGATGTCTTAGCTCTCTCTCCCATCTGGAGAGCAATGCACCCCCATCTGGGACTCAGAAGAGTGAAGTATAATACACACACATAGGCGAAACCAGTGTGTGGACACAGCAACAGTAGACTTGTGTGACGTCTCACGAATTCAAAGGGTGGGACTAATTGCAGCAGTACAGTTATTTGGTTGATTGAGTTGAGTTGAGTCTCAATCTTATGTTTCACTTTTAAAAAAGCAAGAACTCCACAGAATTATCATAATTATATCTTTTCTTTCTCAAAAATGAAAAAGTGTTTCCACTATCTCAACTTCGCCTCCATTCTAACATTAACGTGTGAATAGAACAAAATAATTTTCATCTACCCACCAAATGGTACCTCTGAGGTGATATAAGAGGCACTTCATTTCGCAGGTTCAAGTTTATGAATAATTTTAAGCTGAACAAGACATTTCCATTATTTTGTACTAATTTGGGAAAAAATGTGACTTTAGTAAACATGCTTTCATGATGACTTATTTATTTTTAGATAAGCTAACAGTTATTTGAATTATTTAACTGGAACTACACCAAATCAGCACTGCAGTTTCTGTTTCTTATAGTTTTTGCCAAGTCATGTGGATATTTCCAGGAAATGTAGTGGAAATTACGATTGCAAATTAGCCACAATAAAACATCCTAAAAAGTTGTTCTTAAACCAAGAGCTACTAAATCCATGGTTTTAGTAGCTCTTAGCACCCCAACATACACACACACACACACACACACACACACAATTCTCTAAACAATAAACATAAAGATGGACTGATATCAAATGATGTTTGATGCTGTAGCAGACTGAATATGTGACTGTCACATAATCAGGCATTTTTGGATACTCAGCTCAGCTCAGGTGGGATCTAATAATTTGCATACAGTCACGAATAATTCACTGATTATATCAAAGGCGATAAATCATAATTTCATATGGTCAGAGTTTTGGCTTGTATTGTCACTGTTGGACAAAATACACAAGTAATCCAGTTATCTTTGGTCAAACTCAGAGTAAACAAGGCAAACGGTGAAAGTTAAGACCAAGATTGTCCATCATGTACCATCACAGTAGTGCACAGTTTTCCAGCGCAGTGAAGGATCTATTTCCAACATGTTACGTGTGAATAATCAAAATAGGATGGATCATGTTATCATGTTATGTTGTCTTATTTACATCTTGCCTGATGATTTGGCTGCTTGTTTCTTGCCCTCAGACTTGTCAGACTTCTACTGATTATTTTAGAGTATAATTTTATTATAATAGATAGAACTAATGCCAAAACTACCTCTAACTACCTCTATGTGAATTCCAGTAAGGACCATAATTGTCATGATATGAAAATATTCCCTAGCCTAAAACAAACCATTATAACCGCATAAAAACATAACAGCAGCCATAAAAAGTATGCAAATAAAGTTCCTCACAGGTGTGACACACACATGCCTTGGCATGCATACACATTTGCATGATCTCATTCAACTGCTCTACTCTCATCTGCAATCAGTGCAGACACACATAACAAAAACACCTTCCAATTATGCAGAGGCATGCAAACATGAACCGCCCCCCCCCTCCACTGCAGACACAGAGGCAGAAACCAGCCAGCATCTGAGGAGCACTTGTGACTTCAAAGAACAGACCTTTGTACTATGACAACTTTTAAATTCCATCTGAACTTTCAATAAAAGCCATTCTCGGAGCGAATGTGTATGAGTGTGTGTGGGGGAAGGGGGGATTCCCTTTTGTTCTCCGCTCATAGCAAAATGTCAGACCGTATTGAAAACAGTCTCCTCCCGCTCCTTGTCTGTTTGTCTTATAGCAAGACACGGCTTAAATATGTCGGGAGCAGTAGGAGTTAATTGTTTAGCATTGATTTACTATTGATTCAGCCCTGAAGTTTGGTTGGCGTTGATTGCCTCTTTAATTCAGTTGTGGTGTGGACATGTTGCCCAGTTCTCCTTTGATCTAATTCAGTCTGTCTCTGGAGGGCACACTGTGTGGCCCTCTGCTTCGGTGTACACACACACACACACACACACATACACACAAAGCCTACAAAATCTCTCTCTGTCACACTTAGACACACTTCCTCCCACTCACGCACTTCCTAACAGAACATTCATTATTCATCATTATTAGATTTTTCCTTTAGCACCATAAGCTGTTCAGTGCATCTCACCACTGTTCCCTTCTTCCGCAATATATTATTCAGGACAAAACTGTGCTTTTAGTCTCAGAGTATGCAAATCCTACTTTTGATTATCATAATCAGCTGACATATGAGAAGGCTCGCGCGAGTCTGTGTGGCGGCTCGTCAGGTGATTGTTTGTGTTTTATTGCTTCAGTGCTCCACTCTGGTGTTGTAGGTCTACACTTCCCATCATATTTTTAGCCGAGGGAGACGAGCATGGAAAAGGCCACTGGAGACTTAACTCACTGCTGTACATTTAAAGGGCAAATCGCCCACATATATGCCACAGCGTGCCACTGCCGAGAGGAATGGCTTTTACAACTGGGAACCAAACGTCCGTGTGTGTTTACATGTGTGTAAAGTGATGTGTAATTCTGAGGGAATCTCAAGCACTGTTTGCTATCTTTTTCATTACTCTGTTATTAGTATTGAGTGTTTGTGAAAAAGGTGCATGATTGATTTTTTCTGACAGAAATGTAAAACCAGGATGTGTAAATAGACAAAGCACCACAATTATACTGTAATTATATTTTCTGATATGTACTTAAAAAATGTGTTAAACTGTTGTAAAACATATGTAGATAAATGCGTACCCTTGCACATGATCACATTTTTAATGAAATGCATAGAGTGCTTTATCTGTGTGATTGCAGTTGAATTATCTCAGCATGTGTGTGCCTCTCACAATGCGTTAAAAGATTAACCTGCATGTGTGCATCTGTCAGCAAGCTGAAGAGAAGATTCCCTCCTCTCCCAACCTCCTCCTCTTCCTCCCACTCCTTCAAGTGTGTCGCCTGCTCTCATCAGGTGCCACCTATCACCCATTCACCCCCCCACCCCCAGCCTCCCGCTCACCTCGTCCTGACCCTGCTCTCTTCTTCTGACTTCCCTTCATTGTGCACCTCCTCCCTGAACCTTCTTTCTTTCTCTTGCATGGACTCTGCTACTCAAACCAGCTAATAAATAATCTTAACAAATATATCAAAATAATGATGTTTTTCTAACAATGCAAGAGACAATTAAAGCTGCTGTTATTCCTATTTTATATTAACAATAAATAAAGTGCTTCATCAGCTTTCTGCTCATGGCTTTTGTTTTAAACTGTTTCTACTCTTGGTTCATTCTCATTGTTCTCTTCAGCCTTGTTTTGAGCTTCAGCAGGAAGCTGTGTTCAACAGAAAAGCTCATTCAGTTTTACAAGAAACTGCCAGTACAGAAACAGACTAGCTGGTGAAAACAGAGGAGCATACAGCAGCTTAAAGAGACTGATATTTTGCTCAAGAAACCCAAAAAGAGGAAAAGAGAGGAATTTTAGATTTACATTGCAATCAGAAACATAACTGCAAATTGAATGATAATGTTGTTATGTGTAAGCGATACTCAGTTTAGAAAATAATAACCAAAGGAGCAAATATAATTGGCTGATTCAGTCTTAAAAGAAATTAAGTTTTCATGATCCAAATTTTAAAAATCGCCTAACTATTTAGCTAATATTAGCATAACAGCTTGCTAAACACGAGCTTGTTAGCATTACTAATATACAGTAAGCATGTCAGAACGACGTCCACTATTTTTACATTGAACCACTGTTGTTTTACTTTTCCAAAAACAAGCTTTGGACCTCATCTTTTATCTGTCTTATAATTTAGTTTTCATGAGAGTCTCATGGCACTGCTAACATGACGGTAGACCGGGCTGAAAAAGTGAAATTTGGCTGTATTTCAGAAGCTTGTTATCTAATTGAGTTGTTGAGTGTCTGTGTCTGTGTCTGTGTCTGTGTCTGTGTCTGTGTCTGTGTCGTTCTGTAAATGGGTCCTCAACTTTATGTAAGAATGTTTAGAGACACAAAGACCTGGACTCAGCGCCCAAAAATCTGATTCAAGTTCATTTGATTAGATTTAATCAAACAAACCAGAGTATTATGACTAATATGTAACATGTTATGTGACTTCAAGGGCAAATCATATTTTAAGTAAATTTCATGTTTTAAGAGTAGATTTTTTTTTTTTTTAACCATATTCAGATTTCCATATTTCCTGCCTTTCGGAAATTTGTCCAAGAATACTGAAGCTCAAAGCTCAGAAGCCTACCCAACAACCCAGTTTACCACAGCATTAATGTTAACAGGGGAATACTCCACACTGATCAAAGCAAATATTTTGATATTGATAATGTGTTGATATTTTGGGTAATACTGAAGCTAAGATTGATTTAAAATTAAAACCAGAAAACACACAGCTGTCATATTCCACAAAACTCATCCACTGGTAGCTCACTGGTGTTCAACAGTGATGACTGACTGGCCAGATCTTGTGATTAGCTGCAGCAATCTGCCTGAGGGTGAGTTGTGTCACCTTTCAGCTCTTGCCTTCACTCTCCTCTTTCACTTTCTCTCTTTCTCTCCCTCCTTCCCTTTTTCTGACATGTGACTCCTTCTTTAGCCTCCTCTGCCCTCCTCTCTCCAATGCCCTCTGCTCCCTGACTCACGGGCTCCTTCAGGGCCGCAGGGAGAAGTGAAGTGCACGATCCAGGCCAGCGCATAAATATTAGCTCAAGGTCATGGTCACAGAGCTCACACTGGGCTATGCATAAATTCTGTTCATGCATGGCCTCTTCACTTCACATATTCCCTATGTCACTGAACTGCGCCCTGGCTAAACACACAGTATTTTTCACCACTGACATGTCTAACCTGGCAGACTTACCCTCGAGCGATAAGCCAGAGCTAACTTTCAATTTGTGCTTTACTTCATGTTATTACATTACCTTAAGCCGTTAAGGTTACACATGTACCAGCCCACAGTTCCAGGGTTATCATATGCATTTTTATGTTAGGATAGAAATGGCGTAAATGTATCCTAAGCAGTTCATATACTCTCATAGATAAAATACTGCCACTCTCGCATCCGGGAGAACCAGGCTTTAAATTCAGATGCTCGCTTTGCTGATTTGTTCGACATTATCCTGAGATGAAACGTAGGCTATAAAGAGAGAAAGGAGATTGGAAGTAAAGGAGAGAAAGGCAGGCTGTGTTTCCTTTGAATTCTATCTTTAATAGACTCCACAGTTTCTCCTCTTTTCTTCTTATTCTCTTCCCCTCGTAGCCTTGTTCCCTCAGTCATGCCGTTTATTATTTTCTCTATGTGATCGTGTACCCACTCAGCACAGAGACACATTTGAATGTGGCCTCCACGGGGGTTTGCAATAAAATGATATTTAGCTGCTCTCTCCATTCTCTCACTCTCTTTCCCCTTCTCTCTTGTATTTTCCTCTGTGTAAACCCTGCACGTCCCTGCGCTGATGCCCTGGATTCCCAGCTGCCTCCTTTCATAACCCTCTCTTTTCCTCTCCTGTCTGTCTTTCTCCAGCTCGCTTCGGGCCTCGACAGGCTGTGAGGTCAGCCTTAAAAACGTGTGTGATCCCTCACTCCGTCCTCTTCTCTCTTTTTCCTTAAACTGCCTCACACCTACTTCCTCTCCGCCAGTTGTAAGCCATTAACCTTTCCTCACTTTCCACCACTCTCACTTTTTTTTTTCACTACCCGTCTGCTCTGTATATCTGCATGCCATTAAAGCTGCCCTTGCTGTACTGTACGTCCCCTTTCTTACTTAACCTCTCTCTGTTCTCTCTGCGGTTTCACCCCCTTTCCTCTGCATCATCCCTTCTTTGTCCTGCATGGTAATCTCACTCTCCTCTGTCTTGTTATCTTCACCTCTCCTCACTCCTTCCAACACTGTAGTCACTCTCTAATTGCTGTCTCACCCCTGCTGTGCTTGGACCTGGAGGCTAAATGATTTCTACAGGGAGAGTAAGAGTGGAAGCAGGCAGAAACACAGGGCTCTTTGCAAAAAGACTTTTTTTTTATCATTATTGATGAGTTCCTTGTAAGAAGGTGTTAGTGTTGGCCCTCTTAATGGCACCATCATACACTCTTCTCGTTTTTATATTTTATGTGTGAGTAACTCCATGCCTTTCTCCTTGCATGTAGTGTTTTTACCTCCGTTAGACACATCAGTAGAATATTTTTGTGCACATTTTTTTCTGTATGCTCAAGGATCTCTCACTGTTGTGGTGATTCACAAATTTTGAAAAACAATTTTATTGAGTGCTGTGTTTTATTCTGTCATTGCTGACTTCTCACCCCAGCAGAGGCCACAAGTGATTAAAAACTGCTTCAGATTACTGACTGGCAGGTCGCTGTTAAATGATAAATCCAGTGTGCTCTCCAAGGTGCTGAAATACCATACACATTGTGATCGGAACTTCTCTCCATTCCTTCCATGGATCTGACCTGCTTCTCTCCTGTCTATAGTTTGTAAACTGTATAAGGGTCCATTACAGGTCATCGCAATCTCTGCCATGAGCCACTGGCTCTGTGCCAGAGAATCGTGTTTTATTTGCAGAAACAAGAAGGCATAAGCAATAGCTTTCCTGTATGTGTCAGCATACACATTGCTGTATGCACATCTTTAGAGCATTTAATCCATTTTAGTATCCTGGTTTACAACATAATGATTCCAATTCACATAGGCCGAAAAGCAAAATAATTCAAACTTTAAAGACAGTGGTATCATATGAATCTTGAGTAATCATGAGTAAAATTTGCTTTCTGTTTCTTTCGTTCTTTTCTTTTTTGGTAAAATGATTTCCTTTTGTTGGGGAAAACATGACTCACAGCACACATTGGTGCTCCAGCATCACCACTCTCTCTGTTTGATTAGCTGCATTTAGATACGGATTGTAATGCAGGGCCAGACAAAATCATTTTGCGCCTCACAGAGCCTGTTGTTTTTATTTTTTGATACAAAGTTCAAGTTTGATTTATTCAGCAGATTTTAATTGCGTTATGGAATTAATTTACAAAACTGATTTAGATTTCTTTTTTTTTTTTTTAAATTGCCATAACGAATTTCACTCCAGGTTTTTTGAGTGTCCTGCCCCCATTGGGGCCCTGGATAGTCAAGCCCATGTATATCATCTAACAATTATTGTCTTATATATAAAATCAGTAGATTACTATTACAGATGTTTATAAATGTAAGCATTATTCAGTGTAGAAGAGGTAAAAGTGGAGCCAAACTAGTAACTACAACTGAGAAATAAATATGAAATAAAAGGTACAATACTTCCCTCTGAAATGTAGTGAATTAGAGGTATGAATCAGCATGAAATAGAAATCATTAAATAAAAAAAAAATGCACTTGAGTAAATGTTCTAAGTTACATTGTCCCATTAGCTTGTAGCTATTGATGGGGCTTTGCTAAGGTGAGCATTAGAGAAAAGCCTAATGCGCATACACACTTACACAGTCTCAAACACCAGCACTTAACTTCCTGATAGCCTCCTTCTCATTCTTGCATCACACCACACCTCTCCACCAGTGCTTTTGCAATATCATATATGTGTGCACGTTACACCCAGAGGTGCTGCACAGAAGCACAGAAGTTATCAATAACAGAACAGTCAGTAACCGTTTTATATATTTATCTTTAGAAGCCCTCGGGCTGGAGGAATCTTTTAAAAGCATTTTGCAGAGCATTTTCAGCAATGAATGTTGCTGAATGATTCAACATAATCAGAAAGTTAAATATCTGTTATTCAGGGAATTGGCTGGTATATTTTGGTGAGTCACAATATGAAAGTATTTAATTACTTATTACATTCTTACCTGCATGTTTTATATTCATGTTGTACTGTACTGTGGGTGTTGTGTGTGGGAAAGACAATAATGTTAATTGTGTACTACAGACATATTTCACCATGAATTATGTATGTTTATGCTGATGTTAATGATATGCTAATGGTAATTACAGCCTAGGTCCATTTCCTGTTGCACTAGAGAATTACATATGCATCTTCATCGACCTGCCAGATAGCTCATAACTTCAGTGGTAATAAAGGCAAAACAGGGCAAGATGGAAATGTTGGAATTTCCTCACAGAGGAAGAAACCATTATATATGTCACATTTTCTCCCCACATGAGGTGTTAGGGAGTTTGCATTTCAAGAGGAAAGTGAGGATGGAAGAAAAGCTAATCAGAAAGTGGTGTTTTTTTTTCTTAATCCCAGCTCTGCTGAGGCGCCTTTTCTCCTCAAGAAAAATCTGTGTTTCTTTCAGACTGGCTCTGCAATCACTTGAAACCCCATTACAGACCATGTGACAGCATCAATTAAATTCACAATTATCATGGGGCAGAGACACTCCAGCGTGAGAAAATATAGTAACACAACATCATCTGCAAGTGCGCGCGTGACTGTGAATATGTGCATGTATGTGTTTATGTGTGTAGGTCTGTGTGTGTGTGTGTCTTAGAGAGAGATACAGAGAGTGTTGATAGAGAGCAGAAAACTGAGTCAGACAATTCGCTGCTCAAAATGTTTCATACCCTTTTTGGAAACCTGAAAGACTCTCCAAAAATAAGATGCCACAGTAAACCAAAACTCAGACACTTTAAAGACATTGCAAGGGTCACTCAGACGACAGCGAAAGGACAGATGGTGACTCATAGGTTGCTTCTTTAGTTTTAATGGCAAATAGGCTATTTTTTATAGCACTTTCTAAAAATTTGATATTGGACAAAGTACTTACAAATATCTATGCAAAATTACACTGGGTGCTGTCACTGTGTCCATAAAGGTGGCCCTTAATTCATTATCAGTTTAGCTGCAGCGACTTTGTCTCCCATTGACATCATAGATTAGAGTCTTGGCTCTTGTTTCCAGCTTTAGTAGAGGTTTATCCAGTCCAAACTGTTCAACATCACACAGAAAAACAGTATGAATCAGTGTTAGAGGGTGGACTTCTAAAGAGAGCCCACAATTAAATACAAAATCACACCATTAAATGTACATGGTTTGTGTGTCTAAAGGTGTGGACACACACAGCGTGGCCAACTGAAGGAGAGACACGTGTTATGAGTCACAGGCAAGAGTGTTTGCAACTGATTGAGCCTTTGGTGTTGGATTTGGCATGTGGAGCTGTTCTGGACTGTACAGTGAATTTCTTCACACTCTCCATCACAGCTCTCTCCATTAAAGCACAATCAGGTCCCAGAAAGGGAAAAAAACAAGGCAGTGTGTCCGCATTGATCTCTCTACCTATAGTGCTGGCCGACACTGGAGCAGAGCTGGAGATTAAAAATTCATAAGCGTATTTAGATCTATAAGAGCATTATTCATGTGTGCTGTCACTGTCTAATACAGCAGGGCACTAATCATAAGCATCTCTAGCTCAGCACACACACAGTCACAATAGTGTTCTGGGTATATTCCAAGTGTCAGCACTATCATATGGGCATGTGTGTGTCCTGGCGTTGTTCCCTGCTTGAGTGCTATACAATGTGCTGGCATAAATACCTGCTTGACACAGCAGATTGGCACTAATGGCTTTACACACAGTGCCATCTGTAAGTTAGACCGTTAGCTCTTGCATCTTCTCCATGGCCATTATGGGTGCTTGATAGCATTTCCGTAAGACTGTCATCAGTCATAGTGCAAAGGCAAGAACAGCCAAATTAAGTGTTGGCTAATCATTGGTGTACTTAGGGAGGCTGTTCATGAAGGCTACAGGGTCCTGCCGATCTCTGTGCACCTGGATATTAAACTCTTAAAACACAAAGCAATTTGTGCTATTCAATGTCCCCACTGAGCTGAAGCTCTTGACCACCAACTCAACTTCAAGCACTCGCACATACGCACACCAACTTCTAACTCTGTGTGGCTTCCAACAGCCTGCAGCAGGCACACAGGGATCATTACTATTCATTTGCTCAGCAAACTGGCCACACAGGCTTATAAATTAGCTCATCTACCGCAGCTGGGTACTGAGACAGTTGGCGCATGTTGAAGGCTGAGAGCACAACCATTACAGCGCAGGGCTCCGAGACACCTTCTGTCCGGTCC
The DNA here is from genome assembly GCF_020382885.2 of Scatophagus argus. Taxonomy (NCBI): domain Eukaryota; kingdom Metazoa; phylum Chordata; class Actinopteri; family Scatophagidae; genus Scatophagus; species Scatophagus argus. Next base: position 18,256,974 of record NC_058505.1, on the reverse strand, counting down.
ACGTGACCTCCTCCACGCTCATCTGCTCACTCTGTCAAAGAAGGGGGAAGTGTGCATCGGGCACTGTGGGTGGGTGGGGGGTATTGGAAGGGTCAGACATGCCCAGTCAATGATTCTAATAAATTACAGAGCAGAGCAATGGGACTACCGCCCTGTGTGTGTTGGGCTGAGAGAGAACGCTGCAATAATTCCTGTCAAACCAAGTGTAAATCAGTCTGAATGAAATAGCATTAGCAGGACCTCTGACCATGAGGGAGGAGAGCAGACAGCGCTGACCTACAGGGAAATGAGAACTCAGACTACTCTTGCTTTCTGCCTTGGGGTGAGGATCAATGGTGGAAGGAAAAAGTAAAGCTATTAATTCTTCTGGATATGTCAATTCCCATTGGTGGGGGGGATTGGTAGTGATCATGACTAGCCCCTTGGGTATATGGGATCTGGGGCTTTTGTTGCGCCTCAATACACCATTGATTCATTAAAGCTTTTACGGCTACCTGGAAGGCACCACATCGCACTGGAGCAATGTAAATCAATTCCAATTGCAGGTTTATAGCAATGCACAAAAAAACTTGGAGCGTGACTCTGGGGTTAAATTATGCTAATCACTTCTTGTGTAAGATGTGTGGGCTACCTGAGAGGACCCGAGGTTAAATAACCCATGTAAGAGATTTGTAACAGTGTCTTAAATATTCATAAAACATTCATAAATTAGTTCACAGCCCCTGATGATTGATGAATGATGATGAATGATGAATGAAGTTTTTCTTTTCACTTACCCGTCCAATAAGCACAGGTTCAGGCCCAGCATATTCTTCAATCACAAAGAACTGGTTCCAGATCCAGCTCCTCCTGCTGCGAGAGCGTGACCCCTTTCTTTCCATTCTGTCACGCACCTCCTCTTCCACCTCTGACTCTGCTTCTTCAAACACAAGGCCCTTCCCATTTTCTGGATCAACATCTTCCGTCCCAGTATCTTTTGTATCATGGCTCCATTCGGGAGCCGGGTGAAGCCTCAGGATATGACTGTTGTTGTCAAGTTTGTGGTCTTCATCTGCAGGGTACCGAGTTGTGCTGAGTTCTGTTTGAGCAGTGTGAACTGACTCTGTTAATGGGTCTCTATGGGAATCTGCTGCACTGCTCCCCGGTCTTACTCCCAGGGGTTGCATTGTCAGCATAGACGGTGGAGAATCATTTGTTTCTGAGGGTACATGCAGCGGGAAATGTTTTGTTGATGTAAATGGCGGTTCCGTTTGGCTGGTTATTACTTCTTTCTCGGGGCTGAAACTGACCTCGCTGCGAGGTGTTGACAGTAAACGGATGAAGTGTTTGGTCCTGCTATCACCACTATCTGAGCTCTCCATTCCCAAGTTGCCCTGCCCTTTACTTAAAGATGGGTTGACTTCACTTAGCTGATTAATACGAGTGTTGTCATCCTTGTCTTGATTAAGATCTGGGGTGGTGACTGGGCTTACATAAGGTAATGCGGTCTGATTATCAAATTCAATGTGAAACTGAGTGACAGCTATATCTGGTCTCTGCACTTTCTGAGCCTCTAACTGTCTGTGATTAACGTCAATCAAATCTCTCTTCCTGCTCCGGCTGCCCTTGCTCGAAAAGCTTAGGCTAGGAACACTCTGCATTTGGGAATTGACAATCCTGACTAGGTTCTCTTTTGACAGCAACTTCAGAACCCCATAGCTGCCAGTGAGGTTCAGCTTTCGGTTTGAATCTATGCTAAATCCTTTTCCTGGCACACCTGTAGTATGGACACTCAAATCAGGTCTGCTCCTAGATCTAGAGCCTGGTTTAGTCCTGGTTCGGTTGGTGTGTAAATCTGGCTTGTGATGGATTGTGAATATTTTCTCAGACTTTCCTGTTTTGGTAGAAGCCTCATTCTTGGTGCTGTTCTTAACTCTCCTCACATCCTGGTTTACCTCCTTGTTATTGGCTAACATGTGCAGAGTCACTTCTTTTTTGCTGACAGAGTCAACCTCACGTTTGGGCTTGAAAGCTTTCCTCTCATTGTTAGCTACTAATGAACCTGCATGATTCTGCAATATTTTGGAATAAGTAAAAGTTCCAGTGTCACCCGCCTGCTCATAACTAATCAGGTTTCTAAGAGTCACCACAGGCATTGTATTTGCATCCACGCTTGCATCCCACTGGTCCGCAGCTTTGCTCTCCCCTTGCTTCACCATGTGCGATCCGCCCACTCCTCTCCTATGGGCAATTTTACTGGCCGAGGCATGGCCTCCGACAAGCCCCTCCCACAGGCACAGGGAAACCAATAGGAGAAGATTTCTTGTAATCATTTTGTCTTCTGGTGAGATGTACTAATTTGAGCAAGGTTTGCTGTGAGGCAGGCCTTGTTTTCCGGTTGTCTTCATTCTGTTTTCCCTTTTTTCATGCCCCTCCTGTCACTCTCCCGTCCTATGCCCTTCACGCTGAGCTGGAGGGCAGGTGTCAGTCACTCTTTCTTCCTTTTTTTTTCACACTGCCTAGTATCTACCTCTATCTCACCAAGCGCCTCTCTGCTGGTTTTTTTCCCACTCCTCTTGCAAAGAGTCTCATTCAGTTTCCCACGAAGGGTTGAACACCCTGAGAGAAAAGATAAAGATAATTAAGTTAAAACTTCAATCATTGCACTGCGTTAATTAAAAGTGGAGCTGCATAGACAGGTAAGGGGATTCACAGACAAGCAGGAAGAACAGACCTTTTAACAGATCAGCAATCACATTTTCACAAGCACAGAGGGCTTTTTAGGCACACACATTTATATCTTTATAATGACCCAAGTGTTTTTTTTTTTTCTCACATCTATTAGATAGACGGGGACAAAGCTATCATCATACTATTCTACATGGAAAAGATAGGATAACACTGTTAGCAAGTGCTCAGGGCATTTAGTAATGGGAATGACTGTCAAAGATTTCTGACTGCAGTGAAGAAAGGGACCAGCTACAATATGAAACTAGCTTCATATCACTTTGATGCGTGATTAATTAGTTGAATTAATATTGTGCTTTGATCAGTCAGTTAGAATGTCAATACAGATGCAAGCCGAAGATGCAGATGCACTTTGTTGTACTGAGCGCCTTGAGTGCTATGAAATGCTCCTCAGCTCTCATGCATTTGACTCAAGCTCTCAGCATGTCTCCCATGCACTCAAGCTTCAAATGGAAATCCTACGCCAAATCAAAATGTCAGATATCACTCAGTGTGCTTGTTTTAAGATAAGAGTGGGCACATATTACTAGTATTTCAGTACCATCAGCCCACACATCTGACAAGTCAATAATGTGTCTGATTGCGTTAACATGAAAACCATTTTATTATTAGTATATGCTCAAGAAAAAACATGTCTGTGTATGTGATCGAAACTCCAATTTAAAGGGGCACTCTAGTGATTTGTCCTCCACTTCCACAACATTGCATGACTCACAAGAGACAGATTTTTGACGAATAGTGGTCAAAATCAACCTAATATATCTTTTTTTTCTTGTTTTTTTTTTTGACACTGTCATGGGTCAATCGCCAAAAATTATGAATCCTGCATTTCCCACAATGTAATAGCATCTTTCATTTACATCATCAGATTTTACAAAGCTTAGGCTCACAGAAGGCATAACAGATCTGTTTCCACTGGTCCATTAGTATTCTTCATGGTGAGCAAGCTGTAGCTCATGTGCTTAAGGATATTTTCCTGTGGAAAAGCTAAATTCTGTAAAACTATTTTTAATGTCTGTACATTTTATGAAACTTGTGTGGTATGGGTTAAGTAGTGCCAGTTCCATCTTGTCCTGTGCAGCATGGTGTAGATTGCCTGGGTGTATGACAATTGCTCCACTGTGGCACAGACAGACCCTGTCAGCACATTCATTGGGGCATGACTGAAGTTGAGATGTTCCTCCTGGAATACTTTTCACCCTTTTCCTTTCTCTTATCTTCTCAACGTCCTCAGCTACCTCTGTCTCTCAGTATCTCTTTCCTTTAGCAAAAGCTTTTGATGAACAGTAAGGAGAAAAAAATGATTATCCACCCCTCCCCCTCATTCGTGTTCTCTTTTCCCACCTCTCCCACTCACCACCTGTCTCTTGCTCGGCCTCTCTATCTAACTAAATCTCCCTCTATCCCCTCCCTTTAACTCACTATTGTTTTAGTATCCTGTCCTCTCTGCTGCTCACTCCTATCCTCATTTCCTCTCCCTCATCTGTGTCAATCACATGTCTGTCACTGTGTCCCTCACCCTCTGTGCCCTCTGAGGCTTCAATCAATCAGGCAATCCCCTTCCTCGGCCTTGCTACATTGGAAGTGACAGGTGTCTCGCTGGCTACCATCTTGACGACAGGCTACAACACCATAACTGTGTGCATAAATCTTTTCATCAAATCGTAAACTGCAGCAAAGGGGGGGATATACTCAGTTGTTAAATTAGACTAGTGGCAAAATGCTGAACCGATTTTATAAAACAAGTTCTATGTAAACGTCTCTGAGGCCATTATAGGGAATGTGAGGCTGGGATAGGCTGTGTGTTATCTCGAATGTACAGCATGAGGATGCGATTGGGGTGAATTCAATGACAGAGCTCCTCTCTCTCCCAGAGGAACTTATCAGCTGGGAGTTTGATGGCCAGGCAATCATTGCCACAGGCACCTTGTTAACAAGCCTGGGGCAGGTGGCAGGATGCAGTGTAGAATATAAACATGGCACTGTTACATGCAGAACACAAATTTTATAACATCTTTGTGTGGGATATTTTGTCAATGTGAGGTTTTCTTTAAAGCACCAAAGTAGGAATAAAACTGCTTTTGTTCTTCAATTCGTTTATCTTTTACACTATTTTCAAGGCATGAATTCCACTCAGAACAAAGTTAAGGCACTTCTGTAGTGTATTGATCTGTGTCATAGCCTTTCACATTGTGCTGGGCACCTTTGGGGAGAGCTATTGTTATTCCATTACCCTGGGTGCCTCAGTCTGTACAGCAGTAAGTGAAGGTAATTGGGTGCTCTGGTTTGAAGCACAAGGGAGCTCATATTTCCTCATTAGCGCTTTATACAGTGTGATACGGCGAAATTGTTGTTTTCATCTTTGTGGAACCAGCAAGGATCAGAATGGTTATTTCACCTGTAGCCTTACATATGCTAGCATGATTTCTACTAGAGCAAATAAAGATAATAGGGTGATACAGTTTGTACCTCGAGGGAGCTCAAACTTCCTAATTAGAGTGTTAGAAAATGTATAGTTGAGGTATATTCTCTCAGAGTTTAAAACCATGTGATTGCAATGGTACTGTAATTCTCTGTAAGTTTCTACACCTACAGCAACATTTTCAGTGACCTGATTAATTGGGGCCATAATTATCTCAAATAATTTCTCCTTGCTGGTCCCATTCCACCTTAAATTCACATTCTCTTTCAGCCTGCTAGTATTGAAGGCAGATGCTCGCCATCGATTGCGAGCTGTCACCAACTTAACGAGATTGAAAATTTTAATTACGATTCACCTCCTTGCATGCTGTCTGTCTTCTTTTCTCTCGATAACCCTCCTGTTGAACAGGCAAACACAGAGAAAAAAGACACCACAGCAGCAGCACACCCACACACATCTTCTCCACTACAATGAACAAACACACGCTGTGTAACTTCAAGCCCTGTTGACAAAACATTCTCCAAAAAAAATTATTATTTGCGTATGTATATACAAAATAAAATGCCTGGATTCATAAAGCCACATTCATCCACCATCTCATAGTGTATGTCCCTGAAATTCATAAAGATATTCTCCTCTCAAGAAAAAATAAAGAAAACTCTGGGGACTGTCTCTCTGGACACACTAAAGTCAAAGAGAAGAAAGCTAGTACTCTCTCACACCAGGAGGGAAGAGAAAAAGCAGCCATCCCGAAAGAATTATGCATGGAGTAACAAAGGTGTGCTCCAAAAAGGAGACCAAGAAGGCGGAAAAGTAGCAAGGTTTGGTAGAATGGTTGAGGGTGTGTGAGCATGTACATGAGAAGAGGACGAGGAGGTGTAGAGGGTAGCAGAGCGGGAGGGGGGCCCGGGGCCTCCTTGGAAGATGACCGGGTAGTTTTAAGTGCAAAGCGCCGTAAAGCAGCTATGTCCTTGCCTTGAACCTTGGCAGATAAAAGCACCTGCCAGTGTGTGTGGAGGTGAAAAACAGCAGGAGCTTTCGTTTGTTAATGTATGAATATCTTCTTCACCTGTGTCCCTAGCCGTGTCTCCACCTCAGCTCTACTGATATACTGATAGCAAGTGCTTACTTCCCTTGGGAGAGTATAGAGCATCAGATAATTCCCCAGAGGCTGGGGGTTTGTAGAGGACGAGAGGAGAAACAACAGCAGGTAAACAATGTGGCAGCACAGAGTAAAAAAAACAGCATGATGACTTGTACAGCATGATTCAGTCCGCTTATGGGTGGCTGTTTGCCTATTGGTGAGATTAAGACTAAAAAGACTCAATGTAACAGAGCAGCGACAGGGGGCTTTGGATTTGCTTGGCTTTCAGCTAGATCAATGGGGTTACATCAAATGGCAAGAGTCAGATGCTTGTAGAACATCCAACAAGAACACTGCATTTCAAAATACAGCATGTGCGCTGAAGAACAAACGTGATATGTGATTTTTCAGTCAAACTCAGTTTTTAGACGGTTGGGTTCTCAGTGACTACTTGCAAGTTTGAAAACATTTACTAATTGAGGTTTTAACGTGAAATTGTGATTTAAATGTCTTGGCAAGAGTTGGCAGTGTTTGTGCAGTTTAGCATTATTGAGAAATGCTAAGCTAACATCAACCCACTTTGTAATTGTGCAATTTTTGTGAATGTATTTTAAAATCTTCCCAGTTTATATATTTCACATTGCATTGTATCAACCATATTCCATATACTCTAACTCACTCAAAACAGGTCACATATTAGCAAGCTAACAAGTTGTCCTTTTGTTACTGGGTGTAACTACATAGTCACTCTATGTAGAAAGTAGCCAGTGCTGCAACCAGTTTTAACTTAGGAATGGATACATTTCCACTGAGTAACCACTTAGAACCAGGATAAGTTTGAACTTCTAAAGAGCTGGTGCATCTGGCACCAGCTCCTGTGCTGCTGCTTAATCTTTGGCTACAGTATATAAACTGTGAAAGGTGCCATAAAGATCAAATAAATCTTGACAGGCGACAGTCCAGAGAATCACAATGCCAGGAGACGTGCCAGTAGGTCACAACAGGGACAACATTTGTGGCCCATATTTTACAGCCTTGGCAAGGGTTCAAGTAGTTCTCAATCTGATTTGTCTGGTCGTAAGGTAAAGTGCTGGCTAAGAGTGTGTGGATATACCAACAGTGACAGCACTGACCCACTGAATGCATTTTACTGCTAAAATGTGCTCATCATTCTGACCTTTGAAATTATAAATTATGCGCAAGTAGTACAGTGTATGCATTATTGCTAAAGATTCAGATATTCATACCGTGCTATTGATTTTCTGTACACAACGATAAATAATATATCTAATTAAAGAAACTAGAAACAAGTTAAATTAAGCAATAAAACTGGAAAAATGACCATAATACACATCCATAGATAATTTATGTATTCACAATCATTAAGAGTATTATAATGACAGAGTAAATTTAGATATACGCTGATCTGAGCCACGTCACCAGGAGATCCCCTGAAATTTGCAATATGGTATGGTAACGCTGAAATATTCTTGTGCCAACACTGAGATCGACATCCATCACTTTAATGCTTTAATACTTTTAAATTATGCTGGAGTTTGTGAGGAAAAGGGAAAGAAAGAAAAAATTTTGATGAGATGGTGGATGGAGAGCAATTGCAGTAACAATTCTTATTTCTGCCGGTAGAATACGAGGGTATTGAAACTTCATAAAAGCAAGATGAGGTGAGGTTACACTGAAGCCAAATTCTAAATCACAGAATGCTACACTGTTGTGCTGTTTTCTCACCTTGGCCATTGTTTTCTTGCTATTTGTCTGAGGGATGCCTGATTTCTCAAGGTGCCTGAAGATAGGATTGGATACCAATGATCTCTTTTTCCCAAACACAATTACGTTTATATGTTACTAAATTGTTTTCCTGATTACGTTGTGCTGACAAATGTAATTTAATGGAAGTAGCACATGAATCTACAGCACCAGAGTTGGAAGAATTTAGTCTGGCTAGATGGAGCCATAAAAAGTCCATGACTCGTTTATGGTTAGGTTTAGAAAATAAAAACACTTTGATTAAGGTTAAGACTGTAATTCCAGTTAAATGTAATTCTCTTGTGGTGTCATGTTTTTGAAGACATTTTATGTACAGTATTACACCAAGACCATGAGCTTAGAGCAAGGTCATGGTCTTGGCGTAATACCTAATTGTTTTGAGTGCCCACACATTAACAATAAAAAAGGTTTTGTAACACTGAATGTATTTGCTGTTGTAAATTTGTTGTACAAAAATATGACTTCTAGGAGACAGGGCTGCACATTTACTATCTGCATACCTCACTGCGAGGAACATATTGCATTATATGTAAGGCAACATAACGCCAGGAACTGCTGTGGCGCTAATGGTGTATTTAATGTGTATTGGTCACATTCACTTAATAAGGCCCAGAAACAGAATCTGGGTATCCCGTATTCCTCTGAACGGCTCATAAAAATCATACATTTTTTGAATTATCTTAATGACAATAACTAGCAACAACTTGATCATACCACACACTGTATGATTTTATCTGCAGGCATTAAGCACCAACTGGCATGCGTGGAATGGACTCAATTTGCCCGAACAGTCATGACGTGCAAATGTGTGCATATTGTGTGTCCCTGCCTTAAGTCATTATCTCAGCTTTGTTTCAGCTCCTACATTCACTGGAGCAGCTGAGAAACAGCAATTAAACTTGAGTCCAAATGACAAATTAAAAATATCAAAGAGAAGATGCTTGGTTTCAGCAGTGGAAAAAGACCTGTATTAGCATCCAAAAAAAGTGCCTTCCAGAAAACATCTTCTTATTAGATGTAATTATATCAATTGTGGATACAGCAAGTAGAAGCACATAGTTATGACTTATGAACACCAGTGTTGAGGCAAAATCTTGTAATCTTAAATGAAAAATAAAAAAGAGAAACAATGTTAAATCATGGTGGATGCTCCCGCTTCTGACTACATAATATGGCTACCAAAATTATTCTTATGTCACCGAACTAAAACACCAGTGACATCTCTCCACCTTTCCACCTTCAGGCCCCTCTGCTGTTTTTTCTGAGAAATTGAGGAGTTGATCAGCTACAATGATCTTCACGCACAAAGGTCAGGGGATATTTTTGTGCAGCTCATCTGGTTTGAGCCTGTGTCTTTCCAGGTAGGTGCTCGGAATGCGTTTTCTGAATAGTGAGTCATCAGCTGCCAAAGCAGTTACCGAAATTACACCTGATGCCTATCAAGCCTGTCTCTCTTCCTCTTCCACCTGACTGCGTGTGGAACATCAAAAAGCTATCTGATCCTTTCAGCACAATGGTTGACATTTCAGAAAAAGTCCTCGGGAATTGCAGATGTACTTCCCAAAGCTGTGGATCTGTGTGAACAGTATGTTTAACTGTGTGTCAAGATGTGTGCGAGGGAATGAGAAATGAAAATCATATACTTACAAGATTAAGATCTTTTTGCATAAGTAGCTCTGAATATGTTCACCTATCATCTCAGAGAGCCACAAAACATCAAAGTTCAAGTTGATTTAAGTCTAGTGTTGGAAAAAGAGGTGGTTTGCTGCACAGCACTTATAGATGTTTTGCCCGAGGTTTAATTGACGACGCTCCTCTTCACCTCTGCTGTTTACTTTTCAAGGGTGTTCCTTTCACTTGCACTGATGCTGGACAATAAGCTGGTTGAGAGGACAAGGGGAAGTGGTTGAGGGTCATTTCAGACATGAATAAACACTACACTCCCAAGGTTGTCTGTGATAATAAGTGATGCATAGCCAGGGAGAAGATGGCATGTTTTAGAATGGCACCAAGGGTATTGGCCAAGAATGAGAGTGAATAATGACAGTCAATATTCTATCTTAATCTGTGCCATTCTCTTTTCAATTTACGTTTAAGGATCTTTTTCATGTTCATCAACCATCCAGGGAGGCAGCAAGTGAGAATAGGAGACTTACTTTTAATGGCTGACTGAATCAATAAACTTCTGCTGTGCACCAAAAAACTTTCTCCGAATGTGTTTTCCGCAGGTGTTCAGGGTTGTGGTTTCTACTGCTACTCCCTGTTGAGGCTAAATACAAAAAAATAGGTGATATATTTTGAGGATGAATATATGTTTGTTCAGTTTGTGGTAGCACCTAAAAGGTTGTGTTTTGGCTTTTAGAATTAACGGTATCATCTAAATGTGGTAACATTTTGGTGTATTTCTGCATATATTTAGCGTATGCTTTAAATGACAGCCAATTCAACAAATATTCAGAGAGTGCACCTCCCATTTCTTCTTTTGAACTAGAGCTGACTGAAATGCATTACACCACAGCCCTGCTTTCTATTTCACAACATACAGCACAGCAGTATCCCCAAGCCTGGGAGTTGGCACCACACAACGATGAATTTTAGAGGAAAATTTTTCAAATGCAATTTTCAAAGCTGAAAAAAATGACTGAATTACTCACAACTCAAAGGCATGAAGCCTAAGATAAGGAGTCCCAAATAGAAGGTGATTAGTTTTAAGGACCCACTATCCAGAAAGGTTGGGATACGCCAATATATTAGATTCATTCAAATAATTCATTCATTAAATTATAATTTTCTCTTATGTCTCCTGTTTCCCACTTTAGGACCCATGAAGCCTCCGGCCCGGTCTTTCCAGACCTACTGCTTTACTAAATAATCCAAAATAGAACACAGTGCTATCTGTTCAACACTGTCTAGTGAGTTTTGTCAGAACTATCTATCTTTTGATGTTGTTGTGTCCTGCTGTCTTATCGTAGCCTGCTGCATTCGTGCATCTGCTGCGCTGGTAGAATATTGTGTGAACACGTGGGAATGGAAGCCTGCACTGTCACAGCTTTTAATCCCCCTCGTCGAAGTCACTAAGACCCAGTCTGATTAGCATCCCTCCCCCCCTTCATATGACTTTCATGCTCCCTAGGTCTCCTGCTTCTGCACCATATCTGACAGTATATTTTTGTAATTCTAATGACGTAGCCCCAATCTCCAATTCATTTCGCCTTTGTCTCTCTCTATTTGGGTCAGTTTGTTGTTTTGTTTATTTTCCAGCGGCTCAGGGAGACAGAGCAGATTGCAGCATGTTTAAGTCACTGTCTCTGGCAGGTTATAGCGCAGGGCCACCTTGGGTGAGGATTGGATAAAGGATGTTGAAATTAAAACTGAGTGCTTTGTGCAGCAAGATGTTGTGCAACATCCAGTGAAGCATCAGCAGTGCAGCAGCTGTTTCCTTTTCAGCAGTGCAGTCCTCAGCAGGAACGACAGCCTCTGCTATGTGGGCAAGAAGCCCTTTTTTTACTTTCCAACAATATTTGAAGGAAAGTTGTTTTTATTGGGACCTTCTTCCATGCTAGTTCAAACAACTACAACAGGGCTGTGGGTGTATGTTGAGAGAAGATTTCCAAGCTGCATTTGCCCGTCTCAGTGGTGTGTTGCAGGGCGATGTAGGAGATCAAAGTATCAGAGCATGTTATATTTTCAGGATGATTTTTTTCTGCAGGGTGTATTCATGCTGTGTAATGTTTGGGATGTTCTGGCACATCTCCAGCACTGGGACTATAAATTCTGTTTAAGACAGATCAACACATAGACATGTACTACAAGACGCACACAAGAAAGAAATAACCTTGTACCAATCCTAGCAGCAAAAAGAAATAGAGTTGTGAGTCCGTTGTCGCCTTCCAAGGTCACCTCCTTCTCAGTGTAGGTGCAGTAATGATCCCACCTCCAGCGTGAGGGCACTGAGGTGGGAGCTAAGGTTGCCAACCTGCCTCCTAGTAATCCCCTTTTCCCTGCATCGGGGATGGCGATAGGATCCATCAGACAGCGAAAACTGCAGGGGGAGAATCCCCTCCACCCTCCTCCGCCCTCTGCCTTTGTCTCTAATATGGAGCAGGGATAGCAGGGGCCGCTGTGTTTAGAAAAGCCCTGTGTTTCTCCCATAAAAACCACATCTATGGCCGTGGAGAAGCTTACACTGTAATCCTGCATGACGGATTGAGTCTGCCACTGCAGCACTCTGCCTCTCTTTTTCCCTCTCTTTCTTTCTCATTTCTTACAAAAACTTCTGTGGCAGAAGTCGTATGCTAGAATGTGTGAACACATACACACGACATAATGTGTGTGTGTGTGTGTGTGTGTGCAGGAGCATATATACATCCACATATGCTACTTTTCCATGGCTTGACTTGGCTCGAGGCATCAGCCCAGCATGCCAGGGATTTGCACCCCAATACAACAGCAATACCAGCTTGAAGGTGTGTCTTTAACTGATGATGTGCAGGTCTTGAGTCAGTGATGTTTAAAAACAGCATCTGCTTGCGCCATTTAATATTGCACTGGCAGCAATTGTTGGCAGGCACCATTATGGATTTTAGGGGAACTATTACGATTTTCATTTACTTATGTATTTTTGGATTATTTTTGAGACTTTTTAGCTTTTATTCTGGTGAAAATCAACACGGCATGGTTTCACGGCATGGTTTGAGTCTGTGTGGCCAAAACTGGATGTGGAAAAGCCCAAATACTGCATACATGCTGCTTTTTGCATTCATTACACCACTGCTTTCCCCTTAAAAAGAATGTAAGGCGGTCTATGTGTGTGAAATTTTGCAGTCAAGAGAGTGAATAAATAGATGTCAGTGTCAGGGTATGGAAAATAAGTTTCCCTTTTTGCAAGTGAAAGAACAGAACGTAAAAGATATCGTCGCACAGACTTGCACAGTACAAGAGAATGAATCCCAATGGGAAGTCTCGGTGAAAGCGAGTGCTGGAGAGGTATACAGATGACCTGGATTTTGTACCTGCGCTCCCATGGCATGGATTACGGCACACTGGTAGACATGGCCTCTAATATAAAGGACATTTATATGCTCATGCGTCACTTGTGAGAGGACCCCTCTGAGCCTGAGTTGCTCCCCTCCTTATCTATCCATCCTCTTGTCACTCCAGCTCTGTTTATTTGTTTATTTCCTCCTTCCGTTCACATTCTGTATGTTTTTTGTTTTTATTTTTTACCTTTCACTCAGTTTCATAATCCAACCCCTACTCTGTCTCTCTCTGGGTATTAGGCATTCAAAGATCTTTCTGTGGCATGTGGTAGAAGTTATCACCCCATCTCTCTCCCTCCCTCACTCTATCTCTCTAATCTTCCTTAATCTTCCAGCCCAGAGTGAAGTGAGAATTAGTTTCTCACTCTCCCTCATCAATCTCGTGCACCTCCCTTTTTCTGCCTCGCTCTACCTCCTTTATTCTCCTCATCTCTCTGTCTCTCTCTCTCTCTCGCTCTCCTCTGGATCATCCTCACCAGCTGCTTTCTTAATCCTCCTTCTTGCTCAGTTTGTCTCCCCTCTTCTGCCACGTCTTTCTTCTCTTTCTGTTTCATGTCATCAACAAAACTGCAGAGGTCATTTCCACTTTTGCCTCATGTGTCTCTCCCCTTCGCCTTCTCTTCATTTCCACCACTAAATCTTAGACTTTTCTCTCTCTTCAAAAAGCTTTTGGCACTTTCGCGTTCGACCCAGCCTGTTAACCCTGAGCTGTGTCCTTACCTGCTCATTGTCCATTGCGAGCACAAACTCTGAAGCAAAGCCCGTCCAACACAACAATGGAAGAAGTCAGGAAGTAGAAAAACACACATTTTTGAATATGTCCCAGTTTTGAAAAGCAGATTTTCATTTTTAACCTTTACAGCTTTTGCGTTTTGATGAGTTTTGCTGATTGCACTTGATTGTACTCAAATTCCTCTCTCTAGTGCAGAAAGCTCTTATCACAACTACCAGCAGAGGCAACAGTACACTGTTGGCAGGCAACAGCTCCACAGAGAAGAATTAATAAACTGCAAAGTTAAAGGCCAGAAGTGGAAACTGTCCCCTTCTGCTCATCACCTCACAAATAGAAAAATACATCTTTTCACCACAGCTTCTCTGGTTTAGTGTGGCACATCCAAATCGCGTTTTGATTAGATAAACATTATGTACAATTTTGTGCTCTAATTTTCCCAAATGTAAGAGGGTCCATGTCAGAGCCGTGTGTGGGGGGGGAACACTCATTTGTCCAATGTGCACCTAATGTTATTTTCAACTTCAAACCCCCAGTGGAACATTTTACTTAAAAGCTCACACTGAGCCCAGGAGAAACGCAACAACAAATGTAATGCATGAGCAACCACCAGTGTAATTAGGTGCGCTTTTGAAAATCTAAATATGTTGCCTTTTTCTCCAAGTTGTTGTGCCAATAAAAGTCATTTGTGACTCTAAAAACACTCCTCCACTTAATTAGTGAAACGCTGCCTTGGCCACCAGTGTTACAGAGGGAAAATAACGTCCTTGTGCATTAAATGTTCCTCATGGATTGGGTCTGCAGTGCATACAATCTCAATTGTGCATGTTTTTTGACTTTTAGCTCTTACTAATAACTACAGTGTTACAGTGGACAAGAATAAAGGCCGTATTCACCAAGCTAAGCCTACAGGGATGGCTCATTCACTAAGTTTCAAAGTAGCACTACACTGTTTTCACATTGAATCACACTTTGATTGGACTCATGTAAAGAAGTCAGTGTGCCACTTGGGAGTACACCCATTTGCATTTTAGCCTCCCAGTGGAAAGAGAGGGACAAATGAATATTAATTCCACTATTTCTCATTATCAGGGTGGCATAATCATGATGAATGCTATCCTGCATCAAGTGAGCCTTCAGGATCGAAAAAAAAAACAAAAAAACAAAAAGCAGTAGACCAGGCTGGAAATACTAGAAGAAATTAATCCAAGCAGACAAAAGAAAGCAAGGCTAGAGATAAACTGCTTTTCAGTCCTGACCTTAGCAATAAGAGTGCCATTGAAATAACATTAACTGCTGAATTTTGTGTAGCTGTAATTTTATTTTGAACAAGGTCTTCAGTCATAAAAGCTGCTCTGTGAGGCTATACTTAGCAGTTAACACCATGTTCACTGTCTTATTTTAGTGGGCAAGCACTCTAATTAGCACTACTCCATAGCAGAGCCAGGACTGAGAGTTATCTGTTCTTTAACTGAGGTGTTGCACAATCCTTAATTTTGATTTGATGATGGCATTAGATGAGAAGTCAGAGGATCACAAAGTTAATATAGTTCATCATCATTCGAGGTTTTTAATTTACTTTTATTTTCATTTTTGCTTTTCATTTTTTGGTAAATACATCCAATATTTGTTGAGACATTTCACTAAAAACCAAAAGGGTCAATGTGGAACTGTGCTGCTGCCTTGCTAAAACACAACATGTCCATAGAGGTTACAAATATTAAACCTCCTTTTGCAGTTTCTTACATAAATTAATAATTTTAGTGCCATATTCCGAACTCCTTACAATAAAAGCATATGTTCCTCTACTTCAGATAAATATTCCAAATCCTGTTTATGTTATAAATTGTCCCCTGGGATGTTAATACTTGATGCAGAACTAGCTGCTAGCCAGTCTGCACTGTAAAGAAGATGCTTAACGTTGAGGAGCAACCTTGGGCAAAGCCAAGGAATGCATGAGAGCGGGAGACGCGGAGAGTCAGATAAAAGCAACAAAAGGCATTAATGCAGGGAGCAAGGGATGGTAGGATGGAGTGAAAAATAAAGATTAGTGAGAGTGGGATAAACAGATAAGGAGAGCATGCATGTGATGAGAAGCAACAAACTTATGAAGATATGGGGATGAAGGGAGAGATCGGCATTTGGTAATCCCAGCTCCTCCTCTTTCCTGCCCTTTTCAGGGGGGAAAAGTGAGAAACAGGAGGAAATGAGATGTGTTAAGGAGAGAGGAAGATGGATGAGAGATGAGAATCACACTGAGCTAAAATGGATAAGGACTGATTACTGCATAGATGAGTGCTGGGTCAGGTTGTTGCCTTAATCAGGAGTGGATTTGCCGGCTGCAAGGCATGTATTAATACAGTACAGCTTGAGGAGCTGGGTTAAGCTGTGGAGAGTTTGTGCTGCTGAAGCAAGAAGGGAGATGGTTGCTAGTCATTAGCATGCATGCAACAAAGCATGAGAAATCATATTAATCGCAACAAATGCTAATGACAGTGATTGGCATAATCACAGCAACACGGGTGGAAGGGGTGAGACAGCAGGAGGTCAGCCATCTCTCTAGTTATTATTCTTTCATGTCATTCCACCCCTGCTGACGTGGCTCCTCGAAAAATAACAGCACTTTGTCTCACATTCCACTGCTGCTGATGGAAGTTACTCCACAAGCCCATTAATCCTGATGTTTGGCAAATATTGTGTTCTTCTATTCTAATTTAAACAACTTTGTCATCAGTTTTTGAAGTCAAAATTGACGGCATCATGAACCAGCACCAAATCATCCCACGTCACTGCTGCATCCCAGCTGGTGCTGTTTTTCAGTATCCGTCATTTATGTTAAGACCCGACTGCAAACAGGCTTTTCTATGTGGTGTGTGTGTGTGTAGGTGTGAACCATGTGCACGAGTGCTAACAGCTACCGCAATAACAAATGGACTGCCGGTTGGATTCCCAGCGGTATGGTGGGGCTATATCCACAATCAAGGCAATTAACCTGTGTACGTCTGCTGGGATCTCCAGCTGTGGGGGAAACTGACTTTAACACTATAACCTACCAAAGTCTAGCTGGTAGAGGGCATCTGTTCAACAAATCAGCAAAGCTACAGTATGTAATCACGTTTCACACCATGCTAATCACTTCAGCCTAATTTATCACTGCTATGAAAACAATCTTATGCGCTATTAAGAA